>NC_088295.1:34446202-35125072 GCF_032854445.1 Liolophura sinensis
TTCACTTATACGACGGCGGCCAGCATTATGGTCAGTGGAAAGTGGGCAGAGCCCGGGGGAAACACACGACCATACTGCAGGTTCCTGGCAGACCTTCCCACTTACGGCCGGAGAGGAAACCAGCATGAGCTGGACTTGAACTCACAGCGACCGCGTTGGTGAGAGGCTCCTGGGTCATTACGCTGCGCCTAGCCCGCTGACCGACTGAGCCACGGAGGCCCCCAGTCAGTATTAAGGGTGCAGGAAACTGGACCTGTCCAGCGAATATGACGAATATGCACACAATGGAAGAGAGTAGTCTTCAGTGAATGTAAAACTCGCAAATGGCCACATGAGCTTACTGTCACAAAGGCCCCCGCATATAGTGAAAACCCAGGAATCTTCAAATTCCCTGTAATAATCAGCTAGTGGCAGCGTTGATGTGAAGCAAACGCAGGGAGCAGAGCATGGGCTGGGAGGTATATGGATTTGTGAGGTGGCATTTCGGATAATGTGTAAAAAAGCAGAAGTAACATTCAGGCCAGTTTAATCCCTTTTCCTGCTGCATATTGTTTATTTCACATGATCAATGATAATTGCTTGCTACTGACAAAGATCACTTTCATAATATGTATTTGAAATAAATAAATTTTGCAAATTTTTTTTTTTAAATGCCTGTGCCCTAGTATTTTGTTGGTGGAACTGTAAAAAAACACATAATTTCCAAGGTATATGTTAACATCAACAAAGTGATGCATTCTGAATTTATCATCATGATAGCAGGCCTACTGTGTCACAGGAAAAATTACACGTCAGTAACTGGAAATATTAGTGTGTCTCTATTCCCAATCCAACTGAAAATATTTGTTTCCTTTATAAAACATGGATATACCTCTCAGCTTGGACCAACCCACATACGACCAGAGAGCATGAGCTGGACAGCAACTGCATTGTGGAAATTCTGAAGTAAAACTGTACTAATGTCTACAGACGAGCCATGCTATTATCTCTAGAAAAGCAATGCTGCAGTATCAAGGTTTACAGACAAGCAATGCTGCAGTATAAAGGTTTACAGACAAGCTATGCTGCAGTACAAAGGATTACAGACAAGCTATGCTGCAGTACAAAGGTTTACAGACAAGCAATGCTGCAGTATTCAGTTTTACAGACAAGTAATGCTGCAGTATCAAGATGTACAGACAAGCAATCCTGCAGTATCAAGGTTTACACACAAGCAATGCTACATTATCAAGGTTTACAGACAAGCAATGCTGCAGTATCAATGTACACTAGTTCTGCATTATCAACAATGCTTAGAAACATGTTCAGCAGCAGCAGGGCGGTCTCACTAATATCAGATCCAGAACCCAGTCTGGTGTACTGACTTGTCACTTACAGATCTGAAGTAACACCTAAAGAACATCCAGCCCATGTGGTGACTCCTTTTCAGATGGAAAGATCGAACTTTACCACCAATCAGCATCATCATGTCAAACATGTGCAATAAGCTGTACGCTGCAGTTGTAGCTGTGACAACTGCGTTTCACTTCCCAAAAACTGGTAAATAAGAATTTGATTAAATGAATAGGCTATTAAAGTGAAATGGGTGTTCATCCAGACTACCAACAAAACAGACAGAACTGAAACTGATGAACAGACCTGCTTTCAGTGAGATTGCAGCAAGATTGAAGTTACAATACTACAAAATACACAATGATAAATAAAGATGAAACAGCATCAAGGTTTTATGGCACTGATATTTTAAGCCACAACTAGATTATCTCCCTTTCATCATGGAAGTTAAGTTAATCCTAGGTGGAGGAGACAAGCAGAGTTCCTGGATATTGCATGGTCAAAGTTAGATCTGTGTCAGCAAGACCAGATAATCCTCACATTTGTGGTAAAAAAGCAATTCTACATAGACAATTCTAACTTGGCAAAATTTGCAGAGCGAGCTATTCTGGCATCTCTAGAAAGTACATTTTTTATCACCTCATAAATGTTATCTGAAGACAAATGTGTAAATATTTCAACTTTCAGTACTTAAGATTAAGCATTGTGATGAGGTTTTTAGTGTTTACATCTTGTGGCATCAACCCCAGTGTCTTAAGGCTTATGTACAGGCAACTATGCCAAAGAGTCCCCAACCATCAATGACATTCGTACGGTTGTATTACACAGAAGTTTGGTAATGACACAAGCAACAACAGGGATTCATTTTTTTTTCTGCACGAATGTGAAAGACCCTTTCAAACATTAAGGATGTTCTTAAACATATGGGACAATATATGACTTGCGCTCGCAGCCAAGTTGGATATCTTTAGCGATCTGGGAATTCTTATTGTTATAAATCCAATATGGCCACAAGGGCAGTTGAACTAAACAGGCATCAATACATAATGATCACATCACAGATGAATGAGGTACATGTAACCTCACTGGCAAAGCAACACGAAATAGTTCTATGATTTCGAAAGTTTCTTTTCCATTGCATCCCTATAAAACTTGAACACTGATTTACTGGCCTCTCTGCAGGCCAATAAACAGGACTGAAACTGTTCCTGTGTGAAGATGCCTGATGTTTTCACAGTTATCACATCAAAGTTTTTACTGTCAAAGGCGAAAGTTACCCAAGCACTTGCAGTTTTTTCCTGCAACTCTGTTGGGTCCAGTTGAATCTGCCCATCTGCATCAATGATGGCACAAACAGCCGCTGCTATACACTTCATAGGTACACAGGCATCTAAGAGAGCAAGGCAAGCGGCATTGACAGACGTAGCCAACAGTGAGCCAGAGTTCTGTAGCTCCTGAACAATGATACTTATGGATGATCTAGGGTGAAGAGCCGCCAGAATGACAGTCTCGCATGTGTTTCGCAGCAGTCGCTCTTCCAGTTTCTCGGCACATCCTGGAAGCCCGGTTTTGGGTTTGAAGGTCACCTCCACAGTGGCCTTGTCAATGATCTCCTTAGACATCTTGACCTCTGATGGTCCATACACTGCTGCTATGACACAAGTGTTACCTTGGCAGACATTGGCTGAACCATCAGGCCTTGACAACACAGAAACACTGCTTTTCATTGGCCGGAGCTGTCCAACTTCTGATTCTGGCTCTGTATCCATGTCACAGCTTGACCTCAAATCAGATTTTCATCTGTAACTGAAAAAAATACATACTTGCTAACTCACTAGTGATGCACACTTACAGTTAATTTGGATAAAAAACCATGCCGTCTCACTGATGTGGTCGCTGTGACTTTAAGTTCAACTCATGCTTGATTCTTCCCCGGCCATACATGAGAATGCCTTCCAGCAACCTGCAGTTGGTCATGGGTGTCCTCAAGCCCGGTTTCCTCCCACCGTAATGCTGGCTGCCGTAGTGTACACGAAACATTCTTGGGAACGGGCCAAAGCACAAATCAAATAAATAAGGCAATCAAAACCATCCCGCTGACACCACCTGTGTTTTCACTCAGCTGTATTAACATGGTTAATTATAAGTTTGGGTTAGGTGAAATTAATAGAGTAGCCATTATTCTAATATTTGATCATTCCATAGTCTAACTGGAATCTGTTCTCATCTACCCATAGTTCAATCTTCTCTCAACATGTACTATATGACCTATCTAGTAAGTGTCGAGAGACTAAATTACACTGATAGGTAAGAGCTCCTGTGATTTAAGTACAGAAATCCATACAATAACATCATCATACATTCTTCTCGTTCCCAATCCTCTAACCTCTGTAATCAATTCAGAGGTAGAGAAACAGCAAATTATACACAAAAGAAAAGGTTTTGCATGCTAGATCTAAATCTGAAGATCATATGTTTTATCGTTTCTTTTCACTTTACGTGTATATGACTGAAACCCATATAGCCTCCACCAAATTTCAAGACAGCACCTTTGTGTTTTCAGTCTAAAAACTCAACATATTTCATCAAAATATGCATATGTAATTCCTTTACTACAAAACATCAGAGCTTGTACTTCAAATCAATGAATAAATTGGTTTAGTGGCCTAGACAATTTCAATCATTTCACTTCAAAATTTCTCCAGATTGTTCCAAAACAGGTTTTCCATATGAGTCTGACAAGAGAACAATTTTCGAACAATAGAAACTGGTACCACAGTTTGGACACAGGTCCAAATTCATACACTACCTATTATCTCTGTTTGTTTAACGGATTACTTATACAATTTTCCCAGCTTGTTCTCTCATTAATGTTGCAATCAAATATGCATGAACTCAAAAAATTTCTAATTGTTAGTCTCACAAGAAACAGCTTGCAAAGTTTTTTGACACATCTGCCAGATTGGTGACAAAGTGCCATCAAGGGGATTAAACCAGTTTGAGGTATTAAAACTCACAGTTCTGCTGGCCGATCTCTTCCTCTGGCAGTTCTAAATAGGAATGAATCTACAAGCATGACTGGGAAACAAAGACAGAGGACACACACTGAGAAAAGAGGGAGGAAGGGGGTGGGAGACAAAAGAGTGGCCGGTAGGGAGAAGACTTACTACTAACCACTTGTTATTGGCCCAGAATTCATAGGCTTCTAAACCTGTTCTACCTGTTCCCAAACTACGAAAAGGGTAATATCTCAAAAAAAAGGAAAAACCAGCCTTACGACATTCAATTCACAAAAATGTCAACACCGTACGTACAGTACATGCCTTAAAAACTAGCCGTGCATGTGCACAGTATTGCATTTGTATATGTTGCAATTGTAGTTTACGTATGTGAAACAAAGCTGATATACTTCTACAAATAACTAAATGCATATGAGGGCGATAGAAGGGTGGAGACATGCGGGCCAATGTAACTAGATGTAAAATACAGCATTCATAAAATTTGTAAAGCTTTAATATACCGGTACACGTAAAATAATTTACATGAGCTAAATAAGCTTATAGGCCTACATATAATATGTAACACCATGTTTATTTAACACACACGTTCAATGTCGCTTTCAGTGTATTGCTCTTAATCTGATGTTGCTTTCACTTTTGATTTACATGTACCTGTTGTGGCTCATATATGCTTCATTGATATGTATTTTGCTCAGTAAATGAAGATCAACCAATCTGATGCTACGGTATCTAAAATACAAAAAGTTCGACTCCAGACATGTTAAGAGTAAGAAATAATTGCAATAAACAAAGACATGTACCCTCTCAGACGATTATCCAACCAAATCCCCTGCTGAGTCCAAATAATTATTGAACTCGATCGCCTTTGACTAATCAATAGCCAGTGCAAACGCACGCTTTCACCTCGTGACCACGTGTTCGACCGCATTACTCGGTACAGTCTGTACACGTTCGCCAGTTAGCCAATAAAAAGCTGTTCCTCATCTGTGACTTGCACCAGTTGGTCAGCTGACAACCGCCGGGAAACTAGCAAATTGACGATTTCCTGATAATTACAATAGTTTGCGGTTTAACACTTACTACTGCATTTCCACGCTTAAACGAATTGTTTAAAAAAAAACAGGTAGTATTTAGCTGCCCATGCTGTAGTGATCTAGAAATTAAATTAGCACGATGAACTATGTTGCGGAGAAGTACAAATAGTGCTTATCGGAAGTAAATCGGTGTCGACGTCATTCCACGGCTATAAGGAAGCAGGGCGAGATTGTGTTATTCTTTGTTGAGTTTTAGGTTTTACACAGTCTTTTAAGATTAAACAGAGGCGATATGTCGTTCAGAGACCGTGGTTTTGATTCCAGCGGACGAGGGGACAGGAAAGGGTAAGTGGAACACTGAGGTATATCCATTTGAAATACGTTTTATAATCGAAAACATTCCCATTTTGGCTTTGCAATGACGTCATTGTCGTCACTGGGAGGAATCCATTTTGTTGTTCAGAAGAGTGGGTGCTTATATATGCGCCTAGATGTTCATTTACATCAGTCTTTTATTGTCCCCACAAATTTCAGTTATTTGTTGAAGATCGGTTTATGGTTATTGGGATCGATGGCATACAAACGTCTACAAAGACTGGTTTTGATAATCTCCATTTAGACCTAGTCATGGTCTTTTCTCGATTGTCATCAACTGCGCACGTGCTAAGGCAGTTGACGCCATTGCTTAGGAGAACCTCTTGTAGTCCTATTTCGCGCAACGTGCCTGGCTTACTAAGTGCTTTTTATTGTACGGACAGTTTCGGGGGTGGTGGTTCACGATTTGGAGGCAGCAGTAGTTATGGCGGCGGAGGAGGATCGAGATTTGGTGGAAGTAGCGGTGGATTCAGTGGAGGACGAGGTGGTGGATTTGGTGGCCGAGATCGAATGAATAAAAACAGCCAACCCGGTGAAAGGCTAAGGAAGCCTAAGTGGGATATGTCCAGGCTGCCCAAATTTGAGAAGAACTTCTATGTCGAACATCCCAATGTGACGCGAAGGACAACAGTAAGTGTTATCAACAAAAGGAATGTTCTGTACACGTCGAATTATTGCGTGTATCAAGATCTTAGCAGATATTTGGCAATTTATTGTGAAAATAATATATCTTCAGTTCTTAAAACATTTGTGTACAACAATGATTGCATGGACAATTTTCAATATTTTGAAACTTGGAATAGAAAGTGTGTTCTTTCAGTAGAATCTGTTTGATTTTTTCAACATTTACATTATGTTTGATCCTTCATTAACCACAACATTTTGTTTCTTGCAGCAAGAAATCACAGAATATCTAAATGCTAGAGAAATCACCCTCAAAGGCAGAGATGTTCCAAAACCCATTTTCCAGTTTAATGAGGCAAATTTGCCAGGTAAGATTTACTTGTGGGAGGGGGGGGGGTGATAGTACAAGTGTATGTTCTAGTTAATAAGTATGAGGTTTACAGATTTTAAATTCTGGTTAAGCATAGTGATGCCCGATTTTAGTATTGGACAAGTTCTAGAGATATTTTTCTCAACACGCTTTTTTTGTTTCAGAATTTGTTCTGCATGCAATTGCTGCCCAGGGATGGAAAGAACCCACAGCCATTCAGTGTGTTGGCTGGCCATTTGCCCTGTCCGGAAGAGATTGTGTTGGAATTGCTCAGACAGGATCTGGTAAAACCGCTGCGGTAAGTCTGTCGATTTTTGCTCTTGTACTCTGCAAGTCATGATAACATGATACAAGTGAAGCTAAGTAAGGCTTTTTCAGATTATGTATGTTGTCTAAGTGTTCTTAAATCTTGATTGTATTTACTTTTTCTTTTTACAGTTTATAATGCCGGCTCTTGTTCATATATCTCATCAACCATATCTAGAAAGAGGAGATGGACCAATAGTAAGTACATATGTGTATATGATATGTATATGTGTGTGTATATATATCTATACACACATACATATATATATATACTGGGTTTTTTTTACTAAGCAATCACTAATTCCTATAAGAAAGAGTGACATAAATGATTTATCTAGCAAGGGGTTATTTAGAGAAATTACAAAGATAATGGACATATATTTAAGGATGTAACAATAAATTTTTGTGTTTTTACTCAGTGTTTAGTTCTGGTGCCCACACGAGAGCTTGCCCAACAAGTAATGGAAGTAGCTGTCATGTTTGGAAAACCAGCAAGAGTACGCAGTACATGTGTATATGGAGGTGCACCAAAGGGACCACAGATCAGGGAATTAGAAAGAGGTTGGTTTTCACACATTAATCCAAGCCACTGCTTTTTTTTTTTTTTTTTTTTTGAAATGGTAAAACACAATAGAGAAATGGATTGCTGGCGATTTGGTGCCTGAGATTGCTAGTTCAAAGCCTGGAGTGGTGTCGGGAAGTTTTCGGCGCAAGAAGCTGGGCTGTATCCAGAAAGCATAATCCGTAATGATGATAAAGTTGTTCTATTGTTTAAAAAAAAACAAAGCATACATTTTTACTCTTTTAGTATTTTAAAGGGGAAAAGCATTAATGTTGAACCAGTACAGCTCAAAATAGGGTCTCCATATTGTTGGTAATCTGTTAAGCATGTACTCGTGGCAAGCTCTAATGTATAGCCATATTTTAGAGGAGGTGTTTGATAATTACAGTTTCTTGTCTAATTTTGTTTGTTACAGGTGCAGAGATCTGCATTGCTACACCTGGTCGACTAATAGATTTTCTAGAGGCAGGTAAAACTGACCTACGCAGATGTACATACTTAGTGCTGGATGAAGCAGACAGAATGTTGGACATGGGATTTGAACCTCAGATTCGCAAAATTGTGGAACAAGTCAGGGTAAGGTGGAAATTTTTTATGCATGTGTTCTTGAAAATTGTATTCAGAATTTTGGAAAAATGTCCTTCTAAAAAAGATTTTGTACAATTATTGTTTCAGAAGAAACCAGCGTAAAGAGATGAAAAACTCAGCTATCCTAGATTTGAATGAAGCAAATCTTTTCACTCCTGGATGAATGAGAAATCATGTTTCTGAGTTATTTTTAATTATATGTATTGTTTTGCAGCCTGACAGACAAGTGCTCATGTGGAGTGCTACATGGCCCAAAGAAGTAAAAACCTTGGCTGAGGATTTCCTCACAGACTACCTTCATGTGAACATTGGTGCCCAACAGTTGCATGCAAACCACAACATTCTTCAAATTGTAGATGTTTGCCAAGACACAGAGAAAGACTATAAGTAAGTGTGCAAAGATTCAAAATATTAATCGTTATGGCTTGACAGTTTTTTCTTTTTTCTTTTTTCTGTCCAACATCTAAATACAGATATTCCAACCAAGATTGAGCCATTACAGTTTTATTACAGGTCATATGCCTTGGTCCTAATTTTATTCAAAAAGCTTCATTGTATGTAAGACTTCTACAAACATTCGTATTTATAGGTTGGTGAAATTGTTGGAAGAGATTATGGGTGAGAAAGAGAACAAAACATTAATATTCACGGAAACCAAGAGAAGAGCAGATGATCTGGTCAGGCGAATGAAGAGAGACGGGTAAGTTATTTCAGTTTGTTCACTATGCTGCATATTCATTTAGCTGCAAGTTAGAACTTAATTTTTAAAAGAAAAGCTGTTCAATCTTAAATTTATTAATAACCAAGTTCTCGTCGTGTATACTGTGGACAACAATTCATTAGTATCGTTGCATTTATTTTTAGATGGCCAGCATTGTGTATCCATGGAGATAAATCTCAGCCAGAGCGTGATTGGGTGTTGAGTGGTATGTGTTTTATTCTTTACCTATTGACCTATTTACTGGAAATCAAATGGTAGAAATATCAAAAGGCTTACAACATCTTTTAGTCCCTTGATGATTGAATTTTTTGTGTTTAAAGTGATGTCTTGGTGAAGATTGGTCTCTTTCTTTCAGAATTCCGATCTGGTCGTGCTCCAATCCTGGTGGCCACAGATGTTGCGTCACGTGGTTTAGGTTCGTATTTTCACAAGCTACTTGCCATAGGCACAGGAGTTACATGACTCTCCCTGAACTGGGATTCTGAAACTGCAAGTACTTCATTTGCAAGTTTTAAGATAATAATGTAATATGAAGCTTTGAGACTTGAGGATTTTAATGTTTATAGTCTACTTTTTTTTAACCCAACTGTCTTTAGTTTCTTTTGACAGATAGTTGGATATCTAAAGTGGTGGGATACAGCCGGCATGACTTGACTACTGAAGAGTATGGAGGGGGAGGAAAGTGCGATTTTCCGATGGCTTACAAAGGGTAGTCTCCCCTTGCATTACCTGTGACAGTGCAGTGGGCTTACCAAGTCTGCTGTAGTAGATTTGGAGAATGGTTACGGTTGCCAAGTAAACTGATTGGAATGCTGTTTACATTGTGTATGTTGAGGTGGTGAAAGTGTGGTTTAATGTGATGCTGAATCTTTGTGTCTTTGTTTAAAATTGACCAGGCTACGTTATCAGCTTTAGGCTTAGCGGAAGTGTATCACTCAGTTTACCACGTATGCATAGCTCTTGTAAATCAGCAGTTCTTTCACGACACCATTGTTCTGATTTGTCTGGGATTGGTTGTCATGTAAACAAGTATTTGCTGGTGTTGGATTTACATTTTCTGATAGCATATGTGTAGCCACCACCTCAAAGGATGCACAGTTGATATGTGAACAGTGTTTCTCAGGTACTGTTCTGGAGAACTTTAAAAAATGCCATTAGCTCACTTGGCAAAGGATGAGCTTTTCAGCAGCCAAATGACTTAATACTTACGCCTTTCCTGATCACTCGTCCTCCCTCACACTGCGCAATCAAGGAGTCATGTCGGATACCTGCCAAATTGTGAATTGTTACGTCCTTGTGAGACTTGGGACTTTGCTGCTATTGCACACCTGCCTGAAATTCCCGATCAGCTACTCTCTGTGGCTAACCTCATCTTGGGCAATCTGACCGTATCATGGATGCAGGCCCGGGATATCTTTCCTTAGTGATGCTGTACTAATAGTAACTGTAGTTGAGGTGTGAGGAAATATCACACCTGATACGGGCACCTTAGTTCCCATCTTAGGCCTTTTATTAATGATGTGCAGCACTTTAGAGGAGGCAGTTCGTGAAGCAAAGTGCCAGGCTATTTCACAAATAACGACGATGCATGCTCCCTTAGGCTCAGTATTTGGTTGTTGCTAGGCCTGTTCAGGTTGCACCTGGCCACCCTGGGTAGTTTCTTTGCAGGTCCAGCCCTTCCGACAGTCCAATAAGCCAAGCTCTGAAGGTAAGTCATCCCAGGCTAAGGTGTGTTCCATGTAGGTTGGAAGCCTAACAGGATTCTATGAACTGTCTGCTGCTGGATTTTGGGAGTGTGCATTTTCACCTTTATCCATGACCTTTCCATTACAGGTTTTAACAAATGTTTCTTACAGCTAAAGTGGAAAGTATTCCTGACTTCAGACTTACTGTGTTCTTTTGTTTCTTGTTTTGTGCCGGTGTTTGTTTATGACACCAAAAACAGATGTGTCAGATATCAAATTTGTCATAAACTTCGACTACCCGTGCTCATCTGAGGACTATGTTCACCGCATTGGTCGCACTGCCCGAAGCACCAATACTGGCACTGCCTATACCTTCTTCACCCCTGGTAACATGAAACAAGTTAATGACTTGGTCTCTGTCCTGAGGGAGGCCAACCAAGTGATAAACCCAAAGCTACTCCAGTTGGCAGAGACTGCTGGACGATTCGGGGGTAAAGGTAAGGAAAAATGAATAAACATAAAAATGAATTGAGAGTTGCAAGGCACTAAAGGGAAGTTAAAGAGTTGCTCAATCCACAGAAACACATAAACAGTGAACTGGACCCTTCAAAATATTCAGTTTCAAGACTGAAAACAAAATGTGTACAATCTACTGTGAAAACCTGGTACAAAATGGTACAAAAAAAGGTGTTGATCTGGTAAGTCTAGATTTTTCCCCGATGTGAAAATAATTGACAATGTCTTTATGTGAATCTTGCGAATGTTACAGGTCGCAGTCGCTACAGGCAGGGTGGGTTTGGTGGCCGAGATTCTGGAAGAGGAGGATATGGTGGTGGCAGCCGCGGCTCCTATGGCAACAGTGGTAGGGACCGCAGCTCAAGCAGTCGTTTTGGTAGTTCATCGGATAAGGGAGGGTATTCCCAGGGGTCCTCAGGCAGAGGTAGTTACGATAGAGGGTCATCTCAGAGTTATGGACAGAGTTCAGGCTACGGCTCCTCTGGAACGTCACAGGGAGGCTCGTATGGCTCAGGTTCACAAAGTTATGGCTCCCAGGGTCATCAGAGTAAGTTTAGCCAGGGAGGTCAATATAGCCAGTCTCAGTACAGTGGTCAATATGGTCAGTCATCCAACTACAACCAGGCCAATGGGTACAAGTCTAATGTCAGCTCCAGCTCGACAACTTCTGGCCAGGCAGCTCCCAAAGACATGGCTGCTCTGCAAAATATGGCTGCCCAGTACAGTAACTGGATGAAGACGTCCTCTCATCAGCCTCCTCCACCCCCATCTAATCCCCCTCTACCAAAAGGTGCTCCTCCACCTCCTCCCCAGCCCCCTAAGTTCCCTCCCCCTCCTGGAGGCAATTACAAATATTGATCTGATTTGTCAGATGAATGTTTTTCTCTGCGCACATTGTCATTAGACAAGTGTAACTTCCAGTGCTTAAGGAATAGACTGGGTTGTTTACACAAGACCAAGGAAATTTGTCCAAGACTGGACTTGTTTTTATCAGAAATAGCTGGTATTTGTTGTCTGGTTGGCTTGGATAGCTTTTGGCTCATGTACAGGGCGTGCATAGTAGGTCTGTTCTTCCATTTTGAAGGAATGCGTCCAGCTGCACCATTGTTACATTAGTTCTTTTCAAGGGCCTTTGTTCTTAATGGATGATTTGTGCTAAACTTGTGTTTTCTTGTAGTAATCATGGTAATAGATCCACGTCTTTCTTGTTGCAGGCCGTTTCAGCTACCCCAGCTTGACGCATTCCTTTAATGGCAATATACCAGGGAATTGATGTTAGAAATAGATGAATGGGGACACCTATAGACCCTAGCCTGCCCGCCTCCCTGTAAAGCCTAGCCGTCTGTCCTGTATGTTAAGTTATTGACCCCACGTCTGTCCAGACCAGATCGTCAGACTGAAGTGGACCGGATAGTAGCCTGTGCTGGACGTCTTAGCTTTTGTTGTTATTGAACTTCTTATCATCACGTACTCATACTTTAATTTTTATGAATAAAGGTCATCTCATGTATCTTTGGCATTTCATTTTCTTCCATAATGGAATAACTGGGGCATGTGTACTACACCAGTTGTAGGGCACAGAAACCTTGTCTAAAACATACCGCTTATTACTATCAATTTGCCATGGTCTTGTTAGACAAACTGACGAGTTTATTCTCTTGACAAATATCAATTCCTGGGTTAATGTTTAAATAGATATGAATTGAGAGAATGGATTGTATTCTGTAGACACTTAGCTTATATTTCTTCAAACAAATGGCACTAAATCAGACCTATTCCCTCCAGTAACTATGCGAAGTGCAGCATTTGTCAATATGAACATGGAGCGTAAACCTGCAATTTAAGAATGGACATTGCAAGCAGCCCTGTCAACAGACCATTTAAACCAGATGTTTTGGGGGTACAGTGTAAATGTTTTTATAGTCAAAGTATAACTTTGTATACATCCTTGTGAAAAAGCAAGGTACCTGTTCAGTGGTTAATGGGGGATATCATATTGTCATTTAACCAAAAATTAAAACCAGCTCCAAATTTTTAGACGCAAGTGCATGACCTTGTGCTAGAACTCCATAGAAGTTGAAGTACCAGTTACTCAGCAGATTCTGAATTGAACAAATTTCACCCAGCAACTGGCCAACATTTCTCTAACAACTAGTACCAAAACTTGCGTTTGTCCAGAGCATATATTACTGAAAGATTGATGGAAATGGATTTAACATTTAATATCTCCACTCGTGTATCAACATCTTGTCACAACGAAGTGTTGTACTTTAATAACCCTGTAGCTCTGAAATGGTTGATGTTAGTGGATTGTGTATTGCCATACTGGAGAATTTTTCACTTCTGACAGAGCTTCAGTTACCCTCGGCTGTACCAATCTTTCTATAACTTTACCATGTGTTGCACATGCTTAAACGATGGATTGGTGGAACGATCTCGCGGGAACTCAAGGAGCCCATCACCTCATTTTATTCAGACCTTGTCGCGAATATTCAAGGATTACTTTAACTTTTTGTTCGAATAATTTATATGGCATTTGGATTCGAAGACGAGAACATTGGTCAATGCCTGATGCTCACAGTAGGCAGGAACTTTTATTAACCATCTAAGCCAGAGAGGCCCAGGACAACTGAAAAATAGCCCAGGGAATAAAACGAAAAGACCTGCACATCTGTGTATTGTCCCAAACAATTTTGAACAGGATCAAACAAGTATGAGGAGCCGAACAGCTACACCATCTTACAAGGATACTGGTATCATTCCAAATTACTGTGCTAAAAAACTTAACATTTAGGCTATTTCTCCGTTGTGGCCTTAAAAGAGTAGATGAAGCGTGCTACATGGTCTGTCCCATATGAGCATTTCACACACACTGTATGGAGACCGATAAAACGGGTTCAAAACAATTGCATGGTGACAATTTTGTTTATTGAGAGAAGGTAATCACGTGCATACCGACGAGCTCTTAGTAATAGACATTTATTTCCTAATTATTGGTCAACAATCCACTTCGTTTTCTTCTGTCACTAATGTAACATCCCCCCACTCACTGCACTTGTTTCAAGTTATGGGTAATCTGAAAAAAAAAAAAAAATTATAAAATGCAATGAATACATCACGTACAAATTCAGTCTTGCGTATTCACCACAAAGCTATTCCCTTTTTATATCTAATTACGCCCACTATCAGTACATAATTTAGATACATAATTAATAGAAGGCCACAGGAACAATTGGAGAAAACAGCAAGGACTGCAGATAAGGTAAAGCAATGCTTCAGTCTAAATACATGCTTCCACGCCACTGACCACATGTTCGATTAACTGAATTACACTACTGTGTATTAACTGTTTCTCTCAAATCTTAATAAATACACTGTGTAGTGGTCTAGAACACCCTTTTCAACATGATGGGTTTTCTTTCTCTTGTGCAACATGTCAGCTTATTGATTTATTAGATGGCGCTAAATGCTGTAGTCGAGACGTTTTCACTAATACAATGGTCATTTCTTGGATGGAAGGCCACGCTCGCTTTTAATTATTAACAAACTACTATGTAAAGATCAAATGGTTGCACAAACCAATTGAAGCAACTGACCTATAGCTGCAGCTGGGCTGTCATCAGCCAGATTTAAATGTGTTACAATATCACAGATTATCAGCTTAGTGGAGTGCATTGCATTTACCACTCAGCCAGTAAGCTATAAGGTTCACAGAAGAAATCTGGCACGATAACGCACAAGCCCCTCGCCAATGCAGTTGCTGTCGGTTCAAGTCCAGCTCATGCTGGTTTCCTCTGCAGCCGTATGTGGAAAGGTCTTCAGCAAAATGTGAATGGTCATGAGGTTCTGCTGGGTTTCCTCCCACCACAATGTTGAAATAGTCTTGAGTACAATGTGAAACACCAATCAAATAGATAAATCACAGAAGAAATCCCACTAAATGTGCTGTCTGTAAATACCTCTTCAAACTTGTGTATTTGTCTGATGAAGAAGTCCCCATAACGTCTGGCCACCTTGGTGTCTGCTATATGGATCATGTCCTGGAAACAAAAAGGTTGTGTTATTTATCTACATTAACCCTAATTCTCCAACCTTTTCAACAACTTCTCTAAACAATTTTGAAGCATCCTATGAGGACTATGGAGTGTAGAGAAATAATTTGCTCAGTTCTACGAAGCTTGCATCTTCAGTGACACAAAACAAATATTTTAGCGTCATATTTATAAAAACTGTATGCATAAAGTTCACTGAAAATAGTTCTTTAGTGGTTGGAAAATTTGACACATTTAAACTCACAATTCACACCAAGATGCAGAGTTCAATTACTGTGAGATGGCTCCACAGAAAATAATCATTACAATGACGAAACACTGATGAAATGAAAACAAGATGGGTGGTGCAACAACTTGGAAAAGAGTTGCCCACTTCTCCATACATTTAGAAGCAATTCCAGAGTGTTCCAACATCTAGATGTAAAACACAGATGACTTGAGAATATAAGTTGGTTTGGGCCTGAAAGCGTCTACATACATAACTCGTGACCATTAAAAAGACTTAGTGATGTTTTTTTGGAACACCATGGTAGTTAAGCACAAATAGTGATAAAGACCGCTTTATGCAAATTGGGCAAACCCTACCATGGGAAAAGGTACAAATAATACAAAAAAAAGTACCTTGTCTATGTAGAAATCCACTTCTGAGGCAGACTGAAACTCTCCCTCCAATCCACTGGTACCCTTTGTCCACACAACATTCTTCATTTTGTGCTGTGAAAGAAAATGGGCACCAAAGGGGATTAAATACAGGTATACACGGATGTATTCTATGGCTTACACACAGAAAATTTCAAGCACACAAATCAAGACATAGTACCTGCTCATGTGAAATGCTGTACAAACTGCGAAACTGACTCAACTGGTGTGGCTTTATCAAATTACAGCACACTTGTGCACACGTATAGCTGGCATAAAATATATAGCGATACTCTTTCGAAAGACTTCAACGATATTTCCAATCATGACTACATCAGGCTAAGTGAAGTACAATTTCTCATGATGAGTGAGTGAGCGCTTGTTGTTTAACGTCGTACAGTCATATGACAAAGTGCATGCGATGTGCCTCCTTGTTGCAGGACAGATTTCCACTGTTTTGATATCTAGTGCTGCTCCACTGAGACGCCTCACTGAAGTAAGCCGCCCCGCCCAAGCCAATGCACTGATAAGGGTCAACCAGTCGTTGCACTAGCGAAGAAGTTACAATTTCCTACTTTAAAGTCTTAGGTGTGACTCGACCCAGGATAAACCCTCGATCTACCGCTCCCGAAGCTGTACCAACTGCTATAGGGGCCGGTAATTTCTCATAATGATATTAGATGATATCACATCAGCAATGTTTCAGCTGGTAGATACAGCCGGGGGATATAAACATTTGAAGTCTAAAACTAAAACTGAATAAAATAAATTTAATGGTCAATGAATTACACACAGCCACGTTACATGTTGTATAAAACATGTGACAAATATTTAACGCAGCATTTTCAAAATACATCACAGGCATTCAAACCATGTCTACCACAGAGAAACGGCTTTCTTAACTCAGATCAAGCATTCAGATCATGTCTACCACAGAGATACGGCTTGCTTAATTCAAATCAGGCATTCAGACCATGTCTACATATCTTATCTTGATTCAGCCCAGTGCACAGTCGTTATTGGCCCAAGTATGGAGGATTGAGCTAAAGCATTAACCTCCACAAAACATTTTCACCAGCACCACTGGAACATTATGATCCCAGAATGTACCATAAAGATCATAAGACTACCCTGTGGATGTTGCTACTGGGATAACGGTGGACGAACCATAAAACCATATCTGTTTCATTAATGTTTCTGTTCGATCCTCCATAGAGAGCGCGGTCATTATCATGTTCATCTGATTTAGTCGGCATGCGATATCAAGATTTGAATAAAAGGTACGCATGATCTGCTGAACAAGCAAAGACACCCTGTCCATCACCAAATGGACAAATGTAAGACTGAGGAAATAAGCACAGCTTGATTTGAACTCTTTCAGTCATGTTGAATAACTGTTTGCACGGACAACAATGACAGTATTTGTTTTACTTACTTAATTTACTTGATTGGTGTTTTACGTCGTACTCAAGAATATTTCACTTATAGAACGACAGCCAGCATTATGTTGTGAGGAAACCGGGCAGAGCAGTATTTGTTTCAGAACAGCCATTAACATATAGCTACCTTAAAACACATCAGGTTTGTCTGTAACTCTTCGTCTGTCAGGTCCATGAAGGTTGCCAACTTGGACATGGGTAGTGTTGTGTATAGCTTCAGATAACTGTAACAATGTTGTAATAACATGCATGTATAAAACCTTCAGATGTTGGAAATATAAACTACGGTTTCACATAAATGTAATATGTAGATGTAAACCCAGTAGACAAATAATGAGAGCTTTGAACATTACCAAACAGTATTTGTTAACAGTATTTTATTTTATTTGTGTTTTACATCTTACACCGAGCCTTTTTTACTTTTACAACAGGGGCCAGCAATTTGAAACTCACGAATATATTACTACGTTTTTTACCCCTTTTCTTCCTTTTTCATTATTGGGAGCATGAAAACGAGCAACCACAATTCAACTGTGCCCCTCAGACTGAGAACTGAAATCACCCACCTTCTGATTGTAGGCAGGAGAATCTGCTGAGTCACTTCCTGTAGAAACACCTTAAGCTGGAGAAGAAACGGCTCCTACAACAGAAACGTTGTAATGAACTAACAAAAAGGAAGACATACAACTTTGTCACTGGCTACATTGCCACTGTCAAACCACTGGGTGCCACCATAGTGGGACCATTTTGGGTAAATCATTTATCCCATGGGTATTTTTAAGACAAGACTGTGAATTGTTTTATTGGTGACTCAAAAATTCTGCACCACTTTCGTGACAACTGTTAATGTGGCAATGGTTTCTAATTGTGAAGGAGACCTATCTTCGTTTTGCCTATAGAATTTTTTTTGGGGGGGAGGGGGTACTATATACAAGACTAGGTGACTTACCTTGTGGAAGGTTGGCGTCATTTGATCATAGTTTGGTGGCACTGGTGAGAGGAATTTAGGACAGGCAAATGAAAAGCTTGTCTCAAATTCCCCCATATCCCTGAAAAGAAGTTTCCATAAAAGATAAATTATGATTCATAACACAAACAATGATTTCCAGTAAAAACATCTGATTTAAAATGCCTTTTAATAATGGCCTTGTATCTATGGTGACACTATTGATGCCAATGGTTAAGATTTTTCAAAAGTTAAGTATAAACATCATAACCTGTTTAAATAGTATATAACCGGTAGGGTTTCTGAGAAACGTAATTATGACATTAAATCCACCAAAAACAATAGATCTGCCCTAGCCGATCTCCATCCGGTAATCCAGTGACGCTCAGTGGATGACGTCATAGATGGCCCACCCAAATTTAGCTGGCCTATATTGCCTTGGAATTCGTATCAAAATGATGTCATTTTCGAGACCGATTCTAACTAAACCGAAGCAAATATACTGCCCTATCAATTTGAACCCACAGTGGACGACGTTGAAGTTCCGATTTATGACACTGGTCAGGCTTCAGATTCTGAGTTTTCAGATGATGAATGTGATCTTTGGCCAGGCATTTCCAACCGCACTGGGAATACGGTAAGCTATAGCTTTTATCCTGTGTTACACTGTAGGTTGTGTGTATGTCAGATTTAATATTTACTATTCCTTCCTTCTGTCCGCTTCACAATAAATATCATTCGATCCCCTGAGTGGAGATTTACTTCAAAAATGAGTTAGTGGGAATCAATGTTTGTGCATTTAATCAAGGCAATGCTGAAAAAAAATTTTTGCAAGTGTTTAATTTTCCTAGTTACATTATGCCCGAATTACTCAAGTACGTCAAACAAGTATTATGAAGGGTGGCTTTAATCCTCTTTTGTTTTCTGCGGTGTCACTGATCTTTCTAATCTGGATCGGAGATTAACAACAATGGGGGAATGCTTTATCACTATAAGATTGCATTCGCACATACCCTGAGCAGTATTCAAAGAGATATCACTCATTTTTGCACCTTTGATGAGTAATTTTAATCAACAATTAGTATTTCAACCCCAATCATTAATTTTTGATTAACGCAGTCAAGCAACACGATTAGCCTTGGATTGTTTTCGGTTTTAACTCCTGCTTTGTTTTACATCCACCAAGCCCTATCACCAGAGTTTTTACACTTATATTTAAACCCTGATTTTTCCTCTCTTCTGTTAAAATTTAGCTACCCACTAGGATTTCTTATCCCATCTCCTGAAAGCCTGCCAAATATTTTTTTACACTCAATTTAACTATAATAACAGGTGTAGCTATTTACGAACAAATAACCAATCTGGACACTAATCCTTTAATTGAACTACACAATATGTAAGCGTATGTCACTCGCTATTCACTGCGCTACAGTTGTACAACATACCCTTTCTGCATTCGCAGCATGCGGTCAGCAAACTTCTCGCGGAGCTGTGAGTGGACACTCTCATCAATCCTCATGGGGTGCAGTACTAGGCTTATGGCCAGCAGGGTGTACATCTTGTCATTCATCTTGGAGATCTACCACACAGAAAAAAGACAATGTAGGAAGTTACCTTTGTTCAAATGTTTTTGAATGACAAGAAAAAAAATAGCTTTTATGAAACAGAAATGACCAAACGCCTTTACCTCCTAGAGACTCCACTGGATGATCACTATTTTCATGTTGCAGCCTAGGAGATGCATTCATCAACTGAATTTCATACTTATATATGTACAGGTAGAGATACCTTAATAGAAAGAAATCTAGAAATCTTGTTCAGCATTTATTTATGTTGTCCTCTCCTATCAGATATGGGAAGTTCTGTCAGCAACCTGTGGATGGCCGTGGATGAGCCCGGTCTCCCACCATAATGCTGGCCCTTTAATGTACGTGAAATATTCTTGAGTACAGCGTAAAACTCCAATTAGATAAATAAATAAATATTTATTCACCCTCCGACTGAACAAATATTTAAATAATGGACTCACTTGGTCATAGAGAGAGGCCCTGTTCTGGAACATCTGTTTGGTTCTCTGTATATAGAGCAGTACATTAGAGAAGGTACGGATAGCATCCTGGTATCGTCTCATCATCAGATAGGCAAAGCCCACATAATAGAAAGTGGTGATCTGGCAGGCAGGAACACGCGAGTACATGTTCTATAAACAGATTAAAACAGTTTCAGTCAGACTACGTCAAAGCATCTTTGTATGATATTTCCTTTTCAATCACGGCCTATTGAGTATAGAAGACGAAATGTTATGATTCCACAAAAACATCAACTACCAGATGACAACAATTCAACTCAAATGCCAGTTAAATCCAACACAAGTACAGTTATACTATTGGTATTTCACACATACACACACGCTCATATGAAAAGTACATCAGCATTGTCCTATTAGCTTCATCACCACTCATAAACAGCACCTTCAATAGGGGAGTTTCGAGTTGGAACTTTTGTCATCAAAGGTAAAAACACAAATGACACCTCTTTCCATTAGGACCTTCTCAAGTTCACAAACGTTCAGATTTTCAATCCTCTCTGTCATTCTTCCACTTTAAATTCCTTTTAATGACACTTTTTTTTCAGAAGCACTTGTCATAGTGAACGTGATCCAAAATAGTTGCCTAACATTTTTGACAGGTCACATGATACAGCTGGACTTTTTCTACCTTCAACGATAAAAGAGTTCAAAACTCAAAACTCCCTTATTAAGCACCACTTCCAGGGTTAGACAAACCGTATACATGTGAACTAAATATTAGTATTCTGTGGGACAAACCTTCTTGTTGAAGTCGATACTCTCAAGGACTTTCAGAGCCTGATAATAATCTCCCAGCAGAGAGTGAAGACGCAGCAGACCAATCAGACTGAAGTACCCCAGCATCTTATAGAGCGACTGCTGACCAAATTCCCCAGAAACGCTGTCCGGGTCACCTAAAGTACAAATCAAACTATGATTGTTATTTTCAGAGAAATTTCCTTTCATTTATTAAATTGTTCATTTATGCCATATTTATGAATACTCTTCTTTTGCATGGTCAGAAATTGGATTCAAGCCACAGTTTCAGTTAGGTAAGAGTGCTGACCTTCTACATTACTGTCATCAGTAAACCTATACAGAGCAGAGGTAATGTACTTCATGTTAGATCAGTATTACATGAACTATAACATCATTTTAAACACCATTTTATTTTACCTCCACTAGAGAAGACTTCCAACTGCCTGTTGATGTTTGATTTCTCCACCAATGAATGTAAAACATTGAGAACACTGTGAACATTCCAAATCTGAAACCAGGAAGTCAGAATATATCTACAAGAAGCGTTCTTATCATAAAAATACTGACATTAAGTGGACACAAATTTTTCAGTATGGCATAAACATCAATCAAATAAATAAATTATTTTTATTATAAATTATTTACAGAAAATTACAACTAAACTTTGCGTAGGGCAAACCTCACATCAAAATATGGCAAACCTCACGTCATGATAGGGCAAAACTCAAATGTCAGTGTAAGGCAAGCCTCACATGTCAGGATAGGGTAAACCTCACATGTCAAGATACGGTAAACCTCATGTCAGGATAAGGCAAAACTCACATGTCAAGCTAAGGCAAACCTTACGTCAGGATAGAGCAAACCTCACGTTAGGATAGGGCAAACTTCACGTCAGAATAGGGCAAACCTCACCTCTCAGGATGGGGCAAACCTCACATGTCAAGATACGGTAAACCTCATGTCAGGATAAGGCAAACTTCACGTCAGGACATGGCAAACTTCACGTCAGGATAGGGCAAACCTCACCTCTCAGGATGGGGCAAACCTCACGTCAGGAGAGGGCAAACCTCACATGTAGGGCATAGGGCAAACTCCACACCTCAGAATAGTGCAAACCCCATACATCAGAATAGTGCAAACCTCTTGTGTCAGGATACAGCACACCCAACAAGTCACGATGGGTTTAACCTCACTTGCCAAAAATAGGGCAAATCCCACATATCAGAATAGTCAAATAACCTCACGTTAGGATAGGGCAAACCTTGCGTGTCAGGATGAGACAAATCTCACGCCAGCGCAGGGCATACCTCACAGGTCAAAATAGGGCAAATTTCACAGGATAGGACTAACCTTTTCGCATTAATATGTTAGGGTAGGGATAACTTCATACCCCAAAGGGCAGGTGGGTTAACTTCACATGCCAGCGCTATGCACAATTCACTTGTCAGAAAAGGCCTAACTTCACACTGATAAGGTAAGCTTCACATGTCAGCGTAAGACAAACCTCACCTTGGGGTTTCTTCTCAGGTGATCCATGTCATCGTCTGTCTTCTTGGTGACCTTTGACCTATACAGGCTAAATGACTGAAACTGCATGAACAAAATATACCAAGGTCTATCAATGTATATATCCAGCTATATTTTAACAAATACATAACTGCAGAAAGGCTTCATAGGGAAACCTTATTGATCAGGGGTTGACATGTTGAAAGTAACAGATTGTTTTGCAAGTAATTGATTGTAACAAAATGAATTTTAAAAAATCCAAAAGAAACCAAATAAATAAACAGTATCCAATAGAAGTACCTGGTAGATAAACTCGTCAATGATGTCCCACAGCCACTGATTGGGCAGTTCCAAGGGGACAGGGCCTTCAGCATCTAAAGTATGAATGAACAGGCAAATTAGTGCAAGGTCTTTACCTGTACCTGTGGATCATGCACTACAAACAATCAAGTTTTAATGCTATTAAACCCGCTAAAAGTGATCTTGAAAACCAAAACAAAACTTTTGGTTTACTTTATATGAACTAAACACTTAAAACATAAAAATAAGACTTTTGGAAATGTAAGAAAAAATACATGCTTTGGTAATTATACAGGCTACCCACTATTCCTAAATAATTAAATTATACATGTTTAGAAAAGTAGTTTAAAAATAGTATCAATCATTCATTTAGCTAGTGAATCGTGCAACCGTGATTTGCACGGTCATATCTGAAAAAACACGGCTAAATATTTCATGAAAAGCTCAGCTGTTCCAGTAACCCTGTGCATCTTTTACTTCGCTGTGTTGGCAAATGTGTTATCAACAAGAAGGGGCAAGGAGCCAGCTTCGCATGGGGCTTGGTCTTTGATTAGTTGGAATTTAACCTGTCCGCTAGTAAAACAGTTGTTATCCAATCGTATGTAGTTTGGCCAGTCGAAATAACCGCTTACCAGCTGGCTCGTGAAAAGTAAAAACTTACTATTTGCATGTAAAAACATGCACTCTTGCCATGCTGGCAAGCGTGCATGGCATAAGAAAATCCAGCAGGCTACATTTTAACAGCAGGCTAGCTAAATTTTAATAGCAGGGAAGAAAAATTAGGCTTTAAATATATAAATTTAAATATATATATATATATATATATACACACACACACAAACTCTGATGAATTAGGGCATGATGGGTAAACAAAGTGGGAGTTCATTTGTCTGAAGTTTGATCAATCTTTGGCATGCCGGTAAAAGTGAAAGACAAGTACAACAGGGGTTGGCTTACAGAGACAGTTGCTATGATAAAAGACATCCCACTGGCTGTGTCTCTGATACTGACCAATCAGTAAGCTTCTGACAAATTGTCAGAAATGACTCCTGTGTTCAACAATATAATTGCCATTTGACAGCTACAGTCATAGTAGCGGTTCAGATCAGCTACACAGGACGATTAAAACCGAAACATATCCAAAACGAAAGAAAAGATAGCAGCATGGAACTATGGAAAATGTTTTGGTGGCTATTACTATTTAATAGTAGTGATGAAACATCGGAAGTAGCAGGAATTGGGATGACTTTAAAATAAAAGTTTGTTGTAAATTTGATCACATCTACACTGGAGTTTTGGAACTAAAGGGAAGATTTTATTGTGACATGACACTACATGAAAGGTTAAATGTCACAGCAATGTAGCAAATCCATTACAAAGGCCAGCATCTTTATCAGCTACAGCTGACTGCAGTCTTCTGTACCTGAAAGCTTTGGTCTAAGTATGGCTTACATTTTACTACCGGTATTTATAGATAGGGTGTATGTGAGGATCGTCGGTCACCCAAACATCTTACCCAATATTAAAACTTCACAGCTGATTTGCTGGCTACAATCCTCTAATACCTGAACTTCTTAATGACTTGTTTTCATGTCATTAGTAACGAGTCACATGTATGTGTAATTCTTTGAAAAAAGATAATAATACCCTATATAGGAGCCGTATCAGAACAACCTATAATGTTAAATCTTATTAACGTGGTGCTTATTTCTATTTTGAGGGAGGGTCCGTTGATTTTAAAGTTAACTAGCTCCGCTCAGTCAACTCCCATCACCACGCTTGCTCAAAGAAGATGCACTTCCTAAAATTTTTCTTGCACTCCCAGTTTAACAATTCCTGGCTAACACTATGTCATCGATATCAAGATATATATGGCTACTGTAACTACTGAAATTCATCAACTTACTCAGAATGTAGTTGAAGAGATTACAGTAGTTGTAGTACGACTCAAATCTCTGGTCCTGGGTGGGCCCACCCTGAAATCAGAAGAACAGATACCAATGCTGTACCGGACGAGACAAAGAGCTCATCATTGAAGATGTACAGCTGATCTCTTTACCAGAGGAAGATCATTTGAAACACTTTCATTTATAACTTACAGAAGCAGCATTGTAAATTATCCAAGCAAAATTTCACTGGCAAGCACAGCCTCCAAATAGCATGTTAACACGAGAATGATTATCAAAGATTTAGCCCTCTTCACTTACTGGCACCCTGGCGTAGATGTGACGATAAAACAGTTCCTTGTACAGAATCAAAAAGATGTAATCTGTAAAAAAACAAAATGTGTTTGTCTTATGGCACCGACAGAAATAAACTGAGATACAAACTGTCAAGTATTAAGATACATATTTAACATACCCTCCATGCTTTTGAAAAATAGAATGTACTTTTTATCTCTGTCTCAGGATTTCAAGTTTTATTTGTCCATGTTGGCTGGATTTACCTCCCTTTCTTTGACTGATTGATGTGTAATGCTCTCCTTAAGAATTTTTTCCCCTCAATGAAAGCATTAAGATGACTTAAATTACCTCACATCTTATTTGTTTTAAAAATTTCAAAGTTTTCTGATGCTTTCATTAAAACTGATATACTAGGAAGGCCTATATACATGTATATGCACATCTGGAGGAACTCGGACAGATTTTTGGTGCCAGACATGTTATCCTTAATGGCTTAACTCACCATTCCCAACAATAGACGCAATAACAGAGGCATCAGGCCAAGGGGTGTTTTTGAAGAACCTGTCTGTCAACTTGTTAAACCTGAAATAAACACATGAAACTGAAATCAGGGCAGAGTAGACAAAGACACATTACAAATCATGTTAAACCAACACTTCACAGGGGTGAATTTTCAACAATGTCTGCTCTGTAACTGACAGAATCAGCGCTGACGAGATTTTCAGACCAGATTCCAATATATACACTTTGTTTCTATAAAAAAGGAATCATATCCATTTAAAGTACTTTTATTGTAGCTTTCTAAAGACAAGACTGGGAATGAAAGAAGAAACAGCACTTTGGGAATTTGCCTTTGTTCTTTATTGTGACAAAAAAATAATATTCTTGTGTGACTTCATAAAATAATGTCTGACAACTGAAACAATCAACTCCACATTTCCTCCATCGGCATCCGCACTACCAAGCAAATCTCTCCACTTTCCGAAAAGGAGTCAGCTATGAAAAGCGTGTTTCCACTCACCCATTCTCATATGAGTGCTGGATCTCAAACAGGTTCTGCTCTTTGATGCATTTCTGGAAGTAGGTCAGGAAGTTCTTGATGACCTCAGGTACGATGTACGTCTGTTGCTGATACTGACGCTCGTACTCCAAGTCTTGGCGGGGGTCACCTGTAACAAAGTAACAAACTTTTATAGCACTGGGATTTCAGCAATATAAAAATCGGTTGGGTGTATCCATGGAGATAGTGGTACGCCCTGTCCCAAAATGTGCACCACGTTCCTTTTTTCAGGTCTACACAGGTACACTGTCTTTCCAGATTAGCCAATGAACTTTCAAGTTCATAAGTCCTATTGGGTTCACTCATGGCTGCAGTAACTTTGCCTTATGTCTGTGGTATGTTGTGGTAGTGAATAAATCTGAATCTAAGCTCTACTGGTTGAACAAAAATCCTGCTGAACACATGAAAAGTGTTATTTACCTCCTGGAGAGGTAACAAAGACATAATTCAATGTGTTACCATTACCTAGAAAAAGGAGAGTAAAATCAAAACAGACGTGACTAGAGGACTTTCAATCTTCATTTCATCAAGTTATTAATGGCCGTAACAAATATATTATTCAATGTATTGTCACTATTTTGGAAAAGATGAGACAGTAAAACCAAAAGAGAAATCACCGGTAGAATCTCAAAGATCATTTCGTCAAGTTATGAATACAAGCACATTTTGAACTCATCCATGAAACAACTACATTTGAAGCACAGCATGCTACACACACGTCTGGTGCCTCCACTCCTGTTAAGACAGCACTGCAGATTGGGGTTTCCTCTCGGGTAAATTGTAAATTGTCTCTTACTGTATTAAAATCTTAAATACCACTGACCTGTGTGAGATTTTCCAGGGCGATCATAATCACTTGGTGGATAATATCCATATGAGTCATACTGTGAATGAAAATAAACCATGATTGACGAGATTTGAAATCAGATATGGTAAAAATGGCCTACATCTGTAGGTCATCAGTCAATACCATACACGTATAACAGACTCTCTGACTCAATGCCACATCTGCAATATTTCAGACATATCGTGGCGATACAAATTTAAATATTAGTCTTCAAGATTCAACCAAAACCTGCAAGTTGCTCAGGCTCTAGACTAGAAAAAGCCAAGCTGTCAGGTGGTACTTCAGGGTGACACTGACAGTTCTGAAAGATCTGTGCTAAACATTTTTGAAATTTTTCTCCCAGCCTTGTTCAGAGAATTTGCGGAGAGAGAGTTTGATGTCAAGTCCAGTGAACTCGTCCAATTTGCTTGTTTCTTTGATTGGTCTTTTATGTACTGAACTGTACATGAAGAATATTTCACTTAATACAATGGTGGCCACCAATATGGAAACAGAGCAGAACCTGGGGAGAGCAATAACCATAATCAGTGTGCTGGCAGACCTTCCCATGTACATGTGTGTATCAGGAGCTGGAGGCTCCCTATCTACACATGCGTGGCTCAACTGATCTGACCATGTACTAACATATCAAGAAGTACAGAGCCACACCGCAAACTTGGAAGAAAAAAGACGGGACTAAGTAGCCCATTCTTATCCGTCATTGGGATATAACTAAGTCGGTGACTTACATATTAGCTCATACATATTCAAGTAACTCAACACATAAAAGGAACACATACTCACAAGACCTTGAAATAAGGAAATTATTTCTGTAGTTTGCTAAGGGGAGTCGCTCCATGTCGTGAACTAAGGGGAGCATTGCAGACATGAATCCCATGTACCTGTCTTTCTACTGTGAGGAAAAGATGTGACCTCAAATACATGTAGTCTTAGTTAAAGTACACAGTGAACAGGCATGGACATGTGACAGGAATCTCAATCCACGACAACATTAAATAATGACACACTGATAGGTAGAGATACCAAGGTCTGGCTGATCAATGCATAAAGAATATCTCATTTAAATTCATCACAAGCCTTAACCACAATAATTAAAACTCATTTAATCGTTTCGTTTACTGTTGCGGACCATCCTGAACTGGACATGTATAAATTTTCAGCAATGCACAAAGACACCGGAAAACATGTACTTAATGATTGAAAAATCACATTTATTGAAGAAATACCAGTGCTACATATTTGTCATTGTAACAGCAAACGTCATGCTATCACACCCGTATAATCTTACTGTTGACGACAAATGCCTGGTGATGATGTGCTCTGTCACAGTTTGTCCCGTTGATGTATGTGTCAATTTCCCCACATGCTTTCACGTGGATTCTACTCTCTGCTCTGACTTAATCAGAGTATTTTCTGCATGTTCTACAATGTACTCTATTCACCAAATACGCCCTTATACATGACTTGTGCCATAGCCAATGTCACTCGCATTCCACCCCAGAAAAGTGGATAAATTTACAAAATTTGCCTTGTTGCCTCTCTCATTTACGATGGACGCCATCACGATACCGTCTCCTGATTCATAACATTTTCAGTGCGCATGCGTCGCTTCTCAAAGCAGCAAAGCTTCAGATCATGCTGGCTGTTCTGTATGTGAGCAAGCTTACGTATGTTTGTTACAAGTTTGTCTGGACATTTCATAGAATTTTTGTTTCTAAATCTTTTTGAAACAAATGAAATAAATACTGAACACTTTACAGCAAGGGGCGCGATGAATCACTCTCTCAATGTAAGGTTTGGGTGCGCGATAGCCAGTGAGAGCGATTGCCAGACTATTCTGAAGAACATATCAAACATGATAACTTGTAGATACTTGATGAAGCAACTCCGTTAGAACTGTCAGCAGTATAACTTTACGAACTCGATCATTTGCGAACATCTTCCTCCCTCACCAAGTTCCATGAGCCAAATTAGGCTGGTAAGACCCGCAAGCACATTTCACATGACATTACAGGAGATTGCATGTCTATGTCGAACAGAAAACAGGGCTTTTCATTCCCAGAAATAGGGACAACGCCAGTGAAACCCACTTGAATTTACTGTATTTATTAACCAGAACTTCCAAAACTAAGATGCAGAAATGCTCAAATAAGTTTGATTTTGTTGTTAACATATACATATTCCAGGTCAGTCCTAGTTAGAATGCATTTCCAAAGATCTCTACCAGGAAGCAAAGTTTTTCTGCTTCCAACACCTGCAAGTTCATCCGAGGAAGGGTTGAAGTTGACGTGCTCGGTACGTTAGTACGTTGTTAAGTCGTGTGTCTGCTACACTAGAGGGGCTAGTGGCTCCCGAGTCATAGTGCTATGCTAGCGCGCTAATCACTCGGCCACGGAGACAACTGACTAAGCAAGGTATGAAATTTGCAAAAGCACCCTGTATCTAATTGAATACATTGAGCAAGAAAGACTATCAAAATCTTATACTTATATAAAATAAGCCTGCATAAAGCCCAAAATGTGTATACTGCCCACTGTCTCTACGAAAAATGGACCGCCAATAACATAACATTGTTTCACAGATTGTGGCATCTTTTAGTGTTAATCTTCACATTTTAACCCAAATATGTGTTAGTGACGATGACCTATAGTGAAGCAGTAAATTAACAAAGATCTGTAGCACTCTTCTCAATACTTACAGACACATCTTCAGGTAATTCTTCAGCCCACATGCTTCCTCTTGATCTTTTCAATATGGCCAGCGAGTGCGATTGAAAAGCTAGGAGAGCCCTTAACAAGGGAGATCACTCTACACTGCTTTAAAGGACCTGGTATGGCTAGGCTTCGAATTGGCCCCACTACAAGGAACTGTGCCCTGCAAGAAGCGAAACTGACTCTGTGAGAGACAGCTGCTGACACACTCGTAAGGCAATTTCTTTTTTCTGTTCTACTTTACTTTTCTTTTCCTATTATATAGCAAGAATGCACTGAAGCTCATAAAATCGAAAAATTGGTAGCCTCCTCCAGTCACAATGAAATAAATTTTTTGCATTAGACACTGTAGAATGGTGAAAATCACTGCACTACAAATTTAACTTTCTGAAAAATTCTTGAGCACGCAGTTAGGCACCAATCAATTAAATACATATATAAGAAATGTTCAGCCTTACACTTCCTCTACTCATAACATGTTCATTAATGTTAATCACAGCTAGAGGACCACATGTGCTCACAACCAGGATTCACGTATGATTCCACTATAGTTGTCACACAGTACGTAATGCCATGGCTTAACAATTATCCATTCTAATTCATGGAAACACTTATTTAATGCAATACTGCCTACATCTTTACTCACACAAAAAGGATGTTGATAAAGGGAAAAAAGGTAAAAACCTGCTCTCCAGAGTGACTTGGTTAGTTCACAGTACTATGCAGGATTCCTAACAAACTTGGGCAGAAACACGGACTTTAAAGTTGCCAAAGTATAACAAAACTCATCACATTAAAAAGTGTATTTTTTACAAATGAACGTTTTTACATAAACATTAACCAAAACGAAACTTTAAAAGCACTTACAAACAGACAAGGGACAGTTTCATTAACGATATTTTTCTGCTTAACGTTGATCTTCATATTGTAAACAAAAAACACAGTGCCTCGTTTGATTGAAAAATTGGCGTTTTTGATCGAGGGTGCATTTTTGGAGGGTTATTACTAAGCAACCATCTCTCTTATGGTCATATAACTTTCATGAGTGCTTCGACCAAAGTTTGTGCTTCTGTTTCGGAAATTTACAGAATTGTGCTAAAATTTCGAAATCTGTACTTTCTTATCCTACGTCTCTGGGGCCGATTCTCCACCTTACCATGCCAGGTCCTTTATTTGTTTAATCATTGGCTCAGTTGTAGAGTGCTCATAGCTGCCTTGTAAATAATGATACGTACATATACTTCGTTTCACTGGGTCATAGATTGCAATCGTTGATTGGCTAATGGTTTTATTTGTTGATCTGTAGATTGTTGAAAAGACTCTGTTGTTGTTAATAAAAATGCATCATAAAGAACCGTGGTCGGTTTGACGTCAAGAGAAACACGTACCGCAGTTTTACGTCAGACGGTGACGTCATGCTTATGACGCTGTTCACTTATGGCGTAGGTCTAATCCACATAACTGTTATGCTGAACATGACAAAGTCAACGTCAACACTGTCTACAGGTAAAGCTTCATGTCAAATATGATAATGCAATACCAAATGTGTTCTTGCTATTGGCAACATATGCATTCCGCAATGTTGATTAAATATGAACGTCTGCATATCATTTGATACAGTAGACCTACATACATGTATGCCTACGTCGGTGGTACAGTTTGGTAAGCAATAGTTAAAGGCATTGCGCATGGACTTCGTTACATTTCTACCCAACCTGCAACGCACTCCATGTCTTTTCATAGACAATTGTGGCACAAAAGTAAGAAGAAATGTAAAAACTAATTGTGAAATATGTTGTATCATGTTGTTGAAGCGAAAGAAATAACACAAAAGAATATGATAGTTTATACAATAACCGGTAAATCTTACATCAACACATATTACTGACGTATGCGTGATTATCACGTTAAAAACGACAGGAAGGGCAACACTACAGCTGTAATGGGAGATTCGAGGACAAGCTACACAGATAGTCCTATTGACTGTAGAACAGATCGTTTTCTTTTGTGCCGTTGCAGTGTACTTCATATATGTTTTACGAGCACACGTACATCGACAAATATGACGTTATAAAGGAAAGGATAAATGAGTTCACAGCTTTGGAATGTCTTGATACATAAGAGTTTTACGAGTTGCCCATTAAACTCACAGAAATCACGGTACGTTACATCTTCAGCACAATCTACCTATTTAAAGTGTAATGAGAGACCAATGATGTGTATTTCACACACGCGCATCGCAATTGTTTAGATTCTGTTTGGGCTTTAGCACTCACTTCTCAGCGCACTATATGTAGGCCTACATGGTTTGCTTTTTTAAATACCGATACATACAATGTACATGTACTTATCGCTTTTGTATCATTGTCTTGTGCAGCCGCCAGTCATGGATATTGAAGAATATACTGCCGACACATGGGAGACGGATATAGGTATGTTTTAAATACCATATAACCGTGTGTAGAAAAAAAAATATTTGTGTGTGTGCTGTTTGTGCTATCTATTATTAAGGGAGATATTGCCGGGCATTTCTTCATGTTAAAGAACATCAGTGCACGAAGACTGTATATAACATAACTTACATTGCTCGTTCCTTGAGCTAATTACATATTTAGGCATACTCACTTTTTTCACTTCCTCATCTCTACTTACATAGCTTAGTCGTTGTATTGGGGAGCTATTCTCTGTTAAAATGGATACAATACAACAGAATTAATTTGTGCTTGCACCTTAAACATTACACCTCTGCATGTGGGCAATGATTAAAACTTGTACTGAGAGGATATCTTCTGTCAGGATGGATATATATAGTAAATAGTTTATCATTCGGTGAACGTTATATCTGTAGAGAGTAGTACCAATTGGAGCTATTCTCTGTTATACAGGGTTTCCCAGAAGTCGCGCACCATCCAGGTTGAGGTTGAATGCTTGAGCTACAGAGTGGTGTGTTGCCCCATCTCTTCCAAACATAAAAACCAATTCAACTCTTTCTTATACTGTTAGTTCATTAGCCATAATTAACTCAGAAAGAGAGAAAAAAAATTAAAATCAGTATTAAATCTGAAACCCAGAAAAAAAAATGAAAATTAGGATGGTGCAAGACTTCTGGGACACCCTGTATAATGCGTAGCGCACCTATCATTCTCTGTGCGTTATATATGTAAACAAACTTGCAGTTGTTGTATCAGTTAGGTGCTATGTATTGTCAGTTGTAATGGTTGATAGTCTACCATCCTTTGTAGGTTGTCCTTATGGGTAGACTACATCTTAACCATTGCAGCCTGTTGAGGAACTATTCTCTGTGTTAGACTGGTATATGCCATACATCTTAACTATTGTAGCCTGTTGAGGAGCTATTATCTGTGTTAGACTGGTATATGCCATACATCTTAACCATTGTAGCCTGTTGAGGAGCTATTCTCTGTGTTAGAGTGGTATAGGTCATGCACGTTGCCTCTGCTGGAACAACCTTACTGTGACACTGAGAGGCTACAGACCTACTGTAAATCTCCTTTTCGTCTTCTAAAGCACTTTTTCCCATGGAATTTACACATACAATTATTATGAAAATGACGCTAACATGATTTATTTGTGTCACTAAAAAGACAAGCTTCATAAAACTGTTCAAATTATTCATCTACATCCGATAATTCTGTCAGAGTTTTGTCAAAATATTGGCCACAGAGGAGGATGAAGATTTATTATGTATTCTTCATTTTTTTTTACTGATAGGCACAGTATCAGTATATATACTGCTTATTCCTTCAGACACATCTAACCTAGCAGCTTACATATGGTACTGATGGATAGTACTTAGTGTACGTGTACCAAACTGTTCATTAGACGTTGTTGTCATTTGTTAAACCAGACAGTATACTTTATCCATCTTTACATTGCATGTCGCTTTATGTAGGTACTGCCTGCAATATTCTCCTGACCTTCGAATGTAGGCTGGCCGGCTGTACCACGTGGTCACAGCCCCTATTGATCTCTGGGGAGATATAGACTCTCACCTGGGGCTCGAAGAGGAGAGACATGCCCCTTATCAAGTCTACAACACTAGGGTCGACCATCTGAGAAGACTGACCCAGTCTGCAGGGGAGCTATTCCGTGTCCAGGTACCTGAGTACAGGTGTACGAACGACCAGTGTCTCTCACAGCTCCAATACAGAACGGGTAGATGAGCCCCACTGCGCCAGTCCATGGCAGGCATGTCTGGATATCAAACTGAGGAACACCAAGAAGAGGAATATCCCGCCGCCAAGAGTTGTACCCGGACAGCCAGATGCCAAACCAAACCTAGGCAAACCAGATACCAAGCCAAAAACGGTAAGCGTGGTTTAGTTATAAGTTATAAACGATGTACAGCCGAGCGTTCTTTCAAAAATATTGCTCAATTAAACGTTTTCAGATTTTCGGTGTATCGAATTTCATGTATTTCACAGTTCCCCTTTATAACTTGACATGAGTATTAATATACACTTACAAAAACACTAAATGCAAGGTAAGATTTTGTGAATATGTGAAACATTGGATACGTTGTACATGATAGTATGGATTTCTTTTCTTATTGTATAGGCTTTTGTGGCAATGATGAAAGAAGCAGGTTTTTTCACATGGGGGAATACCCAGTTACGAGGCCCTACATTGTCATTCGCGGTTTGCCAAACAATCAAACAAAACGCCTGCCATATTTTCCTGAAATTCGGCTCCAACTTCCATCCAAGATGGTTTCCAATGCCAAAGAAACTGGCAGAATGGAGGAAGACAGAAATCCGGAAACAGCACCTATGAGAGTGAAGAAAACTACTTCGTGTGAACGAAACATCGTTGTTGAAACAGTCATTTATAAAACTGAAAAGGATCAAATCAAACCAGAAACTAAGGACGAAATCACCAGACGAAGGGGAAAGCCAAGGTCAAGGAATCCCAATGTCAAAGTAATTCAGGTCAAACCGATAAAGGACCAAGAAAAAAGACATGCCTCGCCCAGACCTAAAACATCAATCGGATGAAGACTTTACCTGATAATGTCTGACCTAACCAAAAGCACTGACCAGTCTGGACACTGTCCGGAGAGGACTGTTCCTTCCTGGCAACGGGTCTCAGAGGAATGATGATATGAGTGGACACAGAGTGTCCAAACCGAAAAGTCTGACTAGAGTAAAGCAGACTATCAGCGGACTTGGACGGAAATTTCACTCCCTAGTCACATCTTGTACGTCACCCATCTCAACCTAAGAGCATGGGCAATAAAAGACCATTTTAAATTTAGCACCTAAAATAACATTTATATGTTTTTTTGTGACGTCTTAGTAGACAAAGACAATCAATATTTTTGTCGTTATTATAATTTGTCTCATATTTTGTAACCTTTGCTAAATAAACTTTGAAATGTGAGGAAAAAAGTCTAGTGGCTGTAATTACGTATCACCACGACAAGAGACCCAAGAGGAGTAACATTTAATGGGATCCCTTATGGTAGTGTATAAGACTACGAAAACATGGTCATATCAGAGCAACCCATCCACGGTCGTTGTATTGCCATGGTCATGTCACACTCTACTACCTTTTTTTCGACCTATCACGCTTACTTTTTTTTCGAATCAACATTAGAAGAAATATACATGGCTTAAATTAGCCACATTATTTATTTAAGCCTACTTAAAAAAAAGGAAACCAATAAAAACTATCCTTATCATCTTTTACATATACAGTTATTTATTTCATTGGTGTTTTACGATTTTCGGTGCTCAAGAATATTTCACTTATACGACGGCGGCCAGTATTATGTTATGTTGGGAGGAAACCAGACGGAGCACGGGTGAGTGGGGGGGAGCCCACGACAATCAGCAGGTTGCTGCAGATCTTCCCACGTACAGCCGAAGAGGAAGTAAACATAAGCTGGACGAACTCACAGCGACCACATTGGTGAGAAGCTGCTGGCGTGCTAACCACCTCGGGAACCGGAGGCCTTTTTCACACATACAGTGTGTTCTCCAATCGGGTATTCCTCGTACCAGGAGGCGGAAACAAGAGGTCAAGCTTGAGATATGTGTACTCTGATTTCAATGCCCTCACCCAATCTCCAGGAACTTGGAAAGATATATGAATAACATATAAACTGCATAGCTTGTTTGAACACTGTTGTGGAAACTTTCTGTGATTATTGACCCTGGAGCGTCCATTATATGGGTAGCGATTTGTGTACAAATACTGTGATGGCTAGTTAAATTGCTTTTGACCTGGGCTCGTCTTTATTAAGCAAATTATCATTTAAGTCATTAAATGAAAGTGTTTAAATAGCCAAACTGTAAACATGAGAGAACTCCAATTGAGGTTAGTACATTGTTCTGTAGCAAAGCAACAGTGTACCAAGTGTAAACTTTCTAGAGCAAAAAAATTATTATGACTGTTTAGGCCTTAAGACGTTTTATAAATATGGACCGAGACTCATTACCTTTAACACTACTTTGGTCACGTGGCGACTGTGTCTCCTCGTAACAAGGCGGGTCCCAGTGCCAAAATATTTGCAGTGCTGCTTCACAATGACACCATGACGACGACACCAGACATAACACCTCACCCATGAAATAACAAAATTCCGGACCCACCTGTATTCAGATTGTTTGGTCATAAGCTCAGTGTCGAACTAGGAAGCACCAAGTTGTTAACTCTGAATTCTTGAAATTCATAAACAGATGTATACCTGAGTGTAAGTTTCGTTCCACGGTAATGTATAACTTGTATTAAATTCAGCTGTAAAGTAAAATGACTTCTGTGCATGTTACAGGAGGGTTTCTTTCATTTATTAGCATATTGTTTAATCTAACAGTAAGAGCTTTTAATTATGGACGTAATTTTCTGAGTGAATCAGGTACTTTCGGAGGTATCTTTTGTTGTGCTGTTTCAAGGTTAGGGTACATCCTGCGAGATGCATCGCGTCTTGTGGAAAGTCTTTCTTTGACCACATCCTCATGCCATGTTGTTCTCTTGAATATTGACAGAAACATTTCTCAATGATTTCTGTGAAGAGAAAAACAGGAGCAATTGATGGAGGCAAACATATTTTGTACCGTTTTGTCCAACTTATGGCTGGGCATGAACAGATATATAAAATCGCCTTAATTAGAATATGACTTCAAAGGAACAACAGGTAATCTCAGCGGTACATCAAACACTGTATCTACGAGAGTAGTTTTATTCAATACATTCATCTTTCTTATACAGGCTGCACAGTGATATGGTGACGAAATACTGTATCGCACACAAGATAATTAGTCAAACTCTACACACATTGAAATTTCGTGATTTAGGGATTAGGCCATAACTAACTTTTGATTTTACCTGTTTGTGATTAGACTGACAGCCTGGAGGGGGGACAAACACACTGGGGTCTTTAATGCCAGGAGTGAAGCTCGTAAACACAGCCATCATGGATGATTTAGCTACAAAATAAACAAATATCTGTATGGTGAAAAACTGAGTGGGTATAATTTGTTTTGACAAACTCTGTGACTGACGCCATGGGGACAGTTTCACTAATGATCCAATGAGTAGTTGGTTCCTGAAGTGTGTCAAATCCTGAATTATTTCCAGATTTCTTATACCATTCAATGATTATTTCATAAGGTCATGAGTTCGTAAGCAACAGATAATTAAGCCAAAACCTAAAATACTGAAAGGAAATTTTAGAATTGGACTTTGATGCGAGTTATATGTGTACATCTATCTGCATGCCAACATACCGTCTTTAGTCAGCGTGATCACCGCCTCAGCTAATGGCGTACAGTCGCCCTGGCTAAGGGCTATCGTGATGTTTGTATTCCAGCCAGCCATAAAGAAGTTCCAAGAATCGAAAGCTATTTGGTTGTTCCCTCCGCCCATGTAAGAAGATCCCAGATACTGAGCATTATCTGTTGTAAACCAATTACATATACATCATAATCGTATTTTCACAGCGCAAGTGACATTGGTTAATGTCTTGAAACACAACACTAGCTATTTGTGTAACATTTATATATTTATTCCTGCTTTGTCAAATGTAGTTGACTTAATGTGAAGTATAACAATGAGTGCGTGGTTGGGTTTAATGTCGTACTTAACAATTTTTCAGTCATATGACGACGAAAGAGTCCTTAGAATGCATGTAATGTGCATCCTTGTTGCAGGACGGATTTCCACCGCTCCTTTATCTAGTGCTGCTTCACTGAGCCTTACCGAAGGCAAGTAAGCCGCCCCACCCAAGCCATTATAGTGATCAGTTATCAACCAGTCGTTACACTTTCCCTTAATGCTGAACGTCAAGTGAGGACGCTACAACTTCCTTTTTTAAAGAACGCTCTACCAACTAAGCCATAGTATTATAATGAGAAAAGGCTGCCATATATTATTTGGGAACACTCAACAGCTCTCTATATATAGGTGTAAATCACAGGCAAAGCTTGCCTTATGCTTCCATATACTCTAATTACTATGACATGCTTTAACGACGTTCAGTTGTTAATTTATTTTTTTTATTTATTTATTTGATTGGTGTTTCACGCCGTATTCAAGACTACACCACTTATGCCACGGAAACTTCTCACACATCAATGAAGCAGATAAATAAAGTAAACATGCTTAAATGGTACAATTGTAACAGCTCACCAGGAACACACCTTGGTACCATTTCCAGAAACACTGAAGATTCGGTGCAATTTAACCCGTCTATGTTGTACTCTCTCTTCTGCAAAAAAAAAAGAAAAAAAAAACACAGAGAAAACAAAAATAGGCAAAACATTTATAAGATTGTTTATTTTCGTTAGGACATCATTTGTGCACCAGACATGTAAAGTCATCCGTTCAGCCGTCCATTAATTATGCATCTTTATGATTAGGCAGGAATCTCTTGCAGGCATCTATACACACACATTCGGTTTTCGCTATTAGTTGGTCAGCTGTTGTCTCTTTATCCAAAAATTGCATAGATTAATCCCGTAGTTATACAATCTCCAAAACTATAGTAATCTATATATCTTACCTATATACCTCCAATGTGCACTACCTGGCGAGGTTATATTTTAACAGTGTCTTCTAATATATTCTATGCCATATTTCCTCCTCACACAAAACAAACAAGAAGACAGGTCCACCTCATGGAATCATGGACGGGACATACCAATAGTTTCTAACATGTGTTTCCAAAAGAACTGTGTTTAAAGGCAGCGAAATTAGCTGTTCGAATCGAAAGATACTAAAGAATGTGTAACTTACATTCCAAAAGTCTATGATAAACTTGGAGTCGGTCGATTCCCCGTCATAATGAGTCGAGACAGCCATTTTCTTGCTCACGTGGTCCACTGATATGCGCTTTGTTCCCTGTGTAACGTATAATAAACCAGTCAGCATATTTATAGCGTCATGTATACTCTTTCTTTTGTTTCCAATGAGATAAAGCTATCGTACCGAAACGCAGCCATCGTTCAAGGTTTTGAACTCCCAACTTATACATTTTCAATGGGGTATCTTTTCCCGCGCAATGGTGACTCGAGTCCAAGTCAGACTCACCATTGTTCTCTTTGCTCACAAAACCCTCATCCCAATGGCAGCAATGAACAATAGACTACATAAAGCTTCCCGTATTACTTCAGGCGGGAAATGCCTACATTTTTATTGAGAGAACAAACATGACTGACTTACAAGTTGATTGACGGCTAGGTTGGATCACTAAAATGGAGCCAGCTTCAAAACTAATCACGATCATAGTTTATTTATTTATTTATTTGACCATGGTTTAACTTTATATACTCGACTAACTGTGACGATGTGTTGAGGAAACCGAATATGTAGATGAGTCAGAAGAAAACCATCGCTCTTCAAAGATACCTGACGAGCATTTTCTACATGCACTACAATGATGTAGCTTGAATGAATAAATATACCCACCACACGGATGTGTGAAGACTGTGCCGAGATATAGCTGTCAGTGTTTCCCATTATGGCCTCCCACTGATTCATCATACAACATGGCTTCGGCATCGCTTTGACTAAGCACACGTGGCCCAGAAGGGCTAAAGTTGCCAAACAGAGCCACATCGTTTTACAATCCGTGCGTGCGATCCTCTCTAATATCCCTAATGCCTCTCTAACATGCACGTGTCCTGTGGCCACGCACGTTGCTGACTTGCAGATTTTACCCATAACGTCACGTAAAAAAAAAAAAAATTAAAAATAGATACGACCCACTTTTAACCAATATTTATAAAGATAGAGTATTCTTTGACCTAAAATGTAATGATAAGCGTTTCTGTTAGATACACGACCTGTTTTACCTCGAATGACCCGCATGTCACTTTGTACGTGATATATCCGTACAGGCTACTATGGAAGCCAGGTGAGGACATCTCGCCCCGCGCCCTGCGTTCCACCAATATGATAGATATTTCAGCTCGCTCAGCAGATAAATCTCTATATCAAGTGGAAAAGTTTGTCAGTTACTTGCCAAAGGCGAGTGGTATCCGCCGTCATACAATGAAATATTACGGCGTACGGCGTTAAATCCCAATCAAATAGATATGTAAATAAAAAAGGAATAAAGGATAAAGATCATTCAAATTTGAATACATTGCGCCGTTACCACGAATTTACTTCGGTTTGTCTGATTGGGTTTTAACGCCACTTTTAACAATATTTCGGTCATATGACGACGGAGTCATGTCCTTGTAGCAGGCCAAACCCATTGCCGACATATTTATAGCGCTGCCTCACTGAAACGTCATACACCAGACACGCCTTCCCTTTCCAATCACATTATACTGACACCAGGGCGACCAGTATACTTAGCCTATTTCTGCTGAGCCCCATCCTTAGGTATGATTCAATTCGGGACTGAGCCCCGATCTACTCTATACGAAGAATTTACTTTCGGAGCACCCATACAAGCATATTCGCAGACAATGGCTCCCCTGTGATGGATCCGCCTGGCTGCAAACATCGGAGTATTATTTGCAATGGCAGATGGATAGCTCAGTGACACAATAGACGCATTGAAGAAATTTGAAAATTTCTGCAAATACTATAGGTGGCCTGCGGTGAGTTGCTATAGTTGTGGCTCACCATATATGATGCAAGAATTAAATGTATGGTTTCACATGTCTCACGATCAAGCACATGCATGCAGTAAACAATAACACAACACACGAAAAAAATATTATGTATTTTTATTTCTTTTAATTTCAAAATATTCCACGCTGAATTAAACAGATCAAACTACATTCGGACAATTCTAATAAAAACAGGCAGCCTTGATGGTAGTGTAAAGCATGGTTAAAACAGAATCGGACAATACTGATCATTTATTAGTGCAAAATACAAGGACTTCATCATATCAAAAACAAAATTGGGCAGATCTGATAAAATAAGATTACATATCACCTGAATACAGTTCCGATTATCAACTTTTGTGAACTATCGGAAAGTCGCTAGTGTTCCGTTGTGCATCTCGTTCCTTACATGGTTTTGTGGGATATTGGTCTACCATATAGTCTACTGAAAGGAATGGGCAGAGTGGCCGACGGATACCCCGGCAAGCTGTAGGAAGAAGTAAATATAATCACTATAAGGCCTATACTACTCACATGGTGTTTAATATGACATTCATTATTTCTATACACCAATATTCAAAGTTTCTAACAAATCAAACGCAAAATTTTGTGTGTACATGTATACAAAAGTCAAACTTGTCAAATGTGTCACATGACCTGTTCACCTTCAATACAACCATTTCAGTATACATTTTATGTACAATATATTTATATTTTTTTAATATAAATATTTAAAACATGAATGTGTATATTTAGGTGGACCCTGAAAATTTAGTTAGTACCTTAAAATTGTCTTCCTTGCAGCTTGGGGGTGGGACGAACACATTCGGATCCTTTATCCCGAGGGTGAAGGAAGCGAAGGCACCAATCATGATTGACTGAACTGGGGACCAAATCAGAGATGAAAGCTGACCACATATGAAACCTCATCAGTAAAAATTTAATGACATATAACTATATGTCTGAATAGAATGGATCCAAGATGGTATGGTTTTGTTAATATTAATAATGAATATTACCATAGGAATACATAGTAAAGGTCTACATATGCATGTTGCCATGGGCACCACAATCAACTGATCCTCCCATTATGGCTTTTTCAAAGGTCGGGAGTTGGGGACAAAAGCAATCTGTTAAATTGATATAACGCTATTTAGTTAAAATTAAAAGATTACAGTTTTATGAATGTAGCATACATTCCATAAATTAAATTCCATAAATATCTCCATAAATTAAAAAATGACACCTTCCCAATCCTATATGTTAACTGCCGAGTTTGCTCAGACGGCAACACTTACAGTTGCCTTTTTGAGACTTGACCTCCTCCACCAGTGGGGTACAGTCGTCCTGGCTGACCGAGATCGTAATGTTACTCATGTACTCGGGCAGCATGTAGCTCCAGGAGTCGAATGAAATTCTGCTGCTCCCGCCAAGGTACGAGCTTCCCAGATAGGTGGCACTGGCTGATTGCGGCAATGTAGAAAAGAAAAATACGTGTTAGTGTAAGGTTAGTGTTTTCTCGTTATGAAACACCGTTCTTTAGACTGAATGATTTTATTTGAATGACATTTTGTTTCGTTACACACAAGGCATTAGCATCCCGTATACAATAAACAGTCAGTAATAAATTGCTCTTTGCCCATAGATTTACCAGTCATGTGCATTTCACTTTATCACATTCAATCAAAACCACTATAATGTCTGCAGTTTTATATGGAAAGGTTTGTGGAGATCGTGGCAATGTCTAGTGGTTTTATACTCGCACTCGGACTCAGACAGCATACGTGAATGCTGGCTCACACATCCCTTTCGGAGCCGAGTAAACGAAACGCACATCTAGTCTGGTGTGGGACGCTCATGCAGTTCATTGTTCATTGAAAAACGAAAACGAATTAAGCAAATTTATTGAGGGAGTAGGATCGGCAGTAACATAAAAGTGTCATTATTTGAAAGGAAAGAAAAAGGATTGACCGATGTTATGTCAACGTAGATATATATGTAGCTAATGAAATATTAGTTATGGAGGAGAATTATTTAGGTGAAAATCATATTTTAAGAACAAGACAAGGCCGATATTTCATTCAAAAGCAAGACAAAAATACCCCAGTGGATAGTGATCTACCGCTCACCAGGAATGCACGGGGAGGTCATTTTAAATGTCACGGGGTAGACGGTGCACTTGTCCTCACTTATGACGTACTGCTTCTTCTGTGGGTTGTAAAGAAACAAGAAACAAAAAATATAGAAATATGTCATAGACTTGTTCCGTTGAACATATGTTCTCAATCAAAAAATGTATTTGAAACAAGATCTCGAGGTCGCTAAGAAACAACACACAGGGAAAATGCTGTAAACAGTAATATTACGGAAGTCTGAAAATATTGCTGTGATGTGGCCTTAAAGCTCAATTATACATTCATTCTTGGAAGGCTCTTCTTCCTGCAGCGTTCTTACATTGGCAAAGTCATAGATTGTCTTTCCCCATCTATGTTCTCCACCTTCATCAGTCAGGGATACGATGGCCATCTTCTTGTTGGTGTAGTCACTTGACAGAAAGTTCGTTACCTGTTAAGGCAATGATGGGATGTCTTTGAGTAACGATTCAACTACATGTAATCAACCAATATAAGCCTGAATAGTCCCTTTAGTGTTTCCATCCATGTGTGCCATGTTGCAGCATGTAGGACTAATATGGTCATGACTGCATCCCAAAAGGACTAAATCCAAGTATGTACATCACTGTACCAACAAACATGAGGAAAAACTCGGCCTTGACACCAAATAATTCAATAAATAGTTTCTTAAAAATCAGAATAATGGCTGAACCGTTCATTATCTTTTTTTTTTTTTGAAGGTGGCGTTTCATTTATCAAAAACATATCGTACTTTGCGTGTACTCACCCTAGATGTTCTCATGGGTTGTCCATGATCTGACGTTACCTGGTCCCCGCCAAGGACAGCTTCCCATTGGTGAGGAACACAGCAGGGCTTGGAGATTGATTTCGCCCATGCAATTGGACGAGGAAACAAGCTACCAGAAACGTCTTCATGTTTTCAGCCTGGTGTACAACTAGTCAGTGACGAGGGTGGTGAACTGTTCTATTTTATAGTCTACTTTGTTTACATTCCCAGCCAACCAGCTGACATTGAGCAAATATGACTAAATCTCACGAGTTCTCGTCGTACGATGTATCCAGTGGCTACCTGGGGCTAACAGTAGATCTCTTCTGGGTCACTCTAGCTGGTACCGTCACGCGCCCATGAATTGTCTTCGGTTATAGCAATAAAATATTCCTTCCTCTGCATGGAATTTTAGTTCTATGGTATCAATGATTCATCTTCAAATCACATGGGGCAAAAGTTTACATTCATCCAACTCGTGATGCCACTTTTTATTTGTTTAACAGCATATGTATATTGGCTGCTGGTCTAGCAGAATCAGGTTGAGGCATTATCCAGGGCGCTATTGCGAAAGTTATCCGTCACGACCTGGTCTTATCCGTGAAAAGATTTGACCTTGACGCAAACACTTTGTACGTGTGCATTCACTGGGTGATTCGCAATGGTCTTTTTATCTGATAGTTATGACTGTATGTTTTTGTTAATTTTCATGCATTTTAATTCGTCAAGCAGCTTCCGTATATAATTTATACTGGGGATCGGGCATTGCAGCCGAGGAACTTATTAAGGTTCTTGCCACTGTTTCGCTTGGACTAGTAAGTTGCAGGTTCAAGCCCGGCATCGAACAAGGAATTTGTTGATTTTCTAGATGTCACGCACAGCGTGTTCGTGGAGCGTTAATCGCTGGCATGACAATAAATGCGGTCGAAGGCCACATGTCTTCCAACGAAGTGGTGTGCACACCTGTGCACCAAGCACACGAAGCGAAGTTCGTCATTCACTTGACAAAGGCCGGTGGTTTACGCCGGGCACTCAGGTTTCCTCCATCCAAAACTTAACGCAATCGTAAGTGAAAAATCCTTGATTATAAAGTGTTAAACAACAATCATTATCCGGAACCTTGCCAGTGTCATATACATACAGAAAAACTATGAATTGCCACCATGGCTGGTTGAAACAGTAAGTGCATGGAATACCCGCACGAGACCATGCGTTCCAAATAGTACAAAATGAAGCCGGGCAGAACCCATGCGTGCACGCCATGCCATATCACCAACTATTGACTCAGATCTGAATAACAAAACCTTACAGTAAAAATATACCGGTATTGTTTATACATCGCCGTAAAACTAAGTTATATTGTACTTTTTAAACTAAATTTAACTATCTTTGAATTAATTTATTTATTTGACTGGTGTTTTCACGCCATACTCAAGAATATTTCACTTATACGACGGCCAGTATTATGGTGGAATACTTGAATTAAATTTAAGACAAACTTTTAATATTACCATGCAGATCTGAATAACAAAATCTTACAGTAAAAATATACCGGTATTGTTTATACATCGCCGCAAAACTGAGTTATATTGTACTTTTTAAACTAAATTTAACTATCTTTGAATTAATTTATTTATTTGACTGGTGTTTTCACGCCATACTCAAGAATATTTCACTTATACGACGGCCAGTATTATGGTGGAATACTTGAATTAAATTTAAGACACACTTTTAATATTACCATGCACTTTATACAAGCGAATAAAATAATAACAAAATCAAAGCCTGCATATAGGAAGATCCTGTAAAGTTCGACAAACACCAGAGCTTAAGACACGGGTCAGCTCTACTGGTCGACCGGAGTTGGTCCAAGTCGCTGATGGTTATACCACTCCATAACATTGGACGACGTTGACATAACGACTGGAGACGTATTTACGGAATCGCGTCGTAATTTCACACACACGAGCGCTTAGCACTTCGTACAAGTCAGGTTGAGTTCAGTTAGGCCTTAAGGTCTCGTGTATGTCAAGCTCAGTACTGACTTAAAAGCTCAATATTCAGCAATAGTAGTAAACCCATGCTGATTTTCTCGCCCTATGAAGATGCGTCAGTCAATGCCTGGATGTTATCTTTATCCCATATATTCCCCTTGACCCAGCAGACGTTAGGGATGCGCGAGGTGATGAATCAGATTGTATTTATTCGTATTTATTTATTTTGGCCTATACGTTATGATCAAGTACCCCATCAACTTTACATTTGTCTTTTACAACTTGGGAACTACAAGTACACGCAAAAGATCCAGTCTAATCCACATATATCTTAAAATTTGGGAACTACCCCCGATCAAATTCAGTTTAAGCCAACTCTGTGTTGATGTTGTTACGGTATAGAAAGCAGCAACAGAAAACAGACTCAGTGACTCAATATTACAATGTTAACAATGCTTTATATATAGAATGAGACGTACAGTTTTACAGACAGTTAAACAACAACAACAACAACATAGGCCTACACATCAGTATTACCGGTCTTTACAAGTTTCCAGTTCACCTTTGCGTCCCAAGGAATGTATTCCAGGAAATCCAACGTAAAGACCATGGGATAAACACACAATTCACACAAGTCACAAATTGTCCTAGACAGGTACTTCGCCAGATTAGCGAACACGAACACAGTACACAGGTTACACAGAACTGGAACAGTTAAGCCTTTGAATGACGTCACACCCGCAGAGCACAACACAGGGTAAATACAGGCATGGAGGTATAATCCACTTCAGATCAGTCACAGCTCCCGCAGAAGCTCACAAACGAGCCGTTCAGAGACGTAGAGTAATGTCACCTTGTGGCAAAACGAACGTCCTTTACAAAACTGAAAACTTCAGTTTAGAGTCCTTGACGACCTTGTCGGTCAGGTGAGGTCAGCGTGTTAAACAAATTACACAGTCCACACTGTATAATCATAATAAAGATCCGAACACCAATAAACGTGACTTCCGCAGAAATTCACATAAACCAGACAACAGTACTACTGTGGTACACAAACGGTGCCGGCATAAAAAATCTGTCCTCCCAAATGAAACTGGCATCACCAGCTCATATCAAAATAATGGACTCGATACGAGAGCGTCTCACACTCTCCTGGCTCCCAGTGGATGCAGCAAAAATACCTCCACTCTGCACAGAAAACACGGCTTATATACGTGCCAGGTGGATTCAACTATTCTTAGACACAGAATTAACAGCCAATGAACATCCAGTTAAATAAACAGAGCATTGAACAAGGTGCTTTCGGCCAGGTCCGCGCTGTACATATATAACAGGGCCTGTTATGCTTTCACAAAGGTCCGCAGACTAACAATACATGAAGACGTTAAATAGTCATACATAACAATGTTAACATGTGAAAACTTAGGCTATTCAAAACTGGTATTTTTTAAGGGATGGAATGGCAATGGGTATTATTGCAGTTACATTGCAGCAATATTACAAGTGAAACCGCAGATGTAAGTATCGTGTCATCAAGGCATCAAAAAAGACATTTGTATGTACCATGCAGACGTGAGTGAGTGCTTAGTGTTTAACGTCATATTAAACAATTTTTTCCAGTCACATGACGACGAAGGAGTTGTTAAGAGTGCGTGTCCCAATCTTGTTGCAGGACGGATTTTCACCGCTCTTTTATCTTGTGCTGCTTCACTGAGACAACTTACTCAAGGCAAAGTAAGACGCCCCACGGTTCAAACAGTCGCTGCACTATACCCTTAATGTTGAATCCTACAACTTCCTTTCGCAATGTCTTATGTGTAATCCGACCCAGGACTAACCCTGGATGTACGGCTCCGAAAGTGGACCCTCTATCAACTGAGCCATCGGTAGGATTTAATGCTATGTGTAATAACAATGTGATAATTATGAAGTTATGCCACTCGTAATTCACTGTATAAATCTTTGTATGGACTCGTTAGACATGTATAGGTTATGTGTTGGACTCGACCAAATATTCCTCATGTTAACGCAGGGCAATAGTTGAAAGATCCCCCAGACCTAACGTGACATATTACCTCTTGTATAATACTGGACACCTTGAATGTTCTGTGTGATTGTGTAAATCTTGTGTGGGCTTCACTCTCTCCTCACCCGAAGCGGTCATTTTGTGTGTTTAAAATGAGTGAGTCCATGTATAGATTTATTGTCAACTCAGCTCATTTTTTAAAGGTTGCTTGGTGTTTTAATTAATTTAATTATTTGATTGGTGTTTTATGTCCTACTCAAGAATATTTCAATTATGCGACGGTGGCCAGCATTATGGTTGCAGGAAACCGGGCAGAGCCCGAGGAAAACCCACGACCATTTTAATATGTTGTGATGTGTTAATATCTGGTAAAATGTTCCAGTTGAATAATTGACCATAACCTTTCACTTTATCAAGGGTAATTGTTAATGTATGCAAGGAAAGCCTAGCGGAATGTCTTGTGCGACAATTCCCTGCGCTCCCAGCGCAGTGTTTGGAGTCGGGCGTAGCGTGACTTTCAGTTGCTTTAACGTGTCTTTAGCAAGGTAAATATGAGGTGCTTTAATGGAATTTTATTACTTAGGAATAATGCTCCTCCGATAATATTTGTAATGTAACCTTTACTGCCGTGGTCATACTGATCGAAATGATTTTTACTACAATCTGCCCTTGAGACTGCTGTGATGTGAAAACGAGAATAACGATATCCCGGACTGTTCGATTCCTCGGGAGCTTTTTGTCAGTTTTTCTTGTTCATTGGAAATAGTTGGTCGTTTTTAATCAAGAAAAACACTCTCACGTATGTACATCAGCTCCTGTTAACTATATTTCTATTGCTATGGTTTTCCGCACTTGTATGGGTAATTAGATACCTAAATCTGGAAGACCGGTAGATCTTGGATTCAATTTGTTAATTAGGTAACGTGGTCAATAGCCTGTTGGATATAGAGAAGCTTTCCAAGTATTGGCAGATGACACACGGCATCTCAAACGGTAAACATTTTACTACATAATTAATGTATCCAGTAGTGAATACCACTGTATCGAGTGGTAAATAAATGGATGATTTGATATTTTATGTAGGTAAAGTACCCTAGTTTGATATGTGGAATAAGGTTGATAAGAGTTGTGCCATCTTCCACCACCCTCAATACCAAGCCTAATACATCAGAACGGGTTATATATAAAGGTGTATGTACCAGTCAATTTGTGAGATATCACAAATCCTCTTGAATCTTCACTGTTTATATCAGAATAAGGGGCGAGTGAGTGCTTGGGGTTTGACTTCGTACTTAACGAATTTTCAGTCATATGACGACGAAGGAATCCTCACACTGCATGTAACGAGTCTCCTTGTTGCTGGACGGATTTCAACCGCTCATTTACCTAGTGCTGCTTCACTGAGACGACTTAAAACGAAGGTAAGCCGCCCCGCCCGAGCCATTATACCGATACGGGTCAACCTGTCGTTGCACTATTCCCTTAATGCTGAACGCCAAGCGAGGAAGTTACAACTTCCTCTTAAGATCTTTGGTGTGACAGAATAAAATATGTGTTACAACCAATACTGACATGTTTATTGGTCTTGTACTGATCAACTGGTTGATTTGGATGTTGCTGTCGATTTCACAGATTGGTGACCTTTACATTAATGTGTGATTGGTATTTACAATAACCACAAGGGCAATTCCCAAATCTTTCAACGCAAACCAACCAAAAGATAAAGAAGTATATGAAGTAGGAAATTAGGACTGATTTATGCAAAGAGAATCAGTGAATCAATTGAATTAGTATCCAAATTGTGTACAATGCTAGTCTGAGCGTTGTAGATGATAAATTATGGATCTCAGTTGCGCTTTGAACGCAAATGTCCAAGTATGCAACGTGGCAATCTAATTTAACACGATGAATGTGCGCTCCCCTAGCTTTGGGTTAGGCGAAATTAGAGAGTAATGAAGTAGAGTATACCTTCCAGTTGAAGGTTGACATCAGTCTTTACAGGTGGCTTCACTGAGGTTTTTTGCCTAAGACATTCACGTTCTCCAATGAAATGAGATTTCTCAATTTTCCAACAAGAGTTCAAACCTAGGACTGAACAAATTAAGCACGCAGCTATTACTTTTCTGCTCTTCGTGGGAGGCATGTTTTACCTATATCACCTCAGCAACCCAAATCAGGATGTATACAAAGATGCGATTTCCCCAACAGCACACCACTCCAGGTGGTTTACATCGGAGTTTGATTTGAGCCTGGAGGCCTCACTGGTGAGAGACCGCAGCACTAACACATTATAGGCAACTGCTATGAGAACATTTCAGTCCACTGAGCCAACCAGCTATACTGAATTATTCATAGATGCACTTTCTGAAATATAAATACACCAACTCAAGGCAATGACGTCCATTCCATTGGGTCAATTTATTCTTATAAATGACACCTGGTACAGTAAAATAATGAGGTACTCTTATACGGAGGCCTCAGTCTTGACGCGATCCTTCTTGAGTGGACCCTGTAAGAGAAAGACAATACTGATTAAAACACCATTCTAAACACAGGTGAATGTTAGCATTTTCCAACACAAAACTACCCATTATAGAAGACCATGCAGAATACTGGCGGTAGAATATGAATCTTATTATGTCAGTTGTATTTTATTTTCTTTTCCCCCACAGCTGTTTAACGCCATACTTAAGTGGGAAATATAACAAGCCCCGCAGAAAGTTGAGAATGGCTCCTGCTTCAAATTTTTTTTTTTTTTTGCACAGCCAGAGTTTCTTTGTGCTTGTGAACACGAAGCAAGGTTTGAATCCAATCTTCACCGGCTGTATTCCTGTGTTCTACAATGTGAATGCAGAAGAACTTACAAGGAAGTTCTTTTTCTCCTCGATGGTCTGGAAGCGTCCATGACCAAATTTGCTGGAGGGTGTCGATAAACTTGAGGTTGATTTTCTCCATGGCTCTCTTCTTGAAATGCGTCAGTAAAGACTAAAAACAGAAAAAAAGACAAACTCAGCTTTATGTTTAAATTGATTGTGATGTCGCAAAATGATGTATGTACATGTGACAGGGTATCAGAAGGAAGGCAGCATGGATGGTTAATATTCCCCACCAATACTCGGGGTGTTTCCGCCGAAACACTTCCATCCTTTTCATCATCTCTACCCAACTACCTTCACAGCACTGTACTGGCATAGGTGTTGTAAAATAATTTCAATTAAATTCATCTGATTGGGACTTCAGGTCATACTAATTCCCACTTTAACAACAATCGTCAGCTTTTGGGATAGACGAACTGCAGACAAAAACCACCACAGAGGAATGTACTGGAGTTTGAAGTTTTCACCCCCAAGGTCATGGCTTGATTTTCTGCAGTACAGCATAGGGCAAGCTGCCAGTATGTCCCATCAAGTCTTTTCGCTATATATACATCCTAATTCCTTTTTGCATATGAAAGAGCAACTTTCAGTGCCATTTATGAACTGATTCTGGAGACAAAAACTGCATTGCTTGGATTGCCCAGTGTCAGGGCTTCACAAAAAGTATAATTTTATCAGTCAACACACTAATTTAGAATATGGTTGAATTAACATCTTGCAAACATGGGAAAAGATTGACTTACAGTAATGAAACTTTCGTGCTCTAACCACTATAGCAGGACATATCTAGTAGGTTGTCAGCCTAGTCTAGGCAATACTTACTAATATCATTTTTATCATTGGACACACAAGTCATGCTAGCATCAAATCTAATCCCTAACATTTCGAGTAACAAGAAGCCCAAGATAAGCCAACCACTACCTTGGGCTATACCACATGACTTCAGATTCTACTCCATTTGAGCATCCTTAAATTACACTCATTCCTCTAATTCCACATCTTATTGGTCAATACAAATTACTATGTTTGCCCTTAAAATTTGTATCGAAAAATCAAGGAAAATCGGCGTTCAGAGAATGCCGGTAGCTGGCCTGATTGAGCAGTTTGTAAAACAGCATAATGTTAAAGTCATCTGGCACATTCAAATATTGACCTTTAACCCTAAAAAAGTTGAAGGATTGATACAGTCATCCTCAGATATTATCCTCTAATTATACAGTGCGAAGATCTTGCCATTAATTAAAACAAGACCAAAATGATTATACTGTCACACATGACTCATCACACATGTTCTGAAATAGTTCTGAACCCAATTAACTTTCAGAAGCAAGCAAAATGACTAACTTTGTCAGATTTGAAATTTCAGGTAAAATGCAGTGTATATACCGTCATCAGAAGGAAGGCAGCATGGATGGCTAATGCTCCACAGCAGTGTTCAGTGTGCTTCTGCCGAAACACTACCATCCTTTTCATCATCTGACATTTCTATTTAGCACGGACCTAGGCTCGAATTTATCACACACTTAAAGGCCGAAGTCATAAATTGCTTAAAACGATAAACTCAGAACAGGGAAAAAAAAAAATCAAATTGGAGCCGGCACATTGTTTTGCAGTCAAAAAACTTCACAGAGCAAAACATTTTCACTGCACCTGTATTTGAACATCTACCTTAAAATTATAGATGAGTATGGCAGCAGATATGCATCAAGTTCAGATACAGGTAATAATGGAGGACTGGTTGTTACCTTGCGCAGTGTGATAACCCTCTTCTTGGGTCCAGTGACACAGCCCTTGATCATGACAAAGTCCTGGTTCACCTCTCCATAATGCGGGAACCCACCCAGCGGTGTGATGGTCTTCTCTGTTGGGTCATACTCTGTGGCAGCGTTGTTCTTCACCACTTTACCGTCCTTGGAGTGGACACCGGCACCAATGCGGTAGATTTTCTTGTTAATCTCTGTTCTGTGATGGTAACCCTTCTGACCAGCTCTGGCCACAGAGTACTGGACACGACTTGGATGCCAGGCTCCAATACAGGCCACCTTCCTCAAACCCTTGTGGGTCTTACGGGGCAGCTTCTTAGTGTGCCAACGGGAAGTGACACCTGAAAACCAACACATACAATGCTCCAGTCTTTTACCAACAGCAAAAACATGAAAATGGAGGGAGCTGAGCTTGTTTCTGCAGAGGAAAGCTTTATGTGTACACATATTTGGCATATTTGAAGTTATAACACTAGAAAATAAGAGCCAAGAAAAGAATATGAACAGAACCGGTCACAATGAGCTTTTGTGCAGAAGAAAAGACATAAAGAAACAGTACGCCTTTACAGCAAAACAGTCAAAGTCGGCACCCAGCTTTTTCTTTATCAAAAGAACAAAATCAGATCTTCATTGTAAATATTACAGCATAATATACCCCCCTCGTCAACCCACTAACAATGAATTTCTTCCAACAGGAGACTCACGACACATGCCTTATCATTGGGTATAGAAAATGTCCATTACCTTTAACTCCCTTTCCCTTGGTCACACCAATTATGTCTATCAACTCGTCTTGTGCGAAGAGGTCCTTGACTGGCACAGTCTTCTCAAAATGCTCCCGAGCAAAGTCCACCTTGTCTGAAATAGAGCCACCATTCAGCTGGATCTCCATGATGTGGGCCTTCTTCTGGCGCTTCTTTAACAGCTTAGTCTGAAGATGAAGTCAAAAAGATTACACAACTTATCATACCCAGGGTGTTCAAAAACGGCAACAGTTGTCTACTGTGTCCATGTAGCTACATATTTTGGATACTCTGATCTCTTAAAACCGGTAGTTTTTGCAATACTACTGCATTCAAATCGTATGCCTGGACTTCTAATTCTAAACGAAAACCACACATATATATTAATTATGTCCAATACATATCTTCTATGAATCATTTATGATTGGTGTTTAAAACATTGCAAGAGCTATCTACCTATGTGTAAGCAAATTACAGAGTGGCAATAACCAAAGCAGTCCTATTCCTGGCCCCTTCTTACTTCCCCTGTTCCAATAACATATTGGGTCAGGCAACATTTACAAACCATTACTCTTACTACAGTTTCATCGCTAAAGATGGTCTCCATTCTGATGCCATAAATTCAGTTATCTTTTTTTTTTTGTTCACATTACTCCATGGGACACCCAAAAGCAGCAGTCAAACCAAACAAAACACATCCAATTATTTCATAGCAGAAGGGAGATAACTGTTGCCATTACCTGAGTATGGGCAATCACACGGATGACTTTGCAGTACTTCTTCATCTTGGCAAAGTCCTGCTCAATCTCTTTCTTGCCGGCGTCATCCTGCCACTTCTTGCTGGCTTTGGTGAATGCCTTCTTCTTGGAGCGGGACCTTTAGAAGGATAGGTACCAATCTCATCACCCCGTTCCCACAGGTGGAGAGGTGAGAGGAGAGAGGTGAGCCTGACAGGTGATTAGCTCATCAGCGTGAACTGAGAGGAGCCCTGATCAGTCTCCGTCCGCACATCACAGGTATTGGGCATAAAATCAAACACATCACTTTGACTAATCTGCCAACTAAGTAGGAGCTGTCATCTAGACCTTTTGACTAATTGTTCCCCACCTCCCCCAAACACTTTGCATCATATTACCCCCAAAAAACTGTCACAAAAGGCAAGTTATACAGCAATAATGAAATACAAAAACTGTGCTGACCTATGCATCAGTCTGCCAAAATATCTGGACACAGTAGTAGTGAATAACACATCTTATTGGTCTACTTAAGGTTTTAACAGCAACACTTTTTGTCTTATCAAAGCCACAGACGTATGTTTTACTGCCAGACTGAGGTAAACAAATTTGACTTCACTTTTTTCCCCTTATGAGAGGATGATATGGGACTCACCAGTTCTTGTAGAATCGCCGTCTACACTCTTCACTCAGATGCTCTGCCCAGATGGTTTTAAAGGTTCTCAGTCCCCTGGGGGTCTCAATGTAACCTACGACACCTACAATCACCATCGGTGGGGTCTCCACAATAGACACACCTTCAACCACTTCCTTCTTGTTTACCTCTGGAGACAAAATATTTAATCAGTTGGCATTATTTGGTGTGTAGCAAACAATTTAATTTGTAGCTTTTGAAAATGTTATTGTGAGTGCGCCACAGGGAAATTAAGAGCTCTTAAATCAACCAAGTGTTTTCTAGGCCTCAGTATCCTAGCAGAACAACAAAATTTTCATTTGTAATCCCGGTTATAAATCTTAAAGATACTGAATGAATTCAGAAGATTTCATTGTTTACATAATGATATAAGAACACAATTGGAGAACACACAAAATTCACTAAACACACTGTTCGTGCTGAAACTAAGGACTTTATTTATCAACTACTACCTCAGCCTGTAAAGGTGGTCTTACTTGATCCAGGTCTGTCCACCTCCCTCACAATGTGAGTCATACCAGCCTTGTACCCCAGGAAAGCTGTCAGGTGTACGGGCTTCGACTTGTCATCATTCGGGAAAGCCTTAACTTTACCACGATGACGCTTGCTCCTCTTTCTGGGCAAGAAGCCCTTAGAGCCATGGCGAGGTGCAGAAAACTTGCGGTGAGACTGTAGAATATAGTTACATGCATGTTTGTTTAGAGGCATACGTTAACCTGTTCGTAGAAACATGGCCTGGATGCAAACAATGCTATCTGTCATAACCACACCTGCTTTAAGTTCTGTTGCATTAACTAGGGATCGGAAGAAGGGACATCTTGCAGAGATAAACATTTCGCTCAAGTACTTTTTATCCGCCCCTACAACGATGTGTGACGGACAGCACGTAAAGCAAGTAAGGTTATTTGACGGACAGCATTGTTGGCATCACGGCCATTATCTTTTGGGATGAAGAGACGGCCATTATCTTTTGGGATGAAGATATCTTTTGGGATGAAGAGACGGCCATTATCTTTTGGGATGAAGAGACGGTCAGTCAGAGCTAATGAGCCACACACGAGCGGCATAGCCTACTGTATTTGATCACTTCATCATACTGTTTATTTTAAACGACGGTGCAATTTTCTTTAATCGTCATCATCAAATTTCAAACGTTGACATTTACAGATTGCACCGGACATAACTTCATGGTAAGTTACATGTATAACTATATCCAGTGCTCCCCTCTTCCCTGTAGGCATGGTCAAAAATCCCTGATTATGCCAGTCAATAATCTAATAAGGTCTAGATGATGAGCAAATAATCGGTTCAGCAATATGCAATCTTCTTAATTGTGTTCAGCATTACAATTCACTATAACCAACTTCTTAGCTTGCCATGGCTGGGTATGGCGGAGGTATAAGTTTTCATCGAACCGGTCATCTTCTCATACCCAAACAAAATCACATCTTTCTCCCACAATTTCATATATGACATTCTCAAAAGTAATAATATTGTTTGAATTTTTTTATAATCAATGTCAGATTGTCCGATGCCTCGTATGATACCAGTAAACAATCGGATTGTGACCACTGTTTCCCCCTGCCAACCTACCATGATGGCAGCCTCGACAGGAAAGGCTGTCTTGTTTGTGCCCACGTGTTATATTACCCTATTCCCATAGTCACGCAGACATGCACATCAAATCCGGTTTTCTCTAGCAACAAGCATAGCAAGAAGCTTGCAAGAAAAAAAAACTTTTTTTATATATTGTTCCCTTTAACTGTAAGCTGTACTAACCTTATTCAAAATGTTCTAACTTTTTAAACCATGTCACTTTAAATTAATTATATAAGCTATATTAAAAGCGTAATTATGCTTTGTATAAAATATTCAAATATCCTTTATTACTTAAGTTCAATGTATACCTTGAATACCGTCACTTCATACAATCTACTTATTAATAACAGTTCAGTGGTTAAAACACGGAAGGTAATGTCGTAGATCAGTGAGCTGTATTATTGTATTAAATATAGCTATAACGCTTGTATGCCTAGCTGTACCTGGGTCTATTATATATATAATCCCTGGCTGTACTATTCTCCTATTTACTGGTGCCTTGCTCAAAGACATCCTCAAAGTCATTCAGATAAATTACTTCAAATTTTTTACACGGTTGCCACAAACTTGAGAAGAGGCTATGAATTTGTTACGCGTTTTTTTTTTTTTTTGGCAGTGCGGCTGTGAGAATAAGGTAACGGGGTCGAAAATCGACTGCTGAAGTTTGCGACATCATCCAACATGGGTGACGACAGACCTGCAACAAGGGCAGAGAAGTATCTCTCATCTGTCTTCAAAATCCTTGATGGCCCGGCAACTTTTTTTAGAGGTAATCATAATGAAGATTATACTTGCATGTATACACTGTATAAATGGTTGTTTTCAACATGATTGGATGGGCGAGAATGCCATGTCCGTGAACAGACTCCGAAGGACAACGTTGTTGTTGTTGTTTTACAAATGGGTTGAGTTCAAATTCTGGCAGGACTGCCGAGAAACACTGCATACAGTATCTTATCTCAGGCGAGATGACATGGGGGCTCATAGATGACAGATGTGACTGTGAAGATGTATATTCAGTCTGGGAATGACTGTAAAAATCGGTATTCACGCCTTTCACCTGAGAGTTTATGATAGCCTCACCTTGTGTGTGAACTTCTGAGACTCCTGAAATGGCGATTTGGATTATTTTATGTGTTGGCAGCTTTCACTTTGTGGCTCCCCATCCATGAGCATATATAAATTAGGAGAACTACATTTACTCTATCTACCAAAAAATAATAAGCATTACACAGTACCCAAATAATATGTTGTGAGAATAATATAATTGATTATGTCTTATTTTGTAGGGATGAATTCCAGCCTTTTCAACCGTTATCTGGTGAAAATAGAACATTGCCACAAAAAAGCATCTGGCAGTTTGAAGAACTTTTTATACTATTACACTGACACTATTTTTTTAGTTTATCTAGTGTGGAATAAGTGAGTGATCAAACTAGATTTTATATGTTTTCCTGAACAGTAGTATGACCTTTGAAAAGTTGAATTTAAACAGGTTTATGGCCTCATTTACTCTGTATTAGCAGGTTTTCAGTGACTATTGTCTAGTTGGCATTCATTTGTCATGCATATTTCAGAAAAGATTGTAGAACCTTGCCGAGGGCCAAAGTATTATTACTATCACAGAAGATTCCGAAGAGTTCCCACAATAGACACGTGTGAAGTTGGCGATGTACTGTGTCATTTTGAGGCTGATGAGCAATTTAAGCGAGACAAGTAAGTGTGTTACATTGTAGAAACACACTTTAATTTGCTACATGATCTGTTGTTAAGGTAGCAAGGGTTTGGTTCTCATTGATGAGTAATTCTCAGCCTGGTAATGTGACCTTATTGTGTGCTAGATGTACACAGGCTCTGAGTTAATTATTGATATTCAAAATCAACTGTGTAGAATAGATGTATTAGCCAGACTTAGTTAGTTTTATTTTTTTCAATTTAATTGGAATTGGATGTAAGAGTGTCACAGAACACCAAGGCATGAGCATAGCTAGATCTATTCTTTGTTATGCTTGTGTTGAGTCCTGTCCCTGCAAATTTGACTGTGGCTTTATGTCTTTAAACCTGACTGGTACTTGTCACCAGTGGTGGTAACCACAGGGTCCAGTCTTTTTGGCTTCACCTATATACAACTATTCCATGATATAAATGAAAGTGTCCGAATTAAAATACCAACTAAGAGCAAAAAAAGACTTAGACTTAAGTCAAAATTTCAAATTACTTTAAAATTGTTATTTCTTGTAGTTAAAGGTCTAAATTTTGTTTGAAAATGTAAATTCTGGATAAGTTGTTGTACCAGCAATTTGAGCTAAAATAATGGAAAGAGCATACCAAAGTTATTGAAGTTTTGACTTAAAGTCTAAGATCACCTTGTGCTCCCAGGGCTAGCATTTTTAGAATGATGTAAAATGGCAATCAAACATTACCGATGATTTTGTAGGTTATGTTTATGTACCTATAAGACACAGCTATATCAATATTGTCAGCTTAGCTTACTTCAGTACAGTGTGTGTAGTGGCTATGATTTATCAGACTCTGTATGTTGAAACTTGCTCAAAGTTTGTTGGATGACTATTTCCTAACATCACAAAGCACTCCTGCAATCTTGATTCCTTTTTTCAGGAAGGTGGACAGTAAGATTTTAACTATTCTCCGGCAGCGAAGACAGGAATGTGAGGCCTATGAAGGACCAGATGCTCCGAAAAAGTGCCAGAAGTTTGTGAAGGATTTGGCAGATGCAGAGGAAAACTGGTTTATTAAATGTAAGTCGATGTTAATTGTGAACTTGAAAAATGTTTTTACCTTTTACCAGTTCTATACTCTTCTGTCATTTAGTTAAGTTCGAGGTCATTGATGTAAGTAAACAATATTATTGACCCTTGCTCAGGATTAATGATACTGAAGTTATGTAGATTCAGCTGGTCAAATTTGCTAGGACTGTGAAGATCTAAGACTCTTTGTTAACTTTCTTCCGTACTTGTACCTGTCTTCAAGCAATGTGGCCATCTCCTGTATATGCGTCCAGAGTGCCAGACAAGTTTGAAAGTTGAGAATTCTGTGATGTTAAACTGAACATTTTTTTTTTATAAACTTGTAAAATGTTGTGCACTGCCTGCAAAACCTTGTTGGGAAGGTTGGATGTCAGAAATGGATTTAAATGGGAGTGTGTAGAATTCTGTTTCTTAGTGGCAAGTGTTTTTTTGTGACTGCTGTAGTAAATCCTGTCATGTTTTCTGTTCAGATGGAGACCTGGGTGTATCTGCCACAGTTACGGATGCCTATATGAAGCAGAAGCACCGGCTGATCTGGGAGAGAAGACATGGCAAGGACAAGATGAGATCTGCACATCTAACCTGATGTAATCTTATGCACTAGATTCAGTCATATAGTGCTATTTCTAATGGATAGTTTTGTTGTGCATTAGCTACTGTAGGGTGTTATTACTGAGCCTGTTCATCCAGGATAAAACTAATGAAGTTGTTCATCAGTCATAATATCTCAGCTGCCACAGTTCTGTTTGTGCTTATTTCTTTCTAGTTATGTAAATAAAAATACAGAATTTGTTGACTTTTTCTTGTAGTCAGCTCTGTTGGACATTACTGCAACCTTGAGTGATGTAAGCGTGTGAAGTTTGGAATGTGATGGGCATGTTGCTTAGTGCATTGTACTGACAACTGGCTATGTGTCTTATAACCATAAAAGCGAAACCAATGGGAGACTTGAGCCACACTCTAGAAGGTCCAAATGAGAGTATAATGCACCATTTTCTTGCATGAAAGGAAAGAACAAATGAGTTCACAGCTTTGGACTGTTGATAAAGGCAAGAAGGAGTTTTAAGACTTTCCCATTGTTTCACAACTTGGACTGATTGTCTATGTACTCACAAATAGTGTGAGTACATAGTGTGAGTACTCACAAATAGTGTGAGTACATAGAAAATTGTTCCAGGATCTATTGATATGATTTTCCCATACAGGTACTCCCAGTCACAGCAATAGCTAATCTGACATTTCTATATGAACATGTCACAATTCAGATAAATTATTTCTTCGTGTATTTTTTTGTAACGTCGCCCGATTGACCTCGGACCAGAGGGACACACATGTGAACGACCATATAACAGACTGACAAACTTCTCAGTTTATATACTTCTGATAGTGTTTGATTAAAATTCTGGACAAAAAGATTTGCAAACATTTTTGTTATTATCTTAGGTTGTGAGGACTGCTTTACGTTGTTGTAAGTAGTAAAGGGTTGACGGCTTGTAAGTCTTGTCAGGATAAACTTGATGAAATGCAAGTCTGGTTGTCTCGGTCAGCTGACACTTTGTTCCTGCCATGACCGGTTGGTCATTGACCCAGCGAGGGTTATCTTCAGGAATATTTTGCTTTTTAAATAGACATAATTTGTCAACTTGGGCCCTCTTCATAAATCAAGTTTTCGTACCTTTTCTCGTAAATGCTGTCCTCTTATGGTACTATAACCTAGACAACATCTGTTACGAAAAAAGTTACGAGAAATAGGACTTACGAGGTTTTGTGAAAGTGGTCCTTTTACTTTTGGACTTCTGACCAAAGACAACTCAGGTCCCATAAGATGAATGATTAGCACAAATAAGTAACAGAAAGGCAGACAAAATCTTGACACATTTATTACAAATGATATATCAACAAAGCCAGCATGTAGATAAATTTACAATCACATGTATGGTCTTTTCAGTAAAATAAGATAAGCTCATGGTGTAGTCAAATACATTTTAATATTGCTTCATCCAAGAGAGCACAAGACAAGAACTCAATGCTTGTCCATGCCTTATTTTATGATAAATACACTGTTACTGGGACAAAAAAAAATCTCCCATAATAAAATGTCGGTTTGCCTTAAAAATTACTTGCCTGAAATGAACTGGACAGGGTTGTATGGCATGATTGGATATGATCAAAATTCTGCACAGCTGATGAGACTTTACAGATAAAATCATGAGCTTATCTTTGTAATTTAAAAGGGGATTATTTACAAATATATACACATCACAGAGTTGAGATACATGAACAGAGAATGATAGGTGTACGTCTTCAAGATGGCAGCTGGAAACTGACTGGAATGAATGGATAAAAGAACCGACAAGATTGAATATCATATGATTGTCCTGGATTAAAATGTGTGTACATATAAAAACAAACAAAAAAAAAAAAACTGCAACCAATGAACTGTGCCTAATTCTAAAGACACCTAATGAAGCTTAATAGTTTAAAACATGAATCCTGACCCTGGACACTCATCCACTTCGCAGGCAATTCAAGATAAAAATGTAGCAAAATAGCACAGAAGTTTAAATTTATCAAAGGGAGAAAAATGTGGTAAGCACAGAAATGTTGTAGATGCATCGATAAGTTATGTTGGGAGTCTTTTCAAGTGTTTATTTAGCACAATGACGTATCGCCATGTAATAAATTACTGTCATCCCAACAAAGCCTCTGGGTGTATTATGGCATGAAGGGCCAGCAGTCAGAGTTCAACGCCTGACCAGATGAGGTGGCTTCAGTATTCTGAAAGAGAACAGTACGCTAATTAAAACTATATCTCATTTATATTTTCGTCATAAGTCCAAACTCTCTTTTCAACACTGTAATCCATACTCTATTTTCTACAATTCAAGAAAGCCTCTCTATTTTCCCACTATTATGATGATGTATATTGACTAACACACTATTCTAACTGAATACTCTTTATGTTGAAGATAGCATTGCTTTTTTAATGTCATACTTAAGAATTTTTGGTCTGATGAGTGGAGGAAACTGAAATGCCTGGTGTAAACCACCGACCTTTGGTAACTTTCTGATGAACACTTCCACCCGTTACATACAGTGATACACATTATATCAGAGCCAGACAAGTTCACTTCTGCAGAAGTTAAACTGTGAAAACAACCACACACTGACCGCTTCTTGTCACCAAGGCTCCACAAACAGTGAAAGTGGGGAATCCACAAATTCCCTGTCTACTCGGAAAGTGTATTATCATAAACTGACCACACTTACCAAAGTTTGGAAGAGGTTAAGATGTCTTCACAGAGCTTCTTGTAGTGCCACACATCTCCTTTGACTCGCTTTCGACAGATTCCTATGTAGGGCATCTTGGGAAGGGTACAGACTTCAAGGTCAAATGCCAGTCGTATTCTGCCCCAGTCATCCATGACTGTACAGCGCAGTGTGTGGCTGAAGTCAAATGGCAAAATTCCTCAGCACTTTAAGTAATATTCACAGAAGAACACACCATTGAAAATGAAAAGACTGGGATTGGGAGCAGATGTCATGAGATCACGATCTGTTAATTTAATCTCGCCATGTACAGGTTACTTGACCTTTCCAAAAATAAAGAGAGAAAAGATTTATAATTTCGCAATAGCTGAAACATGTGATCTTGCAATCTGGAGATCATGAAATGAATGGCCAAGTTAGAAGGCAGGGCATCAAAAATATGGCCAACTGACTTGAGTTATGGAGTGGCTGATCTCACAGCTAACAACATTTTGAACATTGATTGTATATACTAAAACTAATTACAAGTAATCTTGATGTGAATTTGTGCATATAACAGTACCCAGATATTGCTATATAATACTCACTCGCTTTGTTTGTAGGGGATACATTTCTCATCAACTGTCCCCTTCAACCTCCTAAGCACATAGTCTGAAGATGTCTCACATGTTCTAAACACATTGTGCAGGGCCTAAAATCAAACAATGACGAGATGTGTAAATACCAGGTAAATCTCAAGAAAGGCCAAAACGTCTCAATTGAATCAACATTTATGAAGACACTGTATCAACTCTATTAGCTCTTAACTTGCAGCATTTATCTTAGATTTCCTCAGAGATATTTTGGCCCATCTTAAATTTGTTTCAGCTTGATATTACACAAAATAAGCATGGATATACAGGACAAAATCGAATATGTGTATGAAGGAAAAACTTGTGTACATTAGGTAACAAACACTGTTAGTCCTGGAATCCCCATAAGATAAGAGTTAGTATCAGGGCATTCCCCGGGATTCTTTTTGATGTTTGATGGGTGTGAAGCCACTCTACCCTTTCTCTAACACCAAGTCCCTTGTGGAGTCCAATCCTGTGTTTTTCACCAAAATCTACCCACATATCCCTGAGTGTTCTCGCCAAAATCTACCTCCATATCCCTGAGTGTTCTCACCCAAATCTACCCACATATCCCTGAGTGTTCTCACCCAAATCTACCCACGTATCCCTGAGTGTACTCACTTTGACTTTGCGAGCCCCTTCTGTTGTAGACTTGCTCTGTTTCTTGGGAGTCAACATGTTAAACATTTTCTCTAGACTGCCAAACACAGAGCCCTTCCTGGAGCGCTGGCCCGGAGTTTCATGAGCCTTGTTTAACTCATTATCCATGGAAGCTGCCCTGAAATGTACAGAAGCATACATTACCATTGGAGAGATATGAAAGGATATTAATGGCAAGACCACAAAAGATAAAACCAACACATTCAAGGAATTTACCTTTGACCCTAAATGTAGCTGGTTTTCGAAGTTATCTGAAGTTACACAAAATAAACATGCTCACAAAATTAAATCAAAATGGGACAATATTTGGAAAAGCAATTGCATACGAACAATGTTCAGAGAAATGTAGAAGTGATCACACTGTGCATAGGAAAAAACTGGGCACAAACCAGGTTGGATTTCAGACTTAAATCTCACGTTCCACAAAGTGAACTTGTGCACAAAATCTTCATCACAATCAGACAATATCTGGAGAATTATTGCACACAAACAAAAGTGTGACAACCAGACAGACCCAAATGAATATCCCTTGATTTTCGCAAATGCTTAGAATAATTCTGTAAATATCAAACACATCCTGCTAAAAGTATGTAGTAAACCAAGAAGTACTTTCCCTCTGGCAATGCAATGTGACATGGGAAATCAAAACAACAGCACTTACTTTTTCTTCTCACTTATTGGAGTTTCACCTGCCAAGGATTCTGTCAGCTTATTAATCTGGGAATCAAACGATCTTGAGGGGGATAACGTTGTATTTAGAGTGAGGTCAGTGGGTTTGGATGGAGTGGCAAAAAGTACTGAAAACAGAACAAAAGAAAACCTTAGCAATAAACTAAACAAATCATTAACTTTGTGCTTTTAGACGATGTATCCATAATAAGGTCAAGATGGTACAGGAAATAATGTGGCAATTTTCTAAGGAAACAATATCAACTATAAACTTGATATAAACTGCAGTTTAACCACTAGGCTCAAAAATTTTTCAAATATACAATGGTTGTCAGGTTTATGGGTGGAGCATACCAGGGCCCGCAAAACTTTGTCAATCATTTCCTAAAAATGCAAAAAAGCCTCGCCTTATAGCACTATATTAAACCTCTTTAGTTATGTGGCTTATGAAGTTTTGCGAAAATGGCCCCAGAGTGCCAGGTATAAACCACCAACCTTTGTCAGGCATCAGCGGGCTTAACCCACCGAGTAACAGTTCCATACAAGCCTGAAAGGTCCCCTGAATATATTTAAAATTCAAATTTAAATTCATAGATGGGAACAGATTTGCATCACCTTATAACTCTACCAGGCCTTCGTTTTAGTTTTCGAGCAGGTACGTCACTGTCACACCCCTTGCAACAGAGGAATGGTGTGTAATTGTCACATCCCTTGTGATCAGCAGATCTGAATAAGTTATCCCAATACTTACTTTTGTCAGGTGTGTCTTACTAACACACCTAGACTTTGTCTAGGAACACATTAGGCTTGTGAGTGTCACAGCATGCATCAAATCTGAAAGCCTGCTCTACATGCCAATGGCCATGGATCATCACTGAAACACTATATCATGTGAATGGAAAGTGTCTTACTCGTGTCATCCATGGTGGTATTTGTGATGGGAAGCTGTTTGGCCATCAGAGGGGATCGGGGTTTGGTCTGCTCTGTCAGACTGGCCGATATTAATGGGCGTGAATTCTTCTTGTTTCGCACTGTGACTGGCGTCTGAGGTACTGCAAAATTCTCCTTGTCCTCTTGATCCCCTTTCTTCTCGGTCACTCTTGTAGGACGTTTATCGCTCTTTGGGGTGTCAGGCACTGGTGTCAGCACTATGTTCTCTGAGTCTGCACTATTTCTCTTGGGTTCCTGGAATAAACCACAGACAAATGCTATTAACAGACTAAATCCTGATGTCATCAAAATTTTAGACCAAAACTTAGGATGGCATAAAAAAGTAGACATTTTCTTATTAATCTGGAGAAAAACTGCCACACACAGAAATGATCAATGAACACTAACATTAAATGACGTTACCAAAAACAAAACCATTTTTCAAATTACAATTACATTCTAAATTCTATATACATGTAATCATAAGTGTCGTTATGTTTTATTGTTTACTTAATAGCCTGCAGATTGTTTTCTGACAAGAAAATCCACGAACCTTAGGCTGGAAGTTGAGGTTTATCCTAGGCCTGTGTAATAACCTCACTGGTCTGGCTTTCATCTTCTTCTCCAGCAACATGAAATAAGTGGCTGTTAGGTAGTCAAATTTCCACTGAAATGGCAGAAACAAAACACTTTAAATAACACAGAATACTTTTAACAGACCTAATGTGCAATTCATTTTTAAAACCCGATTGGGGGTTTTCAGAATAAGTAGGGTAGGTTGACAAAAATCTTTCTGGCTTATGAAAAAGATACGGGGTCATTTTCAAAATCCTCATCTTCGTAAGAATCCCTGAACTGACATAATGACATAGTATCCTGTTGGTTTCTTATGGCTTTTATTTGTTATAAGTGGGAGTTATACATTACTTGTTTACTATTTGATCTCTGATGTGACTAACACCTAAAGGTAATTTATGAAGTCAAGCTGACCTCTGAAACTTGCTCCTCCATACAGGCTTTACTTTTGCCGTAATACACAGCCAGTTCTGTTATACAGTCGTCGTCAACCTTCCTCTGGAACATAGACAAAACAAATCACTTACACACACTAAATGTTATTTGGAAGAAACAGCACATGCACAGGTGTCTATTAATTTTTTTTGGCACAGTTCAAGTAACAATCATTTTGTAATAAAATTATACCATCTGGATAAAGTCTAATGCATACTATTTATTGATTTATTTGATTGGTGTTTTAAGAATATTTCACATATAGGACGGCGACCAGTTTTATGGTGGGAGGAAACCAAGCAGAGCTCAAGGGAAACCCAAGATCATCCGCAGGTTGCTGGCAGACATTCCCACCTACACCTGAGAGGAAGCCAGCATGAGCTCACAGTGAGCGCCAACCAACGGAGCCATGGAGGCCCCCACTAATGTGTACTATAAATAACCTTTACACCGGGCACTCTGGGTTCCCCAACCCACAAAACGGGAAACTGTTAATAAGAAAACAATTTTGAGTACTGCGTGAAACAAAAATTTAATAATATATATATAAATTACCTGTTGAAATCAATTTGCTCGTCAGGTGTGGTGAGTAAATAAGAATCAAATATTTATAGTCTTGTACCTGCAGGCTCACCTTGTACTTTGTCTGCCATTCTACAGGTAAATCAAATCCCTTAGTCAGCCAAGGGTGTTTGATAAGCTGCTCAATAGACAGTCTATGTTTGGGATGAACCTGTAACAGCTGGTTCAGTATGGAGACACTCTCTGAAGACAGCCAGCTGGGCACCTCATAACGACCAGACTGTAACCACAACCAATAAGTTAATTCATCAAAACTTTTCCTTCCCAGAATGAAATGTAATTCCAGGGCTAACCATGGAACATTAACTGCAATAAGGAATGCATGTACAAAACTGCCCAAGAGATTTCCACTGAAATGGCAGAAACAAAACACTTTGAATAACACAGAACAGTTTTAACAGACCTAATGTGCAATTCATTTTTAAAACTCGATTGGGGGTTTTCAGAATAAGTAGGGTAGGTTGACACAAAGCTTTCTGGCTTATGAAAAAGATACAGGATCATTTTCAAAAACAAAGAGATTAACATTTTAGTTCAAAGTTTCAAGGTAAAGTAAACCTGAAGTGCATGTATGAGTCAAACATTTATTTTGATTTAATTTTTTTTAAAGATTTTTTCAACCTTCTCATGTGCATCTGAAACTACAGATTCTATGATAGCCTACCCCAATGATTCTAAAATTTGAGACAGATATTAGTAGCGCTGAAAGTACCATATTACATTTCTTCACCAGCCTTTGGTAAAGTAAAGATATGAATATGTTGTTCATTAGAAGCTCTAACTATGTGAGAAAAAAGAAACTTAACATTCCTGCTAGAATTACATATACATTGGCTAAAATGTGCAGACCCTGTGTCCCAAATATTGGAAGAAATAAAGTATTCTGACCATATTGGTACCAGTAATGCCCCTTCAGGCTTTTACTATTAAACACAGACTGCCAGATTTGATCATTCAAAATGTATACACATGCTGACTTAGGAACGTTTTCGCTGAATGGACCTTGAAACAAACTATTTCAAGTAAAAAATATGTATCTGATGTCACTTCATACCCTCTGCGTTATCACAAACCATCACAGAATTTAAGGCTTTAAAACCATTTTACTAAATTGAAAAATTCTGAATAAAAAGAAAAAAAAATACATGTATGTGAATCAAATCATTTTCCTGAACAGTGTTTAACAATCTTTAATCTGATATATACCTCATTTTAGTGGGTTTTATTGCATTTAGGCATTACACTGTAGTCATCATTAGAATTTACAAATGGTGCACACTTATACAATAAAGAAGGAATTTCATTTAATATATTACAAAGAAATTAAAGTTTCACAGATAATTTCAAAAAAAAAACACACTTACCTGTATCTTTTTGTACAAATTTGTGATGTTGTCATCATCAAAGGGGAGGTAACCACACAGTAATGCATATAATAGAACACCCATACTCCACAAGTCAGCCTGTAGAAACAGAAAACATTTATAATACACATAAAATTCTTACACAGTCAATGTTTGATCAAATGAACCACCAAACCCCTATCAAACTGGAAACTATCTGTTTTCTGACAATTACCAGAGTTCACAACCCCCATCAGTCACAATATAGCTGAATTACTCCATGGCATTTCTAGTACAGTATTTGATGAAAGTCGAGTTTACGTCATGGGTAAAATATGCACCTTAAACACTGTCAAGAGCATCCACCTTAAAGCCACAGCAGAAACTGCATTATATAAACACAACTTCCCTGGTAATGGTTAATAACACTTTTCCTTAGCGACGAGGCCAAAGCCGTTCCTGCAACTACCTACCTCAGAACCCAAATAGTTTTTCCCTGAGACAAGTTCTGGCGCTGCATAGGCTGGGCTTCCACAGCAGGTGTATAAATGACTGTCCATCCCACCCTGAGCAAATATTAAATGTCATATAGTTCAGTTATAATTCTGCACTCTATGCAGAGTTAATATAATTCCTTAAATTTGAAATACCAAAGTTTGTACTAAAAACTTAAACTTATAAAAAAAAAAGTTTGCACCAAACGTCTACTGAAGGAAGAAGAAGCACAAACAAAGGGAGAGTCAAAATGTAATATAATGTTGTATAAACCTGTAAGACTCAGACTCTAAATTCACCAGACTCATGCTTCACGCTGTGCTCAAGAATATTTCATTTGTACCAACAAACATTGGGATTATTGTGAATGAGTGCAGGAAACCAGGCTGAACAGTGGCGGGATCTGAGGTATATGACAACCTTACTGATATAAGCTGTAGCTGAACAGGTCAGAGGTAGAAACGAGACTGCAGTCTCATCTGTCAAGGACCTGGGTATTCAAGCTGAAGCCATACAAGTTTTTATTGTTTCTCAGGCAAGAAGGGCTTCTCGTGCTCAAGTACCAGTGTCCAAATTTGTAACATCAATACAGTAATGAGAAAAGAGGTAACTGATGACTCACTAAGTAAATACAAGATAGATATGATATAATCAATGCTTACCTTTGGTTTGGCACACAGACCAAAATCTATCAATTTAAGGTTCTGGTCTTCATCCAGCAGTAAATTCTCCTAAAACACCAGAAACAAGCTTGATTTTAGAAACAACACAGCAGGAAAAAGCAATAGATCACAATATCAAAGAATGGCTAATAAACTAGCAGATCACATAAAACATACAACCATGAATGGCAGGCAAGATACTAAACCAAACCTCCATTTCAGACATTTTTTCACAAGTTTACAAAGTCTAATCATAAATATAAGCATAATTCCTTTCTAGTACACTGAAAATCATCTAACATCTTCTCAGATATGGGTGATGCTGCTGGCAAAATGTCAGATGAGGTGTAGTCTGTTGAAGGTCACTGTCCAAATCTCATCAAGCTGGCTGTGATATGAATACAACCATAACATGTCACAGCCTGCTTAACGACACATGGGCAAGCATCTTTCCAGATGATCTCTGATGAAGCCACATAGATTAAAGGGAACTTGTCAAAAGCATGGCAACGGGACCTCGACGTCATTTTGGTATCATTTCCCAGCACATCATGATGTCACAATAAAAACAGAACAACATTACAGTAGAAACACAATCATTTTTTGACATACACATTAACAATGGCTCGAAGATTAAAAATTAAGCTACCTTTCCACTTTCAATTGTTTTCCACGTTCCAACTTTCCACAAATGGAATTATTCCACCTTTCACCTTTCAGTGGAAAACAACTGATATGACAAATACCTTGCCCTTGTAAATGTTTTCTAGAAAATATATGTATACACCACAGGTGAAAAATTATATGGGTTGCCTAACTTCTTCCATGTCACGTTAAGTTATCAATCATATCCCTCTTGATAGGCTATTAAGCACTCTACAAAACACAGAAAACTAACCGGTTTGAGATCTCTGTGAGCATAACCTTGATGATGGATATAAGCTACAGCAGAGACTATTTGTCTGAAGAATATCCTGGCCTCGTCTTCCTCCAGGCGATCCTTGGCCACAATATAGTCAAATAGTTCCCCCTCTGGACAGTACTAAGAGAAACAAGACATAGTAGCCAGTTGTCAAATAACTTAATACATAAGCATCTATACACTTTTGCAGAAAATGTTGAATCCAATATGAAAAGTGTTAACAATTACTTGGTGTCAGACAACAGTTCTAGTTTTTATATAAAAATAATTTCTGTCAGTATGTTTTAATAAAAAGACAGCCAGACTCAAACTCAAATCGCAATCCTGAATGCCTATATAGAAACATGTAATTATTCCTGTTTTTCTTACCATGGTTGAACACACAAGAACATCATTTATACCATTCTCAATCCATATTCTATTTCTTTTAATATTGAGGACACATACCAGTAGTGTTGAAAGCAAAGAATTACATTTTTGTCATTTTTTTTAAAGAAAAGTAAATATATTAATATGTTTGGCAGATGGACAAACCATCTGAAAAAGTAGAAACTGAATATTCCTGCTACAATTACATGTATACTGGCTTAAAACAATGGACCAGGTGTCCCAAACATTAGAACAATTAGAGTATTCCTGATCAACCCAAGTATTTGTAATTTCGAATTGAAAAAGATTTGGGCTTATGTCATGGATCAGCTGACTAAACTAAAGCATAGTCCTGGTCAGCGCCAACTGATCTCTGGTCAATAAGATCATAGGTCTGACTCCAGCTCTTGCTGGTTTGAATGTGGCTGCTTAGTGAAGTTTGGCAGGGTACTACGGGCACTCCAGTTTGTTCCACCTATTAACCTGACCATCGTCTTTCCTTCCTGTGTCTGCTCACCTCTAAGACAATGTAAAACCGGTCTTCCGTCTCCAGAACTTGATACAGTTTACAGATGTGCTGATGACACAACTCCTTCATGGCGTTAATCTCTGTCTTCACTCGTGGTAAATCCTCCTGTGAAACACGAACAGACAAACTACAACTGCTAACAGATTGACAGACAAGTGACAGGTAAATTGTCCTGTGAAACATGAACACACAAACTACAGCTGCTAACAGATTGACAGACAAGTGACAGGTAAATTGTCCTGTAAAACATGAACAGACAAACTACAACTGCTAACAGATTGACAGACAAGTGACAGGTAAATTGTCCTGTGAAACGTGAACAGACAAACTACAACTGCTAACAGATTGACAGACAAATGACAGGTAAATCGTCCTGTAAAACATGAACACACAAACTACAACTGCTAACAGATAGACAGACAAGTTACAGGTAAATTGTCCTGTGAAACATGAACAGACAAACTACAACTGCTAACAGATTGACTGACAAGTGACAGGAAAATCATCCTGTAAAACATGAACACACAAACTACAACTGCTAACAGATTGACAGACAAGTGACAGGTAAATCGTCCTGTGAAACATGAACAGACAAACCACAACTGCTAACAGGCTGACAGATAAGTAACAAGGTAAATCATCCAGTGAAACATGAACAGACAAACTACAACTGCTAACAGACTGACAGACAAGTGACAGGTAAATTGTCCTGTGAAACACGAAGACACAAACTACAACTGCTAACAGACTGACGGACAAGTGACAGGTAAATCGTCCTGTGAAACACGAACAGCCAAACTACAACTGCTAACAGACTGACTGTGGTTTTCATTCATACAAACGGTACAACCCAATCTTGCTGTAGCAACAACAGCTAAACTGGAGTACAAAGTATATAAACAGACATCCGGCAAGGTTGCATACATACATTTATTCGCTTAACTAGAAATCAAGCATGCACCACAGGTTTGTTTTATGTGCTTAACAAGTTAGGCCTACATGTAATCAGGGTTATACAAATACACTTTTAAAAACACTGAACATACCCCGAGGGACTTTTTATCCATAATCTTGATGGCTACCTTCTCTCCTGTCAAGGCATGGTAAGCTAGTTTTACTTTGGCAAAACCACCTGAATTAAAAATACACAGTTAGATAATTACACTTTATTTATTCTCCTACTGACCATCGAAAATAAACCACTCAGCACTCAGAACATACGATATATTAAATAATGCACAGGTGGAAAACCGGGGGTGGGTGGTGGTGGTTGTGGGCTTGAAACTTAAGTGGGTGAGCTAAGCCTCCCCCTGAAATAATGTTTTTCAAATAACAACTGCTGAGCAGTTAGAATAAAAATGCTTAATAAATAATGGACAACATGCAGTTTATCTTGGATTTATCACAATTTTTTTCACCAGAAATCACATAAATTGCCTCTCCAGTGAAATATATGGTGAGAGTATTTGCTGCCTCAGCTCCCCCCCTGCCCAAATTTTATAACATTCTGCCACTCCTGTAAAGGCTTCATATAGAAATAAATGCAGAGTTCTATGCAGTATGTATAAAAATGTACTGTATTATGACAACATAAAATTGTGATTTGTAATAAATTTCTTAAAATCAAGATAGACATGTTGTATCCATTGCTGGATGGGAACAAGTCAATGATATTGCTGAGTGGTAGCAAATCTCACCTGAGCCAATTGTTTCCCTCAGGTGATACAAGCCCTTCAGTTCTGTGTATTGAGACATCTTGTGGAGGGAACGTGAACAAGGGAGCTCTGCACAGTTGTAACACCACTATCTCATAGCAACACGCCTGTAACACATATACAAAATGCTGTCTAAAATATGACAAGATCATAAAACCACACATGCAGCATTAAAAGTATGTGAAGCTCGAACATCAACAGTAATAAGTCAAGGTGTAATCATTTCCAATCTCATAAATAAAAACAAACCCAACCATAACAAACTTACAAACATGAGTTGTGGAAGTACCATCAGAACAAAAAATTGAAGGAAACTGTTTGCTTTTTCCCATTACCATGACATCAATGTTAAATTTACCTGGTTTACTACCGATCTTAAACTTTTCTGTGCAGGTGGTTGAATAACCACCTGTCACTTTTCTTTGGTATATACATGTACATGTATAGCTACCCTGTAAAACTAATGGCCTTGATCCATTAGCTTTGTCTAGTCAACAAGAAATTCTGGAGTTCTAATCAGCAGCAGGCCAATGATGAAGCAAAACAATATATCTACATCTTGACAAAGACTGGTTACAATTGCAATTAACTCAAAGGGCCTCCACAGCTTAAATGACAAACTTATGAGGGCGTGAAATCAATTTGTTAAACTACACATTAAGTGCAATTAACAATCTCCATATCACCAGGTATCCTGGTAAATTACAGCTATACACAAAGGGCTCTACAAAAGCTTTGACAACAAAGCCATTGTGTCATGGTGGTCAGATGTAATCTTTTTTGTACAGTTTAATCAAAAAAAAAAAAAAACGGCAGCATGTGGGAAGCCCCGGGAAGACTTCGAGAATTGCCTGCCTCAAAAAACACAGACTTGTTACAAAGCTGTGCAATATTTTAAAAAGAAAATATTATTTCATGCCTTGGGCCCTGAACTTTGAAACAAGAAATCAAGTGTGAATGGGCCACTAATGCAATGCTGGAAGAAACACAAGGGCCAGAAAAAAAAAAACACTATACAGGTCTTGATTATCCAATGTCTGCATGCCTAAAGAAAGTAGTTTTAGCTACTGTGGTTGCACTTGAGCAAGTGGGATTTTCAATGGTCGCCCAAGGTCAAAAAGAAAAATCAATCCCTGCTATATAACTGATGTAAAAGCAAGAATCAAAAGTAAAGGAAAACTGCAGAGCGAAGAGAGGACTGTGCCTCCACACCTTGCTAGGTACCCGTCATCCGGATTCTAGGAAAAAGCTAACTATAAAAAGTAACAAGGGGTGGATTCAAACAGGCAATCTCATGCCATCATGAAAGAATTCAGTAAATAATATACGAAAATGATACTTGTAGCCATGGAGAGATGATATACAGAAAACTAATTATATTCGAATGAATACTTCAATAGGCTTCTGTAACCAGCAGTCGTGATACAAAATCCTCAAACAGCACAACTGTTTAGTAAGAAGCTGAATTAAAACTACCCTGACATTTTGCTATCACACTACGCTGTCTGCAGTGTAAGAGAATCAACTCTCCATAACTGCATAACCATACCTTGCCAAACTTGCCAGAAGTTCGAATTCAAAATTCGAGTTCAAAGCTCCATCGATTCAAAAGATTTAATGGCTGATTATTGTTAAAATAGGCTTAACCAATGTATGCTTTGACATGTCTACAGTTTGGATGACTTCAGGAATTAGTTCACACCAAATAAAAAGTGAAATTTTCCCTGTGGAGTTCAACAGAATTGAAGCTGAGCTCTGCCTTTACAGGTCAACTTGGCTTTGATAGGTTCCAGTGATACTTCAAAGTGCACATTCCACAAAACTGAAAGTCATTAAAAGGTGCCCATTCAAAGCCATAACTAACTTCCTGGAGAAGGGCAAGAGGAGAGGGAAGAACTACATCAGTCAAGAAAATAAATTTTTGCAAATGGACAAACACAAGAACTTGAGAGTTTGTGAAAACCATCACTTGTATGGATATGGATTCAAGTATCAGTTTAAAAACAGTAATCATATAAAAGTAAACACCATATAATCATATCAAGATGAATATTAAAATTCAAACCACTGGCACTACAACAGTACATGGCTGAATCGGGAGTCGGCCTGAGACCAACTCACTCACTGACTCACCAACTGCATCACTTCGGTCACCAATTTTGTTTAAGCCTTCCTAGCCTGGTCGTTTGTTTCTTCGACAAAATAAGTCTTGAGGTATTTGGGCTGTGGGCTGTGCATAAGTCACTTAGAAATACTTACATGGAGTTCTGCATTTGATGACGAGAAATTTGCCAGGGATTTCTTTCAAACGGTTGCTACATTGACCTGCTTTCTCCCTTTCAACATGTCCCTCCAAAATTTCAAACCACGTTTTCCCAACTGACCAATCAGTTTAAAACACTAGCTCTGTGTTTCCAGGCCGTTGTTTCGTATCATGGTTCGTACATTTCTAGGTCATCATATTTATTCCATATATTTGCTAGATAATCTGTTTAAGTGTATACAGTTACATATAAACTACGGGTTTCAAGATTTGCCGCATTAAATGTCATAGTGAATGTTCCTGCTCTTGAATTACGTCTCTCCGCTAGAGCTTAGAGTTTACGAAACTTTCAATGGATCTATGTCAGCATGTGCGAGAGAAAATGAAAATGGCTTCCGGGGACGAGGTAAATTGTGTAAACTTGGGAATTGTTTTGGCTAAGAGTGTTGAACGTTGTGAGTTAATCGCATGATTTGGTGTACGTGATTATATGGAAATGTAGTGTTACAAAGTAGAAACTGCCATTGTAGTTGAGATGTTAATATTTAGAAAGTATGCGTATTCAAAGAAAATGTGTTGCCTGTGTAATGTGTTGGCCACTCTTTCAGTCTCAGTCCATGACTTTGTGATTGAACTAAAGACAACAGCTGAATTCAAGGCCGTAAATACAGTATACTATAGGGTATTATATTATTTGTAAATACACCCTATGAAAGCACCCCAGTTTTGTATGTAAGATTCCCTATAAACTTTCGCCGTCATGTGACTGAAAAATTGTTATTTATTTATTTATTTATTTGATTGGTGTTTTACGCCGTACTCAAGAATATTTCACTTATAGGACGGCGGCCAGCATTATGGTGGGAGGAAACCGGGCACAGCCCGGGGGAAACCCACGAACATCCACAGGTTGCTGGCAGACTTCCCACGTACGGCCGAGACTCCTGGGTCATTACGCTGTGCTAGCGCCCTAACCGACTGAGCCATGGAGGCCCCGAAAAATTGTTAAGTACGACGTTAAACCCCAAGGACTCACTCACTCACTATAAACTTTGATATTATTTACTTGAAAAAGGTTTTAGTTCTCACACATCGTAATATTTTAATTGCCATACCCTTGAAAGTAGACAGAAAAGTAGCCTAGACTGAAAGATCCATAGTTTCAGAATGTAACTCTCACATTGAGGAACATGAAGTGCTGGGAGAGTTACGGAGAGAAACTGCTTCTGATGTGTCGGATCGACAGTAAATGTTCACTGCATCTTCACGTGCACATTAAAATTGCCCCAGTGTAAGCCGACGTCAACTGAGTAATCAAAATCAACTAACCTAATGTGAGTCTCTCCAGACCAAAAACGATCCATGACAACCACACAAATCCAGTAAATAAATACATTTTCAGGCACTACACACACTGTGGCCACCATCTGGCTCTGATAGTCCTGCGTACAAGTCACGTGATCGATGTGAGCGTAGAAAGAAATCAGGTCGTTTAAGGGAGGTAATACCTATGGCAGTCATTATAGTAACACTAGACAGGTCTGGTCACCCATTTGGCTGGCTGGCTGGCTTCCATTGACATCATATGGTGCTAGTCGCTTCAGTCTCGCAAGTGATCAAAATGGTTACAGAGGTTTACAGCCATAGTGGGGGGTAGTGTCTGAAAATTTGAGCAGTTGTCATGGATCACATTTGGTTCGGCAAGAATCAGAACAGGTTAGTTGATGATGAGGACCATTCGGTTAGTGTCTATTTATGGTTGAAAAATTTTATTCATAATGCATGTGTGAAGATGGGGTAAATGTTGTTTACTGTTGAACCGACTCATTACAAGCAATTTCTCTCCATTACTCTCCCAACACTTCATGTTGCACGGTGTGAGAGTTACATTCCACAACTAAATGATCCAATGTTATGTTGAGCATCCAACAGGTAGCAAAGCTGGCTTTCTGGTGCCACCATCAGGCCATTGACCTGTGAGGTCACATGTTGAAATCCAGCTCTCTTTGTTTTGGCCGTGAGGTTTAAGTCAGCAAGTTTGTCAGGTACCTGGGTAAAGTCGGCGGTTTACGCAAGTCATTCTGATTTCCTCCACCCATAAACCAAACTGCTGTCATAAGTGAAAAATTCTCTAAAAACAGTCAATCAGTTGATACAAGAGGTAGCTCTCTGTACCTCCCTTTATTATTGTATTGCAAGGGGAGAGTGTAAACGGCTGTACGGTTGACATGCTTGCCTTATAGTTGTGCAGCCACATGAGGTGTTAATTTAATTACTTTCCCGAAAATGGAATCCTAATTCCATTGATCCTAGGATATTTAGTGGAAGTATGGGAAGGCATCAAGTTTCATAAAGCCTACTTGACTTCCATTAATATGACATATTCTCATCAAAATTAGGTGATTTACTCCGGGCATTCTGCTTTTCTCTACCCATATATCTGACTGTGAACACAGTAGTGAAAAAATCTTGCATATGGTGTTAGACACATTAAATCTTGAGATATATTGGATTACAATCCGACCATGCGTTTGAAGGTCTGCCAGCAGTATGTGGATGGTCATGGGTTTCCACCGATTTCCTCCCACCATAATGCTGATTGCCATTGTGTGAGTGAAATATGCTTGAGTATGGCGTAAAGCACTAATCAGATAAATAAATAAATAAGAATAACACTGTAGCTAGTTCAATAATGTGAATAGCCGAAAGATTTGCCTTTCTGTCCTGCAACAACGCAAAACTTATTTCCAGGCTTGGTAATCTGATATACTGGTGCTTCATTTAGCTGTGGAGACATTTTGAAATGAAATAAATGTGGTGCATCCTAACACTACGGCAAGCAAATGATATACTGTTTAAGCTTCCTTTGATGGGAAAGCTAATTACAATGTCCAGAACTTGTCAGAATAGTGTGCTTTGTTTGGATCTTGTAATGTATCTGCATCGTAAGAAACCACATTAATTGTTAATTTTTCATATTGTATTATGAATACATTGTTTTTCTCTATTTTTTTCTTCATAGGATGATGATTTGGAAGCCTTGCGTTTTGCCGTCCTGGCCTCCATGAAACCTGTAAGTTACTCCACATATTTTTTGTTGTATGTATAAAGCTGATGAGTGGTCTTGTGTTTTGTTTTGAACATTTGTTCATGTACCAACAACAGATTGATTTGTACGAGTAAGCCAGGTCCGAGTCTCCCGTTGCTTCCCAATAAACCCCAGTCTACATGGTGATGTTGTTATCTGAATATGAACTTGATGTAAAATGTCTTTGGTTTTAATGTCAAAATTACTGATGACATATTTTATTAAGACTTCCCTTTTAGAGGGCAGAACTCCTATTATAGTTGCACTGACATTGTATTGAGTTATGATTGACATTCATGTATCCATCTGTAGCAACTTAACACTTAGAACTCCATCAAAACAAAGACTGTTATACTAGTATTTGCTTTGTACAAAGTAACAACTGGGAATGGTGAAAAGTAGCAGTCATTTATATTTTGACTCTTCCTAAACAGAGGGTTGAAGATAAAGATGAAACATCAAGGGATGGAGGCAGTGACACTGAGGAGGACCCAGAGTTAGCTGCCCTTAGAGCTGCAGCACTGAAAACCAAGGGACAGAACTCCTCCAGTAACAGAATTGTACAAAGTCCAAAGGTGAGTTGTGCACAGAACATACTGAGTGTAAATGAGGTATAGTGGTTTTCTTTTTGCGAATGTGATATAATGGTAGATAATTCAAGTGTAAGACATTACATGTTTCTGTGTCGGTTCCTAGGTTATAAATTCAAGGAACCGAAAAGTCTGTTTCCCACAAAAATTGCTTGGCTACTCACTCACTGAAGTAAACGCTGAACAGTAATCCTTAGTTAACATTGGACAGAGTTAATTGTCCGAAGACCTGAGTTAAGAGCCCTAAATATACTGTGGCCAAGGTGTCACTAGACACTTGTACTTTGGTGCCACAAGTGGCCTCACAAAAAATTGGTCTTTTTGAATCTCTGTGTGTACAGTGGGCCTGCAATGCTATCTGCCACAGTGGACAGGAAGTAGTACAGCCGATGAATCCTTGGTAGGACCAAGGAACATCTGTTTCATATGAAATCAGTATTCTGAGATTGGTTTGATTGCATGCCTGTTGTGGAAGTTGTATTTATCACATGTTGCAATGTACGCTTCAAGTAGGGGAGATAACTCAAACTGACAAATTCAGAGTACCCAGTTCTGTCCCAAATTTTATTCATAGTTTGCACTCATATACCTCAATCATTCAGTGACAGTTCATACATTTTAAACAGAAAGGTTGAGGGATTATGGTAATTTTTACTTTACAAAGTAAGTGGAACAGAGATCTGGAAGAAACACCAAACACCAAAATTTATTTGATGAAATGCCGTTAATACTAAAATTATTACATAACAGAAATTGTTGGGAAGCGAAAAAACATTTGCCATTGTTTCACAGGTGAAAAGTACATGAAAGGAAAACAGCGTTTGCGGGCAATTGTGAAATGCTCTTGTCTGTGTACAGTAGAGCTATATTTATACACCATATCCACGTCTCATTTTGTTGAAATGTTGTGACTACATTGCCTTCACTGTAGTCCTCTGTTTTTAATCGTCTGATGACTTTGCTTACAGTTTCCACAACCTATTCCTCAGCAAAACAGTGCACCAATAGTCACACACCATTTCTCACGAGGGAGAGGGCATGGCAGGGCCCGCGGACGAGGTCGGGGGTTACGTGGGGCAGGCCGTGGTGGCATGGCACCTAACACCTTTCGTGGGGGTAAAGCTGGCAGTAATCTGATCGTCATTAACACTGTCCCAGAAGAAGACCCTCTGTCAGGGACAGAGAACAGAAAACAGATCCCCAACTCCCATAAAGAAATATCCTCCAACAATGTGTTTCTGAGGCCTCAGGATAAATGGGCGAGCTCTGTCTCTGATAGCAACAGCGGGACATCATCCCCAAATAGATCCAAAGGTATTGTCTTCACATTACCAAAATATATAAATACATAGAATACAGTTCAAACCATTAATCATTTGAATGAATAGAAAGAAGACATAGTATGAGCTGGATATTGCCCTCTATCTGAACGGGTAGTGTTAAGTGTGTGCCAATTCCTGAATTCTGTTACATGTGAATACATTTGTTGAATGACGTTTATTTTTTGACATTTTCTGTTTGCAGTTCCCAACAAATTCAGCCGTATTGATTCTAGTGGAAGTGATGATTCAGATAGCGAGTCTGATTTTGACGAGTTGGTGCCAGGAGAGGATGTTGAGAGTGATTCAGAGAAAGAGGACGATCAGTTGAACGTTGATATTTCAGATAAGGAAGGAAATGAATGTGAGGATGAACTGGGCGGAGAAGAAGTGGCAGGTTATGAAAATGGTCAAAGTTCAGAAAGTGAAAGTGGAGACCAAACTGAGAAAGAGACTGAGGGCAGTTCAGATGTGAATTTTCAGAAATCTGATAATTCAGAAAGTGAAGAAGCTAGAACTAGTAATGTTTCCTTAAACATTGGTGCAGGTACTGATACTAATAGTAATACAGAACCTGGCTCAGAACGTTGTCGAATTGTCCAGTTTTCTCATACAGATCAAAGTGTGAAACAGCAACACAGTCCTGAGGATTCTAGGGCTGTGGTTTCCCCACCTAAAGTACAGACAAATAAAGTACAGAGTGCAGAAAATGTGGTGAAACCTGTTAGTACAGGTGTGAGTAATGTGAAAAGTAGACTGGGACTAAAGCCAAATATTCCAAAAGAAAATGAAAGTTCAGAGCAAAGTGTGTGTAATGTCAGACATCCTGTAAGTGAAGCCATGTCCCCTGAGGAAAAACAGTTATTTGCTGCACGGCAGAAAAAATTCATGGAAATTATGGAAGTGAAAGACTTGAAGAAGACTGTTTCCTTAAAAGGTATTGTCCCGCCAAAAAAGCCTAAACAAGATGCTCGTAAAGAGCTACCAAAACAGTACAGACATAAGCGCAACCGGAGTAGATCTAACTCCAGGTCACCATCCGGAAAAGTGTCCTCCAACCACAGGAAAAGGGAGAGACGGAAACACAAGGAGGCTGAGGCAGGGTCAAGAGTCAAAGGTCAGCGACAGGCCTCCCGGGATTCTGTGAAGTTAGAGAGAAAGGTCAGGAAGTCTTTGAGCTCTGATAGTGACAGTGACTCGGACAGAAGGTCAGCATCATTGTCTGATAGTAACAGTAGTGACACAGAGGCTTTAACCTGGCGGTTCAAACATACAGGCAAGTCAGCTCGCACAGAACGGGTGTCCAGCGGGCAGGCGACTTCAGTGTTTGAACGACCCCGTGCAGATATTGAGAGGGAGAGAAAGCAGAGACAACGTCTGAAAAGGGCAGATAACTCCAGACCAGAAGGTAGAAACAGACGTAATCACACACCTGAGAGGCGCCCAGTTCGTCACAGCCCCAGTCGACACCGAAGGAAACGTTTTGTCGAGGAAGTGTCTCCTGAACGTGAGACGAGACAAAGCTCAGTGAAAACTGTGGTCACCAGCGTTGTCAAAGTGAACAGTGAACCTGCGAGGTCTGTGAAACAAGCTGGTATAGTAAAAAATAGGAGTAGGAATGCTCAAGTGAGATCGCGTTCTCTGTCCCCAAGGTCAGAAAGTGGTAGTACTTCAAGTAGTGCAGAGGAGTCAGGCAAAAAACGTGATGCTCGCAGTATTATTGTCTCCCTCAGGACTAAAGATGGTGTGGAGAAAGAAGAGACTACAAAAGACCGGGGTGATGCTGGTCCAGTGAAGGAAGATGCTGAGAACAGAATCAGTCCTGTTGTCAATATCACTTTTAATTCTGGTAAGTCAAACAGGTTATGGCCACTTATACATTTGTTTATTTATTGTTTTTCATGGCATATTCAAGAATTTTTCACCATTTTGTATGATTGCCACCAGCATTATAGGACGAAGGAACCTGAGTGCCCATTAAAAACTACCAGCCTTTGGTGAGTTATTGACTAACTTTCCCACATGTCACGTGTGATGAGTGATATGGACACCATATTAGTGGTCTTTATTGAAAGTTTTGGACCTGCATCATATGTGTCGTAGTAATTGAAAGGCAAGCACATTTAAACATGGCCCTTGTGTCCATGTAGTGAAGATTTTGAATTGTGAGACACAAGATGTTTGTTTAATCTCAGTCTCCAAAAGGGAATTTATTTAACACTGTCCAACATTTTCTGGAACTAAAATTGTTTCACTGTGGACCACTGCACTGGTCTGTTTTGATGTCATGGACTTGCTCTAATACATGCATCTCATATTTATGTAAGTTCAATAGCTATATTTTGGGGGGGTTAGATTTACTTATTTTTGATATGTTTTTTACGATGTACACTGTGCTCAAGAATATTACACTTACTGTAAATCTTTAACCTTTTCAACCACTAAAGCACTTTTTTTCAGTGGAATTTATGCATTCATTTATTATGAGAATGGCACTAAAAATTATTAGTTTGTGTCAATAAAGATGCAAGCTTCATAAAACTGCAATTTACTTTTCTACACCCTCTAGTTAAGAATATTTTAAAATATTGGTTGCAAAAAAGGTTGAAGAATTAGACTATATGATGGTCTGCGTTATGGTGGGAAGAATGCGAGAGGGAAACCCCCAACCATCTGCGGCTGCTGTTATATTTTTTTGTTGTTTTCTTGGAAGGGGGGGGGGAGGTTGAGAAGTTTTCTGGTATCATAAATAGGATTCTTTCAGGCTCTGCCCATAGGCTTTGTTGTTTCACCAAATACGGCTGTTAGATAACTTAAACTGTCTCATGTCTTTCATATTATTTCATGTTTATACACATGCATGTATCCAAGTGTAAAGTTGCGATAGGGTAACAAACTTCTTTTGTGATCATTGTTTTATGAATCTATCTGAGATAGAGTGTCTCTTTTATCAACTGCAGATCATGCCTCAGCTGGAAAATGCCATGCGAACCAAAACCTTGTGTTCAGTTATATTCTCATATTTTTAGGTTTGGTCTAAAATATGACCATGGTAACTTGTTTCAGAATCTTCCACAAAGCCAAAAGTCTCATCACGGGATAGGGGATCAATTCACCAGCGGCTGGGGATTCCTATGAGAACTAAGGATCCCGTAGACAGTAGGGAACTGGATTCCGGGCAGCGTAAGCGACGGAGGCATGTGATGGAGGAAGATGCCCTCGATGATAAGCCACTCAAGTTTGGAATTCGCAAAACTGACAGTAGTATTAGATCAAGACCTGTGTTAGGCTTGGCTGTGCATTCAAGCCCTGTTTATACGAGTAAGGCCAAAAGACTTGTGAGAAAAGATTCTGATGAGGCCAAGGAAGAAGAAGCTGTGGTGAAAACAAACCACTTGATTAGTGTATCTCCCAGAGACCCTGATCTGCCCAGGAGACTGTCACGCGATGACAAGCGGAAGTCAGAAGAGAGGTCTGATTCAGGGGCCAGCAAGAAAATCAAATTAAAAACCTCCCCAGAGAATGCAGATTTGCGATCTGGTGGTGATACAAACAGTACAAAAGGTTTGTTTTGAAATAAGTTTGTAGTGTTTGGTGCTGTTTGTGTCAGTTGTACTTGGATATCCTCCTGTACCTGAATACAGACCAAAATAGAATAAAAGAGAATTTCATAAAAAAGGTTAACACTTTGGACATGAAATGGAAGATTATGTTTGTTTCACTCAAACGAACCTATACGAATCTTTGTTATGCTCACTAATTGTCATTTCATTCTCCACAGCAATTCTTGTGACTTCTGTTTTCAGGAAGGACCCCAGAGGAAATCCAGCTTGATGAGCGTATACGGAAAATCCATGAGAAGAATCAAGCTATTTTGAAGCGACAGAGAGAGGTTATACAGGACAAGAAACTGTATGGCTGACCATCTCAGATTACACTCATAAATTTTCTGGTGTTGAACTGTTCTGCTGTTATGTTGGCTTTTTACTAATTTAGTACAGCCAGTCCTGAGAAAAGTTTTGAGCGAGAAAGGGAGATAACTTTTTGCGGCATTTCATATTGAAAAAAGAAAGAGGACCCAATACATACTTTTTGTACCATCACTTGCTTTACTGTGTCAAGAACAACAGAAGTAAATTGGCCATATTCGTTTGAATAAGAGACGTGCAATAATTTAATTGTTAGAAAGACAAAAATGGCAAAATATTGATGAAGTTTAGTTGTATAAATTAGAGTGTATATCAAGTGGTTTCACTAAAGCCACAATAAATGACGTGACTATGGAACATATTTATGTATACATATATATATATATATATATATATATATATACACACACACACACACACTATGTTTTAAATAGTCACATAATCTATTGTGGGTTTTGTAAAGTAGTATGCTTTTCAACCCTACACTTCTACACAGTTGTGTTATGCCTTGAAAGGCACCCTTGTTTTGTAGTCCTTTGTTTTTCCAACCTGCAGTGCCAAAATTGAAATTCCGTAACACTGTTATTTCTAATATCAAGTTACAGTACCTTACTTTTAACTTTTAACTTTAAATAGTTTGAGTATTTTTGAAACCAAAACTCTTGTGTTGTCTTCACACTTAGATTAATTGAATCTGGTTGAAGTTTTGTATTCCAGTTGAATTTAACCTTCTGCTACAGTTTGGAAGTCAATAAAGTGTGCACATTTGACCATGGAGCAATTTTCTGCATACACCTCAATCCGTCAACCAAGGCATGGATGCAGGTGAATCTTATAAGCAGTTGATGCGTGATCCATTCACCATCATTTGAGGAAAGTTTGTCTACCAATAGTCATGTCTTCACCTTTACCTCAGCATGATTACCAGAAAGTGGGTCCCATTAGATGCAGATTCTGTCAGGAATATCTGATAATTCTACAGAAGTATTACATCTCCATTTAGCGGTTTAGACCAAGTATACTTTCATACAGGTGTAAAATATTGTCAAGAAGGACATGTAAATTACTGTAAGTTGTATGCATCTCTCTTCTTTCAAGGAAAAGAAACTACTAACATGAAGTATATATCAGACGAAAGACCTTTAAATACTGACCAGGAAGATACATGAAGTTCAGCTTTTTATTATTTCTTTAAGAATTTTTTCAAACAAGTAAAATGCATTTGAAAAAGTCAGTTCTGCTGTGGTCTGTTCAGACCATTTGGCTATTAGTGATGTCACATTTGTATGTTGCTTCAAATAGTTTGTTTCAAGGTCCATTCGTCAAGTGCATACATAGCTCTGGATTTTCATGCATTTTTGAAGTCTGGCAGTCTGTGTGGGTTAAACTTATCTCGCAGAAACCTGATGTAATGTGATCTGTCACAATGTGGTCAGATACAACCAATGTAGAATCCGGTGTTTCCAATATATTTTACTCTGTGGAAAAAAAATTGAAGTATTTTCTTGGACACTGTAGCTTAGTGGTTTTTCTGCTAAATACTTCAGGTTAATGTTTTCTTTGCCGTTAAATTAAACCAAAAGATGGGTCAGTTTTACTGAGTTCATGTAGAATAAGGTACATAAATGATGTCACGACCACAGCAGTACATATGTATGTGCCACTGCTTGTTTTGAAGCAGCACAAGCTCAGGTAGATATTTTAATAACATTGTACAGAAATCTTTTCTTAAAACTGTATCTTTTCAAGTTTTCAGCTTTCCTGTTTAATAGCTGAGCATAGTTGAGTTTCATGCTTGTTTCAAAGAAGCATAAAACTTGTAAATCTTGTGATGAATCTTGCTATGCTGTTACACATCAATATATGGATTATGCCATAAAGGTGTCCACAATTTTTGGCATTTTCTTTTCCGTCCACAGAACTATTAATTATTCATTCGTCATACTTGTGCCATGTATTTACCAGATCCAACTGCTCCAAACTTAACTTGTCAGGTTATTTCTTAAAAGCTTTGGGATAGAGAAAAAAGTTGTACAGGGGATTTCATCAGGTTGTCCTTACACGTCCCTGTTCTTCAAATAAATCAGTATTGAGGAGAAGATTTTAGTATTGTGGGGTTTGACCGGTCACGTAATTATATGACATATTACAGCTTGAGCTGTAGAAAGAATCTATACGCGAGAAAGTGTACTTGGAAGTGATAGACATACTTGGAGAGAACTTTCAGATTATGTCGGTTCATTCTGCCAATCCATTGAAAAGACATGTTTGTTTATTCAATCACGAGAATCGGTTGAAACCTGTTATGTTACGCAAAATTACCAGTATAGTTCAGCCATTACAGATCAACTGAAGTTTTCTGCTACCGCGGTACTCGCATAGCCAGATTGACTTGCTGCGTACGTACCATCATGTCATTATTAGCCCTATCACCATTTACTGGGTAATATTTCCTGTGACAATTGCTGTTCGCCCAGCTCAAATATGTATGGCCGTTGGCTTCAATACCCTTAGAGTTAAAACATTGGTAAAAGAGCAACATAAGCTGTGTTTAATACATAAATTAATAAGAGCTTGTAATTTTCTACATACCTCATAAATGGTGTTGAATACACAGGTGTTAACGTGCGAGAACTGGTTCTTCTGTGTGTAATGTATATGTGCTTCAAAAGCATGTTACATGCAGACATAGCACATGATAGTATTTGACGGTGTTTCTGATTTGTCCTCATCATTCCAGTTGACATAGCCAGATTTGTTTGTTTAAAATGTTAAATAAAAGCCATCAATGACCTTGTATACTTCGTCTCACACGATTTATGGTTCAAAAAAGCAGTATTGTGTTTGTTTTCCTGTCAATCTTTACCCCGAGCCGACTTAGTGCACCAGTTTGTGGGGCCTTTGTCACCCTTGTAACCATTTGTACAGTCAGACTGCGTGACAACAGTGACAAGCAATGTGTATAGAGTGGGTTATGTTCGTTGTAGCTGAGGGTAAAAACAGGAAAGAAAACAAGAAACTGACTGCTACATTTGAGCCGGGAACTCAACAAAGGTGAGTATAACAAAGAAGGTCTACAGAACTACATATCAACAATGATCTCTCTTTTAAGGGTATGAACCCTTTTCTTCTTGACCAGCATTTCCCTTTGGCTCAGAATTGCCCCATGTATAATAAAAAAAACTGGAGTGTAATAATATACCTGTATACTGTAATACTGTTGCTATTTACTCGACATTTGCAACCTTTAGAATGACACCGGGTTAATTCAGCTCAGTTATAGGCATATATTCTTCATGTCTACCGTAAACCACATAATGTCGGACAGACCAAGTGCACACACTTCCATCGTTGCAGCATCTGTGTACAAAATAGCAAATCCGTTGCAAGGAGATGTATGGAGGATATAACTGAAAAAACTGCAACATTTCGTTCGACATATTTTTGAGACTGGAAGTGCGTTCGTGTCAGGATAATACATATAGCGATGATGAGATTGGCAGAGCGTTCGTGTCAGGAAGGTACATGCAGCGATGATGAGATCTCATTATCGCTGTATGTACCTTCGTGTCAGGAAGGTACATGCAGCGATGATGAGATTGGCAGAGAGTTCGTGTCAGGAAGGTACATACAGCGATAATGAGATTGGCAGAGCGTTCGTGTCACGAAGGTACATACAGCGATAATGAGATTGTCAGAGCGTTCGTGTCGGGGTGGTACATACAGAGAAAGCAAAATTGGCAGAGTGTTCGTGTCAGGAAGGTGCATGGCGAAAATGAAATTGACAGAGTGTTCGTGTCAGGAAGCTACATACAGCGATAATGAGATTAGCAGAGCGTTCGTGTCCGGAAGGTACATACAGCGATAATGAGATTGTCAGAGCGTTCGTGTCAGGATGGTACATACAGCGATAATGAGATTGGCAGAGCGTTCGTGTCAGGAAGGTACATACAGCGATAATGAGATTGGCAGAGCGTTCGTACCAGGAAGGTACATACAGCGATGATGAGATTGGCAGAGCGTTCGTGTCACGAAGGTACATACAGCGAAAATGAGATTGGCAGAGCGTTCGTGTCAGGGTGATGCATATATCAAAAATGAGATCGGCAGGGTGTTCGAGTAAGGATGGTAAATGCAGAGAAAGCAAAATTGGCAGAGTGTTCGTGTCAGGAAGGCACATGGCGAAAATGAAACTGACAGAGTGTTCGTCTCAGGAAGGTACATACAGCGAAAATGAAATTGTCAGAGCGTTCGTTTCAGGATGGTACATGTAGCTAAAATAAAGTTGGCAAGAGCTCATATCAGGAAAAAACACTGCAAAAATTAGATTGGCAAAGAGTTCATATCAGGAAGAAGCACTGTGAAAATGAGATAAGCAGAGAGTTGGTCTTAGAAAGATACATGGCGAAAAATGAGATAAGCAGAGAGTTGATCTTAGGAAGATACATGGCGAAAATGAGATAAGCAGAGTTGGTCTTAGGAAGATACATGGCGAAAATGAGATAAGCAGAGAGTTGATCTTAGGAAGATACATGGCGAAAATGAGATTAGTAGAGAGTTGATCTTAGGAAAATACATGGCGAAAACGAAACTAGTAGAGAGTTGATCTTAGGAAGATACATGACGAAAATGAGATTAGTAGAGAGTTGATCTTATGAAGATACATGGCAAAAACGATAATGACAGAGTGTTCATGTCAGGAAGATATATGACCAAGTCCTAGATCCCAGAATAGCGCTAATTTTGAGTTAAATATTCGTGACAGCAGCGTAATTCAACAATCAAATAACTATATTTATAATGTGGCTATCTGGAGTATCACGTTCCTTGTATAAATCACTAGCATAAGGGTAAGAAAGGAACTTAGGAATGACCGTTTCGTTTTACATATGTTTGATTTGCAATACACATGTCGTTCGAGCAGCTGCGGATGGACATCGTATAACCAGTATTCTGAAGATTAATATGCCAGCCTACCACCTGAGTGGCCATTACTTACATAGGCCTTTATGTTATCGTATATTCTGACAAGGCTGTAGGCGTGTGGGGGAAGGAAGGAGATAGGTCATTGCGTGGCCCACATTTCGGGGAGGTGGGCGGGATTCCTTGGGGGGTGAAATAAGTCATTTCTGTCGGTCAGCTGATGCCTCAAGACACTCACCCACAAAGCAATCTTTGGCAATGTGCCATTCCACACTTAACGAGGGTCTGATGAATAATGCACGTATCTTATACATTCTAATTCACATGAGACGCTAGCCAAGGCGCCTTCTAGCTACTTTATGATTTGAAGCCGGCGAAATGGCCTATATTGCTTAAAATACTTCTCATTTAGCCAGTATATGTACCGTTACACTTGATATATATGTCTGCACATGAAATTCAATTTAGATTTTTAAGTATAATGTTTGTGATAACATACATTAGAAAACGTCACTGGATAAATATAACAGAAAGAAGGATTAATCAACAAAAAAGATTAATCGACTAGAGAGAAAAATAGATCGACACAACATGCAATTTGTGGGATGATCAAAGTGAAACAATTCACAATTTCGATGCACAGGTCAAATAAGTGCATGCACATATGTGTGGGCCTATATATGTTTTTCGGTAAATTGATGTAAGTAGAATTTTGTTCCATTTCCAGTATATCGGAGTGATCATTGTTGACCCATAAAACCTCTGTGAAAGCGACCTTCATCTTGTCTTTGACCATTCCTTAACTAATAAAACAAGCAGCCCTGACCTCTCCAAAAGTATAGCCCCTCGGTGGTATCTAGGTATATGTAGTCCACAGCTGAGCCGGAAGGCTTATTTCCTCGAGCGAAATTATTTGCATAAAGAATTATGTAGGCCATTTTCAGGCTAGGTCGATTAGGCTGTATCCAACCACCAACTCCTCACCTAGAATTAGCTGGGTCGCATTACTGAACGGAATATTTTAGTTAATTACAAAAAAGCCAGGCTAGTGTATACTGCATGCACAAATCAATGTAAATGTCAATGACATTTGACAGGAATGTACAACCTCAGTTCAACCATATATATATCTATATATCGCGTTGATTCCAATGTGGAGTTAAGCGATTTTTGCTTTCTCATCTCATTTCCAGTTCATCTGAAACAATAAAACTGGAACAAGGACAACCAATGCAAACTTTAGCATCGTTTTAACAGTATAAATAACACAGGTATGCGGTCCATATGTAGTGAAAGGCAAAGAATTGAGCTAGTCTTGGAAAATGTAGAATATCTGAATTGATTGCTAAACATGTATGGATTTTAGCAAAAAAAATCTCTGGTACAACATCTTTAATACGGTACTGATTATTCTGTGTGGTGGCTGGTATAATATATAGCATATAAGAGAAATCTTTTCCCGTTTTTTACAGAATGCAACAAGCTTACAGGTGCCATGTCTATATAAGCTTCCAGTGAGGAAGATTCCCTCGCAAGGATTCGCTATTCGAACAGTGCCTTGTTATGACGAACGTTAAGAACCTCTTCAATGTCAGAACTAACGACATAATTAACATTCGAGGTTCTGATCCATAAAGTAATCATGACTGAATTGAATTCTACACGAATGTCGATTCATAATGATGACGTCATGATCGACAGCTGAAAAATTTCTTTTCAGTAAGGGAGATTGCATTTGTGATGAGCGCGATGCTATATTCTAGGTATATGTAACAGTAATATTTATCAAACAAGAACTGTTGTCAAGATACCATAACGGACATATAACGTCAGTGGTTAATAAACGTGGTGACACGGTATTTCGAAAATCCATAATATTCTGCTGTATTTTGTAACGGACGTAAACTGTATCCTGTTACATGGTACATATAAATAGCATGCAGACGTTGAGAGTGCGGCATTACCGTCATAAAGGAATCATATCGCTTACAAGCCTTAGTGACTGACTGAGGGCAAATGGGTTTCAGTGTTGGCCCAAATAGGTCATATATACCCACCATCTGATACAGTGTGTCAAGGCTAACGTAACACAACTACACTGAAGCAGATAGAAGTATATACAATAAAAAACGGATTTCATTAGTGAGAGCTAGGTGCTTAAGAAGTTTTCAGTCATATGATGACGCAGGAGTCCTCAGAGTGCACGTGGTGTGTCTCCTTGTTGCAGGACGGATATCCACCGCTCTTTTACCCATAGTGCTGCTTCACTGAGACCCGTATCAGCCATTATACTGATACGGGTCAACCAGTCGTTGCGCTATCCCCTTAATGATGGTCGCCAAGCGAGGAAGCGAGGAAGCAACTTCCTCTTTTAAGGTCTTAGGTGTGAACCGACCCAGGACTGACCCTGGACCTACCATCCACGAGCTGATGCTCTACCATCTGTGCTGTCGGTTGGATTTCTTGATGACTTATAAATGTGTACTGTTAGGTTTGATAGCTCGATATTTGTGCACTTTTGGAACAAGCATGAAATTTGGCGCGGTAATAGATATGGCCATACTGAACATTTGTGGCTACTGAAACAAGTTGGCAATAACACCTGGTGCCAGGTAGCCCCACCTGCAGGTGGTTTCCTGATTATTAGCTTATACTTGTATATATATTGAATTATTGGCCATATCCATTGCATTACTCTCATTTTGGTAGTTTTGATTTCATTTTGTAGTCTGATATTAATATTTTTCCAGAGAGAGGAAATTTTGACGTCCATTACAGCAGGTGGCGGTCACCTAAATTACGTGATTCATTGAAAACAATTGCAAGACAGGGCGTTCTTCAACAGGGCGTTATGAATGTTCAGGTACCTACTGAAAGGTGGTAGTCTCTGTTGTGGCAGTCTAGCTATCTGTGATCGTCATTGTTGCCTTTGATAGTTCCTGTTTAACGCATTCATTGTACCCTTTCTTGCCAATTTGTTCGCCTTTTCTCACAGAACAAACACAAATGCAGAATCAAGTGTATTCCCCCAATCCAAGACTAGTACATCAGATTACCTCTTTTCGAGGAACAGGTTACCCGTTTTCCGCATTTCTTGATAAAGCGACTTTACTTACTAGGCGAATGTTCTTTGAGCTAATGACAACTGATCGTAGTCTTTAGTATTTCTGACTTCCTGACAGAGAAAGGGATGTCTCAAATTTTGTCACCAATTAAGGCGATTGGGTCTTCGGTGAAACCTAGCGCACCTTCCTGAGCTTTTGGTGATGCCATTATTCTGTTTGATTGCCATACAAGAAAATACGTATGCCATTTTGTGAGTGTAACTAACATGGAACCCGCTTACTCTGCCTTCAGCATGAAAAATTTGATAACACCAGTTGATAACAAAACTGAAGAGTAACATCTGTGATATATTCATGGTTGGCCCGAATGTATAGTAGTCACTATCATCAACTGACATTTGATGACGAGTCCATGAAACACCGCATCAACCAGGGCTTTCGAAGGCTCTGGGCTTTCAGTTTCTTTGGACTGAGAAGGAAACGATCCATCAATTTTGGATGTAGATCTGTCTTGAAACATGGATAAACGAACTATTTTGCAGCTTTGGCAATATAGAGAGCATCTGTGGCAGGATTTCTGCTATTGCCTGATGTACAAGATCAGCCACACCATCATCAACCATGAAGAATACACATCTATCTTTGGTGCGTTTTGCCAGCTTGTGCGGAGACAAAAACATTAATATTCAGCATAGTCGTATCTATCACTCTGCCAAATATCATGCTTGTTTCCCAAAGTGCACAAAGAGGGTCATTTTGGGAGCTAAGCAACCGTACTATGTCGCACCAGACGGAGAAAAGAACAATTTGTTAGACAAGAACTGTTCCCTAAGAGAGAGACATTCATCATTGAGGAACTAACACTCGCTAAGGGACTGATACTCATCAAGGAAGTGACATTTATCTAGAGAGGGACATTTGTCATGTTCAAGCGCCAAAAATGCATGGGTCAACGGAATAAAATTTGCGAAAAATGGAACACGGTCATCCTTCACAAATACACAACATTATATATGTTCAGTTAATTACACCCCTTAAAAAGATGAGAACGTTTGCTGTCTCGGCCTGCACGCTGTCCAAAAGCAATGGTGTACACAATGTACCACAGGTACATATTATAAATGTAACAAATTTGGGCAAACACATTAATGTATAACTTGCATACATCATATTGATGTACGTACAATTTTAAAAGTGTACCAAATTGTGTACATGTTGTATACTGTCTATATATATAGATACTCGAGTCGCCGTCATACAAGTAAAACTATTGAGCACGTCATTAAACACCAATAATAATCAATCGATCAAAACATACTTGGGGGCAAACAGATAAGGAGAGGTAATCATTATTTTTCTGTGCAATTAAGCACACAACTTTTGTATACTTCAATAAGGGCTAGCTAGAGCCAATATATAAGTGGTGAAACAGAAAACTGTAATTTTTTATTGAACATTTATAGCATTTATGTTCGTGCAAGTTGGATCTGAACTATGATCTATACTGACATAGCCCTTATCTTCGTAAATGTATGCGCTCTACTGAGTACAATTGGTTGAATTATATATTTATGTAAAATCCATTATTCATAGAATAGGATTCAGTAAATGACATGTCTCTAAACCTTGGCCTACATTTTGCAAGATGCTTATGGCTTGAGGAACATTTCTTTCGAAATAAACCCAATTTGCCCCCATTGCTTCTGGCACGAACAGCGAGTTAGTGGAGCGACACAGATGCGAAGGTTCGGCTGAGAATTCCCCGATTAATCTTCATCATGTCCTGTTTGTGAATGGCGCTCGTGTTAGTGTGCTCGCCTTGCATAGCTGGACAATGACTACACTTCTCCTCGGTGGGTTCGGAAAATGAAGCTGTGCAACTGAAGAATAATTCCCAAGGCCGCTGGTTTTCCCATGACAACAAAAACTTGCAAGTCAGTGGATGAAGGGTTCTCATAATTCATTAATATGAACTCTTGTTTAACGGCGCCACCTCTTCATGCAGTGGTGGTCTTGTCTTAATGAAGCGATATTGATTAAGGGGATACAATTGACAAAAGAACATCGTCATATCGGAAAAACGTTTTCACTCTCTTTCATTCCGCTGATCATACAATGTCTTAGTTGGCCTGCATTCTAGCAAAGGTTTTATATACAGAAAAGATCGGACATTCTTCATCGAAGAAATACTGGGTCGAGTGTGTAGTCAGTATCCCAGCTGATACAATTTGTGTATACAGCGGCTCCGGTATCAATTTTGGGGTCGAATGTTTCAGAATACAAGGTAAACAGATGATGTAGAATAAGCACCGTGTGTATGGTGAATATTGGTTTTGTCTCGTTAGTCTCTGAAAAGGAGGCCAAAATGTTGAAAGTTTCTGATATACGTTCAACCCCAATAGAAACTCGATTTCAGTATCACACAAGCATAGATCTATTACAACAATGCAGTTGTTTTCGCCATTATTTAATGATTTGTTATATCTCTATAAACACAAGCTATACTGAAGGTGCAAGAACCTTGTTTTACCTATATAGTTTGCGAGTAACATTTATCCGAGGTTTAATCACACAAATATAGGTTATCAAATCTATGTTGTTGTCACTTGTCTCATGGCCACTCAATGTTGCATTGTATAGAAGTGAACAGAGGAGTCTACGACATATATACCATCCCAGACAATGATCATCCGTGCGACGGTATACATGTGGGGAAACATTAACATATTTATTGCCGCTTTCATTTGAACTTTATTTAATGCCATATGCAATAAGTTTTCACTTATGTATGATAGGCTGGTGGTCCGTTTTATGGGTAGGGGAAACCCGGAGTGCCCTGAATTGCACCGACCAAGTTCCTGGCGAACTTTTCCACGAATAACATACATGTACGCCATACTGATAGAAGGCAAGCCTTCAACACAAACGTCATGTACGGCCGCACATGGGAGCGCCCACCAGCGTTTCTTGGCTCCAATACCGTAAGAAAAATGGCATTAGTAAAGTATTTTATTGGTGTCTATGTAACCAAAGTCCTGTGCGAGCAAAATTACGTTTTTCCCTTGATTATCGAAAGGCAAGACGTTGCGGCAAAAATAAAACGAAGGTCAGATTACAAATTCAGTTCCTGATGTGTCCGCTGTGGCTTTCAGTCAGTAGGCTTGTCACATACCTTGTACGAATTGTAAGAGTTTCTCAACATGTGAGAATATTTTCCCGATCGAACACGTGTCAATGGTTTATTACAGTTTTTGGCGTGTTCTATGTCTTGAAACTACATTTCTGCTGCAGGTAATATCCGTACGACCATAGTGGTTGTCATACTTCCTGTGTGGGTTATTTTATCATGATCTTCGTCATAATGGCCAGCCCGGATAGCACAGTTGGTAGAGCGTCCGCTACGGGACCGGAAGATCCAGGATCAATCCTGGATCGAGTCACAGCTAAGACTTTAAACCAGGGGAGTTGTAACTTCCTCGCTGGGGTGAAGGGGATAGTTGACCCGTATCAGTATAATGGCTCGGGCGGGGCGACTTACTTGCCCTCGGTAAGTCGTCTCAGTGAAGCAGCACTAGGTAAAAGAGCGGTGGAAATCCGTCCTGCAACAAGGAGGCACATCACACGCACATGCACCCTAAGGATTCCTTCGTCGTCATATGGCTGAAAAATTGTTGAGTACGACGTTAAACCCCAAGCACTCACTCACTCACTCGTCATAATGATAATGAGAAAGAATTAGGTCAGGACCAGTCATTGGATTACACCTAGTTAGGCCACGTAAGTCAAATGCCATCACTCCCATCTTTGATGTTTTAGCAGGACCGGTCTTTGGTGACACCTATTGCCCAGTATTATACCAGTGGTATGCCAAGTGCCACCAGAACCTTCTGCGATATAGTTCGGATTTCTGGTAACTTCGGACAAGGAGTTCGTTTAATTGCTTCAACCGGTACATCATTTTGTCTTACCGTCTCGGGAATAGATCAATCCGGTTGGTTATACGGGCCAGATTGTGTCAGGCGGTCACAATGTGCATAGTGTGCCCGTCTTAAGACTATATAGCTTATAGAAGATGTATACATATAAATGACATCAAAATGAAATAAAAATGGACCCTACGTCTTCAATCAGAACAGATAACAATAGTGACACTGTTCACCAATTAATAGAGCGACGAGAGTCAGCAACTAGCGCGGATTAATCAGCAGATTAATCATTATCAGCGCTTTATAGCGTTTTTGTTTTATTTTCCAGTTTCTTGGCCTCGATCAGTACGGCACTGAGGACAATTCCTGCCTACAAATGCTGGATAAAGAAGCCGAGAGCCTGCAGCCGTGTTCTGTGTAAGGCTTCCTGCACCCCATTTCGACAACAAGAAAGAACAAGTTATAGATTTCTTTTCATCGGGTAATCATCGAGGGCTTGACATGATCGATGCTTCCATGGCGGCTTGATACGAGACCGCGTCTCGTCTGGCCCACTCTAATGCTGTATTTGGGGGCAGTTTTCCAGGAACGTGCTTAGATATGACCAGATCCAATATTTACCTTGTGCCCGCTGACGTAGGGCCTACGTAAACGCCAGTCTGACAGTGTCGGGTTATCAACTGGCAACGTTAATCAATGGCAGGATAAGGGGGAGCAGTACTAGAGCGTAGAGAAGAGCACTCCGCCTCTCACGATGCCTCCCAATGTGGGTCACTAGACCAACGCTTGATTATTGGAGTTAAACTGACCCAGTGTTACACAGAGGGCGTTCGGAGGCTAGCTGGCACATCCAGACGATCTGGAATCCACCAACAATCCCCCCTCGTATCAAATGTACGCCTCATAGAATTCGGCTGCACGGTCACCACCAATAACATTTCCTCTTTAAACATACATACGCCAACATGCATTCCCACCAACAATTTGCCTGCGCATCGGCAATGCGATTGTACACAACAGTGTACTATAAGCTAAAGAATTCGTGTAAGGGTATTTGGGGGAAGCCTGGACGGATAGTCCCCACTGACTGAGATTGATCGAGCCGGATATGTGGCGGAAAAGACCGAGAGACCAAAGTTACTTGAACAATGTAGAACCTTTTTCTCTTCGCGAAAATCACCACAATATGGTTGAAATAGTGTCAGTATAGGCATGACGTTAAACGTCAACCATTTATTCATTTTCCGCTGATCATTTAATAAACAGGGGATGGTGATTTCGTTAAAATGTCATTAATATGAATGGATTGAAGAAAAAGAAAACCACACTTTAAACAAATACTAACTAACAAATTCCCGGATTTTGAAGTAGGATGTGTACAGGCTAGAATTTTCTGTGATAAACCCACAGCTCACTACATATCCCATAAAATGTAAAGTGGTCAAAGTACATACGATATGTACGAACAAAATTGATGATCAAAATATAATATAGGTCAGTGGGTCACCAATATATGGTAGATGTAACACTGGTATCGTGACTGTGCAATCAAATGTTCTTGGCCAGAAAGCTTTGATGGTATAAACGCATATATCACCAGTACTTATATACAGCAGCAAGGCCTTCTTGCTGCCAAGGAACACCCACGTATTGAGCTGTTCTAACGGCAGTCATAGTTTATTCAACTAGGCAGATATGTCTTCTTGGCAAGAAATCATTCCTTACATAAGATTCAGGAAATTTTGTAACTTACGTATATATGAGAAACTGTCCTGGGCTTTAAACAATAACGAACATCTCGAAACTTCTGTGTTCATGTCCAGGAGCAGGACCATCTTATGTGAGTGAAGCCATGACGTGACATGATGTGATGAACCCTCATCGGAAAAAAGGATTTGTAGAAAAACACTTGAAAAGTTGACGTAGTCTTTCTTTAAAGATACAGTGAAACATCCAGAGAGAGTAACCTTAGTTCGGAAACTTCAAGCACAGCCATTACCATTGTAACATATCCCAGAACATTGTTTTTGATTAATTTACATTTATTAAATGGTTGTAGGTTTGAACAGTTCTGTTAAACGTCGGCTTTAATTAAGGTTTGATTAAACTCTTCCACTGAGCGTTATAAATATATTAACATTGTTAACCGTATATACACTTCTGCGTTCGCATCATTTCTGTCATATCAGCGTTATACGTATATCAGTATAATTAAAAATAAAACAAATCCGGAAATATCGAACTACGTCAGCGGAGAAAAAAATTCTCGAACAATTATGCGGGCTTTGGTTCCATCTCACTACAAGAACTATACGAGATTATTTATTTATAAAAACCAAGATCTTTCCTCAGTTTTTTGAAAGGCATGATTTGAGAAGATGTCTTCAAATGTGTTATCCGACGTACAGTTGTTTTCGCGGTTAATAGAAGCCATCTCGGCTTATTCTTCACGTCAGTTTAACCCGTATCCGCGCCAAAGTACCCAGCCAAGCATTTGTGAGTCAACAGATCCGACCCCAAGATGCAGGTTAATGCTTGAATGTAGGACAACGCTACTTTTTTCAAAGAATTGACAGTTTGCCCTCCTTCTTATGACCTGTTTCCGGTTGATCAACCACCCGTGGGCTTTCCCCAATGACCTGGTTTACTGACCTTTGACACCTCGTAACTACTGCGTCACATCTAATCAATAACAGCCCCTAAAACAATTGGCGACCTGGATAGCTGACCTCCATGGCATTAATCGCCAAAATTGCAATTGATGGAAGCATTTTTCTTTTCCTGTCACATCATTCTGCTTTCAGTCTTGTATGTAGCTCTTTTCAGTGAAACTTAATGTATCTGCGTGATGCCGGTTTCACAAATCAAAAACACTCAAATGTTACAAGGAAAAAAGTCTTTGATATAAACATACTTAAATTCAACTGTTAATTTTGGCAATTAGAGTCATAATCATCTGTGACTCGTCTTTTCAGTGAATCATACATCATATAGTTGTTATACACCGGACCGTAAGATTTTAAATTAGCTAAATTAAGGGTTCTACAGTCTTCAAAACTGTTTCTGTTATAAAAAGACACCCTTTTGAAACATATATTTAAAAAAATAGAAAAACAGAATAGACGTATCTTATCATGACAATGGTACAAATGCTCATGTACTCACAGCATAGGGAGGAAAAACAGAGTTTGAAAGTTGGCAAATGGTAGCAAATTACACGCTCCCCAAGTACCATGGATTAAGCATGATTAGGTGAGAAAAATTGTAGGTACGATACTTGCAATTTATTGTATTGTATCACTGGTCTAGAATTACCGAGCATGATGTGTTGTCATCACATTTAATAACAATAACATGAAAACAATCCGAAAGGATTAAGCCTCGGAGAGGGAGTAAGGGAGTGAGTGCTTTCGGGTTCATGCTTAACAATTTTTCAGTCCTTACAGTACATGCAATATGCCTCCTTGTTCCAGGATTTCCGCAGCTCTTTTATTTTTAGTGCGAGACGACTTGCCGAAGGCAAGTAAGCCGTCCCACCCGAGCCATTATACAGATACGTGTAAATCAGTCGTTGCACTATCCCCTAAATACTAACGGCCAAGCGAAAAAGTTACAACTTCATCTTTTTAGGTGTGACCCGACACAGGATTGATCCTGGACCTACCAGCAGAAAACGGGATTATCATAAGTTCTTAATAAGTTTAAAGGAAGGATTGTGATCCCGGGGCCTGGTTTTAGTGAAGAACTTGACCTGATATTACAATGTTTTGTCCGTCTTCAAAAAAGTATTTATTTATCTGATTGGTGTTTTACGCCGTACTCAAGTGGGTGGAAACCGGGCGGAGCCCGGGTGAAACCCACGACCATACGCAGGTTGCTAGAGACCTCCCCAAGTACGGCTGGAGAGGAATCCAGCATGAGCTGGACTTGAACTCACAGCGACCGCATTGGTGAGAGGCTCTTGAGTCATTACTCTGCGCTAGCGCGTTAACCAACTGAACCACGGAGGCCCCTCAAAAATATAGGCAGAACGCAAACTATCATGTAGCCAATATGCCATGCTGGTGTTGCATAATCCAATATGCCATGCTGGTGTTGCATAATCCAATATGCCATGCTGGTGTTGCATAATCCAATATGCCATCCTGGTGTTGCATGGTCCAATATGCCATGCTGGTGTTGCATGGTCCAATATGCCATGCTGGTGTTGGATAATCCAATATGCCATCCTGGTGTTGCATGGTCCAATATGCCATGCTGGTGTTGCATGGTCCAATATGCTATACTGATGTTATATGATCTAATATGCCATGCTGATGTTGCATGATCCAATATGCCATGCTGGTGTTGCATAATCCAATATGCCATCCTGGTGTTGCATGATCCAATATGCCATGCTGGTGTTGCATGGTCCAATATGCCATGCTGGTGTTGCATGGTCCAATATGCCATGCTGGTGTTGCATAATCCAATATGCCATCCTGGTGTTGCATGATCCAGTATGCCATCCTGGTGTTGCATGGTCCAATATGCCATGCTGGTGTTGCATGATACACCAGCCCCGTGAGAGACTGATTAAACTGCAAATCAATTGTGTGGAGAAGCTATAGGCGTCGTAGAGACATTCGTATATCAGGCAATCGTCAACCATAATAGAAGTCAATGATCGCAAAACCAATTCCCAAAACAACGTTTAATGAGAAAGTCAACAGTTCTCAATGCAATGATACCAGAAAGGTGCAAGAAATGCTCTAGACGCGTATTTATGTTAATCAGTGTCCAAACTGTGTAACATGCCAGTTTATAAACTCCCAAACTACAGGTTGCATACATGCAGTATTGTATTTGCCATCCTACACATGCTTCTGATCCACAACCTTTCGATTTTTGTAGCAAACGAGCTGAAGGACAACAAAACATTTTACTCAATACCTCTGTATTCCAACCTACTTGATGACCCTTGACATTTTACTAGAAAGAAAATTGCAAACAGGTAAGCTAATAAGTCACTCTAAATTAAAGTTTCTATTAAAATTTCTGTACAATATAGCACGGTTTTACACGCACATACCATAATAATCACGTGGTATTTCATAGGCAACTTGATCTATACATACCACAGACCCGCAGAACTCTCAGTGGCTCAAATATCTGACCTAAAATTTTGTCAGTGCATGACCAAAGTACGTAGTTTACCTGATTCTTACACATTGTTAGCCGTGGGTCATTGATTCTACTCACCCACCCGTTTGCTAGCGGATCACAGGTGTTGAAGTGACGTGTACCAGGTGTTAAGGCGACGAACTAATTTCGCAGATTCCATTTAAAAATTAGCTGCTTCACTCATCGAGATTTGAAAACGAATCTCATGTCCGTAATCGTGCTCTCTACCATCTTAGCTATTGCGTATTCCTTGTTTGCTAGTGCTAATATAAGCACAAGAAAGCTAGTCCCGTTACACCCTTCTGTGTAAGCCGGGTTAGGCCATCATCATACCATCGTACTATCTTTTCTCGGTGTCGACGCTTTTCAACAACAATAACACCGCTTAGAATAACTTAGGCCTTTTACCAACTATTTAAAACAACTAAATATAAACATGTTTCCATTTTCATTATAGCGGATTAAATTTTGCGAGCTGCTGGATTCTTTTTTTTCCAGCAAATGTGTTATTGGCAATGATCAGAATATATTTATTAAAGCTTCTAAATGGGTTGTTTCATATATCTGCAAAAAATTATTTATTAAAACGGGTATATAGTACATTGCTGGGGACTTTTTTTGACCTGTGGTATGTGTTCAGAGAAATTGCCGTGTTGAGAAATTTCATTTTCCTTGAGTCCCTAACCTGCGGATGGTCGTGGGTTTCACCCGGGCTCTGCCCGGTTTCCTTCCACCATAATGCTGGCCGCCGTCGTATAAGTGAAATATTCTTGAGTACGGCGTAAAACACCAATGAAATAAATAAATAAATAAATAAATAAATCCTTGAGTCCCTCAATAGATCAAGCTCTGCTGGTAAAAAGTGTCTGAAGGCTGTACATGTATAACTCAAAAATTTACAACATTCTTTCAGGCTAACGTAAGTTAACTTATTGGGTACCTTTGAACTCTGTTCGAAAATTTACTAAATTGATTAATGCGAACATAAACGATAATGCGAAGTAAACGTATTTGGTAAAACTATGTAGTTTTCCACGGCATCATGTGGATAACATCTTAAGAGCTTCATATAAGACCATATCAACATCTCTCATATATTAGTGAAATACATAGTTTTACAAATCTATGCATGTGCGTCGTATACGTATTAATTACGGTGAATTTTTTATATTTAGAAAAACTCGTCCGACTTGCCTTCCTTGAAGCGAATGAAGTTCTGGCCATCTTTTGTCACCTCAGTCGCTTCGCGACCTCTGTGACAAACGACGGCATTGACTGGGTGATCTAGCTTGAACACCTCAACCTCAGACAGTAACTGTAATTTACAGTCTTACACCAGCGATGTCAAAAAATTGCAATGAACATCCCTCCTTTTTGTGTTTAGCGAATTCTGCTCAAGCCCTGGTGATAAGGAGCATGTAATTTGTTACTATTTAAGAATTCTTATGAAAAGAAAGAATAAAAAAGTGGGGAAATATAACATTCATCACCAAACGTAATGACCTTGATTTGCCCTTACCAGTCTACTTTTTAGGCCAATTATAGAGCATATGTTTATGTATTTTACGCCGTATGGTGTTTTACGCCGTACTCAAGATTGGGAGGTAACTGGGCAGAGCCTAGGGGAAACCCATGACCATTCGCAGGTTGTTGTCAGACCTTCCCACGTGCGGCCGGAGAGGAGTATAGAGCATATAGAGTATCTACTTGATGGTTGTGTTATGTGATGCTCAAAAATTGTTCACTTATCCAATAGCAGTTAAATTTATGGATGGAGGAGTTCCCACCTTTGACAAGTTACTCACATACAGTTTTGGTGGAAGACAGATGGTTTTCAACAAATGACCAGATAAGCGTCACTGATTGCTTACTGCCACCAAGGTACCAAGAAAAGTGAGAGCCAAGAATCCACAAATTCCCTGTCGAATCTTGTATATCATATCGTATGGCGTGAAGACAAACACTTAACCACTTGGCTACAACACCCCCAGTTACTCAAGTACATCAATACCTGATTGTCCTGCCAGATAACTATTCCAGTTATGTGCAGTCTCAATTTTGTTTACAGTTGTGGAGGAAAATGGAGTACCCATAATAACCCACTGACATTTTGCAAATTACTGACAAATTTTCAAACTTGTGAGATAGACTTGTATGCTGTGTTGGTGGAAGTGGTCTACTAAGTGCCATCAACTTCTCACTGCCACCAAGGCTCCACAATGTGAGAAAAAGCTGTCCAAAGCTGGGACTAAACCTGAATTTGGCATACCCACAGGTAAGCACTCAGCGGGTAAAATTAACAATGTTTGACTTCATAAAGAAATTAAACAAAAACTGCAAAAGACAAACGAGTAAAGTAGATTTCCTATGTGGTGTTTATTTTTTCTTAAAGCATGGTCATTGGTGATTAGTGCCATGGGTTGAGGTTGTCTGATTGGACAACCCAGAACTTGTCAAAACATCAATACAGACTGAGAATGGAGGAAAAAACAGTGCTGATGAGGAGTCACCTATATCTAGATAAATATGTATATACCAGGATTGTCTCACAATGGTGGAACAACAGGACGCAAAACAGAACAAAAAATACATACAAACAAAACTTCCATTGTCCAAAATGTACACAAAGAGACAGGTAGCTGTTAATGGCATGTACACCAAGTATACCCATAACAAGATCAACATAACAAACCATATACCTATCTGACAGCCAGTTCTCCATATACCAATAAACCGGACACAGCCGAACACATAGGTAAGTATTCAACATAAAAATACATCCATGTAATATACATGTATAACGTTGTGATTTGGGGATACAGGTTAACATCTCAATATAAGATACACAGAAAAACTGGAGAGACTGTCTCCATATCCAAGATTGTGGATTCCACAATCTGTACACATACATGTACACTACTGTATAACATTCAACATGGTCTTACAATAAAGAGAAAGCATAACATATTATCTTTGGTAAGTAAGAATTTACAGTATCACCCTTTGATGAAAAACCCCTCCCGCCCCCACCATTACGTGTACAATATGGTGACGATTTTTAATAATGGCCACACAGGATTTATAGCATCCAAATGTCACAACTTGCACTGTTTTTTTTTAGCGTGTCTCCAATGAAAAGTCTGTATAAATATACAAATTACTGGTACATGTACTGGTACACGCACGTCTTATGAAAGCACCTATAGTACAAAAAGGTAAAATATAAATTTTTCGAAGTTTTATCTCAGGAAGGCAATGTTTAGCCTGCGACACTCATGAGTGGACAGCAAGGGTCATTCACAGCGCTCTTTGTTCACAACTGGGATTTGTTCATCGCGATCACGTGTGTATTTGTGAATTGAGTACAATGATATACAGTTGGATTTGGGCAGATATAAACTCACGGCTTGAGTACATGTATATTATACAAATGCATCAGATTATAGGCTCTTAATGCCTGTAGGACTGAATATCGGGATAATCCACCAAGATTCCCACAATGCTGTATTGCCCAGCAAGGTAGTTTGGCTCCAGGTGACAGTTCTAACTGAATATATAAAATATCATATGCTGCAGCTTGTAAATGTACAAGACATGACTTATGTTTGTATGGTAGTCCTCTCTTTACGTGCAGGATACCACAAAGAAAACTCCAATTTTGCTGATCCTTCATTTTCTTGCATTCTGTACATAGCCACAGAGCATAGTGAGCGAGTTACTACTGCTCTGGAGATTAATATATGTATACATCTGTACAGTGTAATAGTGAAAACTTTGCTGTTATACAGACCTGCAGCACAAACAGTAAACCACTTTCCCCCATTGTCACACTCACACGTGTTAAATACTACACCCTTAACAATATACCCAAACAAATATATACACCACACCATATCAAAACATTATGTCACACATGTTCTAGTACTGATACCTGCACAAACACTTCTCTCACATCTGCTCAACTCATTCACACAACTGTACACATATCATCACTATTAAACAGTATAGGACCTTTAATGAAATCTCCGTCAGTAAATGTCCTCTTTAAATCATCTTAATCATGTACAAATGTGTCAGATGTATTTGGGTGGTAAAGATATGGGTCTCTGGTGTCTGTAAATCTGCTATTTTGTACAAACACTATTAAAGGCTTATTCCCAACATTTAAAAAAAAAAAAGGGCTTATCTGTAGAGAAGAGCACTTCACTGCTCAGAGTTAATACAGTACTGTACTGTCTGACCCACTTCCAACAAGCATACAATCTGAGAACTGCTCATCTTTTCATCGATCAAAGTGCACATGTAACAAGAAAAAGCAGTTACAATAGCGGTGCAATAAAAAGCAAAGAGGTAATTTATCTTTTCTCAATCACAATAAAATGCCCCATGTACTAGGGCCAACCAAGTTAACTGTGTCAACACCTGTGGTTTAAATCGTTAATGTTCACAATAATGAGGAATGATGAAGGTGTGCCATTACTGTCAGTCTATACTGGACTTAGGCCACGAGTCTGCCGTGCTAAGAATCAGGACACAGGATAACAAAGGTAGCTTAACTAGACGTAAGTCGGACTTAGTCTTAACTTCTGGCGTTATTCCTGAAGTTGATTTGAATAAATTTTGGTCTAGCACATCGTATTAAAATAAAAATCCTTATAATAATGAGTCACAATATTAGCCCTGTTAACTGTATGAAGTGCAGGAGTATGTCTGAGACAGCTTCGTGATCCTGGGGCCTGATTAATATAATAGCTATAAAAGGGTATAATTGAGACGTGCTCATTAATCTACTCTTCTTCTTCTATCTTTCAGTTCTGAACACAGAACTCTGCAGGTACAGGAGGAGATGGGAAGGGTGGAACGCGTCTGATTATATCAGGTGAAATTAAACAAGAAAACCTTCTCACATTTAGCCCCGGCTTGCCAGTCATAGACACTGTAGGCTATTAAAGCGTCAAGTGACAAATGCTAATTGGTAGGTTTAAACTAACACAACTCAACGTTTTGTTTTAAAATACTAACATCTTCAGGCAATATCAAACAAGTGCAGGACAGGTTTTCAGTACACTTGGTAATACCACCAGGGAAAAAAAAAAAAAAAAAAGTGGAACAAAAAACGAAATGTTAGTAAATGAAAAATACGAAACAAAAACAAAACTGAGCTGTGCATAGATGTAGAATGTTTTGGTGAGCAGAACACAGACACCTTTCAATGTGGATATTCTAGAAACACATTACTCAAGTACAAAATACATCTTGGGACACTAAAATGTGTAGAGAAATGATTACTGATATTGTCCATGGACTCTCTGGCTGTCTATGAAGGCAGAGTCTGTATGCAAGAATTCTGACTAGCCAGTGTCTTGGTACTATTGTGTTTGGGCATGTCTAGGACAACAGCCCATGCACTTGTAATTTACACAAGGCTGATTACACCAATATCTGCGAATTAAAAAGGAAAAAAAAAAAGAAAAAAGCAAGCTCGATCTTTCAGTGTTAGATCAATACACTGATTATAATGGCCTGGAATTCTCTCGTATGTTAAGCTGCAGCATGCAAGGAAACCTGCAGCCTACTCTGGCAATCTGGCACCAGTGTGCTTTCTGCTGGCATTCATACCCCATTCTCTCTAAGCTGTCCTCAAAGACTGTGCAAACAGGGTATCAAATCAAGCTAGCCATAGAGGGATGTCTGCATGAAGGGACAGCTGAACATGTATGCTAGTGAAGAAATTTAGGAACAAGCCTGCCTGTTTCTGGTCTGTGTGTGTCCCAACAGTGGCTAGCTTGGTGAAGCAGTTTGGAGCAGTGTGCTAGATTAGAGAACACTCCCACATGTACAACAGCCTGTCCAAACCACCCACGCAGACTGGCTCGTAGCCGGCCATTATACTGTGCACAAGAGCAGCATTAATGACCACTGTCATCCGGTGTGAAAGACCGATGATGCCCACGTAAACCTGGTACAAGGCAACAGACATTAACACCTTCCTGGCATAGATCAGCCATAAGGTAGAACAGTCCAAGACCGTGTTGGCTATATAGCAGTACAAATTCTGTGACACAACCACTGCTTCCTGTAGTACACAGCTCAATTCAAACCCCTACAGCTCAATTCAAATATCCTTACAGCTCAATTCAGATCCGCCGTTTGTTCAGTCCAGACTGGATATCCCTACATGTATCTTCAGGTTCCACACATTTACACAGCCCTGTTGATAGCTGCATCCCAACACTCATCCTCATCTGACAGTAGTGTTTACCTAAACCTACAAACAGCTGCATCCCGACCTTCATCCTCATCTGACAGTACAGTGATTACCTAAACCTACAGATAGCTTCATCTCAACCTCCAGCATGATATGACAGTACAGTGTTTACCTAACCTTACAGATAGCTTCATCTCAACCTTCGTCTTCAGCTGACAGCACAGTGTTTACCTAACCCTACAGATAGTTTCAGCTCAACCTCCGTCTTCAACAACTGACAGTACATTGTTTACATGTACCTAACCCTACAGATAGCTAGTTCTGGTCACTTCCACATCACTGTACGGAAGACAGTACATACTTACAGACATCTGTTAATGCCTACATTATTAGTGTTACTAACAAAGCTTCCTCCTGTTCACATGCACACATGTACATCTCATCAGATTTCTACAGCTTAGTACTGACAGGTACGGGGACTGTATACAGCCTTGCACAAAGATATAATGAGAGGATTGCAGATTTCAACAATCCACCTACAATCTACAGCACAGCCAGGTCATGATGACCTGTCAATGAAGGTCAATAATTAGCTACCAAGGAGAAGAGTGGCCCTTAAAGCAAGGCTGTGCAGCTCTTTAAAAGTGCCAACATGCAGTACTATAAGCTTTATAAAACATCAATACTATCTGCCACATAGGGCTGCTGCTTGTGAGGTGTACAAAAGCCGCACCTGACAACCTCATCCCTACACAGTGACAGCTTACACACAAATACAATTAAATGTTAAATGTAATTAAAAATGTATATGCCTGACACAGCAGCTTGATGTTGCCAAAGTAGGACACTCAGTGCTGATAAGTTGGCATCGGATGAAAACGGCACACTGTAGGTATCATGAGAAGCTAAGCCTGCTGAGAGCAAACCAAGGTGTGAGGAGTCATAGGGAAACAGAAGGTTAGAGGGTTTTCTATTGCAACCAGTTACAGCAAAAATGGTGGCCGCCATAGGGTCATTTCACTTCGAACAGCTACACGCCATGAGACAAACAAAACGTGAAGATTAAAAACCCCATGGGGAAATGAACTGCTAAAACAGACAGTACCAGTACAGATAAAGAGAAACTACAAGTGTAGTTTCCAGGAGGAGTAATAACGAGAGTTGGCCTATGATTAAAAAAAAGCTGTTAGAATGTTGTTTCTAACCCAGTCACAATGGGAGCTGGGCTTTGAGACATCTGCAGGCTTTACATGTACACAGTGATACACCTCGCAAACTTCTGCAGTAAATCAACTTGAACGTCATAGAATTTTTCACCAACTAATGAATCAACTTGCCATAATTGCTAAGTTGGTGAAAAAAATCACATGAAATCTTATGTGGTTAACAGTACATCACATGCATGTAACCTCACATGCTTGTTCACCAACAAATAACCTTCTGTACTACTCTTCGTACTGCCGAGCAATTAGTCCATGAAATTGCAGGTGATTTATGGTAGCTCCCCATCACTTACAGCAGCATAACTAAGCTGAGGAGACAACAGTCCTACTGTGATGCTTACGGATGCTGGATCTGCCAGAACATGTATGTTAGAAATGCACAGTGTGTACCAGTTGATACTCAGGTTACTGACAGATGTAGCCAGGCCATACACTGCAGCTGCAACGACTATGTAGATACCTAATTAGAGATATGGTAAATAACCAATGCATTATGATTCAGGAAAACATCACTGATCCCAACCCAGGCACTATGTAGTCGGAGTAAGATTCCTGTGTCCGCTATAGTAGACAGTTGTACACAAAGCTTCATGCTTTTGGCATGTGTATCAAACGTTAACACATTTACGCTATGAATCAATATTTTAACCCAGTTCAGAGATAATCTGTTCGTTTCAGGCAATAATAACGTACGCCCATGCAAATGCAGTGATGTCAGATCTGTTACAGATATCCTCAATGAGCGTCACACAATATGTCATCTGCAAAGCTCCAATACCATGGCCAACTGCACAAACCATGGTGCTCCAAATCAATGCAAGATGCCGATTATGTACAGGATTCACAAAGGCAATTGATGCTCTCTTGTACAAGTGTGTGTATGCTTTGTCTAGTCTTGTCTAACCTTGCTATGTTTGGCTCTCTAATATGTTCCGAGTGGGTGTACATGCATGTTACTATGGCAACGACACTAATTTTGACTAAGATTACTACTAATCTAAATTCTCAAAGTTCTGTTTTTTCTACACCGTTTCTTTAAAGCTCTCCCATGTTTCAACACCAGCCTGAGTCAGTAAATAAGCACCTTAGTCAAAGCTCTCCTCCTCTGTACCAATATCTGTAGCATCTCTGTCAAAACTGTCCCCCATAGTATTAAGAGTGTCAGCATTTCTGCTGGAATCGTTCTGCATTACACTATGTGTTGTTGCACAGCATTGCTGGAGAGATTTGGGTATCAAAAATCCAACTGGGAATTAAACTAGCACACTGTTTACCAGTGACATTTCATCTACCCTAAAGTACACATTTAATCAGGCTAGTATTTCTATTCTACCAGGAATTGTCTCAGATTTTACATCTCTCAGCGGATTTATTATTGAGACCAAATGTACCCTGGTTTGTTATTCAATATCCACTCCACATACATCAACATCGCTAGAATATTCTCCATGTAATTGGAGCTATCAATAATAATAAAATCAAACTAAGCAAAACAATTGTGAGCATTAGCTCTATAGTACACACAGAAGTTCATAAATTAAAAATGAGTGTTGTTATTCATTATAAGAGCAATATGCTGTACTTTTACAAGACTTGCATGTGATATCCATGTGCAACTCTGGCTAATATGATGAAAACTGCTGTTAACAGATTTAACCATTTGTGAATATGTGTTGCCAAGGTTACAGAATTCAACATATTAGATAAAAAACATTCATTATAAATGTTACAAAAAATGGAGACTGACAAAAACTAAATATCCAGTCCATCTAGCAAAACAAATAAACAAGTGTAAAACAGTGAAGTGGTACGGTAACTTAGATAACAGAGGCCTCACAAGTATACATACATATACACTGGAAACTTGCATGGCCATTTTCTAATCAAGATAGCACTAGAAAATCTTGTACAGATACCTACATACATTTATGTTATTTGAGACATCCAGGACCCACTTTCATTGTTAAATTTTAAAAATAATTTGATATTTGAAACTTTTGTCCACTTTAAATCATTAGGAGATGGCGAAATTTCAGTACAAAAATGCGAGATGATTTGGAAAAGAGAACCTTCACAGCTAACAAAAGTGAATCATAAATGATGAAAAGAAGTTCAGCTGTATAACTCATGGAGGTGACACAGATGATTGTATACGCATTTCAACCTATCTTAGCACAAGACAGTCCTGTTCAGTTTCACACATAAAATCTGATAACTGTACTAATTCCTGCTGATCCTTCTTGCACAAAACATGTAGACATGAGATCATTCCTTTCACATTGATCCATCATTCATCTGTGTAATATGTCATAGAGATCATCTGAACTTTATCTTTCATGGTTTACATCATATTTTCTTATCCACACAGCCTATACAAAATTTATCACCCACCATTCAAATCAATTACCATTTATCCTTCCATTCTGCACACGTAACAAATTGTGATAAAAATACACTATATACAGGAGAGGTCACTGGCCTTCTCAAAGTCTGTGTGATCTTGGTCAGTCATACGTCCCAACAACAACAACAACACCGTTACCTGGCAGCCAAAGCTGCTCAGTTGTACCGATGACACTCAGTTGACATGGGCAAATGAAGTGGACTGATTTGGCTTTGACACAACCTGGGTTGGCCTCTCCTAAGTTGGGGGGAGGAGAGGTCACTAGTTATCACTTTGATCACCATGTTCCTGCATCAGGAAAGCACCTTTGTGACACGAGAAACTACCTGCTTTATGTGAAATGGACTGGCCTGGTCCCAGCGCTGCCTCCAAAAGAACTGGTCTAGTACATTTACCTGTGAGCCACAGGTAGCCAGGTTGAGGGAAGCTGCCCAGCACGCAGGGGAGGTGGCAGTGGGGGAGGGCAGGAGAACTAGCTCCCTGTCAAAACAACACAGCTAACCAATACCTACTGCAATTTCAAAATTGAAAAGGAAAAGGAAAAAAAAAGAAAGAAAGGGAATTGGCTAAAGTATAAGACTTGGGTCAACCATTGGAGTCTACAGAGCTGGTACTTAGTTTCCTTGCCCTGTCCTTCTCCCTAAATGATCCACTGCCTAGAGTCCGTCGTTCTTTAACAATCACAGAGGCTGGGGCGGAAAACTTGCGCCCTGAACACCGTAAACTGTCCTGTTCCTTGCGTGTCTTGGACACTGCAGCCGTGGCTACCATGTCAATCATAGCATACTCGATTGTTGCTGCTTTCTGCACCCCCTTTTTGGCTTTTCGTGATCTGTCAGAACCAGCCTGAGACAAATCAATTTCTGCATAATTTAACTGGGGGTCAATCTGCTCTAGAGGCATGTGAGTTCTCCTGAAGGGGGAGTTGGGGGGTGTCATGTCTATGTTCACATACAGGTTGGGTCGGTTGTCGGAGCCCTTCCCCAGGTTCACATAGGAGTGACAAGGGTATGGGTTTCTCATGATGGAGGGGGAGCTGGCGGGAGACTCGCTCTCACGACTCAGGATACTGCGGATTGACGGGGAACTTGGAGTATCAAAGGTAAAGATGGAAGCCGTAGATGGGGACTGGGGGGTGATGGGACAGGAGCTGGGGCTGTGGTCGTCAGCCAGGCGGCGGCGGTCTATGCGGTGGTACTCTTTACCGGAACGGGGTCTGAGTGTGGTCGAGGCAGGACTGCTCCTCAGGGGCTTATCCTCGGCCCGCGTTCCCGGACTCCCAGCAGTGCTACCATGTGTGGAGAGTGACAACGCATCCAAGTGTTCTTTGACTTGGTGGAGAGGGTCATTCCGTCTGCTGGCAGTATTCATCCCGTCCTCCCCTGACACTCCATGCCCATTGACTGCTTCTGGGGAAGGAAACAGAAAAAAAACAAATAATAACATGTAGACATCAGAGAGTGTGCATTGGAAAAACTGGCTTATTCGTTTTCTGACCCAGGCTTAAAGACAGGGCAGACCATGGCTGGCAGCCACATGCCCTTACAATGTCCTGCTTTGACGGAGGGCACAATCAATACTGGCCAGTAGGGGATGAAGCCTTAGAACAATCAGGCAGGAGCTAATGTAATTTGGAGGCAGCATTTCTGTCCTGTATTACCCTGGCCCACCAGGAGAGCCCTAGACACGGGGTTTGGCCTACACCCTATGTTGGTTATCCTATATACCTACCATTCAGTAGTGGGAAGCCTGTGTCTCTTCTGCCAGGTAACCAGTACAACTACATGTAATACAAACACTGCTGTCTGCTGGAGGCACACCACACAAGCTAAGCTCTATGCCACACATTATAATGCAGCCCGCCAACGCACCCACTCCCAAAGCTCTGCTGACTGAGGCAGCTGAGGCAGCCGACAACGACGCAGTGTTGTGCTGGTGAGTGGAGGAAGGCCACACTGCAAGCATGCATATGCCTCCCTCCCTCCTCCCTCCCACATAGCACCGCTCAATAACTGTTACGTAGTTGGCCGGCTACAGCCCTGACAGCCCACAATATGCTCTAATGACGCAACCAATTCGCTGTACAAAAACCACGGCCACTCACAACTAGATTACACACATTCCTCCTTCCTTAAGAAGCTCTAGGCCTCTTAAACAATGTCACTGCCTTCCTGGCCCCATGGAATTGATGGCAATAAGCTACGTATAAACTACTAATCACCTCCCTCAGCACCCAGCAGGCTGGAGGGGGAGAGTGGGGAGGGATGGGGCGGCTGAGCAGATGGTCAACTCCCACTCTACATGGACATACATACAGCAATGGGCTTCTGCATTTCTTTTTTTAAATGGACAGCCACGCCACATGAACAAGATGGTAATCTACAGCAGATGGCAAGCTCAGTTTCAGGATATATTAATATCGCAGATAAATACTGACCAGAATCAGGGAAAGCTGAGAAGTGGAAATTCTAATACATGTTCTGAATATACTAAATTACTTCAGTCATATTTAATTAATACAGAGTTCCGTACCCTTCCTATTCTGATTTGATGTTATACACAAAATACGAAAACATTTTACACCCCAGTATAAAACAGATGTATGCCACTAATAGTATAATGGCAAAATGATCAACATTCCCGATGCTTATGGTTCAAATACACAACTCAAATACAGTAACAAAGAAAGACTCAAAATATTTGGCTACCAGTATGTAGCCCAAAAGAACATGACATGTCTATGTAACAGAACTGGCCCACGGATTACATACTATATTACAATGAAATCAAACACAAGTCCACGTAACTTCAACTGTAGCGGAGAAATAGTATACATTCTGCAGTTTAATAAGATCTGTTGGCAGTCTACGAAAACCTGACATACATGTGTTGTGGCAGAAGAAAACCCAATATCATGTAGCACAAGAAAACCCAAAATACACACTTTTGCAAAAAAAAAAACCCATATCATGTAGCACAAGAAAACCCAAAATACACACTTTGGCAGAAGAAAACCCCATATCATGTAGCACAAGAAAACCCAAAATACACAATCTGGCGAAAGAATACCTGATACACTGTACCAGATTAAAGCTCTATACACAGCCTGTGGCAGGAGAAAACCAGAAATCATGGGGTAGAATCAAACCCAAAATATACTCTTTGCAAAAGAATATCCAACATACTATATCAGAATAAAGGCCAACACACAACCTGTGGCCGAAGAAATACATGTACATTTACATATATCTTGTAGCAGAAATTAGCCCCAAATACATACGGCTTTAGGAAATCTAGTATGGTGCGGTAAAATACAATTCCCAAAAAGCTAATGTGGTGTAGCAGAATAAAACCCCAAATATATATATATATATATATATACAGCTTCTGAAGCTTTAGAAAGGCAGTGTGGCGTAACAGAATAAAACCGCAAATACATACTGTGGCAGAAGATAAGACATCCCATGACCAGCAGAGCGAGGCCTGTCACATCAGAGGGATAGGTTACATATGGACTGCTGGATAGCGATAGAGCCAGCAGGCTGGACAAGTGCAGGATGGGTAGCACATGGCACCACAGCCCAGTGTGACAGCTTGCCATGCACTCCTCATTACGTCCTAGACAGGTCCACTAACCCCAATAACCTCACCAATCAATTCATTTTACCCTACAGACAAACTAGAGCAGGCTAAGCAGAATATTTCCCAACAATCGAATGCAAGAGGAATCGTAAAAAAAAAAAGAAAGAAAAAAAAATGAGAAAAAAATCACAGCATGTTGTAAATTCAGTCACCAGATGCATACATGAAAGTTCACATCAATGATCTGTGATACAGATCTGCTGAGTGAGCACAGTGAACATATTTCCTACAGCAAGAATCTCAAGGCTAGCAAGCAACACACACATACACAATTACACTGCGCTGGTACCTACAACCCTAGTGGCTGCTTCAGCACAACTGGTAAAAAGGTAATTTGTACAGCAAGGAATACGATCTGTATGCACCATGGAATCTGCCATGCCATCTGCCTCAAGTGCAATGTACTTTGGGTCAGCTATGGCTTATGTCAACAGACCAGATCATAACATAGTCATGTAGCCCCATTAGGCAGGCGTGGGGGCAAGCAGGCAGGCAGGCAGGCAGGAGCCCTGGGGTGGGAGGGGACACTACATGTACTACACGTGTGTGCCGCACCTTGAGTACGGCGAGCCTTACAGGCGCTGAAGAAACAGCGCCCGTGTTACGGCATCACGCCGGCATAACGGACAGGCAGACACAACAAAGCCGACTCTTACCTTGGATCAGACAACGGTGTCCGTGCTGAGTCTGGCTGGAGAGCGGTCAGCCAACACCATTACACAGGAATACATGAGGCTACTACGTCAGAGCCAAGTCCGGCCGCGACACTGGCCGATCAATGATTCCCTCCACACACCCGCTACTACCGACTATATCAACATAGGCTCAGTCAGCAGCCACCACCGCGTGGGCCCCCTATATCAATGCGCCAGACTCCAGCTACACTGCCGCACACATACCGTTATATCGTAGCCATAGCCCTAGTCTGTCAACTGCACACTGTTATTGCTATTGAGTTGGCAGCATTGAGTTGGGGATTGACTTATAGTTCTTTCTGGTTGCCGGAGCACAAATCTCACTGAAATGACAACCAGTCTGCCTTGGCCGAATGTGAGCTGGTGAGTGGCGAGTTGTTCTCTCTACCTACACTGGCGGACTATGCTCTGTCACTCAGCCTGGATGCTGCACTAAGCCACGATTATTGATGCCTAGAGAATTAGCTCCCCCACCCCTTCTACCCTTCCCAGTGACAGAGTTTATTACTCACACTGATGTTAAACACGCTGCCTTTCAACGCGCTGTGCCATCATGGAAGGCAGCCACAGCCACATTAATTGTACCGGGATTTGCTGGCTTCATCAATGGTCCCACCTGAATTCACAACTGAACTTACAGAATATGGCAATGTTCACTGAGCATAGCAAGGTCATTTGACACATCAATACTCGATTAAATAAATGCTCATATTTACCAACGACCAATTGTTAGAGACATACACACTCTAGGAGATGGACAAATAAAACAATTCTTTATGCCAGGTAGGGAAGTAATTTATTGCTGCAGACATACCTCCAGAATAAAAACCTGATCACATTTCACATTTCCTTGTGTTTAAAACAGCAATTATGTCTCAATCATTAAAAGCTCACAAGTGAAAGATCTGACAAGATGCACCAGCAATCAGCACAGGTACAGTGACATCTTTGTACTGGGCTATAGTCAGTTATCAGTACAGGTGTGGTGACACATCTGTACTGGGCTATAGTCAGTTATCAGTGGCTATCAGCACAGGTACAGTGACATCTTTGTACTGGCTATAGTCAGTTATCAGTACAGGCGTGGCAACATATCTCTATTGAGGTATGGTCACTTATCAATACAAGTGTGGTGATACATCTGTGCTGGGCTAGTCAGATATCAGCACAGGTATGCTGCTACATCTGTCCTGGGCTACAGTCAGTTATTAGTACAGTTATGGTAATACACCTTTACTCGGCTATAGTCAGTTATCAGCGCAGGTATGGTGATACATCTGTAGTGGGCTATAGTCAGTCATCAGTACAAGTAAGGTGATACATCTTTAATGGGTCAGTCACTTATCAGAACAGGTATGATGATACACCTTTACTGAGCTATGGTCAGTTATCAGTACAGATATGCCGATACATCTATGCAGGGCCTTCAGTTATCAGTACAACTATGGTGATAAACCTTTACTAGGCTATAGTCAGTTATCAGTACAGGTATGGTGATCCATCTATTGAGGGCCATCATTTATCAGTGCAGGTATGATGATACATCTATACAATGCCATCAGTTATCAGTACAGGTATGGTGACACATCTATACTGGATCATCAGTACAGGTATGGTGACACATCAATAGAGGGCCATCATTTATCAGTACAGGTATGGTGACACATCTATAGAAGGCCATCATTTATCAGTGCAGGTGTGATGACACATCTGTACAGGGCCATCATTTATCAGTACAGGTATGGTGATACATCTATACAGGGCCATCATTTATCAGCACAGGTATGGTGACACATCTATACAGGACCATCATTTATCAGTACAGGCATGGTGATACATCTTTAATGGGCCAGTCATTTATCAGTACAGATATGGTGACACATCTATACAGGGCCATCATTTATCAGTACAGGTACAGTGATACATCTATACAGGGCCATCATTTATCAGTACAGGTATGGTGATACATCTATACAGGGCCATCATTTATCAGTACAGGTATGGTGATACATCTTTAATGGGCCAGTCATTTATCAGTACAGGTATGGTGACACATCTATACAGGGCCATCATTTATCAGTACAGGTATGGTGACACATCTGTACAGGGCCATCATTTATCAGTACAGGTACAGTGATACATCTATACAATGCCATCAGTTATCAGTACAGGTATGGTGACACATCTATACAGGGCCATCATTTATCAGTACAGGCATGGTGACACATCTATAGAGGGCCATCAGTTATCAGTACAGGTATGGTGACATCTATACAGGGCCATCATTTATCAGTACAGGTATGGTGACACATCTGTAAAGGGCCATCAGTTATCAGTGCAGGTATGGCAATGTTTCAGATCTTGTCTAGTAATCTGCACTCACTGGTACATCTGACCCCAGTAATGTAAACAAAGCAGGTCCTCTGGTAAACATAGGTTATTGATCCCTGTTCACGTGCTTGTCAACTCCCAACAGCTAATTAGTAGATCATTAGTATCCAGGTAAACGAACAAGCTGCACGTGGCACCTCACAGACGTACACTTTAGCTGACAATTTCTACAAGTTATTACCATATTAATATGGTAAACAAACAAATACTGGCAAGTTACAAGCCATATCATCATCTCAATTCCACTCCAGCATAAACTTTCAAAGCATGCCATAGATGTACATGTACATATACCTACACGTGCATAAAGAAATCATCAAATGAAACAGAACCCAGTGAATCAAAGGAAAATCAATGACAGTGAAAGGTTGTACACATTTTGGGAAGACAAACAGAATACAGTACATTTGTCCTGCCTGACCTGTTCATTTGGTCAACAAACATCCAAGAAACTCGGGTCTAAAACTCTGCATTTTTCTTTCAACTTCAAAAGCAACCAGTTGATGTTTACCTGCTTCATCAAAGGTTCCTTATATTAGCTTGGAGTAACAATTAGTTCAGGAATGTCTGCAGTGCTGATTCACAAAACAGCCTCGTAAAGACAACACTGACGGTGCGCTGTCCTTTGATTGTATTGACACCACTTACCAATGACGTCAGGCTGCAGCTACAATGCACGACTCAGGGAGGTAGGTAACCATGACCCAGATCTCTTGACTATTCAATGACTGCTTCAGGAGAACTTCAAAAGGCCTGATGGTCTGAGAAGCATGGTCAGTCAGAACGTGCTCTTCACTGACCTACTCAATCACAACCCTTTGTCCAAATGACGTCAGCTCTTTTAGGACACACAAAAAGCTTTCTACAGCACACTCTGATATCAAAGAGTAAATCAGAGATATTCATTCAAGTTAACAATTTAAAGCTACAAATAAACAATACTTTTTAGCTTTCATTCAAACACACTTATGCTCTGTGTTGTGAGATGCAGTCATCAGAAAGCAGATTCTGGACATTAAAACAAGAAATTCATCTTATAATATTTTTATATGTAAAATTATGCCATCAATAGCTTGGGGGCATCCAGTTTTACACCATCAAGCTGGTGCTGGATATTCTCTAGGCAGTACGCCTACACATATGTCCTCACCATGTACACAGCAGTGTATGTGTATGGCCCTTGATGGCTGAGTGAACTGATTGGCTCTGTTTTGAAAGCCTAAGACCTTGGCAGATCAAATACACTGTAAATATGGGACAAAAACATATCTGAATCCACATTCTTATATAATGTCTATGGTCAAATTCCATCAGATTTTTATTTCAATAGATTCACAAATATAATTTTCTATGACCTTCTGAAAAAAAAAAACCCATTAAAAATATAATTATAACTTCTTCCAAAGGGTTTCTTCATCCTTCATATTTTCATCTTTCATCACAAAATAACAGCTTCAAAATAGGTTGCCTCAATTCGGAGACTTAGTGCTGGCGAGTGGATGTATTGTACTTTGGGTGTATTGTACTTTGTTTTGTTTATGCAAATTTATAAGGCATGCAATAGGACAGCTGGTCCGGGGGCAGCGACAAAGCCCTCCAGTACAAGTCAATTATAATGGTTGCATTCAGCACGGCCAATACAATAAAGCTGTATAGCATGTCAGTAGGCCAGAGCAGGTGGAGCTCATCCATCAAGTTTGACAGATGGCAGAAAGCTATGGGCAGAAATATGGCTCCAGTGCAGAGCACATGGCTCACTCATTACCTTATGAAAGAATCATCAAATGATAACCTATAGCCACAGGCTCTGCAATACAGGTTCTCCTGCACATGAATGAATGCATATTGTTTTGTGCATGCATGTATATTGCACAGATGCACTTTTGCTTATATCTATAACCTAAATCTGCAATAGGTCAAATCCTGTAATGAGTAGCAATCTGCTGATCATTATGATTTCCTCGGCTTGCAATAAGGAATGGCTGGTAAAGGTTTTACCCCACATAGGTAATACCAATGTGACATCGCGGTGATGAGGAAACGCACATTTAAATTGTTTGTTAGTTTGATAACAGCACATAAGCATACTAGTTTCGAATGAATACATGCTTTACTACATGTACACTTGTGCCGTTTTCGGCGACTTTCTTCAGCATTAGCATAGTTTGGTACCAATACCCTAGGGTTTACATTGTACCGTATACACAATCATTTATCTTGGCAAGTACTTGTACTTCACCTAAACTACACATGTAACCATCCTGTATACAACGATCTGTGTCTCTCTTCATTAACTGCAGCAGTACGTGAATATGTGAATGAATGGACGGTGCAAGTGTGAACTACACATACCCTGGTCTATGTAGAAATTAGCCTTTCTTTTCAGGACACTGACCTCACCACATTAAAACACTGATCATTCATTCCTGGCAGAGGCAAGGAAGAAAACAAAACCAACAAAGAATTCCAGCACAGTCAAGACTTGTATTCAGACTGCAGACAATCAATATCCTTTCCTCCATACACATGTAGCTGTGAATAACAACCAGCTCCATGCTAACATCATATACCCACTCCCAGTTAGCGTATCAATACAGAATGTAAAACTTAAGATGAAAGGTTACCAAATCAGGAGATAAAAGAGCAGCTTTTACTCCTCTATAATTCCAGATATTGTCATTAAGATTCACCTAGCTCCCAGGCATCAACTACCCTGAGGGGTCTGGTCAACCAGAGCGTCCACTATACACTGACCCTTGATGGTCTAGTATTGATCTGTACCCTTGTGGCCATCCACAGGCCAATGAGCTGACCACTACACGAGACTATTCCCAGCTCTCTCCTCTCACAAACTCTGAGGCTGCTGCCCGGCAAATTTTCCGGAGATAACAAACTTACTGATTAGAGAGAACTTCCTAACTTAGTGCCCAGCGTCCAGTACATCAGCACCCAAAGCTGTCTGGGTCAAGCCCAGTGGATGCTAGACTGGTCAGTTTATTGACCCACTGTCCTACAGACCTGCACAATTCACACCCTGAACCATAAGACAGCCAGCCAGCCAGACTGACCCACTTAGGAACCCTCAACAACTAAAGTGAGCTAATCTCGCACCACAGGATACACCACATTTTTATTTTCATAACCCAATATTTCTGGCTCTTCTTGTCACTTGACCTTTTAAAGAAACTGTGCATGTATTGTTTAGATTAATCACCTCAAAGATTCTTCAAAATGGTGTGATTTAAGAATAATGTCAAAAGACAAACAAAAAAATAAATAAGTAAATAAATGAATGAATTTCATTGTCAATAAAATGGTGTGCAGTGAAGTGCCTAAAGTGTCCATTTCATACATCTATGCGTCAAAACTGACATTCCTATCCCAGCTGTCAAACAATGAGGACGCTCCAGGTTAATAATCTCACAGCCAATTCCCCAAAACGACGGATAACACAAACCACTAAACAACTAATAGTATATATTAAGTACCAAAACAGGACCGAATCAAGCAAAGAAAAGCGGTCAACAGTAGAGAGGACTACTTAACCTCTATTCAACATGACAGTTGTGATGTCACAACTTCACAGCTCCGGAAATGTAATGCTTGCTTTGTGAAACTGTCTCCTATAAACTTATTAATGACCCATTTCAGCATCAACAATTAATAGATGTCAGATTGGTATTTAACCAGCCTAGCAGCCTCTAGTTGCCATGGTCTACACAGTTCATCTCAAACATCAAGTCTTTGAGAACAAAAAATTATGTACTATCGTGCAGTAAAGCAAGTCAGGTGCAGTAAATGGAACAAAGTCTGTTGTAAATGTACGGACAGGATTTTAACCACTGCATATTCTGTATATAGTTATAGTATTTCAGACTGAGCATACCAGCTGCTAAACTGAACTACATACCCTAATTCCCCAACCTTTTTGCATATGAAAGAGCAGCTTTCAGTTCAATTTTTCCACTTTTTCATTTGATTTTGGAGACAAAACTATATTTCTTGGGTTGGCCAATTTCAGGGCTTCACAAAAAGTATAATTTTATCAGTCTACAAAGAATAATGCCTTCAGAATATACTTGAATAAACACAGTGCAAACATGTGAAAATGTTGAAGAATTACATGAAGTTACAAGTTTTATTTTTGGGAATCCAAAAATAAATAAATAAAAAACAATCAAAATAATTTGTCTTAGAAGTTCAGAAGCTAAGTGTAATGATGTTGTTGACATTCTGACCATGTGCGTGTTACTGGCCTGTCAGCTCAGCTGTAGAGAGAGCATGTGATTGGAATGTGATAATCAACAGTTTCTTAACCTGCCATTTCCAGCCTGCTCGATTAAAGATAGCTCCTGCATGATTACAAAAAACGGACTGAATTATTTAAACCTAAATACATATAGCTACAGAACCTGGAAGTCCAGTGAACTGGGGCTCCACACTGGGGGGTACGGATGATTTTCTAGAACCCCGTACTGCACAGCCTCATCACACAGGTGCAGCAGTCTGCATACAAATACTTGGCCAACCTTAGATCAAAGAATTCCAAGCCTCCAAGGACCATAAAAAAAAACTGTACCAAAAAAATGTCATCAGCTTTCCTTTAAACCCAAAGATTGGATGACAGTTTTACAAAAATGCCGATGCAAACAGGTAATTAGAGGAAATTCAAATCATACATAAATTCCCAAAACATACAATTTTTTTACGTACAGCCATTTTCACACTTAGCATGCAAGACCCTATCCAGCATTTCCTTTCTAAGAAAATGAATTAAATCCAATAAAACCCATACAAATTCCAAGACTTAGTAAAAACCACTGTGACTTATTTCCGTCTAACAGTCCTGCTTCACTGGGGAATGTGTATAGCTATTACCTCTAGAATTAGGAATTACAATCCACTGGTCACAGAGCATAATTGTGGCTTACTACAGAATTTTAGGATTCCAGACTACTAATCCGCTCAGGAAGTTAGCTTCAGATAAACTTAAAATGTTACATTTATCATATAGCAATATTGAAAGGTTTTGATTACATTTATAACCCTGTTTCAGTGTACAGTACTGATGTTAATGCATCAGACTTACCTGATCTTTTCATGGGTCCTCTGGGTATCCAGATGTTACCGTTCTCATCTTCCATCGGAGGCATAATTCTCAAGGTTTCTCTAGCCTTGCGCTTCCTAGAGGCAGCATCAGACAGAACTTTGGACTTTTCTGGCTCAGTTGTGGGGTTAGGGTGAACCTTGGCTAGTTTGGAAACACTGGTGTCCATAGATGTGGCGGTCAACTCTGCTGGATTGGTAGCCAGGACCTCTATGACAGGAGACAGGCCCCCGGGGTAGTGGAGCTTGGTTTTAGGGGGGATGAAGGGGGCAAGTGCAGCCACATACTCAGCAATGGCTGCTGCCTCCTCACTGGCTGACAGTTTTCCTTCTGCATGACTTTCACCCTCGCTTCCTTGAGGTTCTTGCTTAGTAACCTTCGCCAAGGCCAAAAGTTTCTCATCATCCGTTTGATGTGATAGTTTATCATAGTCCATCTCAGGCCCTAGGCCGTTTGTAGTGGTCTCTAACAGTCCCAACATTCTCACAGTTGGCTCAGTGTCCAGAATCAAAGCATCAGGTATTTCTTCAAGTTTTGGTGCAACAATCACTCTTTCTTGCACAGTTTCCACAGAATTAGCTGGTGTTTTCACTTGCATTGAAGAGTTCTCCTCTTCTACCGACTCTACTGTGTTCTTAGGACATTCGTTTGTTTTATCTAGGGCAGATTTTTCCTTGGTTTTATTTTCATTGCAGGTAGAAGTGCAAGTTATTTGCAGTGGGACCATACTCCAGTATGGACTGTACGCATCATTCGCATGATCACTGGTTTCTTTTTCAAGCAAGGACAACAAAGTGTCTTCAGATTGTGACCCTCTCTTGTCCATTTTATCCTTTGTCTTTCCAGAGCATACAGCACCATTTTTATCTTCGCTTTGCATATTTTCCAGAAACACTGCAGCATTGGGGAAACTTGAAGAGCGTTTGCGATCTGCTCCAGCAGGAGGGGCTAACAGATTAGCTTGATTTTGGTAACAGATTGAAGCAGAGCGGTTTGGAACCTTGGCCAAAGTCACATCACTTTTGTTTTTCCCGGATTCTGATTTCAATCCATCAGCATTATCTGAGTTGCCTGTGGATGATTTCTTATCTTTATTTTTTGTCCTTATAAACCTGGAAAAAAAACTTAATGACTTATTAGAAGCACTGCTGGAATCCAGTTTGTCCGTCCCACTGTTGTTAAGGGTTGGGTTGTTGTTATTGGCTGACTCTCCAGTTCCAGACAGTTCTATTTTCTGGCTGGACCTGTAACTCTGTACTGTGATCAGGTCTGAAAATGGCATGGCCGCCTTGGCAACTTCCTCCCCAGTACTCAGCCACTTCTCACAGCCATCTGCTGACCCTGGAGCTGACATCTCCATGTAGTTTTCAGAGTATGGTTCAGCACTGTGAGAGTGGAACAGCCGGGGTTTCCTACTGTCTTCCACAGTGGTCTTCACGCTCTGAGAACGGATAACTTTGGGGGGAACCTTGGTCATACGGTGGATTTCCGGTCCACTTGAGCATTTTGGCAGAACTGGTGGTGGAATGTCTAAAACAGCAGACATATCCATATATGCTGACTTTGGGTCGTCTTCTGCCAGTTCCTCTACTGGAGGGCAGGTGAACACAGCTCTGCTAGGAGAGACAGCTTTGGGTAGGAAGTCACTCATCAACATGTAGGGTTCTTCCGGCTCTGGAAGTGGGGGGACAGGTTTGCTTATTCTGGTGGGGGCTGAGCGTGGCGTCTGGTACTGAGGACCTGGCTCAGGTCTGCCCACTACTGGTTTAGATAGTTTTCGTCTTGGTTGCCCTTCCTCTACAGCACTGAACAAGCCTGACATTCCCTTCTGACGCCGCAGTAAGTTTGGTCCTTTAGGCGGAAGTTTGGGTGGTGGCGACTCCTCTTTCAGTTCTTTGGGTGGCAATGGTGGTGGAGGTCTTCTCATAAACACGTCCGGTGAAAGACTTGCACAACTACCAGAGGAATCTGAGCAGGATAAACTCTTGGTTCTGAAAGAATATCTCTCTCTTGAAGGGTTAGATGCAGACATCAAGTTGTCATAACTCAACCCTCTGCGGACCAGTGGTACTTTGGACACATCAACATGGTCTGAGGTCTTGAAACCCAGATCATACTTGTCCAAGTTGACATAGGGTAAAGGAGCTACCAGCTTAGAGCAGGAGGGTATTCTGCTGACCTTGGAGGTCAGATTTGGGCTTAACATGGACCCAATGGTTTCTGTATACCCACATGCACTGTTGCTCGTCTCTGTCGAGCTGGAGTCACTCCCGTCCTCTGTCCAGCACGTGTCTATGGTAAGGGTGGACAAGGCGTCAGTAAATCCCTGAGACATGCGTGTCTTCCTTCCAGCTGGCAGCGAGTCATCATCCTTGTCATCCACACACACCTGCAGCATCTCATCCAACAGGTCCATCTCATGCAGCAGAATTTCCTCCTGCTGAGTCAACTCTTCCAGTTCACGATGACTGCCTTCACCCATAGCCAGAGACTCCTCTGGTGATGACCCCTCATCAGTCAGGGTGGACGAAGGAGTAGGTGAACCATCCTCACTGACAACAGTCTTTATTGCATTGTCCTTTAGGTCGCATTTGATCCCTGATACCCTGGGCTCAAAATAAGTTGTCTGCAATTGGCCTTTCTCAGCTTGTTTCCTAATCACAACATTCTTCTGACTCTCTTGCTCAGCAGTGGCTTTCAAGCAGACAACTGCCGTCTCATCTTGTTTTATAGAACTCTGACTCATCACACTTTCACCTTTAAAAGGTATACCACAAGACTCAGTCTGTACACCAGCCAAACTACCAGATACAGTTTTCATCTCTTTTTTCTCCGTGAAAAAATCATCACATTGAACAGGCAACACGTTTTCTTCTTGTAACATATTATCAGACTTTGTCTCTGAAACGTTACTGTTCGTACCATCATTGTAAGGAGTAGCTTCATTGGTCACATTGTCTTTCTTCATATCAGACTTCATCTGTACGTCTTCTTTGATCACATCAGACTTTGCTTCTACTACCTCGTTGATCACAGCAGGCTTTGTTTGAACCACTTCACTACCCGTCTCACTCTTTGTCTGAACCACCTCACTCTCTACAACAGATTTTGTCTGAACCACCTCCTCTTCTGTACCAGACATGGTGTGCAAGTCCTCAACCTCCATCAGAACATTACCAGACCGTGCCTGAACTACCTCATCTTCTATTAACACACTATCCGACTCGGACAATCTGGTACACAAAGCACTGGTACTTTTGTATAAATTGCTCCTACTGAGAGAGTTTTCCTTGAACTCACCATCGAGATCTTCTATCCAATTCTGGTTTCCAGCAAGTATATTATCTAACGAGCGTCTTAAAGCCAGTGAGGTTCTGTGAGCTATGTCTGAATGCCAATACGAATGACCCGATTCTCCTGAATATCTCCTTGGACGACATCTCGATCCATCTCCAGAGCTTCTACTAGAATGACTACTGTCACTGGAGTTCCGATTCGACCTTGAACCTTCTATAGAATTACGTTTTGACCTTCTTCCATCGCCCGAGTTCCTATTTGATCGTGTTCCATCGCCAGAGTTTCTATTTGATCGGGTTCCATCTCCTGAGTTCCTGTTTGATCGAATTCCATCACCTGAGTTCCTATTTGATCGAGTTCCATTGCCTGAGTTCCTATTTGATCGAGTTCCATCTCCTGAGTTCCTATTTGATCTAGTTCCATCTCCTGAGTTCCTAATTGAAGGTGTTCCCTCGCCAGAATTTCTACTGGAGTTTTGGTCTGACTTGTTTTTATCCCTTGTGTTTCGATTGGATGGGATATTATCCGCAAAGTTTTTGTTGGACACATCCGCCAGTCTATCCTCAGAACTGAGCTCGCCCATGCCATCCTCAGGGATACTCGGATCACTGTCTACTTTGCGGACTAGCTGAGGAGGAATGTCATATATCCGTGTGAGTCTGTCCACATTCTCTATGCTCATCAGCCTTTTCTTCTCCACCATCCCCACAGCCAGACGGTAATCCATCACCCCTGCAGAGTGTCGCTTAGACCACATTCTGTCGTAAGCCCTGAAGTCCAGTTCTGCGTTAGGCTTCTGCGGATCAGACGTGTGTCCATCGTCACTCTGTTGCTCCTGGGACTTGTTTCCTGTCAACACATAAGCATTTCAAACCTTAGACACAAGTCAGTCATCACAGATGCCACATGCTCGCTTAAAACAACTTGCTCACATGACATCCACTATTAGTTTGTTCTCTTCAAATATACATTGCACACAATGCAATTCATAGGACATGTTTTTTCTCTGAATCCTTTATAAAAGTTGGGGTTAATCAGTTCAGGACAACTTTTTTTTCTAAAATTTTGCATCTTAAATAACTCCTGCTCATAATTCCAATTCAAATCACAGTTGTTTTTAGTCCACAAATGTCATGAAGATACAATGATGATGTATACATTAAATAAATATGAAATGTCAAATGTTAGGGATTATCAAACATTATCAAACAAGAGCAAGAACAAACTGCAGATGTGATTGTCAGCTTTGTACACGTATATAGTGAGGAAAGGGAGCTTACTCCGCCACATAAGAGGCTTCCTTGCAGGAAATCTGCCAGAGGACAGAAAATTTCGGTTAATTTCTTCAACTTGGTAAGATTCAAAGCCATGAACTCCGGAACCTGGTGAATAAAAGAATGGTTCTAATAAATACCTAACTCATTATCATAATAAAGGAGTGAAAGATCTTCATTTACATCTCACTACCTTGGTGATGGTGAGGATTTTAATTTATCTATTTATTTATTTAATTGGTGTTTTACTGTGTACTCAAGAATATTTCACTTGTATGACGAAGGCCAGCAATATAGTGGGGGAAAAACTGGGCAGAGCCTGGGGGAAATCAAGGGCCATCTGCAGGCTGCTGGCAGACCTTCCCACATATGGTCGGAGAGAAAGCCACCGTGAGCTGGCTTTGAACTCAGAGCTATGGTGAGAGATTCCTAGGTCACTGCGCCTTGCTGGCGTGCTAATCACTGCAGCAATGGAGGATCCATGCAGACATTTAATCAGCACTATAACTATCAGGCAACTAGAAAAGTGTAACAGTGTCAGTTACACTGTACATGATTTCCTGATGAGGGAAATACTCTTGTAAATTCTCCATGAAATAAATAAATCAATTATATCTTTTTTCAAACTACCGCAAATCAGACAGGGTAAAGGACATGATTTTTTTTTTCTTTTCATAATGCTGATTTTCGGTATATGGGTACATATTTAACATTCCTTACAATGTTAATGTCGAATAAGTGGTGGTCCACTGATATCCCATCCACTGATAATGATAACCTATGCATTTATAACCCATCCACCTGTAATGGTAACCTATTCACTGATAGTGGTAACCCATCCAATAATAACTCAGGCACTTGTATTTGGTAATTCTGTCAGTGACAATGGTAACCCATTCTGCTGATATCCCCATTCACCTCACTCAGCTACAGATAACCCATTCACTGATGAAGGTAACCCATCCAATAATAACTCAGGCACTTGTATTTTGTAATTCTGTCAGTGACAATGGTAACCCATTCTGCTGATATCCCCATTCACCTCACCCAGCTACAGATAACCCATTCACTGATGAAGGTAACCCATCCAATAATAACTCAGGCACTTGTATTTGGTAATTCTGTCAGTGACAATGGTAACCCATTCTGCTGATATCCCCATTCACCTCACCCAGCTACAGATAACCCATTCACTGATGAAGGTAGCCCATCCAATAATAACTCAGGCACTTGTATTTGGTAATTCTGTCAGTGACAATGGTAACCCATTCTGCTGATATCCCCATTCACCTCACCCAGCTACAGATAACCCATTCACTGATGAAGGTAGCCCATCCAATAATAACTCAGGCACTTGTATTTGGTAATTCTGTCAGTGACAATGGTAACCCATTCTGCTGATATCCCCATTCACCTCACCCAGCTACAGATAACCCATTCACTGATGAAGGTAACCCATCCAATGATAACTCAGGCACTTGTATTTGGTAATTCTGTCAGTGACAATGGTAACCCATTCTGCTGATATCCCCATTCACCTCACCCAGCTACAGATAACCCATTCACTGATGAAGGTAACCCATCCAATAATAACTCAGGCACTTGTATTTGGTAATTCTGTCAGTGACAATGGTAACCCATTCTGCTGATATCCCCATTCACCTCACCCAGCTACAGATAACCCATTCACTGATGAAGGTAGCCCATCCAATAATAACTCAGGCACTTGTATTTGGTAATTCTGTCAGTGACAATGGTAACCCATTCTGCTGATATCCCCATTCACCTCACCCAGCTACAGATAACCCATTCACTGATGAAGGTAGCCCATCCAATGATAATCCAGGCACTGATAACCGAGTAACTGGAAATATGCTTGTGGATTTCACTGAAGCAATTATTCATATTTTTTACCAAACCATTATGATGCTATTTCAGCCCTTATGATTTTCAGATCATGGAAAACAAAATTTAAATTTGCAACATTAATCCAGAGGTAAATTATACTTAACCTCAGCAAATTTAGGTTTAAAAATGAAAAAATGTGAAAAGAATCAGCAGATAGTCCTGCAGTGATGAGAGTTACCTTTGCCACACATGGAGCCGCCCTCAAACATAAATCTTCCATCCACAATACCGTATCTACGAAGCTCAGGGATCTTCCAGGACATGAGAAGTTTAGGTGGACTGTGTGCCGTCAGACAGAACTTCTGCCCTTGGATGTGTAACTGAGCCATCCCCAGGGGCAGCTTACTGTGGGTGGGGACCTTAAACAGCTGCACAGGGTACTGGTGATCTGTAGATGGAAAATAATCACAATCTCTTGCACACTTTGTAGAGAAAGAAGTTGCTAAATTTGCAGTGAAGAATCATTTTTCAGGTATACACAATCCATTCAAGATGTGATCTCAACCTGTAATTACATGTACTTCGACATGTTGTGGTAAACTGCCAATTGTGTACATCATTTCTGACCTGGGATAAGACTTTAAAAGACTATTAAAAAATTAGTGTACCAATATCAATTTCACTTCACTCATAAAACACTGGAATGGTTTATTTATCTGATTGATGTTTAACGCCATAGTCAACAATACTTGACTTATATGATGAAAACCAGCATTGTAGTGGGAGGAAACCAGACAGAGCCTAGGGCAAACCCATAACCACCCGCAGGTTGCTGCAAGATCTCAAAGACAATGCATTGGTGAGAGTCTCCCAGGACACTCAGCCATGGACGTCAACAATGGAATGACATTATAGCATCCAGCACATATGAAAGGAAATATACCACAGGGAAGCATTGTGAATGCTATGTGCAATGATCTAGCAAAAAACACGGCTAAATAATAGAGGGGAGATAACTCTGTGGCCCTATCACACAGCCTGTGGAGAGCCACCATGACGGTGTCAGGTTCAGCACGTCATTTCTTTATTCATTATCAATGTCACAAGCTGTGAGGCTATTTGGATTTTAAGTGTAACCTAAACAGGGCTGACAACTGGCTTTTAGTTGATAGGTCATATCACACAAACAGATCTACATACAGCTGCTAGGAGGTTGTTGTGGGAAAAAATGAAGGAATACCAAAGGTTTGATCAGGCTAAGTTTTTCATATACATGTATAAAATATCACTGCTATGCTTAATCAGCAAATCCCATATAATACTTATAAGAAAGAAAACAAAAGACCATAATTTCAGAAAAGACCCCTTTAGAAATTATCCAAACTCAAAACATACATTATTTAATAACAACATTTTTTTTTACGTTTATGCCTAGTGCAATGTAAACAACATGTCTTGATATGGATTTTTGCACACTATACATGTGTTTCAAGAGCGGCTAACAGTATCTGAAACTGCTCTATGACCTGTCAGTTAACTTGAAGGAAATAATTTTGTTTTCTCTAACTCTCAACCTGACATTAGTATCAATTTAGTTTAACAAAGTTTGTAAACTTGGCTACTGGTTACAACCACTACTTACTGTACCAGTTTGACCGGTATTACATGCTAGTACATAGTACCTGATATACCTGTACTTTCTTCTCAGAGTGAGCGGTCCATGATTTGATTAGGCTACGTACCTTGACCCAAACTGCAGCGAATGCTGATCTCAAAGTGCAGCATGCCTTCTCGGTGATCAAAGGCAAATATACTGACAGATTTCTGACAGATCAGGGCCATCACACAGTTCTCCTTGTCCACAGTCAAGTCAGCTTCTATACCGTAGTAATCCTCCACAAAAAACGTGGTTTTGGGCTGACCATCTTTGTGAGAAACATCTTTCTGGTCTTTGTACAATGACACTGATAGACGATCTGAAATCAAAAGGACAATGAAACTTATTTGATACCTTCAAATAATTTTGGTGATAAACTACACGCACAGTATTTCTAGGTGTCTAATTTACTAAGTCATTCTGACTGTTGATCTCAGAAATGTGTTTTGAAGTTTGTCTGGGAGGTGTGATGATATCCTACTAAGAAACTGTTATTTTCAACAGAATAAGTCACATTTTTTTCACTTTAAAATGTCCTTTTTGGGGGCAAATTTTTATGACAGATACAGTAGGCCATAAATGTACCATTAAACCCTTCAAGTTGTTGTTCATATAATGTAAATTTGCCCCAATTTTAGGGGGTGGGGGGTTAGGGCCAGATATTTCAGCCATACATTTAATTACCATGGCCACACAACATTGCCACGGGATGTAACATTTTGTACTGATGATGACAGCATTGATCACCTGTAGGGTAGAACAGGAGGTCCAGTAATAAAGACCAAATTACAATCTCTTTCGAATTCGCTTTCTGGAAGACTAATAATAATAGGAAGTGTGATACTACACCTATCTAAATATGAATTCTTGTGTGCAATGACACATCAAAAAACACTTTTATAACATACTGGAGAATATTTCGGATGAAGCAACAATGAGATGGACAACCTTGAGATCTATCAAGTCTACCTAAACATGTATAAAAAATGCACTGAGTTGTATTTAGTGAATTTCACCTCAAGAATAGCATTTTACAAGTGACACATTTCACTTAATAATGGCTGATTCATCAAACTTATAGTTCCACTTTAGAGTTTTTATAAGAAGTAGGAATTATTCTTTATCAGAGGGAAGTGTTGGCATCATCAGGACTTCATCACCATAAGCTCCTTAACGGGAATTTTTACAACCTTTAGTCAAATGCAGTGTTGGATTTTACTAAGAATTTATTAGTAGCCGATCAGGTGTGAGGAAGTAAAACACCAGACTTCGCCAGGTTCACCAGCCACCTCCTGATTTAAAGCTTAGACTGAACTAGCAAGATGTGCATGGAGATGCTGGTATCAAGTCTAGAGAATGTCCCACAGCTACATATACAGTAGCCACTGTAGATGTACAGCTTGAAGCAAAAAACAAACAAATGTCTTGGTTGTCAATAATGGGTTCTATTATTCTAGACAGTGCTATAAAAAGATGAATTTTTGCACCACACCTATTAATAGTGGTGAAGTTTATCCAATGAGCTCACTACTAAATGCATGTGAGACTGGTTGTTTGTAATTTAAAAAAAACCCACAGGATAACACAGAAGTAATGTGTGTGGACAAAAATATCCAGCAGAGCATACAAACACCGATAGCTCACTGATGCAGGTTGAAATGATAACCCAGTTGTTATGTTATTACCTCATCTCCATAAACACACAAAACACACAATCTAAACAAACCATAAATATATACACACATACATGATGGCTCAGTGAGTGAGTCTTTCATGTGGAAACATACAAACTGGTCTTGAGCAAATGTATCATGACAGCATTCATCATTACCTGTACAACCCCGATATACATAATGGGACAGCAGAATGTCACTAAGCTGCCTGACTGCACTGCAATAATGACTGGCGCATACATTAATGACATTAGTAATCACAACTCTTTATCAGTCAGTAAGTCAGTAGATAAAGTTACAATAGTTTATTGTTTTTATTGGGGTCTAAAAACATTTTAATTTTTGGTTGACAACAAGCGGGTAACTAGTAACAAAACACAATAGTGATGATGAATGATGCTCTATACTTATGTACTTTTGGCAAATAGATGAGCATAGATGATATTTTACCATGAACATACATGTGCCAAGAGGAATAAAGCCAACAGTTTAAAGGCAAGAATAAATTAACTCATCAAGTGTGAATTGTCAAGTGGATTTAACATTTACAAAAGCAATTTTAAGACAAGTCATAACTACACAATGCCCAACTCTACATTTGATTTCTAATGCATTTATACTTGAGTATAAATTCTTAAGAAATATTAATTATTAGTTCTTTTATGATGCTATGTATGTCTTTTATTGTTGTAAATAAACCTTGTCTTGTACATCTACATGTATTGTAAGTAGATACACCATAGTGATGTGCTTGTCAACTCCACAGACCACAGAAACTAAGCGAATCCCCTGGGTCAGACTGAGATTCCCATGGTTCAGGCAGAGATGTACTGACCCTGCCGTAACCTCATCTGACATACTGACTTATCAGCTGTTTATTGTTATTGTTGATCAGCCAGCTAGAAGATTAGAAGAGATTCTACACAGATCTGATTACACAAGACCAAACGCCATGCCACAAATCTTCAACCAGTTTCATGGATTAAGTTTAATTTGAAATAATTTTAAAAGCTTTTGCAGGCTTTAGTTTGTCCTAAGTTTTTAATCCACCCTGCAATATGGTGAGAAACTAGCTTCTCTCTCCCACTCACTCTTTCAAAGCAAAGACTTAACAGAGCAGCCTTAAACTAAATCAGATGTGTGGTTTTATAGGCTGAGTACCACAATCAACAGACTGCCTAAACTGGTTATAGATTTACTCCGAGCTATCAAATATCCCCCACTCCTTCAGCCCTTCCTAATCCTAGCCTTGTACACTGGTCTCTCACACAAACAGTTTTACCAAGACTTTTCTTCCCTAAAAATAGTATAAGATGATCGAGGCCAAGAAAATCTGGGATCTCTTACATGAAGTTCATGAAATGATCCACCTTCACTAACTCATAACCACAAATCCTGTTCTTGTAAGACGACTTTTGCAATAAAAACATAGTCATATAAATGCATAAAAAGGGCCATATCTAGAGGGCCATATCTAAAGAGCCACACCTACAGGGCCTTTTCAGTTTCAAAACACTTTTAGGCTCACATACTTTTAGGAGCTCAAACTAATCAAGCTGCATTAAAATGTACAAGTACCTTGACCTATAATATGATGATTTACCAATAAAAAGATAAGTTTTTATCCAAATCTCTTTTATTCGCAGACAAGCTTTCAAAATGCACTGTTTTGAGTAGCATCTTATAAAATTTATACATAATCACAATGTCACCTTAAGCATTTAGGATCCAAACTTGATTTTTCTTTTTAGATATAGCTATGCGTATGTCCTGCAAGTAAATTAACTTAAAATAATTGTTTATACATTTGTAAACAGAATATACATGTAGTGTGGATTTAATATTCACTACATACTGCTAAACTTAAACGTCACAAGTGCCTTGTGAATTACCCACAAAGCTAAAACAGGAAATCATTACTCAATTAATCTGAGCTGACAACTGCTTCTCAGCGTACGACCCTCAGTTAGTGAGACGGAACCACCCCAAATTCCACACTTGGCCACCCAGAGAACCTTATGTCTATTTGGCCTGGCAAAGCATGCAGTCAGGATTCCTGAACAGCTTTGGGCCAAATTTTAGAGCTGAATCAGCTAGACTTGTACGCAAAGTTTAGCACTTTGCAGGTGAGTGCCAATCACGGTCCCAGGAAGAATCCAAACATCAATCCATCTGCAGCAACTAATTTTTCAATGTGTCTAACCGACAGAAGGCACTTTGTAACATTGCAAGGGCATCTTTTTTTCCATTTCACACTAAAAATATTCCACATCCTCAAAACTGAAGGAAATGAAAGAGGAAATGGCTACAAGGAAATGAATTAGAATACCTCTTAAAACTTCCAGGAATCAGCATGATAAAGGTTGATAGGGGATGTGCTATTTTAATGCATTAACGTCAAGTTAATTGTTAACAGGAAGCCTTGGATGGTGGAGCCTCAGGGTAAAACAGGAGTAAAACAGATGCTGCTTCTACAGCTGATCCCTATAATGGCAATTTTTAGAAACCTTTGACAAAAGCATCAGAAGCAGATGTAGTTGGTGGTGATATTTATGGCAGGGTTATCCTCAAGAGGCCTTCACTCAGATAACAAGGTACATGTAGGTAACACAGAGACCCTCTTTTTCACCCAGGAAATACTCTACCTTAGTCCACCAACATGTGCCCAAACCATCAAAGGCCAAGTGACTGGCAATGCAGCCTAGAACAAGGGGAGTAATTCATCACATATGACAGAAAAACAGTAATTGGATGAGATTGACTAAAATCAGGAGGCAGCCAAATATCTGGTGAATGGCATTCTGGCTCTTAACAAGGCTACTAGAGAATAACATTGGACTGAGAATCTAATATAATTGCAGGAAGCCTTGATATTAAAGATGAACAGACATCTGGCAACTCTTGTGTGTAAATGGCTCGAGTTTTAATAGCTGTGTTACATGTATATGGCAGAGGGCAGAACTAACCAGCTGGAGGAGTAAGTGTGGGAGGGTAGGAGGATGGGTAAGACAGTTGTTACTGCAGCACCCCCTGGGACGTATGGCCAGGTGTGGGTATGTCTTTTACTATCACTGAGGATGTTTACATTTGACTGCCTTAACAGATCCATCAGAGGATTCCTAGGATGGCCAAACTCCAGCATAAGTAAGAATCATGCATTACAGTGGACTGGCCATTTATTGACAGATATTCTCTATTTGGTGTAACAAACACAAAGCTCTTATCGCAGGATCTTTGGTCTTACTTCCTGTCTTGTACAGCTGGACCAGAGGCAGCTTTATCCATTCACACATTGAGGTCACTCATTAACACACCAGACTCACTGAGACCATTTCCTTTTATTTATTGCCCTAGGCATACAATATCTAACATCCTTTTGGCAGTGCTGTGTGTCCCACAAATCCTAAACTATGCCAGCTGAGCAACCGAGAGACATGCTTTCAGTTTGCAGCCACTGACTGCCAGGCTGTTTATTACCACCTTTTAAAAGATGTGGAAATTTGGAGACTGTTCACACAAAATGAAGACATCAATTCATAACAATTTTACACAATGCAGTTTAATGCAGAAGTGTTGTATATTGCATTCAGGCAGGAAAGATATTAATCAAATAACTTTAATGATCAAACAAGCAAGCAATTAATATGTCATGACTGTAATTTAAGCGCACAACAAATAACTTATGAAAGTTTCATCAAATGCAAATGTGGAAAAATTGTTTTAAAAGGTATATTCAACACACCTGTGAATAGGTCTAGCAATAACACAGGAACAACGGGTACAAAAGTTCAACACAGTTTCATTTCTGAGATATATTTACTGCATGGCCAAGCATCTTGTCATGATTTATTCTCGCTTTTTGTCAGCACTCATGAATTTCTGACAGAGATGTCTATTGTGAATCACTTGAATTATACTCATGCAGAAACCCAGACTTAATCTCTGCTCCACTAACTGTCCTCCATCTCACACTTGTCTTGCCAGTGTTCACAACCTACATCAGCGGTTTACCTCATTAACTATCAAGATAACTGCAGAGAACTGAGGTTGCAAAATCTTTAAAACCATTTACTCCTCTTAAAAAGAATGCTGTGAAACATATTTGCACTGCCTCTTATAAAATAAAAATTCACAGAAAACACTATCTTTCATAACTGCTTTAATGCAGAAATGTAGGCAGAAATGTTTGTTAGCCGCAACATTACACACTGACTGCGGAATCATCAGTGTAAAAGATTACACTCTCCTTTGAAGTCCACTGGCCTACATGTATAATTATACAACAGTTAACAGAGTTACATGTATAAACGCAAAGTGTGTTCGGTTTGAGTCAGAGAGTGAGTGCTTGGGGTTTAACATCGTACTTAACAATTTTTCAGTCATATGACGACGATGGAATCCCTAGACTGCATGTAATGTGCCTCCTTGTTGCAGGACAGATTTCCATTGCTCTTTTATCTAATGCTGCTCCACCAAGCCGCCCCGCCCAAGCCATTATACTAATACGGGTCAACCAGTTGTTGCACTATCCCCTTCATGCTAAGCGCCAAGCGAGGAAGCTGCAATGTCCTCTTTTAAAGTCTTAGGTTTGACTCAACCCAGGATTGACCCAGGATCTACCGCTCCTGAAGTGGACGCCCTAGCAACTGTGCTAGCGGGGTCAGTTGTTCAGTCTGATCTTTGATGTGTATTCCTGTACATCTGAATTAAGCCAGAATCAGTTTGTCAGACCTGTTAATAACTGTATCTTACATGTACATGTATATACATCAGATAGCTAGAGTACATGCACATCCGTGTGTAGAAGTAAACAGTTGAGTTCAGCCGGACAAGCCTTAACCACATGTTTAATGCTCTTAGGTATGATTATATCGGGGTTTGGTTACATAACTTTCCTGGATTGTCCTTTTCAGCCAATGACCCACTGTCCTGGAAGTTGGCTTCTTTTTTTGTCTGTCTCAAATACTTTCAGTGCTAATCAGCCCTGGAATGCATCCAGGCAGTCTTTGATGTCAGTAAACATGTATATCGTCAGATTTTTCTAATCAAGAGTTGAGCTGGCTGCAGCATGTGTTGTTTGGAGAAGTCTGGAGAAGCAGAAGTCTTGGGCCATGTTGAGGTGAAGTCTAGATCTGATATTGGGCTCAATCCCAGCCTACACGGCAGACATGGCACTGCACACACACACGCACACACGAACAACCAACAGTTCCTATACTTGTCTATGTTTCACACCTCACTTTCATTGGGAAACCACTCAGACTATATATATACCAGTTAACTGCTCCAGTGCACAGCCACTATGTGAATTCACACAGGTAAGCTACCGTAAAATACACAATTTATCCTCTCTAATGACACACACACAATTCCCTTAAAACCCAAGACACAGACCTGAGAATAAATCTGAGTGGTTAGATAAGGAGGGCACCACCATCCATTTAAGATTCTTAACCAGCTCAAACATTATCAAACATGGTGGCAAAAGGTTTGTTGTTTTGACTCAGGAGCATGAAATCTGCTAACTGAGAGTTCTGTGATATTCATGGAAGGCTGCAGATATATGTATGCAGGTGAGCATTCTCTCCTGTATCCACCCTGGATAAGCATCGTTCCTCACATTCCATTCATAAACATATCTAAACTGCAAAGAGCACATTTGCAAACACCACATATAATATAGCCATGGGATAATGTTTGTATTCTCAGTGAAACAACACATACAGGCTTTGCGTTAAAAGCAAACAATTTCTGGCAATAAACAAGTAGCTTCATATTTCTAAGCTTCCTGCAGGGCTTATAAGCTGCCCTCCAAAAAGCATAATTAGATGTGCCAACAACTGGCCAAAATGACCAGCTGTATAGGCTTAACATGATGTAGGCATATTCTGACACAAAACTAGGATTTATATTACAAACAAAATTTGGTGGTATGGCATCAGATAATAATGCACACTATGGAATATATAAATGTATGGTTTCTGATCAGTACAGCATGCAGTGTGTGTGTGCTGGCCCAGCTGCCACAACTTCTGTGTCCCTGTTTGTTTACCGGGGATAATTTAGGTGTTTACACATGCACACCTTGTTTATTTATACCATGGCCTGAAGCAAGTCTTACAGGTAAAGGCTCCTGCTTGGGCTGGTCAGCGCATACCAGAGTCTGGGAAGCCATGACGTGTCTGCTCAAAGAGGGTACCACCCACTGAAGGGTTTAGCTCTGTTCAATAGCTCCAGCTGATCTCTGAGCACTTACACGCAGCTTACTACAGCATTTTACTTGTGACAATCAGCTGATCAACTCTTAAACACCCAGCCATAGACAACAGCTCGGTGAGCTGTCAATAGCCATAGAGAAGCCTCGGGAACAAGGGTTGAAGGGGATTTAGCATTAGGCTGTGATCAGCTGATACAGGTTAAGGCACATTGGTTTATTTTATGTTTTACAGGCAAACCAACACTAAAAAAATCCAAAAATTAAACTGAAAATGCACCTTTATTTTGTCTGATCTTAATGTTCTGATTTTCCTGTTTTTCAAGATTTTCCAATAAAGTAAATAGGTCTTCAAAAAAGTCTATTGCTGAGATTTTTCGCAAATTAGATGATTTACAAGTTATATTTTTATCCTTTCATCCGACATTGAGAAAAAAAGACGTCCCCAAAATGAAATTAGCAATGTGCATGAGCTGCACTGAAAGTAGCTCTTTCATATGTGAAAAGGTTGGGGAGATAATAGAATAATGGTTTAATTTTACATGACAATATAATGATCTATGACCTCATGCATCACTGATTAAGCCAAGGTGTAAATAAGTGCAGAAGAACTCCAGCCTCTTACTAATCCAAACACATTTACTAAGGACAGGCACTTATAATATGTTTAAAACTATGACTGCTTGAGGCATGTACTCTCTACTGGTCAGACCTGTATGTCTTTTGTAGCAAAACATGCACACATCTACATGTATCTTTGCATGTACATAGCATGCATCGTTTCTCTATGTTGTCATAATGAGAAAGACTTATGTGAAAAGTTTATGAAGAATGCAAGAGTGTCTCACCCAGACAAAACCAACAGCACAGCATGTGTAGCAATCAGTTTACTAGCACACATGTAGCGTAATTATAAACAATGCAATCTCTCACCCAGCCAAATGTCACATCTGGACACTTGTAGCAATCAGTTTCTTAGCATAGTTATAAATAATGCAATATCTCATCAAGGCAAATGCTATTTCATGATATAATGTATGTAGCAATGATCTTCTCAGTACACTGTACTTTATAAAGAATGCAATATATCACAGCCGGTGAAAAACAATAAACAATGTAATACTTCACCAAGAGTTGACAAATGGTACATACATGAAGTACTTGAGTAAGTACATTTAATTAAGGCAGTTTACGTGACGTGTTTTGAACATTACCTAGAGACTGACAAAGGCCCTATAGCTGGCACATTTCACAAAAGTGTGCCTCTTGCTTTATGAGATCCGGCTCTGATCCAGATCTCCTGGTTTGCTTTCTTAACAAACCCCTGTTAGAAATGCTGCATCAAGGTGATTCAGACTTGTTTGCAATAGGCATTTTGCAATATCTTCTACAGCTTGGATTTGTAAATCACAAGTCTATTTTCCAACAACACAGCGTTGTCGTGTATACATATTATATAACCAGGAAGGCAGCATAAGTGCATGTACACTTATTTGTGTCACTCAAGTATCAAGCCAAAGACACCAGACACCACACCCCACCCAGTGACATTGTATGACACTGGGCCACTCAGTTCTATTTCCTTGCTCTCACAATTCAGTGCTGAGCTCTAAGCAAAGCAACAACAAGTATCATTTTTAAAGTCTTTGGTACAATCCGACCCAAGTTTGATCTCTGGAGTTTGAAGCAGACGCTCTAGCCATTAGGCCACTGATGCAGTCACTGATCATTCTGAGGGCAGACCTCCCACTCACAAAGTACAGGTTACACATATGGAGTCTAATTTCACCAGAAAACAGACATACAGCATGCAATAGTTCAATGCTGCCAGCTGATAGTCAACATACATGCAATTGTTGACAGTCTTGTTTCTCACAGCTGGCTCTACCACAACTAAAGTAATACACAACCCAAAATTATTAGCATGCTCCATAAAACAACAAAAAGGCCACCTTGTGTGTTACAACAGGCTTGGCTTCTCTAGTCAGTACTTTCAGCAAAAGTAATGTAGGTGTAGTGGAAACATTTACCACAGTAATTGGGGAAGAGCACTAAGATGGTCAACATGAAAGGCCACCCAGGCTGGGAAGAATTACAGCAATAGTTGCCTAAGAGCACCTGACACAGGCTATTATTTTGACTGGAGAATTTCAAGCAGCATACTGTAAAGGTAAATGCTATTCAAACCCACGGCAAGTTTTAAGTTTACGGCTTCTGGCGTATGTGATCTTTTGCACGCAAACACACCTATGACCTAATAGGATGATCTCTTCTCACAAAAACCCATATAGTAACTGTATTGTAAGAGGAAAAAGAAAGGTCTTCTTTCTCGCTCACTCTCCCCCCCACCTCTCCCACCCACCCACCCACCCAAGACAGCATTTTGAAATTATATCTAACTTCCCATATGAGTTGAATTCTGATAACATTTAAGGGTCTATTAATGTGGTATACTGATAGATTTCAGAATAAGCCCAACTTTTAAGTACTTTTTTGGTCAGTGGTACATCAATTCCTGGTTTAACTTCTGAACTTACACCCTATAAATGTATATTTTATATATTCAGTAATGATAGGAGTCTTGTCCTTTTCAGTAGACTCTGTATACCATACAATAATTTATATGGTGGCATTTGTTTGGGCGAGTATAAGAGTACCCATCAGGGTGCCTGATGACCATAAAACATGATTAGAGTACCTTACATAGACTCCGGAAACCTGTAACACTCAATGTTCACTTCATATTATGTAGGATTACAGATAAAAGGATGTCACCCAAAAGAGGTCTCCGACGCCCCTTATCCCAGCTGGTAGGGAATGGACCCATAAAGGTAAGTAGCGTGGGTATTGTGTTATCAAGGTGTACAGGCCCCACAACTTCCTGGCTTTTGTATGAAGCTTGTGCTCAACACTATCCTTAGCTACTGTCACTGCTGCCAGCTATTTCCTGTGTGTGCCCCAAAAAAACTGGGTGTCCCTCAAGATCATGCTCCATCCCCCCACCCCCACCAAAGCTGAAAGGAAATACCCTCTGTCCTCCATGAATTTACCTCTCAACGGTCCACATCAAAAACTCTTCACACCGGGTGAAAAGTCACACTTTGGTAAACCGATCACCATTTACATTCATGCTGTTCTTATCCAAATACAATGTACACACGGACTGAGCTAGTATCATCATAATGCAAAATCATTAAAGGCATGTATCTATATGTAAGTTTGCAGAAAAAAAAACTACAGCGTGTTTTATTAATTGTTACTTTTCCTTATTGTTTAAATCAGCAATGTGAAGAAACTGCATTATCACTTACTGTACTAGGTAAATTTTAATTCAGAGGAACTTCCCAATCCTAGCGTTAGGGTACTGAGTGCATTACTGACACAAACTATCACAGGTTGAAGATGTACAAACCCTTGACGCATACAACGTATATCATGATTTCATTATATTTAATTACACAATGTGGCATACATACACATACACACCACAATTCATGAAAGAACTGTTTGAACCAACAGGTTTTGTGCTTCATCTACTGTTCCTGAAGTTCTGCAGGTCAAATGGAGTAAAATTACTATAGTGCACTAGTTGATGTTCCATAAATTACAGTTATCACTATGGACAATCAGTGTCAGTAGATAAAGCTAATGATCTGGGTCAGTTGTTCCTATGATAGATGATACCTGGCATACGCATATAGGCTTCCTAAAGCTGTCAACATCAAAGATCAAGAGCTGGGCTCTCATTACTAGATCATCTTCATGTGTCAGCTATTTGCCTTTAGGCTCTGATTTAGTGACCTTGTCTATGGACCCCTGGACAATGGCTCCCAGAGAAGGGCAATAAAGGTCCTGTTAACAGTCTGTGTACACTGGACAACAATATGCACAAGAATGCTGGCAGTCAGTTGTGCAGACCTCCCTTAAAGACCCCATGCCCAGTGTTCAGTGACCACTCAGCTGGACAGGGAGCCCTCAGCACTCTGCACTGTTTGACCACTCTGCATGGACCTAGCCAGTTCTTATAAATACCATGTATCCTGGCCATCAGGTGGTTTAATAGGCAGCAACACAAACCCTTCTGCTTCCAGCTGATGAAAAGCACATTTTTTGGCCTTCTGCAAACATTTTCCACATGAGAATTAAAAGCTAACACAAATTTTTCTTGCTGTACAGCATTTATCCCAAGCCCTACAGCACTCTACAACAGCTACAAAGCTGTGCAGGTTTTTGTTGGTGGGGCCATTACCCTGGGCAGAGTAAAAGTCCAGACAATATCACCCATAGTTATGATCCAGCCTTGACAACAATCAACAATTATTGTTGACAATACAGCAACATTTTTTACATCTTCACATTGTGTGAATCAGGCTGTTTCTTTGATCTGTTTACATTCCACCTTCATTGCTTGAGAGGGCCTAAAATGTTCCCACTGAGAAACACAGTGTAGCCAATCAACTCTGAAAACTTTAACATTGTTTCCAAATGAAAACCATATTCCTTCTCATCTTGAAATTCTTGCAATGATCAACACCAAATGACACTGGTAAACCAAACAGTCTCACTACTTATGGGTCCAAACTCGAGAGAAACTATATGTTTTATCCACTTTAAATAGCAGACATCAACAAACTATATTTGTGAGTACATCTATACTACAAGTACACTGTTTGAAGAAAAGTACACTGTACACTGTATGTATTGTCTTTTGCTTGAGTATTGGTCCAAAGGTTAACTTAGTCAGGTTGACGATCATACAAACAGGGAGCAGTTCATTAATAGCCTGTACAATCCTGCCAGAGCACCACAGATAGATGATAGGACAGTTTGCCACTCTGGTCAACACCAAAGCCTTGGGATTGTACAATATTAGATACATCTGCTTCCTGCACCAAGGTAAACATTGAACAAAGACTGTTAGCCCCTATTTTCCATCTACTTTAATGGCTTAAGTGACCAGAAGAGTGGGTCATTCCTGTCAGCATAGTTTGTGAGTACATGGAAATGTCTTTGGCGGTTTCCTACCCATTAAAATGTGTAAGTCACAAAGCTGCTTACTTCCAATGAGAAAATGTAGATAATTGTATATCCTCATCTCAAACCAAGATCTGGTCGCTTTACCACAGAAGTTATGTCCTCAAACCACCAATGGACAGACAGTATTTTCTGTCTGATGGTTTCTTACTTACACTGTAAATCTGACCTACAATGGACAAACACTGACCAGTGTAAATTTTTCCGACTGTCACCCATCTACATAGAAATGGATATGATCAAAGGTTTACAAACCTCAGAAATCTGATCAAGGCCATGACCTTGAAACTAACTCTCCCACAATTAGCCTTCACCGCCATGTGGTCACAGGGAGTCTGGACTGACCTCTGCGTGAAATGACCATATGTACATGTATGAAATGGGCAGATCCCCATGACACATGCTTCAGCTTAAGCTCATTTATTCTGTTCACAATAAAGCATACCTTTCTTTGTTCACATATAAATGAACAAATTCAGAGAAACTTCCAGCATACAATAAAATATGGTCAATGGAACAAATTAAAATCTGAAACAATTAAATTTATTCTTGATCCTCAAATCCCATAAATGTTTCAATGGAATTTCATTGCAACGTTACAGGTTGCTTATGATGCAAACTTCACCAAACCTTTATCTTATCTGATTATCATAAAGGATTATCATGTTATCTAGATTTTTCAAGATTGATTAAGGAGTAATTTTAGCAGTGATTTAATGATCCTGTATCTGACAGCCCAGACCATCTAACGCCACCCTCATCACTAGCCCAGGGTGAGGGTATTCCCTTACCTGGGGGGTCTAGGCATCCATTTCTTCCCATTTTGGGAGTTCCCTACAGGGTATCACACCAGCAGTGTTTAGACAGATTGGCACCCACACTAGGTTGCCCCTCTCACCACACCCCTGGTTACACACTGTCATCCACAGATGCCACACAATCTCCCTACAGTACCCTGTTCTAAAATCCAGCCTCTGTTTATGCCCAGTAATTTGTGTACATAGGATGTCATACCCAAAAAGGTAACCCCAAAGGGAAAGTAACTCTGAATCAGGCTGCCAAGCACATGTCAGATACGTCCACTGATAGAACAGTTTTTAAAAGTGTAACCAAAAAAAAAGTTACCACGTTACCTCAACCTGACAAATGGGATGGCAGCAGGGGCAAGGGGGAGGGGGGGAGGGGGGGAGAGAGGAGAGGGAGTACATGTAACATATTCTTAATAAGCTGACAATAAATTTTAGAAGTATTTTAGAAGTATCCACATATTTGCTTGAAATAAATTAACAGGCTCATGTAAGGTCACCTGTTCAGGGGATATTTACAGTTCAAGGGAAGTCTGATGATGTACCCGTGTGGGTGAACTTTTCTCTTAATATAGACTGCAACTACACCGCATATCTATGCATATGGATTAAAAATAAATGAATTACTGAATTAATATTATAATATTGATAGCCATCTTGGACTGAGGATAATAATCATCAAAGAATAAATCAAAATGCTTAAGACAAACAGACTTGGGAACATATCTTTTAAAGTAAAATAATTCTTCAAGAACAGTTTTCAGTCATATCCAGCCTTACTCAAGCTGTTACAAGAATTGTAACCTGTGTATCAATAGTGGTGGCCAAAATTTATTTCATTTTGAGAATTTGGGCAGCAAATACATTTTACCATCAATGCTGAAGTGATGAGGAGATGGACTGATGAAATGTTGTTAATGATCAGTTGTGGAAAGTGGTAAGACCATATTTAGACTGACCTTTGTCAAGTGGCTTCACGATTCTCATGTGGTGGTTTGGGTCATTAATTAAAGATTTATCAAAGAAACTAACTCCCTGAGTGACACCCATAGGTTTATCCAGAATTCCCAGTGATCAGGCACAAGAGGCTGGTGAAGGAAGGGGGAGGAAGCGTAGCTTCATTTGCACCAATCTACAAGTACCTGTGGTAAATGCCATCAACCAGACTGTTTTTGAGTCACCAGTTAAATTTAGCAGCATACGTGAGCTGCATGAGTTAGTGAAACTTCAGAATTCTGAACGTAAGCACGTTCATTGCAGAAATTAGAGCCAGATAAGGCTAACGCAGAAGTCACATTACCAAGTGAGCAACTTACACAACAACTGGATCCAGTAAATATACAGCAAAATACCCAGATACGCCCAAAACATAAAGCAACCTAACAAATATAATCACATGCAAAAAACATAAATTCTACGATCAGAAAGCAGATGAACAGCATTAGCTCATTAAAACTGAAGATATTTTATTGTACACTGTTTCACTGCTTTCAAGTGGATTACATAATTGTATCGTGTCTAGCATACGAAGGTGTGCCTAAAGTATGACTGAAAAAGATGTGATTAAATTACGACAGTGGGAAATACAAAATTGTCCAAAATAACACTGTGGAAGGTGTAACAAAATTACCACTGGAGAAAAATTGAATCCTCAAATCATCGCTGAAAACAGATAATGTGTCCGAATTGCCCTGAAGTACATAAATTATAGTAGACGGACAGCTAAATTTAGAAATGATGCTAATGTTCAGGATCTAGCAAACATTTGAACCTGAAACAGAATATGACAAAATTAGAAGTTATAAGATATGGGTCACTTTGAGAAGTCTGAAAGTGGCTTGTTCAGTGGTTCCATCCATCAATCAGTCAGTAATTTACAGAGCTTCCTTCTCCATCTGTCCATCCCTTCATTAGGAGCCTTCAGTGAGCCCTGCAGTTCCTGCCAGGGTGAGGGCTAGTGATACTAATCATGTGCCCACCCCCTGGGGTATCAGGTGGGGTGGTCATTACACATGTGGGGGACTGGACCACAGGCTAGACACCTCCCAGTGCCCACCACCCTGGTCATGCATGGCTTAATTCAGCTGGACATAGGTGGGCTCTGTCTGACTCACATAGCTCATCATTAACTCTGCTTATTCTAGGCTTCACAAACATAACCCTGACCAGAGGCTGGTCCTGTCCACCCTGGAACACCCCAAACTTCATGAAGAATAAATGGCTAGCAGCTTCAGACTGAAGGACCACTTCAGAGCCTCAGGAAAACATCTGGTAATGCTACTACCATCACCAGGAAGCGATTTCTGGGGCCAAACAAATTTACACACACCCCAAACATCTGAGTCATTTTGATTCATACCTGTCGGCTGGGCCAGCAACACTTCAGCTACACCTCAGCCAACTGTTTCCCAACATTGTTACCAGCTGTTACTTTCTTCCACCATGACTTCAGTACATGTATCTCCGGCACCGATGTATTTCATCATGCCTGTTTTCTTTAAGAACGTTTTTATCTATTTGATTATTGGTCAAATTTTCTTTTTCAAGAACTACGACAATATAACGATTTTGATGAGGGGCTTTCGTGCAAAATCAGTTGCATAAATATTCAAACAAAAAAGGTGGAATTAAGAATTTGAAATGAACAATATATTAACTCATTTTGAATCAATTTAATATTACATTACAAAATGGTGTGACAATATGTAATCCATGTACATCCATAATATTCAAGTCATATGACTTTTAATAAATAAAAAATAATTAATTCATTTGTTTAATGTTTTATATTTTATCTGGCCTTTCAGTTACAATATGGCACCCGTAATCTTTGTTACAATTTGCATATTTAATGGCTAAAGTCAGCATCCAGGCCCCCCACATTATAAACTGGGTTGTGCAAAACTGCCTCTCAGCTGACCACATCCTACTCAACCAGTCCTTATCACAACAGCTAAACTGTGATAAGATAAATGGATACTACACAAGTGTAACAATGTTATTACATGCATATACAATGTTACTACACACAATCTTACTACATACAATGTTTCTATATACAGCCTCCTTTGTTCCATTGTATACATACAGACAGAAATCACACTCCTTGCCAAACACAAATTATTTGACCCTGTCCATCAGATAGCTGGTCCAGTAAATAGTGAAAATGGCAATTTGATTGGGTAATAGTATGTGTTGCGCCAACAAAAGTGTGTCAGTAGAGTAGGTGCTATAACCATATCATCATGACCTGGCACATTCTTTCTCAGCTGATAGCAATGATGTAAGAAAGACCAGTCAGAGAGTCAAAAAGAACAGAACAGATCTATGCATATACAATACATATGCACTCTCATAAAACATAGACCACAACAAATTACATCTAAATTTTAAGACCATGCCTATTTCTAGCATGTGGAATGTCAAATTGTTTCAACTTTAACAGGCTTTTCATAAAAGATTGAGTTTCTAATCTAGATACCCAAGGCTGTACCTTACAATACAAGAACTACCCAGTATTTCAAGGAGAACACCCAACACCTTTATTTTCACACTAAATATTCCCTTAGACACAATATTTTTGCTAATTATGTAAATTGCACTTCAAAAAATATTACTTTAACTAGTTCCACTTCAAAAAAACCCTTTAAAGTTGGACCGTCTGAGCCCTGGCCAGGTGACATCTTGCTATGAAAATCTGCTGAGATTATGTATTGAAAAGCCCTTCAGCACCAACAAATCCACTATGCACTGTGTGCTTTTCCAGAAGTTGTGGTATGACCTGATCTATAATTATCCCTAAGTGTACACTTCTTAATTACAACCCTGAAAGTCATACAAGTAAAACAGTTTTACAACAGTCGCATTAGATCCTTAAAAAGCATGTGTACCATATCGACTGAGTGAAACGATGACAGATTTTTACTGACATAGTCGTGAAAGTGATGACTGAGCTGAGCTTTATGCTTAAAAAAATTATCCCCAGTAAAAATAAATAAGCAATGCAGCAATCTGTAACTCACAGAAATGCCAATTTAAATTTTGTCTGGGTTCCTGTAAACGTCTTCAGGTATGGCATCAGGCGGTCTGGACGCACGTGCACAGCAGCCTATAGGCAAGGTGTGAACTGGCCTGGCGGGTCACCGGCTGCCTGTACTCCTCGGGCCGTTGTAGAGGCTAACGGCTCCCCTATAGTTTGTGTCCCAGTCTGTTGTTTTAAACAAGCAAGAACTTCAGCATACTGGGAGTGAAATTCTGGTCTTTCCTCTCTTTTTCCCTTGGCTTCACTCAGGGATAAGCCTCGCTTGTGGCATTTGCTTGTAGCAGTTAGCCCTGATTGAATTAGCAAGTCTCATACGACTACGATCAAGTTCTAATCGAAGGATGTTTCCAATGAGGTCTTGTCCATATTTTCTCAATCTGTGGTTTTTTTTTGGTTTTTTTTTATAGGCCATGTGTGTAACTTTACAGTATCCTGCATTGTTTTAAACCACAGTTGCAAACCACATTTGGGTGTGGAATAATGTCAAAATTATCTGTAAAAGAATAGCGATTTTCTCCAGTGGTTTATGTTGTACACATAAATCAAATACTTGGATTACGCAAACATTTTTTTTTCCAAATATTAAAACATTTAAATTGTAACTAGAAAACAAGATTCTGTGCGTACCAAATATCAGAAGAACGATGTAACTTGAAAGATGACCTAAATATGAGCACGTTATTTTTTTCACTTATAGAATTTTTACAGGACACTGACTTTTCTGCCTTGACACACACATGTATACAATGATATTCACAAATACATGCTACATTTCTTCCATGTCTAGATTTATCTAATTTACGAATATATCAGAGAAACTGATACAACAGCCATTTAAGGTTGACACCCTACAATTTGAAATGTTTACTTTATTTGGGAAATAGTTTAAAAAAATTTTTGGTAAGAAATTTTACATTACACTCTTAATGCAGATGTCAACATTACTGATATACAATAGATACTACACAGACACTTCACAGTAAATTATACCTACTGGAGAGAGAGTTGAACACAGTTATGCTTATGTACAGTGTATCCTTTTTATAGATCATTAATTTTGTATGCAGTTTTATCTGTTCTGGTATCTGAGAGAAAACAAACACCTGTGATATGCTATGCAATAAAACACTATCAATATACAAAAAAACAACAACATAGGTATAATGTAAGAGTGGCAGATACGATACTTAGCTAATTTCATCACTACTTCTCAAGTCCTCATCTGAAATTCTAGTCATGCCTCATACCTTGATGATCACACCTTTTAACAGACTTGCACTCCCAAACAATAACCATAGCAAGACTATGTTTATTCACGGGGAAAAATCACTGCCACAACATCTATACACAAACCTCCTTTCTGTTTTAACGGCACGGTCAGTACAGTTCATACTGTGAAACTCGCTTTGTCAAACTACATACATGCAACAGCTGACTCTCTGCTCTGAATCTGAATCTACATGAATGAAAAGTCTTCCTCATGTACATATCAGTTGTCACACGACCACAATGTCCTCCCAAAATGAAAAACTCCCTGGACAGAAATAACAAAGTCTATCACTCTAATCTTTCGAAATGAAATGTCTCAGAAGTTGAATTGAAAGTCTGAATTATCCTTTGAGTCTAAAACCTTAAAGACATTCTCATGTATTCAGGAGAGGAGACTTTTGATGTGAGAGGGGGAAGGGGGGGGGGGGGCTTATAGCGTACCCTGATCTACCAAGTCATATGAAATTCGCGTTTCCAGACAACAAAATGTACATGTACCAGTAGACGGTATAGTCACTGTTTGACTTACTCTGAAGTATAAAGACAGTCACATATACAATCCTACCTCTCTAACACAACATGATATTTAACAACATGAAGTGTCAACAGCCCACTGTTCACATTTTCAAAGGCACAATTATGCCAGTTTTATAATGGTCTTTTTCTTGTCCCCGCAGAGGGAAATACTGCCTGCATAAATGACATAGAAGTCTGGGTTGGGTTTCTGAGTATACACCATATTGTCAATCGGCTTTATATTTGGCTTATTCTCACGATGCCAGACTTGCCCCAACCACACAGCAAATACTGGAAAAACAGTCAGTGCCAAGCCCACTACTGACTATTGGATTATTAGATTTCATAACCTCATTTAACTCTACACAATAATAATCCATTTTCACTCATTAGTAGATTTACATTTCGGAAAACCTGATCAGAAAAAGGTGACCTCCTTTCACAAATCCATCCAGTAAAGTACATGCAGACACAAGATGTAATTTCAATGTTTTCATGTAAAGAATGCATATATGTGCATCAAATCTGATTATATTCATTCAAATAATATACATTTCATAAGTGATTAAATATTGCTTGGCAAGTACATGTAACAAGTCATTTACTAACAAGGTGCTAGTCAAAGGTGGCAAAACACTGAAACAGCAATGGCCCACATCAGAGAGGAAGAGACCAGGATGTTCTGGCTGAAGATTTGCACAGGTCTGAGAATGTGTGCTGGTCCCATATGCTTGCCCCGCCATCTGCTCCCATGTGCAGTCTGACATTCACAGGTCCAGGGTGTGTCAGTTCAAGTCAGCCAAATATACTCTTGGCCAATAAATGATTGCAGAATGTCACACAGTTCTTAAAGCAAATGATTAGGACAATCTGGAGAGGAAATATCACATTGAGTTAGAGGATAAATACATCTGTCCATCAAGTTTCAAACTGCTGCTGTTTTATCACCGTTTATAACAGACATGTTTACATAACCCGACTTCACAGGTTTTTCCCTGAGTTTTAATGGCAGCAGACAAATTTTGGCATCCCATGAAAATTTCTTTTGTAGGCAAGTATACACACTGTCACCTGTCAGGCTTAAAGCCAAAGATCTGTCTTACAAATAAAAAAATAAAAAAAGCCATCTCATATATCTGTGATATTATATGTAAACTGTCTGTGGTATATGCAAACTTTCAAATGGCTACTTGTCATCTCTGTGTGAAGCACTTATTTGACTACTATCAGTTCAGCTCATGATCGACCTCAGTAAGGACAGTGTTGTAATACAAATTACAGAAGGCTGCAAAGGAATTTTTTTCTCAAATGTTCCTCAACAATCTCCCCAAAGTGAATTTCATTTTGAAACCATCATTTTCTCCAGTACTATATACAGGTGTGACACGGCTATATACAGGTGTGACACTGAACACTGAACATAGTCATCAGCAACCTAAACGGAGTTGTTTCCAACTATATGTGCCATATCTTATCCCAGCAATACACAATGGGCCAAGAGTATCAAAACTTCTCAATGTACAAGGCAGATTCCATTCAATAACATACATGCAAAATCACCTGTAAACAGCACTAAATAGTCTGGTTTGTTTAACTGGAAACAGCCTGCAAATAACTCAAGTTATTTCATGCATGGTGTTTATTTGAAGCTTACTTATTTTCAAACATGTGTTTTTATCACTCAGTTCGGCCTGTTTTGTCTGGTTTCAATGATTCGTGATGTCATCTATTAACATACAACAGAAATGCAGTAATTTATATTGCATGACTCCAGGAAACTACAAGTGGTGCACACAACCCAGACATGTACAAGCACCTGGGCTTCTGAAGTTAATTCAAATCCAGGAACAACCACGTAAAAATGACATGCTGTTAAACCTGTATTAGGCTGTCTTCATGTATACATGTTTACTCACTCCTTTTAACCTGCCCTAGATCAGCTGACCTGCCTATGTCATCTCTAGTATACACAGTGTGTATACATAGCTTAATAGCCACATTTAACCATGCAGACAAACATGCATAAACTGCAAGTTTACATGTTCATCTTCTTTGGAAGCACCACTGTAAGTGTTCAAAATGCACAAAATCATTATTGTAAATGTACATTTCCTTAAAGTCATAAGCAATTGTAAATACACCCTACCGGTATATATGTTTTCATTTTTCAGAATGCATCTGTGATACCAGTACAACATATCAGCAACATGACAGTGGATATAAACTTGCATGATGCGAATGATACACAATCAAATTCAACTTGGTTGAAGAATTGAGACATCTTGTACTGATCCTTTGGTCTCTTCATAATCTGTTCTTCCCTTTTCTCTAAATATACATCATAAGTAATAAGTACATGTATTTCTGAATTTCATATTCTGTACTTCAAAACTACAGTAACACTGAAATAAATAGCAGACAATAGTGACGATAGTGACAGTAAATTAATGGGGCGAATTCTGACCTAACAGATCAGGTGCAGTTTTAGTTACATGCGTGCAAAGAAGTCATCCTGCAGCCCAATTGTGATTTAAAGTGATTAACAGCAGACAATTAATTTACATTCACTGCGATACATGACATGTGGACATGCTTTTCATATTAAATATGCAATTTTATAAAGGCAGTTGGTGCACTTCGTCATATATTCTAAATATATCCATGCACCAACAATCAAGCGGTATAAACTAGTCAACATGTTAAGACCTGGTGTCATTTGATCTGCAGATTTGACAGTCAATGAGTGTTATGACGTACTAATCTTGCATTGTGACTATTAACTCTATCACTACCTCACACCGACTGACCCTGTCACCGGGAAAACCACAGACTCTACTTGAAACCCTAACAACTCCTTATTAGCATGGGAAAAGAGAGTGTTGACGGAGCGGAGGGCGTGCGACACGGGAGGTGACGCCTGCTTCGGCCTCGGTCCGTGGGGCGAGCGGTCCCTTCGGGTTGGCCCAGCCTGCAGCCCCGATACCCTCAAACAAACAATGATCTGCCTTTCTCCCTCAATGAATGACACCTTTAGGTGAAGACGGAACAGATCGCTAAATCTAGGTCTGCAAGCGCCATTATCTGTCAGTGCACTTGTGCCAAGAATCTCCCGCTGTAACCTATTTATTTACAAGGCGTTGTACACACACAGTTTAGGAACAGCTCAGGAGGGGAAAAAGGGAACACCCCGACATACACGTACAGCCCCTTAAGTTCAAGTCTACTTACCCGCCACAGGGGAAGGCTTCTTTATAACGCAATATCTCGACTTCCACTGCAACGACAAACGTAAAATTCACAGGGTTAGATCTCAGAATGTTCCAGATAGGATAGGTACCAATAATTTTACAAGACAGTGTCACATACCTTCTTGCCGTCCCTATATTTGAGGGGACCTTCGACAACCGTATTCATCTCGGCTGCCATGTTTTTGGTCCCCATGTTCAACTAACACGGACAGAATGAACTCGGCTGATCCGATTGGACAATAAAAGAGCAAGCGCCGCTGGCTCAGTAGTTAGCGGTGGGCGGTCCCATTTGAGTCGTCAAGCCATGCATGGTCATCAACCCCACGCAACGAATACATATGTGAGCCTACCATCTCAAGGCAACTGGACACAGCGAATCAAATTCAAGAGCTACACAATTAAAACTTGTTCAAAGCCTTCATGAGTGTTTCAACACTTAAAGCGGGTCGAGTTAAGCCCATACAAAGAAACAATGTGCTGTCATCACCTTTTTAGTCGAATTAAAGCCGGTGGATTAGACTATATAATTGTTCTATTGCTGTTCTGAACGCTTGTGGAAAATCTTGTTTTACGCGTGTTGACATCTGATAGCCCAAGGGAAGAGTCACGATGACCACTTGACCAGCGACATATGTGTATATCTATTGTCAATATAGGCTTATATACGGTCGTTAGTGTAAAGAAAGTAACAAATAAAAAAAACGCTTTCATTTTGACAATAATGTCCATGTAGAGGCCTATCGAACAGAATATACCAGGTCAGCCGTGTATAGGCCTGTACAGCCTGTATGCTTATACGTGCATACATGTTCCAGCCGTTTGAAAAGAAAATATGCAACTAAATTATGTGCCATAAAGCGACAATATTTTGGTTTTTAAAGGTTTATATAGTTACATAATAACTTTCATATAAAATTTCTGTGTTGACGACTTTCAACATATAGGTCTATACATTAGGCCGGGTACATTTCTTTATTTATAAATCATTCAAGTCAACAAAAAAAGAAATTCCTTTCAGCTACAGTCCAGGTTTGGATCATCAAATATTATTTATTTCTTTGATTAGTTTCCTACGCTGTATACTCAAGAATATTTCACTTATCCGACGGTGGCAGACATTATGGTCCGTGGAAACCGGGCAGAACCCGGGGAACACACTCATTGGGCTGTGAGGAATCTTCGTGAAACAAATAAAGCATTACATTACATTACACACACGACCATCCTCATGTTGCTGTCAGGCCTTCCCACTCACAGTGACCGCACTGGTGGGAGGTTCCTGTGTCATTTCTCCGTGCTGACCCCCTCGGCCACTTAAATATTATTATAGGTACTTGTATATGTGCATGGCATGGCACGTATGCTTCATGTTGTTGAGTACATATTTTACCAGTAACATATAGGACATATAGGTCAAGTTTTCATTATAGTTGTAGGTCTAATTGAGTCTTGTTTAATTTCTTAATGCGGGTCATTAAAATGAATTGAAATCTGGACAAAAGGCCTCTCTGCAGTAAAAGCATCGCCCCGCATGCCTTTTATGTAATCGAAAAAAGTATATAATTCCAACGGGAATTATCCGAACTCAATATAGCTGCTGTCACCTGTATGATAATCCGGTTTAGTATCCATGGAGGCTAGTTCCGGTGTCTGCTGGGCGCTATGCACACCTGATGTCGTGTATCACAAAGGATGCATACAGCGAAATTAATTAATAAGTCATCAAGGGGACTCTCTATGGGGCCGCGGGTACACCAGTCCGCAAGAGCCTGTCAGATTCACAGTTAATACACTCTCTTTCCCCCAGTTCAGTATTCATGATACTTCATGCACTATATCGATCTCTTAAAACAATATCTTTTTTTAAACTGTGAAAGTACGTATAATATCCTCGATTTTAAACATAAATGGCAATGCTGCTCAGTCAACATGGTTTAATTACTTTGTGCATGTATTTATATACAATCTATTCATATTTTAAAATGATCTCTAAAGTAATTTACTTACATATTCCGCGTCGTGCATGGTAAAACACATACCTCACGTAAACGCGTTAAAAGCACTTCACTTAAAATGATGACAGTAAGCCTGTACATGGTCAAAACCATGTATTAACTTCAGGTTTGTTTATGACACAGAGGTTTTTTTTTTTTTTTTTTGGTTTGCTGAAAACTCATAGTACGGTTCAGTTAATGGATGCGTTGTACAGAAAGTCACAAAGTTTTATACTACAGCATCTAAACACCAAAATCTGTGATGCAACTGCATGCAAAACTCTTGGGCCCAACCTTTAATTGCCTTTTCTTCCATTCAGTACCATTTTATACATTATTAAATATCACCAGACGCTGCCAGCTAGGCCTACATTTATAATATTTATTTATCTCACTAGTGTTTTACGCCGCACTCAAGAATATTTCACTTACACGACGGAGGAGGACCTACATTTCAATTTGTCTGTATACAGCCTTAATTGCTGTTTTACGCAAACCATAATGGTGCACGCATGTCTGTTCACCCGATTGGTAGTGTCTGAATTCTTTACAGAGATGGACCTATTTAGCCTTTCAGAGAACGATGTGCAGGCGTAGTTTTTACATCATGCGTGAGATTGGATTAAAGAAGGAAGTTCCTTCAACTGCATTGTTAAATTTTAAATGGGAAATGTCGCGAGTAGACTTACGAAAAAAAAAAGAAGAAGAAAGAATTGCAAAACTCATATAAACCATAAGAATAAACTGAAGTTTTTATTAAATGCTGTACATATTTTTAAAGACTTAAGTGTATTTGAAGGTATCACGCAAAAACTTTTGTTATCATACACAGATACCAATGTTCATGTATTCTACATGCCTGATATTATGACCCGGTATTACTATACATGCATAAACTGTGGCCAAAGTTTTTTTTATATTTTTCTGAAATGTGATCTAAATGGCAGTTTCTAGTTCCCTCGTGCATGACAAAAATGAGCTTAGTATAAACAAAAATGTATGTAGTTCGATAGTAGACTGTCAGGTGCTGTAGGCCTATATTAACGTGAACTTTAAGTTGTGCGCTGGTTTGTTTGTATAAATTTAATTATTCCCATCATATTATATATAGGACTGTCTTAAGTCTTGCAGTAGATCGATCCCGCTAACGACATCATATATGTGTACAGGGCATACAGTGCTGCCTCACTGGAACAACATGCCGACACACATCACACTAAAACCCCAGCTTAATTACAACAGCATGCTCACGATCCTTTATATGATAGCACACATGACAAGAAAAATCTGGATTTGAACCAAGGCTCTCCGGGTTGTGAGAAAGACGCAAAATGTAATGAGTCGACGAATTTGGTGCTGTTGTGACTTAGGGAATCACGCTGCCCTGTGTGTTGCCTTCTACACAAACCTTCTGCATACGTCCATACCGTACATGCTACAGTTCCGCTGTATAGCCTACAATTTGCCACTTTGCACATTGGAAAAGAAGCGAAATTGTTCTCTCAATGTATTGTCTGCTTAACTGAATAGTTGTATTGAGTTAACGGTGTGTATCTCCACAATATGTACGTAACTTTAGTAAACTTGTTAGAAGTTGGCTTGCCAGTACTATAAATTTGCCCGTGAGAGTTGTCCCCCTTTTCAGATCTTCAGCTGTCAGCCAGCAAAAGCCGTTTATGTAGAAAAACTTCTACCACTTCATTTCCCGACCTGATAATCAAGGTGTCACATTGCCGCTGCATGCAAGGTCGTGGATTTTTTTAGGATTTTTGAAAAGACGGGAGTGTCAAATCGTGTCTCTATAAAGGCCGAATGGTTCGGGTGACTGCGTCGAACTCGTACAGCAATCGCTGCAGCGGTATTCCTTAAACGGGCGTTCGGACTGTCACACCAGTGGTAAGGAATAAAGAGAACTCTAACTGCTCTTCGAGAGTATAATTGTGCAATTCCACCTTCGAGGGAAAAAGTATTTTCCAAAGATGACGGGAAACTATGAACGTGCCTTTTATTTACAAATAAGTTTTCATGCTCTTTCATCTGATTTTGGTATCATTTTTATGTTTTCTTTAAGCTGAGGAACAGTCGAACTCGGACGGGAAATGGAGGATTGAGTTAGCATATGATCAATATGGACAATCCACTGAAAGAAAGGATTGAGTAGTTTCTACAGTAAACATTGTCACGTAGATGTATTTACTTAAATTGTGCAAACCTACAGTTTGTGTACATATTAGAAGCGGTAACGCTTATTGGGTTCTTGAGTGATCTACATATGGGCCTTTAAATTTTAAGGAACGAGACAATTATCTGTTCCATGTAGCTGATACACTTTTGTGTGTTTCTAATTTTTCTTCAAAGCCTGCATCGTGTATTTTTTCTGGCTGTGTTGACAATATCAGCAAAAAGCCGAGTCACTGTAGAGCATTGCTATTTAAACATCTGAAATTGCACCATTGCTTCAGTTCTGCACCAAGGACACGTTTTCGCCGCGTGCACAGGTCTTGTCCGTGGTGTACACCTTTTTTCCCTGGAGCAAAGATTTCTTCCGCGGTGTAAACCATTTCTCCGTGGTGCAAAGGCTTTCTCCACGGTCTAAATCTCCCCCCGGCCCCCCCCACAGAGAAAACGTTTTTCGCTGTTTTCGAAGTTTATGACTGAATTTATCAACACGGGGTAAAATGTTTTTGCTTATTCGTTAATTTTTCTCCCGCTGGCTTTGCGACAGGAGGGATAATTTTCAAATTTGAATTTGTAAATTATCCTTACTTGGACGATTTCAATCAAGGACACAAGTTATTGCTGCAAAAAAACTAATGTGTCAAGATTATTCCATGAAACGCTTTCACTTTAAGTTTGTTTTACAATGAATATGCTTCTTTTGTAAGATAATATGTACAGAGAGCCCTGTTTCTCTCTGGCACTCTACTTCATGATTGTGTCTAATTTCGTTTAACCAGGGGATAGGGGACGTATATTCATTGAGTTGAATTAGATACCCACTTTGGATATATGAACAGTTGCGATCAGATCTGACTCAGATATCTCAGAGATACATATTTTATTATCAACAACTAATATAGTAGCGTGGTATACGATTTGAATATACTAATTTCACTTGTGCAGCTAGAGTGAAAAAAAAACCTATAGCATTCTTTGCGTTTTGCCAACATCACTGGAAACTGTGGACAGTTTCTCTTTGCATGATTTCGTCCTAATTTCGTATACTTTATGTACATGTGCATTCTTAGAATTAATCCTGCAATTATTGACAAGGAAAGTCCATTGTAGTTGAGGGCTGGTATACGGATTTCTGTTTCGTTGCCTAGATTATTACAAGAATGAAAAATGCCTAGATTTAAGCTGTTTCCTCCGGGATCTGAGCGATTTCCTTAATCAACATACCTATATACCATTTATGTGACGGTCGTGTTTTCTTGAACCCAGACGCTCTACGTCCACACTCATAGAGGTATAAACAGATTTCTGTATTATATACCTTATTGGTATAGTACAGTTTAGGATCATATATGGATAACATTGCAGTCTGCAGGGAAAGAATTTCAGCCATATATATTATACCAAGCCTTCATCAAGCTTGTATGGCGATGAAATCATTCAGTCAAACAGCCGGTTTGACGGTTTAATCGGATTAGTTTGCCCTCTAGAAAAACCAAATGAAAATGAACCAGTCGGTTTATTTTTGTATTTTAGTTCTTATGGTCAGCATATGGAGTGTCAATAAAAATGGCTGTAATTTCTAGTTGGTCTGTATATATTAAATCAACATATATACATTAAAACTCGTATATTTTTGAAAACTATGCTCAAAAACTTTAATACATACCCTCGCCCCAACCGTCTATTGGCAGATTCTGCAGATCCAGTGAAAATGCATAGCATTTTGAGCAATTAATAACATCACGGCATTTTCTGCTTCTGCTTAAGACATGTTGTTGGGATCTAAGTGGCTACTTTAAAAAGCATTTACATGAACAATTGGAATTAAACCCCAACTTAGGTAGATGAACAATAGGCAGATTTGATTAGGGTGGAAATAGGTGGAACCATTTGCCAACAATCTTACTCATGTCACTGCTTTTGTTTGCTATCCATGCCGTAGCCTTTCGTATTCTACAGATGTTAACCTTATATCTTAATCTAGAACGGCAACATATGTGATTTTTGTCGTACGTTACAGTTAAACGTTTATGATTTCTGATTCTCATATAGAGAGATGCAACACTTGCACGATGTGAGGAAATTTTATGTACATGTAATATTTCTCACCCATGTATTGTCACAATAGTGTGTCATACTTCTGCCCAATGTAAAAGACGCGCGCAGATTGAATTAGTTACTTGCTGTTTCTTTTGCAACCTCTATGCGTGAAACTGCGTATATGCCAATTATACTTTGACATCACCAAGTCCATTGCGCGCAACCGGTTTTTTTTTTAAGGTAACCCACGTTCAGAGACTGGTGGTGATACGTTACCAAGTTTAGTCGATGGACTGAACGGAACTGTTCACCCCGGAAAATATATAGCTAATTTCATCACCACCAAATCACGACTTCGCTGGGATTATCTGTTTCTGTACAGTTTGTATTGTACCCATACAAATGCCAATTACAGAAGATCTATAAACTGAGAGTTTTTGTTATAAGCCTGACTGGCAACTAGTTGTTTTTAATTCTGGAACGGCTGTTTACTAAACCCTATAAACATTCTAACTCACATAGTATAAGGGCCAAAAAACATGTAAATGTAGCGTGACGTGTGAACAGTTCTTCCATTTTAATATGTGTGGAATATTGTTGGTCCTCTTTTAAATCGCAGTATGCTAAGGTGCCACAGGCCTATATATAACTTTGTGGTTTAGAAAAACGGAGTCGTTATAATGAAGTGAACTGATGTTTCCGGCTTATATTTCTTTGAGGTTTAATTATATTGCCCGAGAGTGATATTGCATTTCATCTAGATATTTGGCTTTATTTATTCCACCAAAGAATTCATGTGCCCAGAATAATCAGGAACCCAGACAAATTAATAAGAAAAACGAATTGAGCCGACCATTTCGCTCTACACTGTGGTCTTCGATAGTGGGTTGCGGGTACGGTAGTCTCAGCGAGTAATTAAAAGTACACCACTGCTAACCACACAAGGTGCAGGTTCAATCCCGGCCAGGGAATATACAAGCTTTCACTCGCTCGCTGCTTCTACACGGGCTTCCATCACAATAAGCGGTTGAGGGCACTCATAGTACATCACGCGTGGATGAAGTCGTCGGTAACTTGACAAATCTCGTTGGTTTATCCAGGGTATAATGCCCACCCACAGCTTATATTATCTGTACAATTATTTACCTATTGGAAAAGTTTCATAGGTTACAAATGGCCGACATGTGTGTCTGTATGATACATGACAGAGTTTTGATTCCCAAAAAGAAATATCGATCAGAACATATCGATGTGGACATTTATTATGCTTCACTGTAGAAAAAAATACATTCCCAATTTATGTATAATTTCATCCTGAACACAAGATGTTTTTTATGAACCGCTTTGGTGACTTAATGGTTAGAGCGTCCGGATGTTAGTCCGGAGACCTAGGATCTAGTCAGGGTCGGATCATTACTAGACTTAAAAAATGGTATTTGCTGCTGTCTCGCTTGAGCGCTTGTTGTCATATGACTACAAAATTGTTACAGCAGAACGATTTTGTCGTCGATTCTGTCCGGGTGTAAAGGATGTGAGCATCTCATTGATGATGATTAGTTCATGAAAAGGATCATGCCGATCATGACAAAACATTGGAATAAGTCATGAAGCGTATTTCAGAGAAAGCAATCTGACACTGAACGTCGAAAAGTGCCAGTTTTCACAGAGCTTCATTGACTTGCTACAATATTTCAGCCAAAGAAGGGGTGTCCCTTGAATCAAACGTGAAAGTTATTTGTGTCTACAAACACAACTTCAGTCACTCCTTGGTACTACCAATTTCTACCTCAAATTTGTACCATACTACGCCGAACCTGCAGAACGTTTCCGTCAGTTACTTTGGAAAACTGAATCATTGAACTGGACACAGGAGCACGCTGATGCGTTTACAACTGAAACAGCGGATTACCATACCGCCTGTACTTGCCCATTTTGACCGACGATCCAACCTGTTACATGTTATAGCAGATGCCTCAGGATACGCTGCAGTACTGTCGCAAATCTCGGATGGCCATGAACGCCCTGTGGTTTTTGCTTCCCGAACTCTCTCACCTTTAGAGCGGATATATTCTACGAGTGAACGTTAGGCTCTTGTATGCATATTTGCATGTGAACACTGACATGTATCTCTCCGGTCGCAAATTTACCTGGCGAACAGACCATGAAGCACTGAAAGCATTACTGTCAACATCTGGATCAGGGCACAGGGGAATTGGAGTATGAAGTATGAAGAGTAAAGTAGCAGACATGCTCAGTAGACTCGCTCCTGAAGAAACAGTGTCAACTTCGGCGACACTTCAGTAAGCTTCAGTCAGCGATACAGTTCTCCAACTATGATTTACAACTATGTTTTAAATGGATGGCCTCATCATGTTTCAACAGAACTGAGAGTATATCACGCCTCCAGCATGAGTTATCTATTTGAAATGATTCGTGTATTGCTCTTGGTTTTAGAGCAGTAATACCTGGCAGTCTTCAAAAACGTGTCCTCAACATGGCACATGGTGCCCACCCAGGCACAGTTCGCAGAGATGTCGCAACACCGTCTGGTGGCATTTCATACACTGAAGATTTCATGACAAACTGTGAACCATGTGCACTGAATGGAAAATCGGTAAAACCCATTCAACCTCCCAAACAGATCATACTTTGGTCAACTCAAACTTGGAAGTAGATTGTCAAAGACATCTTCAGCGAAGTTCAAATTGCTTCAAAGGATCAGCGATTTATATTAGTTGTACATGATCTCTCAATTCCAAGTGGCCTGAAGTTACCATGACCAACAGAATAACTTCAGATGCAGTCATTCGTATCTTGGAAGATCTCTTCGCTCGTGGGGGATTACCCCTGATGTTGTTATTTCGGATAACGGTGGCCAATTCACTTTCGATTAATTCCAAAGGTTTCTGTCCAGACACAGAATCCAACACCGTCTGACATCTCTCTACAATCCTCAAAGCAATGGAGCAGTTGAGAGATTCAACAAGTGTTCAAGTCGGGGCTGAAATCCAAAATCCGACCTGGGAAAAACCTTCGCACAAAGTTTCCGCTTTCTTTTGCAAAGCTACCTTGCTTTGGACATGCTTAAACCACCGAATAAGGACATATCTAACTCATCATCACAAAGCAGGTTGCCAAGAACAAGACAAGTTTAAATGCTACAGTCACGATTGAAATCTGGTGACTGGATTCGTGTAAAACGTCCACAATGCAGTCACAAGTTAAAAACAGATTTGTCTAAACCTCACCAGATCGCAAAGAACACAGGCCTAGCATCTATCCCGCCAGATGATGGATCAACATGGAATGCCAGACGCTGTATTCTGTCACGTCAAGAAATACTACTGGAAGACAATCTTTAGAATCCACAAGGAACTGTGCTCGAAATTCACAACATAATCCTGTCGTAACTACCAGACGCACGAGACGAAACAGAAGGCCACCCAGATACTTACAGGAATATGAACTCTAAACAATAACGCCATTTTCTGTTTATTTGTAAATCCTACTGAGTTCTATTTTGAAAATATACTGTCCCACTCTCCTATGTTCAGTAAATCGTCAGTTATGTTTTTGGATTAACCTTTGTGATCACATGACTGTACAAGCGCGTATGGTTGTTATGGCGAGAATAGAAGATACGTTGAAATCGTTGTTTCCTCCATCTGCGGACACAACAGAAGTCAGCATGCCCAGTGACTGCATTGGTGAGACGTACCTTGGGGCTGCACTGGCATTCTAACCACTCGTCAACGAAGGTCCCTCTGAGCTTAAAGTGGATAGTTGAAACATGAAGAGCTGGATTTGTCCCTAGTGTCGCTGGTCGATAGGCTGCAGAGGACACACTAACCCTTTACTCAAACCATCAGGCCGACATTCTTGCTGTCCTAGACACGAGCCCGACTTGGGCTCTTCATCTTTATGAAACAGTCAATCTTACCGTCCCAGACATGGATCCGACTTGGGTTCTTCAGCTGTATGAGGCAGTCAATCTTACCGTCCCAGACAAGCAACCGACAAGGGTTCTTCATCTTTATGAGGCAATCAATCTTACCGTCCCAGACATGGATCCAACTTGGGTTTTTCATCTTTATGAAGCAGCCGATCTTACCGTCCCAGACAAGCAACCGACAAGGGTTCTTCATCTTTATGAGGCAATCAATCTTACTGTCCCAGACATGGATCCAACTTGGGTTTTTCATCTTTATGAAGCAGCCGATCTTACCGTCCCAGACATTCATCCGACATGGGTTCTTCATCTTTATGAAGCAGTCGATCTTACCGTCCCAGACATGCATCCGACATGTGTTCCCCTCCTTTATGAGGCAGTTATTCCTACCAGATCTCGTGAAGCCCACGCTATAAGCACTTGAGTTATCCTGATATAATCATGCATAACTATATATGTCATATAAATTCTAAAGCAAGAATGATTTTTTTTTACATATTATTATTTATTTGGTTTTTAAAGGATTTGATGAATGTAATACAAACAGAGAGAAAATATGAATATGGAGGCAATGAATTTCGCTGAATTATGTATAACTGTCATAAAGTCAAAATCTTTCTAGAGGGAATCAGTATAGAAAGACTGTCTTAATCCATGTACATTATTTCTGTAGTCTTATAATGTCCAAGTTGTGTATAGATACCCTAGGTGTACACATAAATGGTTAAAAGTACAGACATGAATGCAGGTGTCGATGTCTAGTATTCGTCACCTTCTTCATCCTCAGCCTCCGCCGAATCCAGTCCTACCTCCTCGTAGTCCTTCTCCAGAGCAGCCAAATCTTCCCGAGCCTCGGAGAACTCACCCTCCTCCATACCCTCTCCCACGTACCAGTGAACGAAGGCGCGTTTGGCGTACATCAGGTCAAACTTATGGTCAAGGCGAGCCCAAGCCTCAGCAATAGCTGTTGTGTTGCTCAACATGCAGACAGCTCTCTGGACCTTGGCCAAGTCACCACCGGGGACCGCGGTAGGGGGCTGGTAGTTGATACCAACCTTGAATCCCGTGGGGCACCAGTCGACGAACTGGATGGATCTCTTGGTTTTGATGGTAGCAATGGCGGCGTTGACGTCTTTTGGCACGACGTCACCTCTGTAGAGTAGACAACAGGCCATATACTTCCCATGCCTTGGGTCACATTTGACCATCTGGTTGGCCGGCTCATAGCAGGCGTTGGTGATTTCAGCTACTGACAACTGCTCATGATAAGCCTTCTCCGCAGATATGACTGGGGCATAGGTAGCAAGGGGAAAGTGGATACGGGGGTAAGGTACCAGGTTCGTCTGGAACTCGGTCAGGTCCACATTGAGAGCACCGTCAAATCTGAGAGAGGCTGTAATGGAGCTGACGATCTGACCAATCAGACGATTCAGGTTAACATACGACGGTCGCGCTATGTCTAAGTTACGACGACAGATATCGTAGATGGCCTCGTTGTCGACCATGAAGGCGCAGTCTGAATGTTCCAGTGTCGTATGAGTAGTGAGGACAGAGTTGTAAGGTTCCACCACGGCAGTCGCCACTTGTGGCGCCGGATACACCGAGAACTCCAGCTTGGACTTCTTCCCATAATCCACACTAAGACGTTCCATGAGAAGGGAGGTAAATCCGGAACCAGTGCCTCCTCCGAAGCTGTGGAAAATGAGGAATCCCTGAAGGCCGGTACACTGATCAGCCAGTTTGCGAATCCTGTCAAGGACCAGGTCCACCTGTTCCCGGCCGATCGTGTAATGACCACGGGCGTAGTTATTTGCCGCATCTTCCTTGCCAGAAATTAACTGCTCGGGGTGAAATAGTTGCCGATAGGTACCAGTGCGAACTTCGTCTACAAGAGAAAAAAAACAATTTTCTCGTTTTAAAATTTATTCGGTTAATTGATACGAAGGGTCTTCAATAAAACAATGTCTCGTTTAATGTTGCTGATGGAATTTTTGGTAATCTAAATTGAGATATTCACTGGAGATATTTCCACTTATGTTGGCGAAAATTATCTTTTTATGATTTTGGATGATTTTGCTTCAGATTTTGAGCCATAAAAAGATACTGGAATTGTAAAACTCTTCTCTAAAAACCAGTATGACCTAAAACGTTGAAAATGCCACAATATTCCTAGTCTGAAATTAATACTTAATTGATATTCCTAACCGATTTCAACTCATAAGATTCACATATAATCGTTAGAATCATATTTCAAATTCTGATTCAAGTTAAAACCCACATGAGCATCTAGTTAATTTTCAATCTACGTACCGATTACTGTAGGTTCCAGATCGACAAACACAGCTCTGGGGACATGTTTTCAAGTTAAAACCCACATGAGCATCTAGTTAATTTTCAATCTACGTACCGATTACTGTAGGTTCCAGATCGACAAACACAGCTCTGGGAACATGTTTTCAAGTTAAAACCCACATGAGCATCTAGTTAATTTTCAATCTACATACCGACTACTGTAGGTTCCCGATCAACAAACACAGCTCTGGGGACATGTTTTCAAGTTAAAACCCACATGAGCATCTAGTTAATTTTCAATCTACATACCGATTACTGTAGGTTCCAGATCGACAAACACAGCTCTGGGAACATGTTTTCAAGTTAAAACCCACACGAGCATCTAGTTAATTTTCAATCTACATACCGACTACTGTAGGTTCCAGATCGACAAACACAGCTCTGGGGACATGTTTTCCGGAACCTGTCTCACTGAAAAAGGTGTTGAACGAGTCGTCTCCACCTCCGATGGTTTTGTCTGAAGGCATCTGACCATCCGGCTGAATGCCGTGTTCCAGACAGTACAGTTCCCAGCAGGCATTCCCTATCTGCACCCCAGCTTGACCGACGTGGACGCTAATACATTCCCTCTAAACACAAACAAACGAGAGAAAATGTACATGTTTCAAATTGTACATCTTACATATCGGAACTATGCACAATCCACCAATCATCCACCTAATTAACACAATGAGATATCTACCTATCATAACTGATGTGGAGCACTAGGTAATTTATTGACATTCTGATATACATAAAGGCCAGCAATCATATTTTCTCAGCAAACACATATACATGGTGAGAAATGAATAGAATGTCTGTCCCTGTGTTACTTTTGCTGGAGTATTATACCAAACATCCAGACACGCCTGAATTTATGACATGAAAAGACTCATTCCTTACAAAATACATATCATGAAATATTCCTAAAATAAAAGCTCTCTCTCTGTCCCTGTTAATGCAAAAGATAATTCGTTTTAAAATGAAAATTAAATGTTCGAAAAAAAGTGTTGGTCTCGACCAAGGCGGGGCGCAGGTTCGAATACAGCTCCCGTGAGAAAACTGGAAAGTAAATATTTATAATGAAACAGAGCGTCTATTGTAAATGTTAACTTGGAACAGTATATTTCATAAACACAAAGTCTAATCTTGTTTCGTGATATTAATCTTAATATGAAAGTAATGAATATTACATACGTCTTGTCAGAAAGCAGTAGGCTGTTTAACCTACCGCTGTACAGTGTTAACATTACTGCTTCACCAATTTAAATCTTTATGTGTGCAATTACTCTGTAATTATATGGGCCTCCGTGCCTCAGTCGGTTGGCGAGCTGGCGCAGCGTAATGACCCTGGAGCCTCTCACCGATGCGGTCGCTGTGAGTTCAAATCCAGCTGATGTTGGCTTCCTCTCCGGCCGAAAGTGGGAAGGTCTGACAGCAACCTGCGGATGGTCGTGGGTTTCCCCCCGGGCAAATCCCGGTTTCCTCCCACCATAATGCTGGCCGCCGTCGTATAAGCGAAATATTCTTGAGTACGTAAAACACTAATCAAATAAATACATAAATAAATAAATCAAACTATCCAGTACATAACTTAGAGACATACAGTAGGCCGTTTCAAATTGACGATTTAATTGTATTAAAGGGCATGCTAATTAAACGCCTTATATGTATCCTTACAATATACAATTTTAATGGAACCGAAAAGTACTATACATTACTCTCCTCCAAAAGACCCATACATGTTCAAATATAACCAGATTTGGCTCCCATGATGCTTAGATCCAATAATGCGCTTATAGTTTTGCAATCATTATACCAAAACGAATGACGATATTTCTTTCTTGCTTGAGTCTCAAAGCTTTCTCTGCCATATTGTGTTAAAGGCCTCTTTCATGTACTGTAGCCTGTTTTATTTTAATCTAAAACTGTCCGAAATTTAAAACGGTTAAATGATACAGAACCATATCGATTTTACTTCAGTTTGCTTGGGTGATACAAAGGAGATTCGCAAGTTGTTTTGAACGTGGTGGAGGTTATGTGTTCACATCTATAACGTGAACTTGATTATAGGCTTGGCATTGAGAGCGTTTTATACACAGGTTATGAGGGTCATAATCGACGTACACTCAGTTTTGGAACTAGACTTCTGTCTCAATCTTGTGAAGAGACTTCCGAACCAGCAACATTAAACTGACCAATACACAAACATTCCGTAAAAAGCAGCGCCTGAACACGTGAAATGGCAGAAATACCGGTTATTTTTTCGGTTATCCGCTCTGCAACTATATCCAGCCATTCACGAACATACTAGATGGCCTAGTATAGCACAGTCTACTTGTAGCATCACCTATGTCCACGTATACATATACTCTACAACAGAGCATGATGCGTGGTATTTTTTTTTTCAGTCACTCAAATTTGGTAAAAACTGGATAAACTGCTTGAAGAGTGAAAACTTCACTTTGTACTGATAACACTGACAAAAGCCGGTTTTACGGTTGTCTGCGTTGAGTCATACTTTGTCATGCGTTTCGGTAGAAAAAATATCATCGTGGGAGAAAATGAAGTTGAAATATTACGCTAAATAAAGTGGGACGTGACCTACATTTTAGGGAACGTGTGTTCAACATTAAAACACATCGGGTTGTATGATATACCAGATCCAATCTTATATTACATGTATTCACCAGGGTGTGGGTTGTATACATCGCAGTCACGGCACAACAATACTTCCACTACATGTACCGCCATCAGTATATGTCCTCTTGGACTTCAAAGAAACTTGGCCGAAACAAAACAGTAGCATAAAATCTGTTCTCGAAACACTGAACTGGGTACTCTATCACTCCGTGACCGGGCTATGAGATGTAAACAACCTGGGCGTTATTATCATTGCTCTATTTGACGATGGAGTTACAAGAAATCTGTATGCCGGAGATACTATACAGTTAGGTATACCTTCAGTCAGTTAGCCTATAAAACGAAACGACACAGATAAGCTAGTTTTTATATAATGATGTCAGCCAGTTACCAAAAACGGCCAAAATAAGCTGTAGTTTATATTTATATAGAGTCAGTTAATTAGCGAAATTATATGCAAGCAGTGGTGGGGAAGTACAGTAAAAACATTGTCACACTTATAGCTATATGCACAATGGCCTACAAGAATAGTTATGATCACAAGGGTGATGGTTGATGCTATATGTAGGCTACGTTACTTTACCAACACGCCTGTAAGTGTGACAGTAGTGATATTACGCTACTATTGATGTAACATCAATCATGTACTTCATCACATTTTAATACGTGCATAAAAATTGCATATGTATACTCACCATTGTTCTCGATGTGACAAGATGATGTGCAGGCCAGACTCGATAACAGAGACAGGGATACAAAATCTCACGTTGAGACGGAAGGAGTCTTAGGTGAGGAATTTGCACAGCAGTGGATATGGGTATAGTTATAACACTGGCAAAAACTCCCATGGGCGGAGCAACTGTCAATCATATGTGCAATGGAGCAAATCAACCAATGAGACTTGCAAATATTTGTCACCAGTACAGCCTAAAAAAAAACTTTTGGTAGAATGTATTGGATTTCCCACAGTCTAGTCTTTGTTTATTGTTTTGAATATCAGCACATGCACATCCTGTGTATATAATAAACATGACAGAAAATATTAAACTAGGAACCCACTACAGTATATTATCGTGCTCATATAAGCACTGCCGTGAATGACTGGTCTGTAGTGCATACGTGAAACTACATGTATACAGTAAACTGAGATACCTGCGGTTTGTTATGTTAAAGGCGATCTTTCACTGTATTATTACGAATTTCTGGCAAGCGTTATACTGAATGTTATGACCGAAGCCAAAGCTTAGTGGATAAGTCCTGTTGTCAAGCTGAAGTCTTGAATTAGCTTATTGCAGGCATCTTATTGACCGTTAAATCAGCCGATTGACCAGATGACTATCCTAGTGAAAACTGGTACCTCCACATCAAGCGGGGTGATAGCGAGGATACGGGCACATAAGTCAACAAATAAAACATTATTTATTAATTTATTTGAATTGGGTGCAACGCCATACACTCAGTACATTGATAGAGTTTCATTACTGTTTTTCGGTGTTTAATGAAACCGCTGACCCCTACATTAACGACTTGCAACAAACCCTTTCTCAGTTCCATTACTCATATGTACAAGGGTTACTTTTCTCATTGATAACATCTATATGGGATTCGTGGAACCATATATCAAGGTGTAGGTATTTCGATGGGTACGAATTGTGGCCCTTTTTTACTGACCTATACTTGTTCTCGTGTCAATATACTATATGCAGAAATTATTAAAAATTAATCGTCACCAGGCGCGACCTTTTTTAAAAAGTAAACGGTATATTGAAGATGCACTAGCTTTAAACAAACGTATATACAACAAAGGCTGTGAAAGATTTTGACGTGGTAAATTATTCTTACTTGGATAGCAATATTCTTTACGTCATACATATGGTGTGTACATATCTGATATTGTAGTATTTGTAGATTCTTATAGATCCTGTATGTTATGTGGCGATTTCAATCAACGTTACAAGTTATTACTACAAAAACTGGTTTGTCAAGGCTATAAGCCAGATATTGTTAGGGTGGTTGCTCAGTACGCATGTGCGTCACGTGCCATAGGTGGGATAAACAAAAGCACATGATCATTTATGCCTGTGGCTCAACATTACAGTCTTCGGTGACAGCCTAGAACTCCAATCCTGAGCCCAGTTATTCGAAGGCGTATTAGTTAAAACTGGTATTAAGCCATACTTTATATTTAAAATTTTAGCCAAACTCAGCAGCCAATGCAGTTATCCAAACTCAGAGTATAACAGCAACAGATTTAGTCTAAATTTGTTACACTGTTACACAATTTTGCTGCGGCTAAGTACACAGCTGAAAACTTGTATTAAGTCTTAAAACAGTTTTGAACAACTGCGCCCTGTTTCTTAAAATGTATTCTTCTAAATTTTCGACTTGAAACTGTCCTAGAATCTACGTAAAGCCTCAGATGTCAGAAGGGAGTGGAATAAAATACATTGATTTTGCGCGGAACCTCCGAGGGTCACAATGCTTTGATACGGTCAGGTGGATTTGTTGTACTTAAGCGATGAAATCTCGATTATGTGCACTAGAAACAGCTATGCATGTTAATCCACCAAACGCCTTCACTCTAAGTTTATTCAGTTTTACAATGAGGATAATTCTTCTGCTTAAGTAAGTATGGACAGTGTCCAGAATCTTTGGCGCTCTGCATCATAACTGTTATTAATTCCGGTTAACCCGCAGGTATAGGGGCTTTATATTCATCAAGTTGAATTAGATATCCACGTTGGATATATGAGCAGGCGCAATAACAGAGTTTCAGAGATACCGTTACCTATTTTGATTATCGACAACTTATAAACTAACATGGTAGACGATTTGGATACAAATTTCATTCACTCGTCTAGAACTTTCCTTCCATGCGTCTTTCCAACCTCACTGGGAACCGTTGACCTTGCTTCTCTTTGCATTAATCCTCCTTAATTTCATATTTCACATATTTTATTAGCTCTTTGGTGGTTTGTGTTAAACGCTGTTTTGCGAATTGACCTTGTAATCATTGACCTGGAACGTGCATTTTGGTTGACGGTTGGTATATGAATGTCTGTTTTGACGCTTAGATATCTCTACACTAACTCACAATTCAAACAGATTATGCCTGCTCTTGCTTTTGGGAACTTGATAATGATAATAATAATAATAATAATAATAGTGATAATAATCGGTCAGCAACACCCGTGTGGCCGTTTGCGCTGTATAATGTTCCAACTTGTCTCGCACCAATCTGGTTGAACGCCATATCCAAAAGAATGCTTCCTACTATGGTAGTCCTTTTTATCGACGTAGGAAACTGGAGTGACCGGGGTAATGAAACAACCTACCGTAGGTCAAGTTACTAACAAACTGTTACCTATTAGTGGAAGACATGGGATGAGATCATTAATAATTTTCAAAATGGCGCCAGTAATTTATGTATTTATTTTATGTAAGTTTTTTTACGTCGTATTCAAGAATATTTCACTGATACGACCATGCTTAGACCTTCCTACGAACGACCAGAAAGGAAGCCAAGATAAGTTAAACGGAGCTCATAGTGACCGCATGGTAATGGCCTCTTGGGTCAGTGTGCTGCGTTACAGCACCCTAACAACGCGGCCACGGAATCCATACGTCAGTAATGTATTTATTTGATGTATTTGATTCAAGAATATCTCACTTAAATGACGGCGGCAAGCATTATGGTGGAGAAAACCGAGCAGAGTCCGGGAGAAACCAACAACCATCCTCAGGTTGCGGGCAGACCTTCCTACGTATGACCCGAGAGGAAGCCAGGATAAGTTGGATTTCAACTCAAAGTGGCAGCATTGGTTGATAGACTCCTGGGTAATTTGTGATGTGCTAGCACGCTAACCACTAGGCCACGGAGTATGTATGTTGTATTTCTTTAAAAGAACAGCAAGATATGGTATCTTTGAGTGAAGAATTTATTACATACAGCCATAAGAATATATGAACACCAATAAGGCGTTAATCCTGGGTCCGTTCTCACCTTTACGGCATTACAAACATATATGGTTTAAACTTTAGCTTAGAGTACAAACTGTTGCGATATCATTGGAAACCGGTGATTTCCAGGTTAAAATTATTTATATATTTTCAATCGGTTGTTCTGCTAATACTATTCTTTAGGAATTTGACTTTGATATTGTATCCGGTTGACTTCTAAACTGTGAAATTTGAAAACTTACTCTTCCATTTACAAATGCTCGAAAGTTTTGGAGAAAAGGTTACATAAAACGTTTCCTTATGCCCTAATACGCGCGCAGTTCCCTCTTCCTCTATGTGACTGGTGAGTTAGATTGTAGTAAGACATGTACATAGTTTAATTAATGATAACGGTAATGTTAATATTGCCATTGTGCTCAGTCTCAGTGCTTGTGCTGATCACTCTATTCCCGGGACACTGCGGAAAGGTCACCTCACTGTCAAGGATTGTCACGTGAACAAGAGCTGAGCCAGAGAGCATGTCTGGTGTAGCGGTTTCCATGGCAACGATCTGTGAAAAGAGGGAATAAGTCGAAATCGGCATTGTACTCTCGATATTATACCTATAGCAAAGGTACCAACTAAATCTCAAAATTATCCGAGGCAAGAAACACTTCGCGATATATTTGGCCCAAATAACAAAGATGATTATAGCACAAATTTTAGTACAGTACCGTAAAGTTGAGATGTGAGTTTCCATCCTGAGCGAGCTCAGTGCTGGAGTTCACTTTCAGCGTGATGGAAGACTCGTGGAAGACAACTCGGGGCTGAGGGCTGAATACATAGTAAGGATGGCCATCTTTCTCGAGTGTTATGGTGAATTTTGAATTCATCCCCTGAAGAAAAAGGAGAATGAATGAAGAATGTTTATATTCAATAATGATAAAGGTTTGGAAGATCCCATTTCAGCCGTCGGATTTTATCATAAGATTGAGAGCCAACAATAACATCTTCAATCTTACTCTTCCAAGCTCGCTGTGAGTTCAAGTCCAGCTCATGCTTCCATACGTGGCAAGGTTTGTCACCACACCTGCACAGGGTCGTGGGTTTCCCCTCGGGCTCTGCCCGGTTTTCTCCCACCATAATGCTTACCGCCGTCGTCTAGGTTAAATATTCTTGAGTACGGCGTAAAACACCAATCAAATAAATAAATAAATAAATAAATACCCTTGAAAGCTTTCCCACTCGATTTCAGTGTAGCCGAGAAAGCACTACTGTGTCAGAACACAAAACTGTTCGAACAAAGACGATTCAACTCACAGTACGTACTTCGGATAGTCCAGTGATTCCAGATTGTTGTAATATGCTATCATACAAATCATGTCACTACCATGCAAGTCATGTTACCATGCAGATCATGCTACCATACAGGTCATGCTACCAAACAGGTCATGTTACCATGATGATAATGCTACCACACAGGTCATGCTATCATGACAGTAATGATACCACACAGGTCATGTTACCACGATGGTAATGCTGCGACAAAGGTCATGTTACCATGATAGTCATGTTATCATGATGGTCATCCCGCCACACCCACCATGTTATACCATGATTGGTATAATATGTCATCATGATGGTCATGTTCTACCGTGAAGGTCATGTTATACCGTAATGATCATGTTATACCGTGATGGTCATGCTATGTGATGGTCATGCTATCACGCAGGTCAAAAACCGTGCAGGTCAAGATGGCAGGATACACAAAAGATTTAGCCTATGTTGGACAGGAATGTTCTTAATATGCAAGGCAAATCACAAAAAAAACATGATTTAGTGGTAATACGGTAATTAATTATATAGGTATAAACCTGTGAAGAGATGAGTTAAACCCTGCAAGATGGCTATCATAGACGATCATTTTGAACCTTTTTACAGCGATTTCATACAGAACATTAATCAGTATGTCAAGATGGCAATACAAATTTCTTTCAATTTTAAAACCCTTTAGATGGCCGTCGTCGTATAATTAAGATATTCTTGAGTACGACGTAAAACAACGCACTTAAGTAAATAAATCAAAAGCATTTACACAATTTAAACCACTGCAAATAAGCTTGTAAGTGGGTTTCTAATATTTTGTTGTTTCCAAGGTTTCTACATCTTTCCTTACCTGATCCTTATCTTGGACATAGATAAGTTCTGACACATCCAGCTGAATGGGAGTGCCCTTCCGTGCGTTCTTCAGAATAGACGCGCTGTACAAGGACCTGTCAAACTCTGGAGCGTGGTCATTAACATCTTGCACAGTGATCAACACCAACATCGTAGCAGTTGTCTCCCCTTTCTGCATTTGGCCTGGCGCAACAGCCTCTTTGGCCTGAAAAAGGAAAGGGTGTGGTGTAAGTATAAAAGCTATTATTTTATTATTTTAAACATGCATATTCAATAAATGCATGCATTATGCATAAATGCATAAATGTAATCGCTTCTAAGTACATTTATTGTTCCATCAGTTTGAGGTATTGTCACATTGATTGGTTCCATCTTTCCATCGCTACACGCTGTCGGACATCGTGCCATTAATTCGTTCCATCGTCTTGCCCTTAAGAAGGATGTTTTGGTTTAAAGTGAGCCCGTATGGAGAGGATTATGTAGCATTGCTCCATTGAAAAGATGAGCTTGTGTATACTAGGTCGTCAGCAAGGTTTTGCATTGAGGTGCTTTCCGTTAATTAGTGGGTTTAAGAAAATTAGTGGCAAAGTAATAACATAGGCCTAATTAAGTAGAAATAAAGATCATTCGCAAAATAGATGAATTAACACCAGGTAAGTTGCAGGAATCCAACAACCTTTGGAAGACAAACAATGGACTAACTAACATACCTCGACAGTCAAATCAAACACGCTTCCCTGATCGAGCAGCTCTGGTAGATTACTGTCAAGCTTGTCATTTACAGTGATCCTTCCTGTAGACGCATCAATACGGAAATCACTTCTGGAATCTGGAATCAGGCAAAAGAAACCGCAGGTATGATGTAGCATTTTTGCACTAGTAGATATATAACTTTCTTGAAATGACACAAAGACCAAAGACTACGAATAGACAGTAGAACTACATAATAATTTTATTTATCTATTTGATTGGTTTTTTAGGCCGTACTCAAGAATATTTCACTTAGACTACGACGGCATTATGGTACATAATAATAGGGTCCATATTTGTTGACGCAAAGAGCAAAAAAAATTTTTATTCATTTTTGTTCATAGAAGGAGTAAAAAGGCAACTTTATGACTAGATCTGTTGACTACGTATGGATAACAGAGCTATATAATAATTTTATTTATCTATTTGATTAGTGTTTTAGGCCGTACTCAAGAATATTTCCGGAATGACTGGGGAAAAAACCACAGCCCTTAGGCAAGTTAATGAGGCACTGACATAGAGATATGAACACCGTCTTAGTAGAAGACAAGGGTTTTTCAACGAATTTAAAACTGCGCAAAGTCAAACTAGCGCGGACGGTCTGGACAGAACTTTATCGCTTTAGACAAAAAGTGAAATGTGGCATCCTCTGACGACACTGGGAAAAATATGCAATAATCCCACGCTCCCAAGGTTTTGTATACTACGGGATATAAGTGACTTGTAAATCCATTATAGTAACACGGTTATAATGTGTTTAGGAAACAGTTTTGAAATGCTAACAATTAAAATAAGACCAGGTCAGTGTGACAATATCATTAGGATAAAATCATGTTGCTAGGGTTGTGTGAGAATTTTTTTATGTTAGAAAGATGTGCACACTGCATCCCCAGACTAGGCATTTTGGTTCATCCTTATACGTACTCTTCACTTCTACAACAACAGAAATTTATCAAAAGCTGCTTATACGATTTCATTGGAATATACGAATTCAAAACGAGCTGAGCAAAAGAACCTGGTTGGGTAATGGGGTATATGTCCCAGTGCAGGGAAAACACCAAAAAATGAAGATTTTCCACCCAGAGTATCTTTTTGATGGGTTATTACTCGATTAACCATTCTTCTATGACACTGAAACTGTTATGAGCGCTTTGGCCGACGATTTGTTCTTATGATTGTGTAGTACGTCTTCAGCGTTGCACTGGGATTTTGAAACATGCACTTCATTATCGTAAACGTTTCTGAGTCCGATTCGCTGCCTTATCTGATTCCAAACATTGAAGGAATAACCGAAATACTGGAGCTATACTCACAGTTCAAGAAGCGATACGCTATGGGATTTGGTACACCGCGATCTCCATCCATGGCTAACACAGAAATAACTGGTGTGCCCTGAAATGAGAGGTGCATCAGAAAGAGCAAATCACACAATTCAATGGAAACATTCGACCAATAAGATATGGCCAAATTGGAATAAGCTAAGGTATTGGGTATTGCATATTTTAGCCGTAACAGATCCCATGGTTTATTACTGAACAAAGTAGCATATTCTTTCTTTCACTTAATAATGCAAAGTACAGGTTAAACTTCTTCGTTTACTTGAGTCTTTCAAGTGCAACACATGTTATCTAATAACTCGGCCGCCGATGCGGAACTTCTCCATATTTAATTCTGTTTGATTTGTGTGGGTCTTGCAATAAAACTACCACTATACATACATGAACGACGTTGTCGATTGTGAATGGAGACAGTGTATGGCCACAATGTGGTCTTTTCAACTTGCGTCAGTTACGGCATGGCAACAAATATTACTTACTATTGTGGCGTTCTCTAGGATGACCGTTGTGTAAGGTGTGTTAGCAAAATAAGGCTTGGTATCCTGGACATCTTCGACGGTGATGATGACATCAGTGGTAGCGTTTAGACCTCCGCCATCCTGTCCCACAAACCACAAACACACTGATAACAAAATGGTATGACTGTAAATAGTGACTTTGCTATATATTGTGGCATGGAGGGTTACTTAAAAGGTAAAAACTATCGATAAAGATATATTGGCTGATAAATTTCCACAGAAACTTTCATGATATCCCTGAAAATATTGTCTAGAGACTATGCAGAATCTCCTATTTTATTTGATTTATTTATATATTTACCGCTATGCTCTAGAATTTTTCACTGTATGGTGGCGATCAGTTTTAAGGGTGTAGGAAACCGAGTGCTTCCCCAAAGACTTGTAGACAATTCGACTTTAATGAACGTAGAAGGGGAATCTATAAGTCCCTCGTCCAAGACGGGGATTCCAAACAGTATTGGACATTATTTTCTGTACCATACAGCATATGTTCTATAACCTGTGAGTTTGAAATGTTTTAGTAGAAAAGTGAGCCAGGACAGTTAACATGAAACTAGGAAATTGTTTTACTTGAGTAGGCCTATGTGATGGTTGTGTAGAATCTGTAGTTCAGACAGGCAGCTGTTAACAAACAGAGTTAAGAAATGTTGAGAAAGAAATTCTCCAATGATTTACAAACCGTGGCAGTCAGCTGTAACTGGTAAAAGTTGTGCTTCTCGAAATCCAAAGTACCGTTTAGGTAGATATGACCTTGATAAGGTGTAGTTCTGAAGGTCGACCTGTAAGCCTCATCTGTCAACTGTAGGATAAATTATACACAGGCCTGGTAAACTAATCATAAAAAATTGAGCTCCAAAAATCAGAAAATACCATTCAGCTATGCATTACGTAGGACAATACAAACTTAATAACATGTCACAACATTTCATTACCTGTGTAATGGCCTCAGTGGCAAAATAGAGCATAAAACAATCATTAAGTGTTTAGAAGATACTATGCTGATAATCCCTGAGGAGGTGATAAAACTTTAATTCATTTTCTTATTATTGTTTACGTCTTTTTCATCCTGACGGTTTAAGCTTCAGGGGTAAGTGAAACATAAGTGTACTAAGTAAACTACCTCATTATATTTGCATTAGATAATTGACGGACCTCCTGACTTAAAGCCGAGCAGGCAAAGTAGCTTAAGATGGATTCGAGCCTACGACCGAGACCAAATGAAACAGAGAACAAGCCATGCCTTAATGACTTACCTCAAGAGAATAAGAAACACTTCCTCCTATTCCTGTATCTGGATCCACAGTCTGTGTCCCATCAAAGACCAAAGTGCCGTTCGGGGCATCCTGTTGTAAAGAAAAAAGACAATTTGACAGCTCTTCACAGATTTCATATGTATTCATCAAAAGCAATACCATCATAATATTTAAATATCTTCTAAATCTTAGACAGCAGGTATACAAACCTACATAGATTACTGATTGGTCAACTCACCTCACTGATGCTGGCTCTGTAAGGGGTTCCCCTAAACTGGGGCACCTCATCGTTAACATCTTGAATGAACAGAGTCATAGAAGCATACACCTGAAAGTGAACAGATTTAGTAAAAGAGCTTATTCAACAGGTAAATACATTTGTGAGAATCTTCACCATATTTTTCTCTTCGGTGGAGTAGGCCTACAACAGGAATACGAATAAAGAAGCCAGTTATATTCAACAGCTCAATGCACATACTTGCTATTATTTTCCAATAAATTACTTCATGCACTTCAACAAGGAAGTCAACATCTGATCTAATACTTTGTGCACATTTTTAACTACTACAATTCTAATCCACCAACATAACATTAATATCATTTTAATAAATCCAATAAATTTACCCAATGGTGCCTGGGGCGTAAATATGTAATTCAAATATCGTGTCTGGTAATGAAAGCATTTACTCCTTTATCTAGGATTATTTAGGGAAATGGCCTTTCAATCGCTAAGGCGCATGTTCAAGTTGTGTACAGGTCCTTTCCTGTTTTCCGCCGTTGCACGGTGTAGGTGTAAACAAACTTGCCGAATTTTCCAGACTTGTAGGTTTCTGGAAAATTCTGCTTTTGTGCAATGAAAACAAACCGAGAGGCAGTTGATCCGGCCAAGTGCCCATTGAAGTGTATCTACCAGTCAACCGAAGTTAAAGTGCTACTTCAGTGAAAACGCAATTAATGATAAACTCAGTAATAAATGACGTAACGACCCAAAGTCACTTGCACATCTTAGCATGGATAGCGTGACGTCACAATTAGATCACTCGTCAGAGTACTAGGCCCAGTTCCACACAGCGGCGTACGACATTCTTTTATCGTACATTTGTCTTACGATATTTTGTACGTCACTATTACCGTACTACTGTCCTAAAAGGGAGATATCGTACCTGTACTACATCTTTGTGAAACCAGCCCCAGCTCTTCTCATGACAAAATGAAGCGTTTACTAGTGACACCTGGGTTTTGACATGGCATAGCTTGCCTTACAGAACATAAAATGCCATAAAACCTATGATATCCGTTTACATTGAAGGATTGTCATTCAGGGAAATATATTTTTAGAAATGTTATTTAGACAAGTGAGTCACTTCAGGCCGTTTGAAAAAGACACGTGCGCTGACACTAACTTGCTCCATCGTGCAGTTGATGGCCCTTACATGACTTACAATTTAATCTCAAATAAAGGCTTTCAACGCTTTACATGGTCTACAATCTATCATCTGTAATTGTAATTAGAAGAAGATCCTGTTGTAACGTACACTTTGTCTCAGACGTTAGACAAACACGGAACTAAGATGTCCTAGGATAAAAAAAACTGCTGGTATACACTTAAATTTCATCAGTGAACATTTCTTTTTCAAACGGCTGAAATGACTTAGTGAGAATCATACATTAATAAAAATAGTTTCTATAGTCTCACTGGCCATATTTTCGCAGTAAATAAAGTATACTTACAGGGTTGTTTACCCCATCACGGATCACAAAGCGCAAGTTTCTCTCTGGAGGGTCCTAAATCAAAGAGTAGATTTTCCGGAAACTTTAATGAATCTTTATGAATCACATGATGGTATGTAGCTTTTGTTATGATTTTTTAATATTTTGCTTGAAAGCTCTACAATTTTCTCTCTGGACGGCCCTAAGCCAAAAAGCAGATTTTGATACAGTCATATACGTGTTGCTTTTACAATTTATTTATACAATTTACCTGAAAGCCTTCAAATGTTCTCTCTGGAAGGTCCCAAGTCAAAACGTAGAATGTCCAAAAACTTAAATAAATAAGTTTAATATAATATGTTCATGACACACCTGTATGACTTTTCATACCATTATCATATTTTAGCTGCATGAAAGACTAAATCTCACGTGGTGCCTGAGAACTTGTGTCACGCATTTTGAACACTAGTGCGTGTTTGTTCTATAAGTGAAAATTTTGTTTATATTAGTTTGAAGGCAATTCTGTTCCAATCCTGATTGAAATAAAGACATGAAATTTGTTAAATGATCTAACTGAAGACTAGAAATTTATGTTGTTAAAGGCAATTATTGTGGGGTCTGCGTTACTTTGAAAATAATGTGTGACTGTTAGGTTTTCGAAGCGTGACACATTTTTAATATTTATTTAAAGGAGAAGTTCATAGTACAAGCCATCTTTATTAAGAACGTACTATAAAAATGATTCCTTTGAGAGCATAACTTTATGTGCAAAGGATAACAAAATATATTGAAATCCACCCGACTAGTCTACTCACTCAAACCAACAAGTTCTGTTATGGCTAAAATGATGACGTAATGCCGTCTCAACATGAATTTTCGTACACATGCCCGAATGTTCAGTTATGTTTAGAAAGAAATATTCTATGGGCCAAGAATGCTGAAAAATCTTTGCCCACTTTACCTTCAACGCTAACCCCTTAGCACCCAGTCATTTTTGTCAAGCACTCACGCTTACCATGTGTTACTTTATTATGCCATAAGGTCAGCCTCCACAAAACAAACTCATTAATTCTGTCTAGGTTATAAAGCATCGAAAAAAATTTTTGTGTGACTCTTATACCGAAACGATTACGCTTTCAATATTGCTACTTGAGATTCTCCTTTAAAAAGAGGATAGTTCACTTCGTCAACAAAGAAAGCCGGAGCCCATTACCATATCACTTTCTAAAAGTGGTGCCAAATTACCTACCATACATCTACATGTAGATATGTTTAGACTGAGCAGGTCGTTGTTGTGCTCTTAAGAGTTCATGAGCCAAATGCGAAGCCTGAGTGTATTGCACTTGTCCGCTAAAATCAAAAAAAATAAAAAACCTCTTCCATAGCATTATGGAGAACTTAACTGAACATTTACTTTGCTCTAGAACCGCTTTGGTAGCCTAATGGTCAGAGCGTCCGCACCGAAGTCGGGAGAGAAGGGTATCAAACCCGGGTCGGCTCATACTAAAGACTTTAAAAATGGTACTTGTTGCTGCCTTGCTTGGTGCTCAGAACTGAGAGGTTAGAGCAAGGAAGCAGGACTGGTTGGCCCAATGTCAGTATAATGTGACTGAACAGGGTATCGTGTCTGGTGTTTTCGGCATGATACTTCAGTGGCGACAGCACTTCGCCGGCGTGGAATCGCCCTACTCTATACAAGGACCCACGATATATGTACATACATCTAATGTCCCCAGGTCGTACTATGGCGGAAACATAGTTAACCACGACGTTAAACCCCAAACATTCACATAGACTTTATCCTAACACTTCTCGCTGACATGAGCCTACTATCCTCTATTCGATGGTAGTGACCTGAATAACTTATGAATACATAATTATTGATGGATTGAGAGCGCAGAGTAAAGGTTTTTCTAGAATTTATCCAAAAGGTACCGGTACTGTCCTTTACTCCCACCGAAAATGGTCAGTAGTCGACACAATGTGCTGTCAATAACAGAGAGTGATTGAGAAGTCTTTACACACGACTAGTTTTCGCAAGGCATTATTTGTCTCTTCGTGAGAATACTCACATAATCCCTGTCCAGGTTGTTCACGTTGAGGAACACATCCACAGAACGCCCTGAAGTGCTGGTCCCCCTGGGAGTCCCCAGATACACAAGGTTCTGAGTCTCAGGGCTGTTGTGGTCCACTTCAAAGGTGATCTCATTGGGGCCATCTGCGTCTGTGGCCGTTATTGTCTTGATCAGTATACCTGGTAAGGTAAGGGGCATAACTGTCTAAGATTTATTTGTTTGACGATCTAACGCATGACAAAACAAAGAATGTTTTATTTAAAACCACAGCGACCAGGATTTTGGGTAGATAGGGAAATTCCTTAAATACTTACTTTAAGCATTTCCATTATAAATCGGATTATTTTTTTTACTTTATACCTTACCGGTCATGGATTTTCAATTATGGCGCAGTATGTTTCTTTTGCTTTCTAGACAGTGTAGTATATTTTCAATAGTGTAAGTAGTATATGGCCCCTGCTCGATCGACCGGCGATAGTTAATAATTTAATACGTGTAGGAGAGTCCGGGAGTATATGAGCGCTGTTCATTGGTCATTACCCTAGCTCTGTAGCGAAGGGCGAATCTATTCCGACGCATGGAACTCAAATTACGCGTGTGTGTCTGTTAATTGAAGAAGAACGGGCGTGACCTAAACACTCACCGTAGTATATTTATAGTCGAGCCAAGTTTAACTGTAAGGACGTTGTCAGTGACTGGCTGAGACACGTATAGAGCCCCCGCCCCCGCTCCCCCGACTCCCCTACACGCATTAAATATTTCAGATGACGACCGCATATTTTCGGATTACGTTATTAGTTTATTTTTATTATTGTTTTGACAAACTATCGCAGGTCGCTCGTTTTGGGGCTATATACTACTACTAAGGCGAGTGTTTACGTCACACCAGTTCTTCTCCAATTAACAAACACACACACACGCATAATTCGAGTTCCATGCGTCGGAATAGATTCGCCCGTCGGTTCGGAGAGAGGCTAATGACCAATCAGTAGCGCTCATATACCCCGGCTCCCCTACACGCATTACATATTTGAGATGACGAATGCATATTTTCGGATTACATTATTAGTTTATTTTTTATTACTTTTGGGACGAATTATCTCCGGTCGCTCGAGAGGGGGATATACACTACTAGTGTAAAAATCTACAGTAACAAAATGGCGTACCTCTTGCTGCATTCTCTTTGGCCTGTGCAAAACCATCAAAGCTGACCAATCGTGGAGGGTTGTTACCTGCAAGAAGTCTCATAGCATGATAAAAGACAAAAGCCAACCTGAATGATTGTATGTAAAATTATCACACTTTAGACTCTCTTTCCCTATTATCTGTTGTTTTATTGCATATTCACAGGTTATGTTGTATTTGTTGACTGCACTGTTACTGCTCTGGAATAATGGTAAATAGTCGACTCACCTTGAGCTTCTGAAATACAGCAAAGAAAATAGCCGATACAGACCATCCAGACATGCGCCATTGTGTCCATCCGCGTGCGTTACTGGTGTTGGCAGTCAAATTTCAGGATAATATGTTCCTTACCCGAGTGTTGGGTAAATAAGGCTGACACAAATATGATAAACTATCTGGTCAAACTATCTATCTATTCAGTAATTCAGGAAGTAAACTCTTCAGATTATGTACATTTCAGATTACATAAATTTACCGACCGGTGCCTGACACGTAAAATCGTGCCTGGCAATGAAATTTAGGATTATTTCGGAAGATGGCCTGTCAATCGCTAAGGCGCATGTTCAAGTTATTCACAAGTCCTTTCATGTTTGCCACCGTATCACGGTGTAGCTGTAAACAAACTTTCCGAATTTTCCAGACTTATAGGTTTCTGGAAAATTCTATTTCTGTATGATGAAAACAAACCGAGAGGCAGTTGATCCGGCCAAGTGCCCATTCAGTGAAAACGCAATTAATGATAAACTCAGTAGTAAATGACGTAACTACACGTTTTCATACCATAGCCAAAGTCACTTGCAGAACTTAGCATGGATTGCGTGACGTCTCAATTAGATCACTCAACAGAGTACTAGGCCCAGTTCCTCACAGATATTCGATATTCTTTAATCGTACATTTGTCGTACGATATTTTGTACGTCACTATTACCGTACTATTGTCCTAAATGGGCGATATCGTACATGTACGACATCTTTGTGAAACTGGCCCCAGCTCTTCTCATGACAAATTGAAGCCCCCTCCAAAGACTTTAAAAATCGTACTGTTACTGCCTTGATTGGTGCTCAGAACTGAGAGGTTAGAGCAAGGAAACAGGGCTGGTTGGCTCGGTGTCAGTATAATGTGACTGAATAGGCTGTCTTGTCTGGTGTCCTCGGCATGATACTTCAGTGGCGACAGCACTTCGCCGGCGTGGAATCGCCCTGCGGCAAGAAGACACGATATATGTACACACACCCAGTAACTCCTCGTCGTCATTTGGCGGAAAAATTGTTAAGCACGACGTTAAACCCCAGGCATTGATATAGACTTTTATCCTAACACTTCTCGCTGTCATGAGTCTACTATCCTCTATATGATGGAATAATAATGATAATAATAAGTGATAATAATCAGTCGTTGACGCCCATGTAGCCGTTTACGCTGTATAATGTTCCTACTTGTCGCGCACCAATCTGCTTTAACGCCATATCCGAAAGAATGTTTCCTACTATGGTAGTCCTTTTTATCGACATGGGAAACTGGAGCGACCCGGGTAATTAAACGACCTATCTTAGGTCAAGTTACTAACGAACTGTTACATATTAGTGGAAGACATGGGATGAGATCATTAAAAATTTACAAAATGGCGCCAGTAATTTATGTATTTATTTATGTATTTATTTTATGTAAGTTTTTTTACGTCGTATTCAAGAATATTTCACTGATACGACCATGCTTAGACCTTCCTACGTACGACCCGAAAGGAAGCCAAGATAAGTTAAACGAGGTCATAGTGACCGCATTGGTAATGGCCTCTTGGGTCAGTGTGCTGCGGTACAGCATGCTAACAACGCGGCCACGGAATCCAAACGTCAGCAATTTATTGATTTGATGTATTTGATTCAAGAATATCTCACTTAAATGACGGCGGCAAGCATTATGGTGGGAGAAAACCGAGCAGAGTCCAGGGGAAACCCACAACCATCCGCAGGTTGCGAGCAGACCTTCCTACGTGCGACCCGAGAGGAAGCCAGAATAAGTTGGACTTCAACTCATAGTAGCAGGATTGGTGATAGACACCTGGGTAATTTGTGTTGCGCTAGCACTCTAACAACTAGGCCACGGAGGCCACGCGTCAATAATTAGACCACTTTATGTACATTTTCAGCACCAGCCACACCAGAGTGTGTTACGTTTCTTCAAAAGAACAGGTACGACGTTAAACCCCAAGCACTCACTCAAAAGAACAGCAAGATATGGTATTCTTCGAGTGCAGAATTTATTACATACAGTCATAAGAATATATGAGAATATGAATATCAATAAAGAGTTAATCCTGGATCTGTTCTCACCTTTACGGCATTACAAACATATATGGTTTAATCTTTCGTTTAGAGTACAAAACTGTTGCGATATCATTGGAAACCGGTGGCTTCTAAGTTAAAATTACTATTTTCAAACGGTTGTTCTGCTAATGTTATTCTGGAGATTTGACTTTGATATTGTTTATGCGGTGGACTTTCTGAACAGTGGAATTTGAAAACTTACTTTTCTATTTTCAATTGCTCGAAAGTTTTGGAGAACAGGTTACATAAAACGTTTCCTTATGCCTTAATACGCGCGCAGTTCCCTCTTACTCTATGTGACTGGTGAGTTAGATCGTTGTAAGACATGTACATAGTTTAATCAATGATAACGCTAATGTTAATATTGCCACTGTGCTCAGTCTCAGTGCTTGTGCTTTATTAACGGGACACTGCGGAGAGGTCACCTTATAGTCCAGAATTGTCACGCGAACAAGAGCTGAGCCAGAGAGCATGTCTGGTGTAGCGGTTTCCATGGCAACGATCTGTGAAAACAGGGAATAAGTCATTAGTCACATTGTACTCTTGACATTATACCAATAGCAAAGGTACCAACTAAATCTCAAAATTATCCGAGGCAAGAAACACTTCGCGATATTTGGCCAAATAACAAAGATGTTTATAGCACAAATCTTAGTACAGTACCGTAAAGCTGAGATGTGAGTTTCCATCCTGAGCGAGCTCAGTGCTGGAGTTCACTTTCAGTGTGATGGCAGACTCGTGGAAGACAACTCGGGGATGAGGGCTGAATACATAGTAAGGGTGGCCATCTTTCTCGAGTGTTATGGTGAATTTTGAATTCATACCCTGAAGAAAAAGAAGTACTTTGTTAATGATTGAAGAACCCCGTGAGTTTCCCTCGGGATCTGCCCGATTTTCTCCCACCATAATGTTTCGTCTCAGTGAAATATTCTTGAGTACAGGGTAAAACACCAATCAAAAAAGTAAATTAATTCTCTTCCAAGCTTTCTCACTCGATTTCAATGTGGCCGAGAAAGCACTACTGTCAGTCTGAAAACAGTACTGTTCGAACAAAAACGATTCAATTCACAATACATACTCCGGATAGTCCAGTGATTCCAGTTCTGAAACAGATTGTTGCAATATGCTATCATACAAATCATGTCATTACCATGCCAGTCATGTTACCATACCGGTCATGCCGTTGCCGTCCAGGTCATGCTACCATGCAAATTATGCTACCACACAGGTCATACTACCACGCAGGATATGCTACCAAGATGGTCAAGCTACCACGCAGGTCATGCTATCATGATGGCACTGCTACCACACAGGTCATGTTACCATGATGGTAAAGCTACCACACAGGCCATGATACCATGATAGTAAAGCTGCCACACTGGTCATGCTGCCAATGATTTATTTGAACCTTTTTACAGAGATTTCATGCAGAACATTAATCAGAAAGTCAAGAAGACAATACAAATTTCTTTCAATTTTAAAACCCTTTAGATGGCCACCGTCGTATAATTAAGATATTCTTGAGTACGACGTAAAACAACGCACTTAAGTAAATAAATCAAAAGCATTTACACTATTTAAACCACTGCAAATAAGCTTGCAAGTGGGTTTCTAATATTTTGTTGTTTCAAAGGTTTCTACATCTTTCCTTACCTGATCCTGATCTTGGACATAGATAAGTTCTGACACATCCAGCTGAATGGGAGTGCCCTTCCGTGCGTTCTTCAGAATAGACGCGCTGTACAAGGACCTGTCAAACTCTGGAGCGTGGTCATTAACATCCTGCACAGCGATCAACACCAACATCGTAGCAGTTGTCTCCCCTTTCTGCATTTGGCCTGGCGCAACAGTCTCTCTTTGGCTGAAAAAGGAAATGGTGTGGTGTAAGTATAAAAGCTATTATTTTATTGTTTTAAACATGCATATTCAATAAATGCATGTTGATTAGATAGTTACAGTTGTTTGTATCGCGTTGTTGCAACATTTTCATTCATCGTTCCATCGCTTCGCAGAATCGTGTCTTCGTTCCTAAACATCGTTCCATCGGTTTGAGGTATTGTCACATTGATTGGTTCCATCTTTCCATCGCTACGCGCTGTCGGACATCGTGCCATTAATTCGTTCCATCGTCGTGCCCTTAAGAAGGATCTCTTGGTTTAAAGTGAGCTTGTATGGAGAGGATTATGTAGTATTGCTCCATTGAAAAGCTTGTATATACCAGGTCGACAGCAAGGTTTTGCATTGAGGTGCTTTCCGTTAGGTAGTGGGTTTAAGAAAATTAGTGGCAAAGTAATAACATAGGCCTAAATAAGTAGAAAAAAAGTGGAGTAGTATTCGCAAATTAGATTAATTAACATTAGGTAAGTTGCAGGAATCCAACAATCTTTGGAAGACAAACAATGGACTAACTAACATACCTCGACAGTCAAATCAAACACGCTTCCCTGATCGAGCAGCTCTGGTAGATTACTGTCAAGCTTGCCATTTACAGTGATCTTTCCTGTAAACGCATCAATACGGAAGTCACTTCTGGAATCTGGAATCAGGCAAAAGAAGCCGCAGGTATGATGTAGCATTTTTGCACTAGTAGATATATAACTTTCTTGAAATGACGCAAAGACCAAAGACTACGAATGGACAGTAGAACTACATAATAATTTTATTTATCTATTTGATTGGTGTTTTAGGCCGTACTCAAGAATATTTCACTTAAATGACGACCGCATTATATTACATAATAATAGGGCCCATAATTGTTTATATACTCGTACGGACACCTTTTATGTTCGTTAAAATACTCAGTTATGAATTCTTCACGCCTACTATCGCGGTCAACAGGGGAAACAATAATGACGGGGGGGAAACCCCAGACCTCCGCAAGTTAATGGCGTACTGACATAGACATATGAAAACCGTCTTAGTGGGAGACAAGGGATTTTCAACGAATTTAAAACAAAGCCAAACTAGCGCCGTGGACCGCTTATTATCCCCAGGTCACAACGAGCAGTGAGAGTGGGTATCTACAAATTCCCTATCCAAGTGTGTAGACGGAACTTTATCGTTTTAGACAAGAAGTGAAATATGGCATCGTCAGATGACACTGGGAAAAATTTGGAATAATCACCGGCTCCCAAGGTTTTGTATACTAAAGGATATAAGTGACTTGTAAATCCATTATAATAGCACGGTTATAATGTGTTTAGGAAACAGTTTTGAAATGCTAACAATTCAAATAAAACCAGGTCAGTGTGACAATGTCATTATGATAAAATCAAACTCCTTACACAATTCTTAAATTTCACTGGAATATACGAATTCAAAAAGGAACTAAGCAAAGGAACCTGGTTGGGTAATGGGGTATATGTCCCAGTGCAGGGAAAACACCAAAAAATGATGATTTTTCACCAAGAGTGCCTTTTTGATGCGTTATTACTCCATAACCAATTCTTCTATGGAAATGAAACTGTTATGAGCGCAATGGCCAAAGATTTGTTCTTCTCATTCTGCAGTATGTCTTCAGAGTTGCACTGGGATTTTGAAACATGCACTTTATTATCGTAAACATTTCTGAGTTTGATTGCCTTATCTGACTCCAAACATTGAAGGAATAACAGAAATGCTGGAGCTCTACTCACAGTTCAAGAAGCGATACGCTATGGGATTTGATACACCGCCATCTCCATCCATGGCTAGCACAGAAATAACTGGTGTGCCCTGAAATGAGAGGGGCATCAGAAAGAGCAAATCATACAATTCAATGGAAATATTCGAGCAATAAGAGATGGCCAAATTGGAATTATCTAAGATGTTGGGCATTGCATATTTTAGCCGTAACAGATGCCATGGGTTATTACTGAACAAAGTAGCATATTCTTTCTTTCATTTAATAATGCAAAGTACAGGTTAAACTTGTTCGTTTACTTGACTCTTTCAAGTGCAACACATGTTATCTAATAACTCGGCCGCCGATGCGGAACTTCTCCATATTTAATTCTGTTTGATTTGTGTATGTCTCCCACAAAAAATTACCACTCTCCATACATAGCTGTCGATTGTAAATGGATGCAATGGCACGACCGAAATGCGCAGTTTTCAAGTTGCGTCATAACGCCAACAGAGTTACGTCCCACGGCATGGCAACAAATATTACTTACTACTGTGGCGTTCTCTAGGATGACCGTTGTGTAAGGTGTGTTAACAAAATAAGGCTTGGTATCCTGGACATCTTCGATGGCGATGATCACATCAGTGGTAGCGTTAAGACCTCCGCCATCCTGTCCCACAAACCACAAACACACTGATAACAAAATGGTATGACTGTAAATAGTGACTTTGCTATATATTGTGGCATGGAGGGTTACTTAAAAGGTAAAAACTATCGATAAAGATATATTGGCTGATAAATTTCCACAGAAACTTTCATGATATCCCTGAAAATATTGTCTAGAGACTATGCAGAATCTCCTATTTTATTTGATTTATTTATATATTTACCGCTATGCTCTAGAATTTTTCACTGTATGGTGGCGATCAGTTTTAAGGGTGTAGGAAACCGAGTGCTTCCCCAAAGACTTGTAGACAATTCGACTTTAATGAACGTAGAGGGGGAATCTATAAGTCCCTCGTCCAAGACGGGGATTCCAAACAGTATTGGACATTATTTTCTGTACCATACAGCATATGTTCTATAACCTGTGAGTTTGAAATGTTTTAGTAGAAAAGTGAGCCAGGACAGTTAACATAAAACTAGAAAATTGTTTTACTTCAATAGGTGCATATGTGATGTTTGTGTAGAATCTGTAGTTCAGACAGGCAGCTGTTAACAAACAGAGTTAAGAAATGTTGAGAAAGAAATTCTCCAATGATTTACAAACCGTGGCAGTCAGCTGTAACTGGTAAAAGTTGTGCTTCTCGAAATCCAAAGTACCGTTTAGGTAGATATGACCTTGACAAGGTGTAGTTCTGAAGGTCGACCTGTAAGCCTCATCTGTCAACTGTAGGATAAATTTTATACAGGCCTGGTAAACTAATAATAAAAACTTGAGCTCCAAACATCAGAAAACACCATTCAGCTATGCATTACGTAGCGTATGTCAATACCATCTTAACAACATGTCACAACATTTAAGTACCTGTGTAGTGGTCTACACCTCTTTAGGGATTATCAGCATAGTATCTACTAAACACTTAATGATTGTCTTATGCTCTATTTTAATAGAGCATAAGACAATCATTAAGTGTTTAGTAGATACTATGCTGATAATCCCTAAGGAGGTGATCATATTTGCATTAAATAGCGGGCGAACCTCCTGGCTTATAGCCGAGCAGGCAAAGTAGCTTAAGATGGATTCGAGCCTGCGACCGAGACCAACTGAAACAGAGAACCAGCCATGCCTTGATGACTTACCTCAAGAGAATAAGAAACACTTCCTCCTATTCCTGTATCTGGATCCACAGTCTGTGTCCCATCAAAGACCAAAGTGCCGTTCGGGGCATCCTGTTGTAAAGAAAAAAGACAATTTGACAGCTCTTGACAGATTTCATATGTATTCATCAAAAGCAATACCATCATAATATTTAAATATCTTCTAAATCTTAGACAGCAGGTATACACACCTACACAGACTGCTCATTGGTCAACTCACCTCACTGATGCTGGCTCTGTAAGGGGTTCCCCTAAACTGGGGCACCTCATCGTTAACATCTTGAATGAAAAGAGTCATAGAAGCATACACCTGAAAGTGAAAAAGACACTACAAAAAACTGCTCAACAGTTACATGAATATGTGTGATGCTTCATATCATTTCTTCTGAAAAGTCAACTTTTCTCCTTAGTGAAGTACAGCACGAATGATATATTTCCTGTTATTTCCAATAAATCACTTCTGCCAACATAATTTCGGAGCACAACACACACGCACGCATAATTCGAGTTCCATGCGTCGGAATAGATTCGCCCGTCGGTTTGGAGAGAGGCTAATGACCAATCAGTAGCGCTCATATACCCCGGTTCCCCTACACGCATTAAATATTTGAGATGACGACCGCATATTTTCGGATTACATTATTAGTTTATTTTTTATTACTTTTGGGACGAATTATCTCCGGTCGCTCGAGAGGGGGATATACACTACTAGTGTAAAAATCTACAGTAACAAAATGGCGTACCTCTTGCTGCATTCTCTTCGGCCTGTGCAAAACCATCAAAGCTGACCAATCGTGGAGGGTTGTTACCTGCAAGAAGTATCATAGCATGATAAAAGACAAAAGCCAACCTGTGTGATTGGATGTAAAATTATCACACTTTAGACTCTTTTTCCCTATTATCTGTTGTGTTATTGCATATTCACAGGTTATGTTGTGATTGTTGACTGCGCTGTGACTGCTCTCGAAGAATGGTAAATAGTCGACTCACCTTGAGCTTCTGAAATACAGCAAAGAAAATAGCCGATACAGACCATCCAGACATGCGCCATTGTGTCCATCCGCGTGCGTTACTGGTGTTGGCAGTCAAATTTCAGGATAATATGTTCCTTACCCGAGTGTTGGGTAAATAAGGTTGACACAAATATGATAAACTATCTGGTCAAACCCTATTCAACAATTCAGGAAGTAAACTCTTCAGATTATATACATTTCAGATTACATAAATTTACCGACCGGTGTCTGACACGTAAAATCGTACCTGGCAATGAAATATAGGATTATTTAGGAAGATGGCCTGTCAGTCGCTACAGCGCATGTTCAAGTTGTGGACAAGTCCTTTCATGTTTGCCACCGTATCACGGTGTAGCTGTAAACAAACTTGCCAAATTTCCCAGACTTGTAGGTTTCTGGAAAATTCTATTCCTGTATGATGAAAACAAACCGAGAGGCAGTTGATCCGGCCAAGTGCCCATTGAAGTGTATCTACCAGTCAACCGAAGTTCAGTGAAAACGCAATTAATGATAAACTCAGTAATAAATGACGTAACGACACGTTTTCATACCATAGCCAAAGTCACTTGCACAGCTTAGCATGGATAGCGTGACGTCATAATTAGGTCACTAGGCCCAGTTCCACACAGCGGCGTACGATATTCTTTTATCGTACATTTGTCGTACGATATTTTGTACGTCACTATTACCGTACTATTGTCCTAAAAGGGAGATATCGTACCTGTACTACATCTTTGTGAAACCAGCCCCAGCTCTTCTCATGACAAAATGAAGCGTTTACTAGTGACACCTGGGTTTTGACATGGCATAGCTTGCCTTACAGAACATAAAATGCCATAAAACCTATGATATCCGTTTACATTGAAGGATTGTCATTCAGGGAAATATATTTTTAGAAATGTTATTTAGACAAGTGAGTCACTTCAGGCCGTTTGAAAAAGACACGTGCGCTGACACTAACTTGCTCCATCGTGCAGTTGATGGCCCTTACATGACTTACAATTTAATCTCAAATAAAGGCTTTCAACGCTTTACATGGTCTACAATCTATCATCTGTAATTATAATTAGAAGAAGATCCTGTTGTAACGTACACTTTGTCTCAGACGTTAGACAAACACGGAACTAAGATGTCCTAGGATAAAAAAAACTGCTGGTATACACTTAAATTTCATCAGTGAACATTTCTTTTTCAAACGGCCGAAATGACTTAGCGAAAGGTATACATTAATAAAAATAGTTTCTATAGTCTCACTGGCCATATTTTCGCGGTAAATAAAGTATACTTACCGGATTGTTTACCCCATCACGGATCGCAAAACGCAAGTTTCTCTCTGGAGGGTCCTAAATCAAAGAGTAGATTTTCCGGAAACTTTAATGAATCTTTATGAATCACATGATGGTATGTAGCTTTTGTTATGATTTTTTAATATTTTGCTTGAAAGCTCTACAATTTTCTCTCTGGACGGCCCTAAGCCAAAAAGCAGATTTTGATACAGTCATATACGTGTTGCTTTTACAATTTATTTATACAATTTACCTGAAAGCCTTCAGATGTTCTCTCTGGAAGATCCCAAGTCGAAACGTAGAATGTCCAAAAACTTAAGTAAATGTTCATGACACACCTGTATGACTTTTCATACCATTATTATATCTTAGCTGCATGAAAGACTAAATTTTCAGCAGTGGTGTGTGAGAACTTGTATCACGTGTTTTGAACACTAGTGCGTGTTTGTTCTATAAGTGAAAACTTTGTTTATATTAGTTTGAAGACAATTCTGTTCCAATCCTGATTGAAATAAAGACATGAAATTTGTTAAATGATCTATCTGAAGACTAGAAATTTATGTTGTTAAAGGCAATAAGTGTGGGGTCTGCGTTACTTTGAAAATAATGTGTGACTGTTAGGTTTTCGAAGTTCAAATAGGTCAACCAAGAAAACGACACAAATAGGAGAAACTACCTGGCCAGACCCTATTCAGCAATTCAGGAATTAAACTCTTCAGGTCATGTACATTGCCTTACCTCTCAATCACACATACACATCTATAGATGGGTTGATGTTAACAGAAAATAGTACCAAATAATTTAACAGAATTCAGACTGAGGAATGAAGCGGAGTTATTCTGTTAATTCGACGTAGTAATAATTTGCAATAACATAGCAATATGACAAGCTGTCAAATTTCATCAGGACAGATTTGAGAAGCTGGATTATACTCCTTACAGCGAATGTGCCGCTCTTTCACATTATCACGAATATGTTTTCCTACCGTAGATTAGCACGGCAGGGTTTATGTTATAAATAATTCAGGCTTTTATAAGCTTGGCGACAGGCGTCGTTGCATGGAACCCAATAAAATTTGGGCAATCATTACACGCAGCAATCGGAAAGATAAATTTATTTAAAAACATAACTCAAGAGAATTGTTAATTGCATGCGTAAAGGAAGCGTAGTCAAAAAAAAAGCGCTGGAGCTATCCACACAAATGGGAAGAGAATTGTAGTTTTTGAGCAACTAAGAGATTCGTTCTTTTGTAAGGGAGTCATACATGATATTGGTAGTGAGTTAAATGAAGAAGGGATTTTGTCTGAACTAAAGCGGTGTAAATGTATCAAAGCACAAAGGCTGTTCAAAGGTAAAGATAAAAGTCAGCCAATTGACGATTGTCTCAATCTACTCTGTATAATACGGTTTAATTTGTTATGAGGTTACCAGTTAGGTATAAAAGGGTTATCATCGTTTCAGTACCCAAGTGAGGGAAAAATACCGCAATTCCTAGGTCCTATGGGTCAATAACTCTCACATCTTGTATTCGTAAATTCATGGAAAGAATGATAAATAAAGTTTGGTTCCTCAGTAAGCACAATCTGTTCAGTTCTGTTCAAGGTGGTTTTCGAAATGTTCGCTGTACAACTGATCATGTTACCGCTCTGGAGTCTTCTAGTCGGAACTCCCTTTGTAATAAAGAGTATTTACCTGCAGTGTTCTTGGACATAGAAAAAGTCTTTGATATGGTATGGAGAACAGCAGTTTTAATCAAACTTGTAAACATGGGCATTGGGGGTAAAATCTTTATTTATTCAAATTTTTGTTCCTTACAGGTTTATCCAAGTTTGAGTCGGTAAAGACGTCTCCAGATGCGTTTCTGTCGAGAACGAGGTATTTTCGCCAACCTTATTTATTATCGCCATCAATGATCTGCCTGGGGTACTGCCGACTAAAATATTTTGCCTTTCAGCCGCGAGAGCCTGGGGCACGGGTAGTGCGAGATCGTGATTCCCTTTTTCTCCAATACAATTCCTCGTATTAATTTGCAGGAATTCCAGATTAAAAGATGATTTACTCAGCGGGTACCAATCTGTTCGACGCAAAAATGGATGTGGCCGTTTATGTCCGCTTCCACCTCTCTTCCAGAATAACTAAGGTTAAATTATTTGCTATTTTCTTTGAAACTATCCCTACGTGGCGTTTTCGCGCCATTAACAAGCACTTACAATTATTGTATCTAATGTCTTTGAGGAGCACGCAGCCGTGCATTCAAAATCAAACTTTTAGTGTGTGTTATGGAAGGGGTGACTTGCGGGCATCAAACCATGATTGAACTGTTTTTATCTGTAATTTCTGTGGCACCGGTACACAACGTTGTATAAGCACTTTATGTGTCTAATTACTTATTTTATATATGTGTGCGTGTATATACATACATACAAACATACATGTGTCTCTTGAGCGGGTCTAATACGCGTCACATCTATTAACCTTGTGCACAAAAAGCGCTGCATTGCCATTTAACAGAGACAAAAGCGTCGGTCACAATCAAAATCGTCTGCACGCATACTGCGAACTGTTGCCAGCACAAACGATTAGAAAGCACATGTATGTATAGGCTACTTTACCAACCATCATGATCAGCGCCAAGTCCTAAAATTGTAATTCGACATAACATAGTATAAACATTAACACTTTGTAAAATTCAGTTTTTAACACTTTGGAAAGTAATAACCTTACATCACGAATGCTTTCCCTTCTCCACACTAACAAAACATTGGATTTAATATTATTAAAGTTATGTTACATGGCATTTCAGTTTTATTCCAAAAATTTCAAACTAAACAAATGTAGTCTTGACAGAATTCAACATATATACATATATGTAGTCTTGTCACAATTCAACATACATTTGTGGTTGACAGACAACACGTGTTAGGCGAGTGTAATATTCATTCACTTCATGATTATTTGCTTCGTCGTAATTACAAACTATATATGCCAGCTACTAAGACACTGGTGGATTAAGTGTCTAACTGACGGGAGAGCAATGTCCACATCCGGGACATTTTGTGCCATCAGCCAAACGGAAGTATGTCATCACGGGATCTGCGCAAGGCGGAAGTGGGCATGGAAGAGGAAAGCACACCTGTCAACAGACATCAGATGAAAATTAGACGTACACAGAATACAGAATGAGGAATGTTGGAATAACGCTCACCAAACGTGTTCCTGTTCATCTTTGTTCACTTGACGGGTTAATTTGCCGTGTAAAATGGCAGTTATCAAGTATCTAGCAATTATAAAGTTTCCTAAGTGGCTTATGAAATAATCTGACTGGCATTTGCGGTCGATCATATGTTCATGCAGCGGGGATCGGTCAGTCATTTATACTACTGCGTCATTAGAATCAGGAGAGTTTCTCAGTACTGCGTATAGCCTACTTAACCGAGCCACGGAATTGCACAAGGGGAGGGGTTGTGTGATCGGTCCAGTTTTATGAAATCGGTCCTAGATCCACCTTTCGGGACAATTTTGTCGTGATTTCAGTTTGAATCCCTCCTGATACTTCCAAAGCGGTTCAAGATGAGTTTGCATAAAGTACACGGCTCAAGTACACATGAAATTTGAATGAACGCTGGTCAGCAGAATATTTATAGACTAGTCATCCGTGGCTGGAAAGTGGGCATGGCGTAATACTTCAACATTAACCTGTGTTTTGGGATGTTGAACAATAAGTTCTTGTCTTGTTACCAACTATGGCAACCTCCCAAATGGATGAGAAGAAGTTGCGACACATTGAGTCAACATATATCCATGCATCAAATATTAAACCAGTGGCTCTGAAAGTCGGATTACCAATGCCTCAAATCGAATAAAAATGTATTACTGGAGTTACCGAAAAGTTAATGACAATGAAGTTACCAAGGCAACCTTCGTATTAAGTTTGTATAGTAATTATAAAACTCCAGATTTTACCATTCGGGCTCGAAGTTAAAATGTTAAAACCAATGTAGTTACCAAGAGCGGTTAACGTCAAAGTCGGACAAATGTGAATCATGGCACACTGTGGACCATGGCATACGTATCAATATACCAATAGCTAAACGACTTTCACCTCTAAAACTCTGAGGTGCAAAAGGCGTGGACGGAAATCCACATCGGGGCGGTCAGAAGCCATCGTATCATGCTTAACAGGTTAGAGTCGTCGGGTGTATAAGGAATGCCGAAAAGTGTGTTTATTTAAATACTTTGAATTCCGTCTATCTAAATCTGAAACCCCACAAACTCACTTGATGGAGACTTTGACGAGTCAGCGACGGACATTGGTCGCACCCTTCACATCTGGTACCGTCTGGTAAATAATAAAACGCCTTCACCGGATGTTTACATGGTGGCAGTGGACAAGGGAGGTGTGGACAGTCACTGGGCTGTGAACACAGAGGGTGTAACAGTCATGTGAGTCTAGTTTAACCAGTAGTCAGTGGACAAGGGAGATGTTGACACTCACTGGGCTGTGGACACAGAGGGTGTAACGGTCATGTGTGTCTAGTTTAACCAGTAGTCAGTGGACAAGGGAGATGTTGACACTCACTGTGCTGTGGACACAGAAGGTGTAACAGTTATGTGTGTCTAGTTTGGACAAGGGAGGTGTGGACACTCACTGAGCTGTGGTCACAGAGGGTGTAACAGTCATGTGTGTCTAGTTTAAATAGGAATAGCAACCTGTGGATGGTCGTGGGTTTACCCCGCGCTCTGCACAGTTTCCTCTCACCATGATAGTGACCACCGTCGTAAAGGTGAAATATTTGTGAGTACGGCATAAAATACCAGTCAAATAAATAAATAAATTAATTAATTAACCATTATGTATCTATACACCAAATGTTAAACCACTTTTACATCTAAAAGGCCATGAGATTCAACCCAAGCAAAGGTACGGGCAGATATTTAACAACGAGTGCACAGAAGCCATCACAGCACGCATAACGTGCATTCCTCTGGCATATACAATTTGCCGAAAGGTGTGTTTAAGCACTGCCTACATGTATCTAAATCCCAGACCCCACAAACTCACTTGATGGAGACTTTGACGAGCCAGCGACGGGCATTGGGCACACCCTTCACATCTGGTACCGTCCGGTAAATAATAGAACGTCTTCACCGGATGTTTACACGGCGGCAGTGGACAAGGGGGTTGTGGACACTCACTGGGCTGTGGAGATAGAGGGTATGCAAAGCCATGTGTGTGTAGTTTAACTGACAATCAGTGGACAAGGGAGGTGTGGCCATTCGCTGGGCTGTGGAGATAGAGGGTATGCAACAGCCATGTGTGTGTAGTTTAACTGACAATTAGTGGACAAGGGAGGTTTGGCCATTCGCTGGGCTGTGGAGATAGAGGGTATGCAACAGCCATGTGTGTGTAGTTTAACTGACAATCAGTGGACAAGGGAGGTGTGGCCAATCGCTGGGCTGTGGAGATAGAGGGTATGCAAAGCCATGTGTGTGTAGTTTAACTGACGATCAGTGGACAAGGGAGGTGTGGCCATTCGCTGGGCTGTGGAGATAGAGGGTGTGCAACAGCCATGTGTGTGTAGTTTAACTGACAATTAGTGGACAAGGGAGGTGTGGCCATTCGCTGGGCTGTGGAGATAGAGGGTATGCAACAGCCATGTGTGTGTAGTTTAACTGACAATCAGTGGACAAGGGAGGTGTGGCCATTCGCTGGGCTGTGGAGATAGAGGGTGTGCAACAGCCATGTGTGTGTAGTTTAACTGACAATCAGTGGACAAGGGAGGTGTGGCCATTCGCTGGGCTGTGGAGATAAAGGTTATGCAACAGCCATGTGTGTGTAGTTTAACTGACAATCAGTGGACAAGGAAGGTGTGGCCATTTGCTGGGCTGTGGAGATAGAGGGTATGCAACAGCCATGTGTATGTAGTTTAACTGACAATCAGTGGACAAGGGAGGTGTGGCCATTTGCTGAGCTGTGGAGATAAAGGTTATGCAACAGCCATGTGTGTGTAGTTTAACTGACAATCAGTGGACAAGGGAGGTGTGGCCATTCGCTGGGCTGTGGAGATAGAGGGTATGCGAAGCCATGTGTGTGTAGTTTAACTGACAATCAGTGGACAAGGGAGGTGTGGCCATTCGCTGGGCTGTGGAGATAGAGGGTATGCAAAGCCATGTGTGTGTAGTTTAACTGACAATCAGTGGACAAAGGAGGTGTAGCCATTCGCTGGGCTGTGGAGGTAGAGGGTATGCAAAGCCATGTGTGTGTAGTTTAACTGACAATCAGTGGACAAGGGAGGTGTGGCCATTCAATGGGCTGTGGAGATAGAGGGTATGCAAAGCCATGTGTGTGTAGTTTAACTGACAATCAGTGGACAAGGGAGGTGTGGCCATTCGCTGGGCTGTGGAGATAGAGGGTATGCAACAGCCATGTGTGTGTAGTTTAACTGACAATTAGTGGACAAGGGAGGTTTGGCCATTCACTGGGCTGTGGAGATAGAGGGTATGCAACAGCCATGACAATCAGTGGACAAGGGAGGTGTAGCCATTCTCTGGGCTGTGGAGATAGAGGGTATGCAACAGCCATGACAATCAGTGGACAAGGGAGGTGTGGCCATTCACTGGGCTGTGGAGATAGAGGGTATGCAACAGCCATGTGTGTGTAGTTTAACTGACAATCAGTGGACAAGGGAGGTGTGGCCATTCGCTGGGCTGTGGAGATAGAGGGTATGTAACAGCCATGACAATCAGTGGACAAGGGAGGTGTAGCCATTCTCTGGGCTGTGGAGATAGAGGGTATGCAACAGCCATGACAATCAGTGGACAAGGGAGGTGTGGCCATTCACTGGGCTGTGGAGATAGAGGGTATGCAACAGCCATGTGTGTGTAGTTTAACTGACAATCAGTGGACAAGGGAGGTGTGGCCATTCTCTGGGCTGTGGAGATAGAGGGTATACAACAGCCATGACAATCAGTGGACAAGGGAGGTGTGGCCATTCTCTGGGCTGTGGAGATAGAGGGTATGCAACAGCCATGACAATCAGTGGACAAGGGAGGTGTAGCCATTCTCTGGGCTGTGGAGATAGAGGGTATGCAACAGCCATGACAATCAGTGGACAAGGGAGGTGTGGCCATTCACTGGGCTGTGGAGATAGAGGGTATGCAACAGCCATGTGTGTGTAGTTTAACTGACAATCAGTGGACAAGGGAGGTGTGGCCATTCGCTGGGCTGTGGAGATAGAGGGTATGTAACAGCCATGACAATCAGTGGACAAGGGAGGTGTAGCCATTCTCTGGGCTGTGGAGATAGAGGGTATGCAACAGCCATGACAATCAGTGGACAAGGGAGGTGTGGCCATTCACTGGGCTGTGGAGATAGAGGGTATGCAACAGCCATGTGTGTGTAGTTTAACTGACAATCAGTGGACAAGGGAGGTGTGGCCATTCTCTGGGCTGTGGAGATAGAGGGTATACAACAGCCATGACAATCAGTGGACAAGGGAGGTGTGGCCATTCTCTGGGCTGTGGAGATAGAGGGTATACAACAGCCATGACAATCAGTGGACAAGGGAGGTGTAGCCATTCTCTGGGCTGTGGAGATAGAGGGTATGCAACAGCCATGTGTGTGTAGTTTAACTGACAATTAGTGGACAAGGGAGGTGTGGCCATTCTCTGGGCTGTGGAGATAGAGGGTATGCAACAGCCATGACAATCAGTGGACAAGGGAGGTAGAGGAAGTGGAGGATGTAGAGCTTAACCAGCAGTTGGTGGACAAGGGAGGTGTAGACACTCGCAGGACTATATATGGAGGGTGTAACCAGTCGTGCATGTGTAGTTTGACAGGTAGCTAGTAGACAAGGGAGGTGTAGGCTGTGGATTTAGAGAGTGTTTTAGCTGTGCGTGTGTAGTTTATCAGACAGTCAGTGGACTTGATTGTAACTGCCATGCATGTGAAGTTTATGAGGCCGTCAGTGGACATTGGAGGTGTGGCCCCTCGCTGGGTCGTGGATATAGATTCCAGACACTGTATATATGCATTGTTACGTTTGTATATCACTCCGTTTGCTGGTATAAGCGAAGTGTCTGACATCATGTAATGACGCTGACCACTCATCCGTTAGGAATCAGTCATCTTGCACAAAGACAATGCTGTGGCGAAATGACTTTAGTCAAGGGTCCACAGCAAGAACGAGAAATCTAGAGGTAAATACATCACATCATCAGTACTTAGCTGCTGGGGGGTTGCATGAATACTAAGAGCAATGCAGTTACCAGTTAACCCATTAATTTTAATGCTGATCCAATAAGACGGAAAGACCTTTGTGTTCATGAGAAAAAGAGAAGAATTTACGCATTTTTCACATCCGGGGCATCTCGTTCCATTCGGCAAGTAGTAAAAGGTATGCTCGGGCTTGTCACATCGAATGGGCGGACATGGGAGTCTGGGGCACTCTGCTGGCTGCGGGAGAGAAACTTGTAGCTGTTATCCAGTGGCCTGTCCTACCAAACCAGTTCAGCGCCTGAGCTAAGGCGGTCCAAATATACTGATGAGCCTGACCTAATCAGATTTTTGTCAGAACAGTTCACGTGGATAATATTCAAAAACACTAACGTCTTACCTGGTAATAAGAAGAACTATCAATAAAAGGCAACCGTATAACCGTATTCAAAAAGTTCGCTGTATGGCAAAACATGTGATCCAATGTTGAGACATATTTATTTAGTTTTCTACAAATTTCAGTGTCTTCAACATCGATTGCATCAGAGCGGACGATGCAAAATGTTCCACCAACATGTACGCTTTCTTTTCTGTACTGATAACTTGATAACGACTGTAAATGACACATGGAAAGGTACTACGTCTATAAAACGATTGAGTGAATGAATGCCTGGGGTTTTACCTCACACTTAACAATTTTTAGTTATATGACGACGAGGAATCGTTAGGTGTGTAAAATGCCGCCACTAAAGTATCATGCCGAAGAAACCAAACATGACACCTCATCCAATCACGTTATACTTACACTGGGTTACTTCGACCTGTTTCCTTGCTCTAGCCTCAGAGTGCTGAGCGCCAAGCTATGCAGCAACAAATGTAATTTTTAAATCTTGTCCTCTAAACAGACATTGGTGTACCAGGCGTCAACTAATAAGGACGTTGCATGTCAATAATCGCAAGGCCAATTCCCAAAGCGACGTATAACACAAAACAACTAAGAAAGAATTAAGAAACTACATGAACTACAAACATAAGACGTAATCATACAAAGAGAAGCAGCCAACAGTTTTCAATGATGTTGGTAAGACGCTAGGTATGTTTTAGGCGAATGAGTGAAATCAGTATTCAAATCGTGTACCATGATAACAAAATAAGTATTTCTGCTGCTCTTTGATTACAACTGTTAATGAATCAAACGCGGCGATCTAATTCTACACGATGAACATACAGCATCTACTCGCGCCAGAGATTCTGGACTCTCTGTCTTTGGTATGGTCTGACCCGGGATTGATCTCTGGTCTCTCGACTATAATGTATAAAACGAAAAATATGTTTGTATGCAAAATGCTGAAATGTAGGCCCCAAACGTTTTACATTTTTGAGGAATGTTTCATGTTTCTTCAAAACTGGACTGTTCAAAACCCCTCTGTTTTCTGCACATTTTCCGTCAGTGGTCGGAAATACTTGAAAATGACGTCATCGATGAACATACTGGGAACGGGGAACCAGCTTTGCCCTCCCAACTCACGCTTTTCTCCAACAAAGTTGTTTTGACAGCCATCACCGTTGACCTCACCACAGCGGGATACTTCATTTCCGGACTGACCACTGGGGCCATAGGAAAACTGTAGTTTAAAGCCATCATGTACGTCTTAAGAACAAAAGTGAATATAAATAATAACCAAGCGTTTTAAAGGCTTATGGTTAGGTGTAACTCACATAGGAAAGATATAGGCCTACAAGAAAAAGTTTTGTGAACACCTAACACCCAAGATGACATAATTAGTGATAAATGGATTCATGAAAAGTTAAACGGAGCATTGACAAAGGATTAGTTAGATACAGAACTGCGGAACTTTTCCTTTTTATATTCTGACAGACGGAGGGCTACAGGCTGAAACATGCAGACACTAGGCGGCTCTACTCTAAATCGAGGCTATATAAAAATGTGGGCGACTTTGGGTGAAGTAAAAAAAGAGGTGGGAGTTGGGTTGGGTGTGGGAGGGCAGGGAACACTCGCGTGGACCAGAAATACTCGCAGAGTGTTGAAGCTATGGTGAATAACTATATCTTGTTAGGCGGTACAAGACATAATACTGAAAATATTTCTGTATTGTTTGGCAAAGAATTCGTGTCTCTGAACAGTCCAGTTTTGTTATTTATCTTGTTGTAGCGCTCCGTCTGTTTGCATATAAAATGGAGAGCTTTAGTTCTGTATCTAGGAATTAAATAAAGAATAGCTTACCCAAGACGCCACAGAACCTGAAACATACATGCAGAAGAGTCGCCTGTTATTGAGATAAACTTTCCTGTTAAAGAAGGTACTTACAGAAGTAAACGGCAGTCTCTACTGACCATTTTAATCGACTCCATCTTGTTTGATAAAAATTGAAAATGAAAAATTGTTTGTGCTGCAGATACCAAAACATAACGCATATCAATTAAGCTTTTCAGTCTGGCTATCTGGAACTGTACTTCAACGCGCGGGCATTATTCTAGATTTCCCTTATTCTAATATGATGACAGCCTCCGCTGCATGGCCAGACTGGCGTTTTATAGTTGTGCCTACTAATTACTGTAGTGACCTATCGATATTTATCAAGCCGATTTTGGTTACAGGAGCGCATTTTCCTTACTATTTATGTAGTAAATATGTTAACTTTAACCTCAAAAATACATAGCCCCTAACTTTCGCGTGGTACATTGCCATACCACCACATGCAGCTTGCACTTTTCTGTACAACATATAAGAAATTCAACCAACAAACAGACAAAAGTAAGGATATATTTTAACTAGGTACAAATAAACACTGCATCAACAACCTAAATGTCTGTGTGGCAGTATTACCCACCCCGAGCTCCTTCACTCTTCAGTTCGGGGGCAAATCTTGGACTCAATTGCCTGGATTGCGCATGTGTAACCTATACGACCAGTATAACAGGTGGGGAATTCGGTCTCTTTTTTTTTTGACTTTCTAAACAGTGGTAAAGACATTTTTAACAGATTTTTTCCATAGGACCGAAAATTTGTGACGTAAAAAAGATGGTTGATGAGATAATTTCTAATTACATTATATAAAAGAATAATTATTACACATAATAATGATGACAGATTCCTATCTTGTGTTCTTTAACACGTGCGTGGTATTGTTGGTAATAAAGTATGACATGTTGGACCATGATTTCTGTTTTTGGTTGAAAATATTGACTTGAATGGAGCTTTTTTGAGATATATCGATTTTGCATATTTCCCTCCCCACTGCTAAAGACAGCTCGTTTTATATTTATTTATTTATTTGATTGGTGTTTTCTGTCGTACTCAAGAATATTTCACTTATACGACGGCGGTCAGCATTATGGTGGGTGGAAACCGGGCACAGCCCGGGGGAAGCCCACGACCATCCGCAGGTTGCCGGCAGACCTTCCCACGTACGGCCGAAGAGGAAGCCAGCATGAGCTGAACTCACAGTGACCGTATTGGTGAGAGACTCCTGGGTCAGGCTAGCGCGCTAATCATCTGAGCCACGGATGCCCCGCTCGTTTTTTATGCAATTCACAGAGAACGTCTATCTTCTGTATTTGTTCTGTTCTGATTGATTGATTGATTTATTTATTTGATTGGTGTACTCGAGAATATTACACTTCTACGACGCGGCCAGCATTATGGTGGGTGGATACCGGGTAGAGCCCAGGCCAAACTCACCACCATCCGCAGGTTGGTGGAAGACCTTCCCACTTTCGGTGGGAGAGGAAGCCGGCGTGAGCTGGACTTGAACTCACCGGACTGGTGAGATTCCCCTGGGTCATTGCGCCGCGCTAAGTGCATCGACAACACCCGTGACCATTTGACAACTATCACGCTGCATTGTTTTTACTCGCTACGCTATAGTTTTTATGTTGCATTTAACATGACAAAAAACTTGTTGAAGCTTGGATTGGAGGCGTAGTTTGCGTAGATCACTCTGCACGTGATCAGACCACTTGACCAACAACTTTCGAACAACTTGGCTAGGTGTCAAAGCATGATGGTTTGCTGAAACAATGTGGGCAACTCGTTAACCTCCTTCCAATCCCCCACTCAATCACTCATTTATCAACATAATATACGCATTGTCTTTACAAAACCAAAGCTTACCTTGAGTAACTGACCATCCAGCCAAGAGGAATACGAACACGGTCAACATGTTTTTTTTTTTGGCCCTGTAGTCCTTATCAGTGTTATATTCAGGCACTGTTAACTATACTTCGCCTGTCATGAGATAAGTACTTGTACAGTGTGAAGTCCACAGGTTATACACTGTCCTTGTAAACATGGCATTGTGGGGAGTTATTGAAAGCTTCTCATATCACTTTACACAGATGCCTTACACAATAACTCTGGTCATGATATTCTCTAAAAACGACAGTGTACAAATTTACACATCACACAAATTGTCTCATTTCTGTAGCACATCTACAATGACGTATGTATATGTAACATTGAAATATACGTCACTGTGGATGTGCAAGTTTGTAGACTGTGTATAACTGGTACTCAAGATCATGTGGAGTTTGCCACAATACTGCGCACGCCACTGTACTCTCTCATTTGTACATAGATCTTTATCTCAGCTAGTCTGTTTTCTCCAACATGATCACTGTCGTTCATGTCAGTGAACTGATGATGAATGAAGCACAATGTTCATCATCAAATAAATATTTTTGTGGTGATGAATATCCTCGAAACACTTCAAAGTCTCAGTGGGAAGTTGCGCCACTCTAACCAAGAGGTGTTGAATGTATCCCGGCCTTGGACAAAGAATTTTGTTAGTTTATCCAAGTCTCTCCGGTTTCCACCACGATAAAAATAACCGTCATCGCATCAGTGAAACACTTCTAAAGAATAACCTAGCAATCAAACACATGAATGAACCAATGAAAGACTGAACATGTTGGCAAATCATTAAGCTGAACTGCTTGTCGGTCATTCTTGGGGTGATTTATTTATTTATTGGATTGGTGTTTTACGCCGTACTCAATAATATTTCACTTATACGACGGCGGCCAGCATTATCGTGGGAGAAAACCGGGCAGAGCCCGGAGGCGGAGGGAACCCAGATCATTACCAGTATTAAATAAAAACAAAGCAAAAACTTTAGTTATTTCGGCAGAGTGGTGGAAACAGATCTAAACGATCACAAACACTTTTTTCGGACGTGCTTTTAACTGTATAAATCAACTTTTAATCACAAATTCTTGCGAGACAAGACTATGCGCCATTTTGCAGCAATCGGAAACACGATGTCGCGTCACTCCACGGAGTTCGTGTGACGTAAGCGGAAACAGCTGCGTCCTCAGGTTATGGAAATCCAGTCAGACTGGTTAAAATTGATCACATAGTGGCGCTTTCGATTGTCACTATGTGCGCGATTTTGGTTACGTTAAACCGCGATATCTCAGTAATGCTATATCACAAAACTAAAAGTTATGCTTTTTAAATTTCACGAGGGATTCTTTATTGATGCACACACACACACACATATATATATGGTCTAGTGTTGTCTTTCCTTATAAGTTGCGTGACAAATTTCTGGCACACGAGGTGCAGTTTAACCAGGCTGGACTTGAAGCAGAACATTTGTAGGTTTCATCCATATAGATCTGTCCACGGTACACAACCTGTCGTTGTTTGCGCAGTCTTATGTCCGATAGTTGAAGACGTCTTGTCTTCCACTTATCCAACGCGGGAAAGTTTGTCAGTAGGCCTACTTTTCTAGTGGCCAGTATAGTTTTCCAATTATCTAATGGTCAGTATAGTTTTACCAATTATTTAATGACCAGTATAGTTTTCCAATTATTTAATAACCAGTATAATTTTCCAATTGTCTAATAGTCAGCGAAGTCTTCAAATGATATAATGACCAGTACAGTTTTCCAAGGGCACATAGATTTCCTTCACCTATTAAACTGACGGCTGTCTAATAATCTTATGAGCATACCATTAAACAACAATCAATCAATCAATCAATCCATCATCGGTCATTTCAAACAGGTTACACGATGCGCAGACTTATTAATAGCAAGATAAAACAGTTTTCAAAATATCTTTTCACCTTTATTGGTTTTAGCAAAATCTGTTCAAACTCAATACAATTCCCTCTTAATATCCATGCAAATGACCTGCTGTCTCCAGTTCGTGTGCCGAAGGTGTCTGTAAAGAAATATAATAAAGTCATTATTTCGATGCTTTCATCCGCCCATTCCAGCCTACCTTTTTTTTATTGGGAATATACTAGAAACTACTGTTCCATGTACACAAATATCGCAGGTTAACTTGGAGTTTTCGCAAATATAGGCCACAACTTACAGCATCGAGACACTTCAATCCGCGCAGTATGGGTCACCCTGGCACGTACGTCCAAACCACTGAAATGTTCGGATCTTGACGTTTTTACAGTTGATTGGCCAGGCCGGGGTAGACACAGCAGGACACGGTGGCGCCAACCTTGTGACCTTAAATGACCACATACTGTGTAAATCTATTCTTTTCCCAATATATACACATCTTTTTACTATATACCAGAACGCTTGAGGCTTCCAGGGACAAAAAAAAACTGATTTTGAAAATTATATTGTCATTCAAAATAATAGCAGAACTACTTTTTGTCAGTGGGGTTAGAGGCATATTTTTGAAACAGCAAAAGCTTTTCACATTATTACACTTTATAAAGATTCCAGTAACAGCCTTTAGGTAAAGAGCATCTAAAAGAGTAACTAAAATTCCGTTAATTAGAATATCCTTATCACGTGCGTGTTAATTTACATTTCCATTTACTCACCTCTGATAAGATACCACCTATAAAAAAAGTAAAACGGTGAAAAATAAAACATAATTAGTTGAGTCAACTCCTCAGCTCTGATATAAGCAAACCTGAAACATCAGCATTTAAAGTAACTCCGAACAACAAGGACGGTTGTATAGGCCAGTTCAGTGCGCAGGATTTAGGCGGAGGAGAGAAAAATAGTGGAATCTCTACTTGAAGGCAGGTCCTGTGTGTCCACATTCACTTTAACATAGCTGGTAAATGCTTTCAAAGAGAAGGAATCGCCAAAAGTTCATTAAAGTACACATTACATACCCTGGGTTAAACCCAGAACAATCAGCAAGATGATAAGTGTTGGTGCCTGCATCTCGACGAGATATCTGGGAGGTCGACGTATAGCGTATATGGAAGTTTCCGCAGATCTGTTAAATGGTTAATGAATAGCCCCAGTGGTTTAACACACCGTGTAAACGTATAGATAAGATAACGGTCCGTCACTCGGTGTGTCGGTCTGGGACATGAGTATACGGTTTAGTATGGTGCACCAGAGGCATGCGCATATCTGCAGGTACTTGTCCTTAGTGGCCAATGAAGCAATAAAAGTTTCTTCACGTTCAGTACATGTATAAAACTATCATGTCCTCGTCGACGAATGTCTTTATATGGTTGGACTCATACATGCTCTTAATTTTCAGTGACTCGAGCGGTATGGCAATGACTTTATTCTGTATTACCGAATGATTTTACATCGAAACCTAGAACCAACACGAGAACATACCAGTACACTTTGTAATGAAGGCTGATCTGAACTACCAGAATCATCAAGTGCCTTGTGCCTCTTCACACCTCTTACCAAAGATACAGCCGATGTAGACACTTTTACCGCAAATATAGTCCAACCTGGCGGTGTTATTCTAGGGAAACAGAATGGCCTGATAATAGTTGATCGCAAGGAAGGATTGTCACAATTATGACGTTTAGATTGGAAAACGTTATGTACTGATGATATTAATGTAGTGATATCGGGAGTCATGATTTTTCATTTTCTGTTCCTAAACATCAAATGTTAGTGTGTTTATCTAGCGGACAGATTATTTTTCATTAAACATAATGTCAGACTAATCACACAACACCTTATTAACCATTTGGCAATCATTTTATCACAGTCAAAGATGCTGTACATTCATAAATTGCGTAGTTACAAAGAATTTCTATGAATTAAAACAATGATAACAATATTCCTTGTTATAGCAAGACTTCTGATTAGTCTTTACACAAATTCATGCATATCACAGGTTGGCAATATAGTTTAATCAAGTTTTTCTTCCTTAAAGGAGATTTGAAATAAAATTAATCCATCAACGAAACAAGATTTACACATTTCGAAAGGTTGAGGATGGAAATCCAAAATCTAATTTTTATACCTTAGCTGTTGTATTTGTTTGTCTGATAGAATCATGTCACACGGTGGAAATCCAATACATTCAGGTAGGTTTAATACTTTTGAACATAAATATAAACCTTCACATGTTATATTGGCTCCCCACCCTCACTGATGCCGCCAAGAACTAATTTGTGGAAAAATGATTTGCTATTTCTCAACACCACGTGTCACGTGTCACATGTCACAATCTATTCGTGACCTTCACTGAGAAATAGCTTGTGCAAGGTTAATGTGGAATTGCTCAATAGGCGTTTGGTCACTAATGTCACATCTGCAACGGCCTTCACTGATGCCCTTGAGAACTGCTTATGCCAGGGTGCATGATCTGACCTTTCTCCACACGATGTGGTCTCAGATGTCACGTCAGCTCACATGTGGTCTTTCTCGCCACCTTGTAGTTTTAGATGTTATCTGCTATCACATTCACTGATGACCTTGAAAACTGCCCTGTGCAAGGATGTGGTGGCCTTTTTCAACACCAACTTGTTTTGCTTGTTACATCTGCACATAAACTTCACTGATTCCCTCCAGAGCCTTGTGCAAGGCTGATGTGGTCTTTCTCGCCACCTTGTGGTTTTAGACAGTACATCAGTTCAGTACCTTCACTGATGCCCTGAGAACTGCCTTTTAGACAAATGATGTGGCATTTCTCACCACCTCGTGGCCTTAGATGAGGTGATTCCCTAGTAAAATTTATTGATATAAATATGCCAAATGCCTAGGCTAGTCAACGTCTGGCGGAAGCTCTGAAACACATAACTAATTTTACACCAAAGTTCAAATGAAGGTGGACTGTTTGCGAAGTGCAAGTATCTGGTTATGTAAATGTGAAGGCTGCCTTGACGTAGCAGACTTAATGGCGGGTAGCTTCTTGTACACTTTTTCCTCTGAATAATTCCTAGGTGTGGAAGATTTCTTGGATGGTCTTGGCTCCTCGTCTTTTGTTGGTGTCTCTGGGAAGAAGGAGAGATCCATGACCTTGAGATCATCCTGTGTGAGATTCTCAGAGGTGTAACCACGGTTGATCATTCTCTGTGACATTGGCAGGTTTCTCGGTAAATCAACACTCTCTAAATTCTGTAAGAATATGAGAAAGTCATGACATGCTTCATACAGACTGAACGCTGATTTTCAGTTGAAAGTCTCTGGGACATGCACAGCATAAAAACAGCATGTCAAATTATATTCACCCAAAAAAGGCTGTGAAACTGGTTTTCATGAAACATTTACGAAGAACACTTACAGGTGTTGTCAGGGCCTGGTAAGGAGAACAAAGCTGACCAAAACGTGAAGTCTGGTAGGAATTGATGGCACCGAACTGTCCACGGCGACTCTGACGGTATCTCTTCTTCCTCTCCAGGTCACGGTCAACCTTCACCCCCAAGAATGACTATAAACACGAGAGGGAGGGTCTGAGCACTGGCTCTTACACAAAGACAAAACATACTTACGTAACAACAGCACACATGTAGCAATCAACTGTGTGAAGTGATCTTACTTTATAACATGAAGAAAGTTTTGAGTGATTACTACAGAAAAAAACTTACACCTATTATATAGAAACACCTATTCACATTCATTAAACAGTGCATAATACACAAAATTCCCAAATTCTATCATGTTTATCCAACCTAAAATGGTCATTTTAAAGCAGCACTTTCATTTGTTTACTGCCACAGTCGTTACATCATTAAAATTAGGTGCAGGCGGTTTTCCAGTAAAACTTTCAAAGTATCCAGAATGCTATTATAGGACACCATCATCATCCCTGTCCTGACGTCCTCTAGTATAGTTATGAAATCAAGTCTGAAGATATGGACACAGAAGCATAACACATCTAATCTTATTATTTGATTGTTATGTCATGCCACACTCAAGAATTTTTCACTTTGATAGACGTTGGTGGTCAGAAACAGGAAAAGGCTTGTGACATTTGATTCCTTGTTTCCTGTCACCACTCGCAAGTCATTTTACCCCATCTTTAATTCCTTTCATTTATTGCCACAAATTGCCGTAAAAGGTAAGATCATCAAAAAATATTGCCGAAACAATAATAAAGAATGAAAACTGGTCTGACGCCTGAGTCAAGTTTTTAAAATATATTGACAGGATTTATTTACTTCATTTTTTGATTACGCCATACTCAAGAATATTTCACTTATAGGACGGCAAGCATTATGTCAGGAGGAAACCAGGTAGAGCCTGGAAGAAACCCACAACCATCCGCAGGTTGCTGGAAGACCTTCCCACGTACAGCCAGAGAGGAAGTCAGCATGAGCTGGATACTGACAGGAAGCAAGGGATAAAGTTTCACAGGCCTAAACCACTGAGCTTTGGCAGGTTACTGAGGAATTTACCATGTGATCTACACACAGTATTTGTGGATGACAACACTAGACTGTGCAAGCTACCACATGAGCATTGTCAATCAATTTGATATTGTCACCAAGGCCCACAAAAATTAAGAGCCAGGCAATTTACAAATTGGCTGTCCAAGGCCAGTTCTGAACCTGCATCCTGTGTGTTCTAGCAATTGAAAGGCAATAACCTGTAGTCACTAGACCACAGCCCACTCTCCATCACTCCTGTCACATAATTGCTTTCCTTATTATGCAAAGCGAGATCACAGTAAAAGTTGCTAGAAGGTAAAGTTCAGTTCTGCCATCACAAGTTCATTCATTGACAACAGCACACAACAAATTCATTTCAAGACGAAGTAACGTCTACATATCATGTACTCCATTCTAATCACAGATCACCAATAGTCACCTTCCTGCAATCCTGAAGTCCGGTGCCAAAAGCAAACGTCTGAGATCTGTAGGTGTGCTTAAGAAGATCAGCAGGTACATGCAAACTGGTGCGCACTGGTGCAGAGTTGATTGTAGTTTGACAAACCTGAGGGTGACACAGGTGACTACAGATGGGTGACAGAGAGACAAGGATTGTGCATCAGTAAGACAGTGCATGCTGGATTTACAGGTCACAAGCCAGAGATACTATATATCAGAACATGCCTAAACTGGCAGCCAGAAAGAAAAATGCTTCTAATCTACATCTATATGTGGAAGTAATAAGAAACTACAAAATAAACTACAATAAACTTTCTTTATTTCTAAGAAGCACAGCCATCTGTAATGTTAATTACATTTTTTTTCCCATATGAGCCCTTTTAGCAAAACAGTACTTAAATGAGCCTGGAAATTTTCCTACTGAATCAGTAGAGCTCATGGCTTATAAGCTGCTCATAGTTCATTCTGTATCAAATTCAATTTGGCTTTTTTCAGAAAATCCCACCATTACAAAAAAAAAAAAAAAATTTATCTGAGCATGTGCAATTAATCCCAGAAACATATATATAAATAAATGTAAACATTTCAATTTAGCTTCTTCAGAAGTTCAGTAAACCATCCAAATCTAACAGTTGGGCAGAAATTCAGATGTGTATAAGCTAATAAAGCAAGCGGAATGCGTGGAGCTTTACCTTTGTGTCCAGCATAGCTGTACTTATTGGGGTGATGAGAGACCTGGCTGAGGTGGGGAGTGGGGACGTCAGTGTCTCTCCTCTCTCTAGAGTAGGGATATCCAGATCCCCACCCTTATCCACCACCTGGGTGATCAGAGGGACACCTGACACTGGGATGGACTGAGTACCTTCATCACGACTATCGGTGTTCACAGTGACATCAACACCTGGTCAACACAAACAAATAAAAACAACAATGTTAATGTCCACAAAGTGATCTGACAAAATGTAATCAAGAATCTGACAAATGTCATGACTTTAACAGCTATTAAGCTATTCAAAACGATACATTTGATAATTTATCAATAAAAATGTTATAGACTACTTATGCACTGATCACAATAGAAGAAATAATTATATACTCAAAGAAGCTGTAAAGAACTGTTTTATCCTATACAGATCTAATGTAGTTGAAACAAGGAAATGGCAACCAAGTTTCCCACAAGGATGACTCAGTAAGCCCCTCTCACCTTTGTTTTTGGAATCATCCAAGGTGGTCCACGGAGTGCCTGGGTGACCCCATGTGGTCTGCACTTTTAAATTCCAGGCCATTGTCTGGGGTCAACAAGGAAAAAATGGGGAAGTTAAGTTACAATGCTATGATGAAAAACTCCATTCTTCCTTTCAATATTTAGCATGGATCTCAAAAGATTAAGAGATAAAAATGTGCATTGTAGTGATGCCCATGTGTATATGAAACAACCAGCAACAAGGGCATGATCAATCATAATGTAATACACCTTTACAATCAGGTACCTTTTCTTACACACCGTAGGCTCGGTCTAAGTCGGATTGACAATTGCTCTATAAACACCACAGAATAGTAATACATTACCAGTTTGCCAACAAATCATCATCAAAACAACATGCAGGAAAGAGCAACAGGCTACATAGCTTGGACCTGAATTACTATAGGCACGACATGTTGCCCATTCTGTTCTTGGTTTTTGATTTGATTGCTATGATTTAATTACAATTCCAGCAGTGATGAACTCACCTGGCCGAAAGTACCAATGTATTCTCCCTGGAGGCTCCAGAGTCTGGCCGTCTTGTCTGTGGATGCCGTGAGGATGAAGACTCCATGGTCGTGTTCTATGTACTCCACACTCACTATTGCACTGTCATGTGCACTCCATGAGGCTTCCAAAGGGGGTGGTGTCTTCACTCTCTAAGAAAACACCCTTTACAGATTAGCGTTCTAAGGTCCCATTTACAAAAGTCAGATTTCTCGTAACTTTTAACTTTTATCTTATATCACAAGTACATGTACTATATTGTTTACTTTTAGCATGTGAGCTGAATGAACGAAACATTCCATACAAAGGTATTTCTATCAGACAAAATGCCACATCTTTTTGTGAATCTCTCATCAGTACAACTTTAATAGAAAACTAAGCAAGTAATATAACATTAGTTACATAGGAAGGGGAGTGGAAACGGAGTTAGACAGCTACCACCACTTTTTTCTGAAGTGCTTGGAACTCTAAATCAACTTTTAAGCTGGAACTCTTACCAGGCCACGGGAAACAAACAGAGTTTGTTGGACATCAGGGAAAACCACTGCATACTTCCCTTATAGAAGTAACTGGAGTCTCATTAGTTTAATTTGATAAAATGGCCTCATTTTCAATTTTCGCGATGTTCACATTTTAGCTTACTTTGAACTGTGATACCCAATTTAGGCAATATCACAGAAATATAAAAACACGCGTTCTAAACCATACGTTTGATACTTTGTTGATTCACATATACATGTGGTCTAGTGTTGTATTTTTTTTTAAGGTTAGCTATGACTGTGTAGGTTATATTCTTCTGTTTTGATTTCATATGTGTTATGACTTGGCAGATTTCCCTCACCCTGTCCTGTGGTTTGATACAGTACGCCATGATGTCCCACACTTTGACTTTCCCCTGGGTGTCCCCGGTTATCAGTATACTGTTGTTAGGTTTGGTGCACATGGCCAGCACGGACTGATCCGCACTGTCAGGGACGTAGAAATAACCTGGATAGATAAAACATCAAACACCTGTTACTTCACAGGTAAACGGTAAAGATAAATGTAAACTATTGACATATAAATCATACATACAGACTGAGAGACATGTTGTTAATATCGTATTATATATAAAGCAAAACAAAAACTGAGACATATGTACTTAATAATGAACACGCTTAATATTCAAGGCTTTATTAAAACATATGCTACCTTTTTTCTACATATATTTTTTTTCTAGATAGTTTTTACATATTTAATCTTAATATACAAATAAATATACCAAGCAGATTCAAACTTGGAATTGCATCCATTCCCCTTTCAAAAGTCATTCATATATTTGTAGAAACAATGCATGATACAAAAAGGCAGAGCTAGTCGGCTGAAAGGTAAATGGGCTCTCTCTTGAGACCACCTGTCCTAATTGCCGATGAATGAATGATTATGGCTTAATGCCACATTGGCAATATTTCAGCCATATCGTGGGGATAATTGCCAATGAAAGACAGATACAGACATCTAGCTCTGGCTGGTGGGGTTGTGGCAAACCAGATACATTGTGTTTCTCGCGAGGTGCTGTGGTTCTGTCAAATTTCCACCTCATCACTGATGAATGTTTTTGTGTAAAGTAAACCAATCAACATGTACTGCTACAAAACATTAACTCAACAGTTGGAAATCAGCCATAGGTGGCTCAGATAGTACAAGCGCTGGACAATCAGGGCCTGGACCATTGAGGTTGTGTGTTCAAATCAAGATATTTCAGCTGTAGCCTCAAGTCAGGAGGTTTGTAAAGTACCTAGAGCAGGTCAGTGATTTATACCAGTCACTCCGGTTTATTCCTCTGTGAGAGACTGACAGATTTATTGGCCAAAAATATACAGTACTAAAGTAAATGTTAAGACTTGCAGCAGGAATGTACATTTGTAGCAAACTGAAAGTTCTTGACTGATTAGTGAATTCTGTATATTAGTAGCACTCGGCGGTCTACACGCACCAACCGACATACAGTACAGGATGTTTCATCTCAGGTTTTGGTAATAAATTCCTACTTGCAGGTATGTACTTACGTAAATTTCATTTAGTCTCATCTCTAAGATCAAGGGTTACATGTATTTCATACAAAGAAATGTTATATTCATAATTAAAGTTAGCGTTTATGCATAAGGATAATCAAGTCAAATGCGATCGTGTGCTATCGAGTGCACTTTTCTTGTTATTGTTTATATTTAGCATTTTGTAGAAAAACTTGTTAGATGAAACTTAATTCAGTAATGAAAATAATGTTTTCCCACAGTTAGCGGACAGAAATGTAGCTGTTTGAGTTTGTAAACTTCATTCAAGCCTAGTCATGCAGTTTAAATGCATGGTAGCGGATTTGGTGCATATATCTAGAGCTCTAGGTTATTGTCTTCACAAATTTAAATTTGTTCATTGATAAGTATGGACAGCTGTTATTTGATATGATAAACGTCAAGGATAAATGTATTCATGGAATTACTTTGTCTGTAACTACGGAAAACTAGGGGTAACATAAACGCACAGAAAATCTGTTTTTGTAACAGCGTTTGTTAATGTAATGGCAATTCGCGTAAGTAAAAACAGTTAAGCGATCATGCAGTATTTGAGCCATAATGTAAACTATGGAAGGTCAATAGTGTCATACTGTTATGACATAAATACAGCATCATAATTATGGAAGATCAACATTGGCATATTGTTATTACATTATGTCAAGTTGTTAATTATGGAAGCGAAACTGTAGCACCCGGTCTACATGCAGCAACCGGCCAACATACTCTACGGGATGCTTCACCTCAGCTTTTGTTTAACGGAATAAATTCCCACTTGCATGTATTTCCTGTACATCCTGGAGACTTGAGTCAGCATTGGTCATTTACTTCCATGAAAGGGGTCCACTAGATCCATGACCCGAGTTAACCCTCTACTCATTAATCTGGCTGTTTTTACTCATATAAGAGAAAAGTTCTTGAGTACAACATTAAACACCAATCAAAAAAAATAAAAACAAATCAAAAGACAGAAGTCCTGTTTTTATCTGGAAACAGTGGTCTTGGAAGTGTTTTCTTGGAAATGTCCTTACAAGAAAAAACATACAGTGTTAAAGCAAATATAAAGCTGTATATATATATATATATATACTATATATATATATATATATAAACTTCTCACCCAGTTCATGTTTATTAGTGTACAGACTCCAGAACCTGAGGTAACCCCCTTCACTGGAGACCAGGACAGCGCTCTCGGTGTACCTCACAGCCAGCCTCCCGCGCAGAAATAGTACCTTGTCCACAGGCGCCTGCTGTCTGTAACAAGAAGGAATACTTTGTCAAGCGACAATGACAATAATACTCCAGACCTTCCACAGAGTCTATAGTTGTAAAATACAGAATAGAAAAATAACTTGAAGAAATGAAGAGGAAGCATTCCTTTTGGTATTCAACATTCGGACATTATCTTTATGTCAAATGTCACATTAATTTTCTACTAATGAAACTTAGCTAGTTGCCCTTGTGGTTGAATTTTAATTGATTGTTTTAGCTTTATTAGCACTTTGACCATAGCTTTTAAAATGATACAACTGAATTTTCTGGCCATACAATTGCCCAGTGCCATCATATTTTATACAGCCCTATATCTACTTTAACACAAAGACAACAACACTGGACCCAATTTCTCCAAAAATCTCTTTGTACTGACATGACATTTTGCAGGGTTCCCAAAATTGTCTGATCCAAAAATTGTAAGAGGCAAATAATTTTTTGATAAATGAAAACTGTTTTTGTGAGGAAAAGGATCAAGGACAATTAATGGGGGAATATTCCCATGCAATGGTAACTTGGGTCCAAGCTGGATCGATCATCTTTCTCTTATAATGCATGGGTAGTACATTACCAGTTTGTGCACAAAACATTACCAGTTTGTGCACAAAACATTACCAGTTTGTGCACAAAACATTACCACAAATGCAGGAAGGAACAACAGACTACACAGCTTTCCTGAATTACGTTAGGCAGGAAAAATTTCCCATTGCAAAACACATCCCACATTCAAGAAAGCTGGGCAAAATAAATAAACTTGATGAAGCAAGTTTTTGCAAGCTTTTCAAGGTGAACTAAGTACATGTACTTACCCCTTCTCAATTCGGTGAGATTTACAATGTCTTGAGTTTGGACGTGAGTTTTTGGACTGAGGACGAGATGAGGTAGAGTCTGGTCGACTCCCGATGTCAGAGTCTGACGTAACGGCTACTTTAGAGCTGTATGAAAAAAAGAAGAAAAAAAAACAAAAACATACAAGCTGTAGAATCCACCAGATAATCCAACAAATATTAGATTTAAAATTTTGACAGCTAGTTAAAATTAGTAGTAAATCAGATAATAGACCAACTGTGAAATGGAATAAACTTAATGTAGGTTTTTATAAATTCACTTTAAATGAAAGCGGGGGCCTCCATGGCTCAGTTGGTTAGCGTGCTAGCATAGCGTAATGACCTAGAAGCCTCTCACCAATGCAGTCGCTGTGAGTTCAAGTCCAGCTCATATTGGCTAGCTCTCCGGCCGTAAGTGGGAAGGTCTGTCAGCAACCTGCGGATGGTCATGGGTTTCCCCCGGGCTCTGCCCAGTTTCCTCCCACCATAATGCTGGCCGCCGTCGTATAAAGTGAAATATTCTTGACTACGGCGTGAAACACCAATCAAATAAATAAATAAATAAATAAATCAAATGAAAGCGTTAAAAGCAATGCATGGCATGCCAGAAATTATTTCACTGTTAAATACAACATTACTATTTTGAACAAATTTCACAAAAGTGGACTACAAGCAGGATATATGATTTGACTATATTCTTTATAAGTTTTCTTTTGGTATAATGTCTATAAACAGTGAATTAAATACTCAGATTGTACACAATGTTTACCATGGATTTTGATCCTGACATGACTAATGTGACAATTGTTGATGAATATGGTCACGGTTTTGCATATTTAATTAGCAGACTTTAATGGCTGTATGAAACAAGACTGCCAAGAGCACATTTACATTTTGGTCCCGCGTCCTCTTCGTAGCTGGACCACACACTTCTCGGTGTCTACATCCCACACAATGATGGCCCCATCAAAACTGGCCGTGGCCAAAAGGTGTGGTGGACAGTGGTCAAGGGTCAAGATGTCATCCTCATGTAACTGACCACCCTTCCAGTGACTACGCGCCTTCACATACATGTTCTGAAACAATATGAACACTTTTAAAACTACCTGGACAAACGTAACTCTCAACTTTAAACTGTAAGGTTTTCATAAAGAAACTACAATGGTAGTACAAAAAACAAAACATATAACTGAAGGCAGAAATATGAAGTAATTAAAAACAATATGTGACCATTCTATTACACAATTTCATTTAGTCTCTCAGATATTCATGATAATGAAATATTAATGCTTAATGCCTTAGTTATATATTCAATATGTAAAATTTACATTTAAAATTTAAATTAACTTCATAAAAATAAAGACACAGAGTTACTCTTACATCAAGATCCGAATCATCATACAGAGCCAGCAGGCGGCTCCATCCTACCGCTAAGATTGACTTCTTATCCAGAAGAGCTATAATACCAGTGACTTCTGCCTCGGATACAGGCTCTAGTTTGTGGAGATTGTGACCGTTCTGGAAATTCCACACCTGAGCAAAAATCACCACATACATTCATGACACATGCTTAGAAAATAATACAAAACAACCTTCAACGATCTTGAAAGATCTCTATTTTAGGAATGTCAAGCAAGGACAACATTGTACATAAAAACTACAAGGACAAATTGTCATGGCAAAATATTGTCTGGAATATATACCACAAACTTTTACTTTGAAAAACTATCAGAGCTATATGTGAGTGAAGTAAAAATCTGGATCTACTGCAACTATTTGCTTTAGTAGATACCTCATAGACAAGCATGTGACATATCACCTTTATTGTGCCATTCCTGGCCCCCGTGATCAGTCTTCGCCATGAGTCATCAAACGCCATACAGGTAATCTCCTCATCACCGTGAGCGTTGGAGAATACAATAGACTTGTTACCTGTCTCCAGTTCCCATACAGCTACTGTGGATGAGTCACATCCTGTAACGACCTGCAGAAAAACACAACAAAACACAAATACAGATGCAACAGCTGACTCACATTTACTTACATCAGGACACAAATTTTTAAAATTTCACTAAAACTATTACACAAGTTTAGTATACTGGATAAATGCTTATATTTTGGCTAATCCTTTTATTCAAATTCTAATCACAAAAAATCTATTTGCTAATAATGTAAATGGCACATAATGTGTGGCCATTATTTCAAAGAAATCAAATGAACAAATATGCATGTCACATCAAATTCATGAAGATCAGAGAGTAGTTGATGGAACAAAACCTACATACAGTTCTTATGTATGACTGTGTTCAACTAAAACGGTTCCTCATCACCATTTCGATCATTTTCAACAGAGTTAATGAGTTGCAATCTTTTCCTTGACAAAGTTATCTCCCTTAGTGCGCTTTGTCCAGTTATCTCCCCCTGGCTGTGAACTTCACACGCTAATACAATGGTCATATAGTAATCAATTGTTTAGCAGAACCATGAAGTCTTAACAGTACTCACCTGCTTAAAGAGAGGATTATACACTGCACTACAGAGCTGAGTATCATGTGTGACCGGCATAAAGCTGGCCGGTGCTGGCCTTTTTCCCAGCTTGAGCTGCCCCACGTAGTCATTACAGGTGAGAAGCAGACAGCTGAGCTGGGGGCGCCTCTCCAGGTGGAGTGGGAACTGACCGTGCTCTGGCATCCGTCCGTGGATACTGCTGGGAAATTTCACAACTACTGTCTGTACACATGTGTGTTCCTTGATGTCCCAGACTTTCAACACCTAAGATTCACAATGGAATATGATGAAATAACAATACATATATATATATATTACCACCAGAAACAAATCTGAGCCATTAATAGGAAAAAATATAGACAGGACAAGGAACATTTACAATCACATCACTATAATATGTAGTTGTTGTTGTATGCATACACATCCACTGATACTTTGATTCTTGTTTCATTGATAAGAATAGGGTGCTATAAGTTAACATTGGTAAATTTTGTTGATAAAATGCTATGCTATAATACATACCGCTGCCTTTGAGTAGCTGAAGACTTGGTTAAGATCTTCATGTATGACAACATCAATCACTCCTGTGGCATGACCGGTCAGTATGGCTACAGGCTTGCTGGTAACATAGGGGTTCCACAACCTTACGTAGTGGTCAGATGAACCAGTGACCAGCAGGTTTAGACTCTTGTTGTAATCAAAGTTTTCTACACCCTATCAAAGATGTTCCATGAAATGGTGTTATGTAACATTCATGTATTATAAATAAGCTCAAATATTTGACCCCCAAAAAAACTACTCACAAAACTCTTAAACCAATAAGCATATTAATAATCAATGATCATATACAATTTTGCGTTATTCTTCGCTTTAACATTGCTTTATTTTAAATTCAAAGATTACTCTCTTATTTGCGTGCAATACCTTCTAAATTTTACAATGTCTCAGGAACACTCACACCAGCTTTACCTTGTCAAGTTTAAATATGTAGATTTTCTTGAGCCCTTGTATATCAGCGATGACTAGAGAATTCTTTGGGGAGGCACTTGATGATATTATTGCCTCGCTGTCAGGAATATACTTGACCTTGCAGATGACCTCTGGGTGAACCTTCTCACACACCACCTGTCTCACCCACTGGCTGTGATGAGGTAGGTCCTGGTAGTACAAGGCATACCATTCCAGAAAAGTAGGGTATTAGCCACATTGATTAATAGTCAATATCTCTAATTAGATACGCAGTTTATGAAGAACACTGGGGCAATGGAGAAAGTACATGTAACTGATACAGACAAAACTTTCAGTTGTGATTTGATCAGTTAAATGTGTTAATTATTCGTTCATATTTTCCAGAAACATCAACACAAATTTGAATACTCCCCATTATAGTAGTATATGTAAATGTATGTGAATAGCATATGCTACAATGAAGCCATTTTCAGTCGATTTTGACATATTTTAGAAGCATTAACTACTCTAAAGCATGCTCAAAAGTGTATTAAACTTAAAACATAATATAGGATGGTTTTATTGCACAAGCTTCTTTTACTTACAATTTTATACTCATTTTATGGGTGGAAGAAACCAGGGGGGAAATCTTAGGAAAGTTACCTAAAAACTTACAGATTTGAAAGCATGCCCTGTTTGTAGAAGACAAGTTTGCCTACAGTGAACATAAGAGTCACAAGCCGCTAGGTTTTATGAAAACTACCACACAATAATATAAAATTATTCTTGACTGAAACGCAGAAACAACAGATCGATTTAAATACTCTTACCTGGTAAAATATCTTTCTAGTTCCTCCATCTCTTTTAAATGGTGAGTCAAAGAGCTGTGACATGGGTTTAGTGAAGTACAAGATATGAATATCTCCAGTATCTGTACCAAAGACGAGTAAAGATTCACCACTTTTGTTCTGAAAAGATAAAAGGTCAAAAGTTATGACATAACACCAAAAGTAGGAAAGAAATTGAACCATTCTTTAAAAAAAACAACATAAATTGAATTTTTCTTTGTTTAATAGTTTTGTAAACATATTATTAGTATGCCATACAAGATGTAGCCCTGGTCTGTTGTTACATTTTTTTGACTTGTTATTATTATTCTAGGCATGCACTCAAAAATTTGACAAAGTCATCATACCAGGTGTTGTGGGGTTTTGCAGATGAAAAGGTGAGGAGGTTTTATACTGATAGCATGTGAGGATCCTGGCTGTACCTGTACATTATATTCTATACTGGGTCTTGTCATGTCCCTCAAGAAGTGTCTTCCAAAAAACCGAAATGGGCAAATATCAGGAGATGAAATTTTCATTGTTTTACACTCTGAAACCTGTTACCTTTTATTTTCTTTTCTCTCTCATTATTATTTTCAAATAATATTGGATATAGCCCTAATAATAAGCTGTCACTCACATTTTTGTCAAACCAGTAATCCATACAATAAGGGACATCTGGCATGGCTGAAACAAAGAGTTAAACAAATACCATCACCCATTACTGATTAATATTCCTTAATCCTTTTGTTTAAAGGGATACAGAACTGATTCTGATAAGCTTGTGTATGGGATAGGGAAGTCCAGCCTATGCCTTATCTAAGCTGAATTTCATCTATGGTACATTTATTCACTTGTGATCAAGGCTGTAGGTAGGATTTTGTGGCTGTGCTGTTAGAATTGCATGGTATTGTTCTTCCACTCTGGCCACAATCATGAGGTGCTAAAAGTCAGGTGTGGCCTGAATGAAAGCATGTGAAAAGCAAACAAAACACTAACACCAAAGTATATGATACATGAAAGGCCTTTCACACTGAAGAGAAAAGCGGTTCTATAAATTTTTTTCGAATTTTTTTTTTAGCTAAGAAATTGCACCTGAGACTGAATTCTACAGCAGCCTTTGATGCCCTTATCAGGGTCAGTGACGTCACATCAGGCAAGGGCCAGTGATGTCACATCAGGCCTTTGATGCCCTTATAAGGGCTAGTGATGTCACAGCAGGCCTTTGATGCCCTTATCAGGGCTAGTGATGTCACAGCAGGCCTTTGATGCCCTTATCAGGGCCAGTGACATCACATCAGGCCAGTGATGCCCTTATCAGGGCCAGTGACGTCACTACAGGCAAGGGCCAGTGACATCACATCAGGCCTTAAATGCCCTTATCAGGGCTAGTGATGTCACATCAGGCCTTTGATGCCCTTATCAGGGCCAGTGATGTCACAGCAGGCCTTTGATGCCCTTATCAGGGCCAGTGACATCACATCAGGCCTGTGATGACCTTATCAGGGCCAGTGACGTCACATCAGGCTTTTGATAACCTTATCAGGGCTAGTGACGTCACATCAGGCAAGGGCCAGTGATGTCACATCAGGCCTTTGATGCCCTTATCAGGGCCATTGATGTCACAGCAGGCCTTTGATGCCCTTATCAGGGCCAGTGACATCACATCAGGTCTGTGATGCCCTTATCAGGGCCAGTGACGTCACATCAGGCAAGGGCCAGTGATATCACATCAGGCCTTTGATGCCCTTATCAGGGCTAGTGATGTCACATCAGGCCTTTGATGCCCTTATCAGGGCCAGTGACATCACATCAGGCCTGTGATGACCTTATCAGGGCCAGTGACGTCACATCAGGCTTTTGATGACCTTATCACGGCCAGTGAATTTAGAAATCTAAATTTCTTTTGGTACATGTCAAACACCAATGTCTCATAAAAATTAAGCAATTATTTTATAGTAAATATGTAAAAAGCTCTCTTATGCCTCAAACACCAAACAGCCACAGAAAGGGTTTATGGCATCCCTGGGCATGATACTACAAAGCTGGGATGGGTTAACTTGATTGAGATTACTGTAGTTAAACATGTTAATAACGTTATATGTGCCACTGTCATGGCACTTACAATAAACTTGTAATCTGCAGCTTGAAAGCTTTGTGAAACCAGACACAGACCCTACTTTCACAAATCTTCCTACATTGATTTTTCATACCTTTTCTCAAAGATCACCTTATATAGAAATAACTCTGATTGGCAAAGTTTTATGAAAGTTTTGAGCCCAGCTCTTAAGTTTTTCATCTTTTAACTTACCAAAGAGGTGAAACTCCTCAAAGTACTGGTTAGAGGTGACATCATAGAATCTGATATCTCTACTGGTAGAAGCTATGGCCAGTTTGTGACAATTAGACATGTACACCATGTCAGTCACCCACATCTTGAACCTTCTCTTGGCAGACCGTGAGTCCTCTTCTTCATCATCAATGGAGAAGACTTTGTCAAAGCGCAGATGGCCGTCCCAAACAGTCACAGCTCCTTCCTGTGGCGTATGGTATAGAGGATTAATGAAAGTGTCTTCCATACACAAGTTCCATTATTACCAGGGGTACTGGGCACACAATACTGAATCAATTCAATGGAAACAATACTCAGTAATAGCATGCATTCTGAAATCTATTGCAAATACATGTGAACTACTCGTTTGAATTGACAGAAGAATGAATAAGTAAAATTCCACAGTAGAAGAAAATTCAAACTTGAGTCCAAAGTCCAATAGTAAGGCACTAAAAACTGACACCAAGTCCATGAGCAGGGGGCTAAATACTGACACAAGGAAATAACAGAACACTTCACAAAACTCTAACCTATACCAGAAGAATGCATGATCAGGTTGCCAACAGATGGTGGATAGACTTCAAACAAAGTTCAAGTCTGGCTCATGCGGGCTTCTTCTCTGGCTGTATGTGAGAAAATCTGTCAGCAACCTGCGGATGATTGGGGGTTTCCCCTGGGTTCTGTCCGGTTTCCTCCCACGATAATGCTGGTTGCCATCAAATAAGTGAAATATTCTTGAGTACGGCGTAAAACACCAATCAAATAAATAAATAAATCAAACAAAGAAAAGTGGATCACTGCCTTTTATATTTTACACATAAAGTATGATAATGTCTTTCTTACCTTACTGACTGCCACATATCTGTATGGGTTTTCTACAGTAACAATTCGAGATGTAGATTCTTGCTGGAAAACAAAATAAATAACTCATTACTGCTTGAAAATAAACAAAAAAAACACCCAGCCGTCTTTACTTTTATCCACTGATAATAAGTACATTTGTCAGTAACACGTGATATGGGCTCAGTATTCAATTTTTAAAATGAATGCATACATGCCATTCACATTTATTACCCTTACCCTATTGTAAACGATGTGCCTAATTTTGGGTTCTGTGATAAATGGAATTTCTCGTTTTGTCCGCAGATAGTCGTTTTCTCTGTATAACAACAGCATGTAAGTGCAAAACTCATTCCAATCCACGTATCCATCACATGATGTATCCAGCTAAAAAAAACAATAACGTTTAATTAAAATTTAAATTTTAAAATCAAGTCAAGTTTTTCAACATTAAACAAACCTTTATACTTTTATGGTTTGACAGGTTTAATTTATACATGTATGGGTATACACGTGTCACCTAACATTTGTAAATATGTCCAGCTTTTGTTATCCCGATTCATAAGTATTTAATTAATAATATACAGCTTAAAACTGTGTTTCACTAAAGACACTGAAAAATCATGCTGTATTAGATCATGTAAAAATGCATTTTCAGAAGCGCATTAAGGCCTTCAAATTATACTTTTGATGTCAACACTTGAGTTTTTCTGAAAAGAAATTACTCACATTGCATAAAAACTGCACAAAGTGGCCATCTAAGTTAGATGAATCAGTTAGAATAAAGCAAAATGTGTCACTTGAAAGGGCTAAACTTAAGGTGAAATACAGTATTTGAGAAAAGACTTTGAAACTATTGGTATAGACTGGGACTAATAGAACATAAAATTATATTAGTCGCAGGTATAGGTAACTACATGATTGATCTAGATTGATCAATGTATAGCACTCACCTTTGTGAAGAGTTTTTCCACGTACTCCTCATAGTCATTAGTCTTCATCACCTGTGAGATGGTCAGCTTGAACTCCTTCAGGTTCATGCATCCGGCAGGCTGCCTCTCCTTCAGACGGTGAAGTTGTAGCCTGTCTGTGAGGATGGCCGGGTCGATGTGTGGCTTATGAATCATGAACTGATGCATCAGCTGACGGAGGTGACGCAGCTTAATCCGCTCTTCCAGTCGTATACGGTCCCCACCCTTGTCAAAACTACAACAATGTCAAGCCCACTATTATTTGTCATGTATATGCCCTAAGTATTTGTTCAAAAAACTGCATTTCTTCAGGCAAACAATTGCCATAAAATATTACCTTTGTTACTGAAACTTACACTTTTTTCCAGTAGGATCTTATCCTACATCCCAGAAAAGCCTCAAAACACCTTCCTAAGATCAACAGAGCTGTCTGTAACTTAGTCATACAAAAGAGTTGGTGTCAAATACAGTACCGTATATTGGAATGGGTGAAATGATCCCAGGTAGTTAGACAAGATTACTATAAAACAGGTAATGTGGACATAAAATTACAGTAGATAATTCCAAGAACGAGACATAAAATTAGTATATATGCATCAATATTACTGTAGCATAAACTGTGCACCACTGGTCTCAAAATTCAGCATCAGCTAGTTTCTGGTCTGCTAGAACCTTGGCTCTGCAATTAATTATATACCTGTTTCCTTTTCTCTGCAGAGTTTAAACATTAGTTGTAGCATACATCATGCCCCTGTATCATCATTTTACTGACAAAATGTGATAATTCTTAAACATGATTTCCCTTCACTTTCTTTAAGCTAAAATGTCAGTTATTAACCTATAAAAATTTCCAAAATGAAATAAATTAAAACTGGCCTGACCATTTCATATCCGTCATACTGGAGTCTCTTCACTTCTTACATCACTTCAGTCGTAAGTTTCACCTGTTTGTTTCACGTGCCATTCAAAGAACTATACAGACGTCTAGCGGTGTGTGCTAAACTAGAAATTATTTTCCTATAAGCTTGTATGATATGGATTTGTTGCCATGCCAACCCAGTTCTCCAGTGCAGTCTTTGTAATATTACCACACTGCGGTAACTGATTTGCAATTGATCTCATTAAATCTCCAGACACCTGGAATAAATGGTTCCATCCACAGCTTTTGTTGATTTTGCAATCGTCCGCATTAATAACACAAATCAAAGTGTGCAGCAGAGGCACAGAAATTGACAAGTTGTGTAGTAGTGGTTTTAATGGCTGTAACCAATCGGGAGAAATGTGGCCTGAACACAAGCCCTATTCATACAGGTGATCAATCGGCCTTCTCACCTGAACTGATTAAAAAACATGACTTTGACAGATTTATTGAGGTTGTAGTCTTTCAAGGTTCGGTAACATGGTATACGATATGGCATAACTGAGCGTGGACTAGTCCAGGTGATTTCGTGCCCATACCTGTGCCAGACCACTGTACCACAGCACTTTGGCTGCTTAAGTACTTTGTATCCAGGCATATTTTCAGGGCTCAAATTGATAAAATTACCGCTCATGTTAAGTAACGAAATTTACAACCTCATCTTGAGTGGTTTTTATCATCAATGCCAATGTATATCTACAAACATGTACGTTCAAACATGGAGTATTGAGTGACGAAAGTTCAAGAATTATGGGATGTCAACAGATCCTGATTTATGACTGGCTGATCACCATGACAACATTGAAAAGTAAACAGCAACGCTTTCAATAATCAAAAAAATAATGCTGTCAACAGGCATTTCTTGTTATTCTTCAAGACTGTGAAAGTTTTCTCTGTGAAATATATTTAATATAAATGTTTACAGTTGTCCAATATAATGCTGTATGGAAAATGTCCAACAATTATCTTTCTTTGTATTATTAAAGAGTGCTGCAATATATTTCCTTCATTCCAATTCACGAACTATATCGTTGAGGGTCACATAAATGAATCAGGGCCACTTTGACATCACAACTTTCCAAAATCCAAGGGGAAAACATCATGACATTTTGAGAAAATTACTGACATCAAGTTGTATGCATGTATACAAAATAACAAAAAACTGTTACACAATTCTTGCTCTGCATTAACTGAGATAACTTCCAGTTTTAGATATAAAAAAAAAAATTGTCAAGGTCACCTTTAAATACTCAGATATGTTATAAGCATGACAATTATAACTTGTCTATCACACAGATGCCTGTAGAACTACCATGGCTGACAATAACTACTTCATTAATATTAAAAGGTTGCTTATCTTTCTACTTTATTTTTTTTAAACCATGCTCAATAATTATTACCTCTGACATTTCCATATAATTCTTCAACCTTTTCGCATGTTTCCAAGGTGTTTACTCAAGCATATTCCAAAGGCATTATTCTTTGTTGCCTGATAAAATTATACTTTTTGTGAAGCCCTGAAACTGGGCAATCCAATGTAGTTTTGTCTCCACTATCAAATTAAAAATGTGCATAAATCGCAATGAAAGTTTCTCTTTCATATGCGAAAAGGTTGAGGAATTAGGGTACCCAATTATAACGATTGTGTGTCTCTGAGGTTTATCATCCTCTGTTATCGCAGTAGCACATGTAAGCCCTATATGTCCAACTGAAATCAAACTCAATGATTTAGCTGCACAGCTGTACGAGCTACCAATTATGTTGACTTGATTATAAAAATGCACAAACAAAAGTTTGAAGGAGAACTGTGTCCTCAACAATGTTTAACAGTACTCCTATACAAATGATTCAGTGAAGGCTCCTCACAACAATGTCTCTCTAAATAATGATGGTAATAAGTAACTCACACAACTAAATACATTTTGTGTCCATTTTCCACACAAATTTTACCATTTCCAGCTTTCTTCTATACATTTACCTCAAACTGCAAATCTAATCCAATGCTGGTATCCTGATCTATCTACAGTATATGCAAATGACGGTCATCAAAAATATAATACACAAAACTCAATAACTGAAATAGTCCCTATTTGACCCTTAATTACAGTCAGTTCAGTAATTAATCTCACTGAAATCAAACCTAACGACCCCATTCTAGTCATTTATATACAAGTGGCTTGCTCCCAAAACACATACATACATGTACCAATACCAGAATATCTTATTCTGCATCATAACACTGGTACAAACTTTGGTCTTGTCTTCTCCTAAAATAATATGCCCATGTGCTTACTGAACTAAACTCACTCTGAGGGATAAGGCATCTAGACCTGAAAAAAACGTTCAACTTGACAACCCTCTGTGCCATTAGATTGACATTCAAATTTAAGTTCAGTTCAAGTACACAGCTTGTCTTACATAAGACAGAGGGAATGTACTCTTCCTGACATCTTTACTGGTGCTACGTCCACTTCAAGCAAGTCAGTCTGATTTCTTTAATGTATGCACCACAGGTTATGTAACAAATTGTTCTGTGTTGTGTACATATACATCTGGGTGTCTAGAGGGAATTACCATAACTGACATTTGCTATAATTCACTGAACAAAGCCGGTCAGCCATACACTGTATGTGGCTATCACACTGATAAGATTATACAGTCTACAGTATACCAGAGAAATACAATGAAACTACGGACCATCTGCATAGTCTCAACCAGCACATCTACATTTATAGTTTTAATGCGGAGGTGGCATTATTTTTTGTGGCATTTATTGAGGTGGTGCTAGTGAAATTCAGGACCTTCAACCATTGTTATGTCAAAAATTGAATCACTTTCTGCTGTGTTTGATGTGATGTCATTAGGATTCATTGACAAAGGAATGTTTAACATCAATAAAATGGTGCATATTATTCACAGGGTCCCCATTTGCATACCGTATATATTTCTAATCTTCAGTGCATCCCTCAGATGGATGAGACTCACCTCTCTTCTGACAAAGCAGAATTCTCTCTGGAGACCCCCATATCCATCATTCCTGTGATACCACTTCTGAGCAGCCGTATTCCTATATGATCCTCAAGGTCCCAGCTGACGAGGGACTGTGAGGGGCTGGAGGTGCGGGAGGTGAAGCCATCTCCTGACCCCTCCCAACTCTCCCCCTCCTCATCCAGAGGAGTCAGGCCATTCTCCACACTAGTGAGTTTGCTGATTGGCACAGATGACAACTGCCCAAGCTTGGGGAGTGTTTTGTTCACAGCTAGTATTCCTTGTAATGGAATGTCAGTGGATCTGTGAGATGTGTACGGCTGATTGGGTGCTAAAGCTGACCCTAATTCAACACTGGTGTTATCAATGCTAACTTTCTTGGCCTTCTTCATGGTGATCGCATTAGGACTTGATCAGCAAAAACTGAAGATAAAATCTAACAGATAAATCCCATGTGTCCTTGCAAAAAATTTTCACCAATAACCTTCACTTGAACACAAAGGAAGGGAATACCGAGAAACAGAAAATTCTGTTTCCTGTTAACCTGTACCTGGATACAGTTCTACGCAGCAGAGAAATGCCTCGTACAGTCCAAGTTGATGGTTTTGGCCACTGGTGAGTACTACCCATAAACACACATGACCTCAGACAACCCCAGTCAGCCTGCAGGGTCACCCAGGGAGCTCACAGATTGCTGACAAAAATGTCACCCTGGCTCCACCTGGCTTCTACACCTCGGCTCAGTACCGACTGTTTTCAACAGTACAAGGTAATTTCACTGAGACGTCCATTGTTGGCAGGAGGAAGTACAAAGCCATGGCACAATAATTACATGATATATCACAATGTGACAGTAATTACAGACTATATAACAGTGTCACACTGGGCCAGTCGTTCACATCTCCGAAGCTAACAACTGTGGAATAAACTCCACACTAATGTCTGCTATGTATAGACTGTAGTTATGACAGTTCATTTTGATTGGAATAATGATGTCAAAAGCAGCAGACATTTGCTGATAGTTCATAAAACTGACTAGTTTAATGAGTGATTCACTCAATAAGACTCAATAAGACAATTTAAATCAAGCGCAGTAACCAGTACACAACATGTAAGGCATGACCTCAACACAATCTCTTTATGAAACAAACTGATGCACATGTACATTTTCATTCCCTGAACACTAAAATTTCCTTTCATTTTTCTGTCCACATAGTTAACTTGTGAATGACAGTACCGTTCTGTTCCAAAATGGGATCCATTCAAAAGCTGACCAACTATTCTATATCACCAACCCATAAAAAAATGAGATGAAGAAGTCAAAGTGAAGGAGTGGCACAAGATCTGTCAGTAACTCTCAGGAAAAGTGGACGTCTTCTGGGCGCAATGTATATCAGACTTACATGACACAGGAGCAGCTAGTCCTACACGGCGAGCTATATTGACTCAGAATTGGGAAGCTGTTATAACAAGAAACTGCAGTTCAAAGTTTAAGTGTTCTGTAGATGACTTTCAACACGAAGCCCGTTTCATAGCTTCAAAGGTATTACAGGTTAAACTGCACACCTTGTCACTTCTTTAATCCATCTCCGTCAAAAGAAATCCGCAAAAACGATCAGGATGTCCTCCAGATATTGGGTAAACAGTTATAAACATGGTCATGCTAATACTCGGTTGATATGTGTACAGTGGCAAAGCAAATCCAGCCACATTTCAAACACACATATACCTTTATTGTACATTTATATTTACTTACCTGTCAATAGATTTGTTGTCACATGCTATTCATACTATTTATCAGTCCAAATACATGTACCACCAAATACAACATAGACCCTAAATCTAATTATTTAATAACTACGCCTACAAAGACTGACTGATTGACTTCAAAATTCATATTAATGCAGAAATAGGGGATATATGGCTTTATTAGACTGTGGGTCATCAAATGAACTTGAATACAAAGTCTGTCAGATACATGTGGGCCAGAAAGTGTGGAAATATTATAGTAGAGGGTGAGTTGGTCTATATCCTTCCAATGCCCTCACCAGTATCATAATAATCTCCACATAAGGGAACACTGCCGCAGAAATAAATTGTCTGTGGGATGGATCAGTGAAAGAGAGTCAATGAAATGTCAGGTCAGTGTGTTAACAGGAGAGTCGAGTACTGCACTGTTTGTTTGTTGTGTGTGCTGGTTGTCACACCAGGCTTAGTAACAGCTCTCTGTCACAGACATGTATGTGGTCGTCTAGGTCTCTACACGTGTCATGGCTGACAATAACAGTGTACAAAAAACTTGGTTGATTTCTAACTGACCATGAACTCCTGCAACAACATAAAACTTCCTCATATTTGCATGTCTTTAACATTTCTTGTTGTGGAAATCCTTGTGATCCCTTACAGACATGAAGTGTACTCCTCAGAGTGAGGTACAGATGAGGTGTATATGGGGTGTACGCCTCATGTACACCGTAGTGTGAGATATAGATGAGGTTTACACACCATCTGTACCTCAAGTACACCCACAGCCATTTATCTATACCTCAGATGTACCTCAGGAACTTGGGAAAAAGTCAACACTTAGAAGATGTACCTCAAGTACACCTTAGAAACTTTGAAAGTTAAAAAAAAAAAAAGATGTACCTCAGGTACACCTTAGAAACCCTGAGAGTTACCCCTTCTTGAAGGCACAGAAAAGGAGTAGCACTAAATTTTGATCAAGCAGTAAGAAAGCCTCATGTAAATGTATATCACTGTTGTTGTTGTAAGTCAACAGATTCTGTAAACAAAGAACAGCATGCACTTACAAACTTAAATTAAATTGATCTATAATTTATCGAGCCAACATTTAATTGTTTTGAGCTTGTTTTCTATCAAAATAAAAAGTGAAACTAGTATATATCCACCTTGCCTATAAGAATGTACCTCAGGCATACCTCAGTTGTACCCCAAATACACCTCAGGCATCATATTTTTATCTAATATATACAGGGTACACCTCCACTGAGGTGTACTATAGGTGTACTTTAAGTACTAATTTGCATAATTGGACGTACCTCAGATACACCTTCAATACACCTCAAGTATACCTTAGACAAGCCTCAGTTCAGATAAGCTGCACCCCAATGGTACACCTCAGAGGTACCTCAAGTATAATACCTCTAGTCCACCTTATAAGGGTAAGGGATACCCCTATAAATATGAGTGCCAAACTCAACTAGGCTGGCCATAATGTAAGGATCCCAAGATAAGATTTGAATTTGTTTCATATATTTTTCACTTTGGTGCATCAATTAAATCAAATTGCATTGCTTACATGTATGTCCATTAGACCAGTTAATATGTAGGTCTAGACGATTTTATGTCAGTGAAAGTTGATTTCATCAGCTACATTCACATATGATCAGGCTGTTGCCTCATATAAATATAAACATGGCTGCTTGGTAGAGAGCCATCTTGAAACGGCCTGTTATTGTCGTTTATTGTCATAAAAAAAAATCACAAAAAATGTTTGAATACATATCTGAAAAGGTCAATGTCAGACATTTCTGGTTTTATATAACATATAATAGACTAACTTTTTATTTTAACAAGTGATTTAACCTGTGAACCCTATTAAAGTTCACAATGACTTGATGCCTGTATATAAAACCTCAACTATTGCCGATTAAGCACAAAAAATTAACCAGATGTTTACATAAATAAGATCCCTTCCTTTCTCACAATATGTGTACATGCACTCTGCTTTACTTAGTAACAACAATCTAATGAAAATGCAGATCTGGAAAAGAATAGTTGTTCATATAAATCCAATAATATGGATCTTTATACATATTTCTTCTGTAAATGTTTAACATGGATGATGATCAAATATAAAAATATCCTCAGTCTGCATTTTTTCCATGTTTTGTCCATAATAGTTCAAGTATTTCCAATAGCAATAATCTTACCCATCAACCGTAAACTGAATAACAGCATCACTGAAATCCTCATAGACTGCTATCCATTTCCATGTCTCCTGGTATCTGGATACCTGCATCGTTGGTTTTCATCTGATCTTAACATGGTATCATACTATTACATGTTTTGGTTTAAGCCTATCCAGCAGGTGGCATACACCCTGAAAAGCTTGTAATCCTATCTAGTTCCCAGTCAAGGTGAGGTCATATTATAACCAGTTTCAGTTTACATAAATTTAAATTAATTTCCTTTTTCTCGTGATTAATTCTACATTCTAAGGTGGTATCTGAGCTGACATAAACTGAACGAGAATCAAGAATGGTGCTATCTAAGCTATTACTTGTATATACTATATGGCCTACTACACTCAGCTACAGGTACCAGGGCATTGGTAGAGATGGCTTGTCTAATATATGATACAAACCAACTCTGTACACTGTACTTACACACACACACACAAACACAGTGTTTAGCTGGGCTGTCTCCAAGATACAGGTACTCATTGTACACAAGTATTTTACCTTAGTTGTTACATAACAACACTGAAGTACTTATAAATCTCCACCTAAGTATAGTCATAAAGGTGTCCGTTTAGAGGGATAAGTTTGAACACAAGACCATAAACATGACATTTATAAATCAGAATCTTTATATACTTAGATATGACTACAAAAACTTCACAAAAAGCAGCTTTGGCAAATTATAGATGTGTGATTTTTCAAATTCTGTTTATTTGGCACTTGACAAGGTGCGTGATTTTCAGATTAGATCAACTTACGACAATGCCAGAGTCAAACACAGGCAACTTATTATCCACAGCGTATCCAAATTGAGGCCCAAAATATGATGAGGTTGAAAATTTCATTATTTGGTTGTTAAAAAGGTGTGTTTTAATATTATTTATGACTTCCTGGTTAGAAAGTCGTATATTTAGCTTAATATTATATTAGGCTAGGGGCTAAATTTCAACAGACATGCTATGTTCTATCTCAAATAAAATATAATGGTACCAAAAAGGGAGACAAATTCAAAAGCTGTTTTTGTTTCTGCCTTCTTGCCAAGAAGTAAGTAAAATATTACACCATAAATCACTGACTTACCTGTGTTATCACAATTAAAGGGCTGCCATTTTATAACCCTGTAGGCTTACATTTTCTGACCTAAACTGTTATTTGGCAACATTCAAGAGTACATATTTCATACATTTATACTCACGTTTCTATGGTTTCATTGTTGGAAAAGCTATTTTTTCTCTCCTTCCCATCATCCTTTGTCTGGAAAAGAGAACAGAATATGAGTTAATTTACAATGCATATGGCCTATACACCGGTACAGGTACAGTAGGCCTACCTTACTTAGATGGTAATAAGTCAACATTTTTAAATAATGCATACATTAAATTGTTTCATATCGAAAGGGCCCTACGGTTAACGGTTACCGTATGCAGGCTCACTCATATCACTCCTATTTGAATATGAATGTAATTAAGGTTCAAATTAAATCTGATTACCCGGCAGCAGCCAACAATTCGACTCAACAGTTCTACGAGATATTCTCTGCTTAATTAATATCAAAAGACCGGTCTATCAACAAACAGACCTGCAAATCCCAAAGTTGACCGGGGTCCTGCTGACATTAGCTTTATAATTAAATTTGATTAAATACTGTTCCGCAGGTCCGAAGATGGTCAAAATGGTAAGGAACGGGAGAACGAAAGAACGGGCGCAACACACAATACGTGGTTAATTCATGACCAGTGCAGTTGTCATGAAGTTTTATCTTCGGTGGAGATCGGCCCTGTAGTTCTGGAGACATTGTCATATGAACATGGTTGTGGGATGACGGGCGATGGACGCCCAAGGGCTCAAACCCCTGCTGCTCTCATGAGTACGGCGGCAATCCGCTTTATCCACGCGGTTTAGTTTACTTAGAGGGGAGACCACTGCGTTTAGGCACGATGTCGGTTAGAGTGACTTCCCTTGGTCCGCCTTGGCGGAGCTTAAACACCAAGTCAATGTAAATATGTGTTTGAAATCACTCATCACATAACACAAAACGCTTACAAAACAATTAATATTTTTTCGATTCGAGTTAAATTTTAGCGATCCGAATAGGCACTTTTGGCCTAGAGCGAGGCTTATCCGCGTTTGTTCTCCCGTAAGTTAGGACATACCGCTACACAAAATATCCCATGTAACACCCTCTGTAGCTAGACTGGGTCCGAGAAGGCTGGGATTTAACAGACTAATTTAAATTCCAGAAAATCAGACTTTCTCTGATGTCAGGTTTCAAAATCCGTAATTCAAAGAACATGCATATGTGTTAGCTGGGAGCATTTTACTGGTTATGCTGGAAAATTACGAAGTTCACAACCCGAAGTAACTTTCATTTTCGTTCGCAAATTTCTTCCTTTTTTGTCATGCCCAATCACATTAACAATCTTTTCATTACAGAAACATGCTCGATGAAACCTTTATTAAATTACAGTCTGGGACACTCATTTGGCATAATAACTATTTCTGGTACAAGTTGTAGCGATATAGCATGCCTACAACAGTTTCGCAAACACTCGCAGGTCTATCTCCTCTATCGTTCTCTGACGTACCGAGTTCTGCTCGACAATCTTCGCCAGGTGTCTCCAGGTGAGAGCTGCCAGATGACTGGGCCGCCGACTAGAGAGACCTGACAAGGCCGACAACCGGCGACTGGACAGTCCAGACAATTCCGTATCCTCGGGTACACTCAGCATTGTCCTGAAATATGTGTACAACAATCACCTGGCTTTATTTATCTGAATGATGTTTTATATGTACCATACTCTAGAATTTTCAGTTATATGATGGCGGTCAATTTTATGGGTGGAGGAAACTGGAGAGCTCTGTGTAAACCACTGATTTGCACGTCATTTTGATATAGGATAAATAATTTGTGACAAACCTCAGACTGCACCCCCGACGGATTAAGAGTAAAAGTGAATGAATCAATAGATCTCATACACAATGCCAGTGACCAGGACCATAGATGCCTTTGACAAGGGATTAAAACTAAGTGAAGTTAAGTTGCCATTTCGTTATCTTAGTTATAGCAATGGGACAAAACTTTCATATTTAAACGTCTTAACACGTACTAAGTTCAGGCTAATTCCTAAAAGCCAGCTGGCAAAAAAATTACTTGTACGGAGGAAGGGAGTGAATTGATTATATGACATAACGTCGTATTGATGTTATACATGAAGGTAAATCCCAGAGGTCAACCCTATCCCTGTAAATGCAGGGAATCGAATTATCGTTTGTGAAGCGCACATAGTAGGTGCCGCAATATCTCGTTAAGATCATTAGTGTAAAATTTGGTGACATCTTAAATCAGCAACGACATTCCTATAATCATTCCATTAAATGGATGAAGTGCTGTATGCTATACGTTTTACAGACGACAGATGCTATAAGTTTTACAGACGACAGATACGATGCAACTTTCCATTCCATCAGCTCTGCAGGAACTCACGCATGCCGGTAGCCAGTGCTATATGAATAAGCTGAGTTTGCTGTTGTGAATTTTCCATCGGTGCATGTGTCTAGACAATCCTTATAATATATTGGGCATGTATAAGAATGGATTTGAAGAAAGAAAAGTCCAACGGTTAACATGTATGACGTACTGGTACCGCACACGTCCAGCACTGACTTGCACTCTCTTTGTTGTAATGTTGCATGCTCGGTGCCATTTGCGGGTTTGATTTATCGTGTTATATCGCTGAAGGTACTTAATTAGCATGAAATAACTGTCCTAAGGGAACGACGCGCTCTTGTACGTACATGTATCAGACTTAATCATGTAACAGACATTGTTTACTTCGAGGTGACATGCCCTCTGTTTGGTGCATGTTCGAATGACTAGATCAGACTTCACCTCGACAGTTCGCATTTTGTCATGTCTCCAAGTGCTAAATGCCACAGCTTTTAGTGTACATTATCGTCTTTCACTAAAACAGCCTGTATTTGGAGGTGCGTAATGGTCTGTGACAGAGAACAACGTAAACGGGAGAGTCGCTGTTGCGTGGCATGGCCAGGCGTTATCAAATGCCTTATAAAGAGAGTGTACGTGTCAAATAACTTTCCTACAGATCGGTTTACTGAATGCTTTTGTACGCGTTGATTCTTAATGCTGTACTGTCTCAGAATGTATAGTCTCTCTCTCTCTCTCTCTCTCTCTCTATATATATATATATATATATATATATATATATATATATATATATATATATACATTCAGAAGTTCAAATTTTGATCCATCAAGACCTTTAAAATGTATATTGATGTTTTGGAAAACGTCACTGTATTTGTATTTCAAAATTGTATTGCGAGAATGCAAGTTAAGATACTGTTGCTGTGGATGCGTCAATGCTGGGACCAAACTAGAGCTTCGTCATTGTGGGATCCAGGTGAAGGCATATCATTTCAATAGAATATTAAGCCCTGTGTTACACAAGACGGCAATATACCAGCACCACACCATTATTGCAACTACTGAGATATAGACTGAGGAAAGTACTAAGTACATATGCAGATAAGCATAAATACATATCTGGCTAGCACGAAATGTATATGATGCACTCTCCGTATGACATAAAACCATATTTGCAAAAAGTCAGTATGTATGCGACATTAAATCGAAAACTTGGGTAAACAATGAGAAGCCCTATTCAAACAAACATTCACCCACGGCAATCCTCTGGCATCGGCTTAACACGACGATTGCCTATGACGACGGAATGTTACGGTTTGTTTTAGTGTCATTCAAACAGAAGGGTATGTATTCACGTAACCCGTAAAATGTATTGCATCAATAAAAATATGTTTTATCATCACACTGCCTTAGTATATACTTTGACTTCTTTTAGAAAACCACAGTTGTCGAATATTGTAACAAGTTGTATTTTTTTGTCAAAATTTAAAATTTATTTGATGCTTTGTTGAACCTTTTCAGGAGGATTTCGGTGTGTGCGTAAAGGTTGAAATGTGATGGCATGTATATGAATAAACCTATTCCATAACGTCTTCAATTGTACTCTATTAACTGGAGTAAAAATCTTGAATAGTCTCAGCTTTTAATAGTGCTTTTTTAGTTTTATAGCGCTATCCATTGTGCAACTTAGGTAGTCGCAAAATGAGCTATACTTTATAATGGAGAAAGAAGTAATAAACTACGTGATAACACAGAACTACATTTGACTGGACATACATTTCCTTACCTGTTTGTAAAATCCGTTGTAAAATTCCTCGTCTATTTCACAAAGTTAGGTTGCTTCCGTGTTTTCTTCGTATCACTGACTGCAGTGACAGACGTGTGTCCACATCTCACAGCGATGGTTATGTCGTGTATGGACACCATCGGATACAAGGTGACGTTCTAGGTTGTACACCAGCTTACTTCTGGTCGGATGTCAAAGTAGTTCACGGTTTACTTTGTAGTACACGACTCTCCAACAGCAAGGTGAAGCTCCATGTATGCATGTTCGGGACAAAACATCCCTTCTCGGTCCAATGGATTTTATTTACATTGTAGATTTCCCTTTGCCACAAAATCCGATGATCCGCGACGAGAGACCGATGCACTAACGGAATTAGTCAGTACAAGGACTACTAACCGTTATATCGGCAGCCCAAATTTTGGTGAAATGCCATACTGAAGATAATAGTAAAATTAATTGTCCTGACTATTGTAAGAAAGGTGTGAACCATTGTGCTAAGTGTTCCGATGAAAACACGACCACAGGCGATATGTTCCAACAGATCAGCCGTCACCTCTTGGACATGACAGACGATGGGTTCATCTGAAGAACGCCCTTTTCATTCCACCGGACCGCTTACTGGTGGACAATAGCAAGCTTAGAGGCTTCGATCGCCTTCACACAAAAGACAGACATGCTAATAGCGGTGATATTGGTCAGAATGCCGGAACAATGATTGATATAGTCTTCAAAGACACACGAGTGCGAGGACAGTGTACTTTTACATCAAGTAAATAGTAACGGGCGGCCATGTCAATGTGAGGACATAGTGATAACACAGGAGAAGCCGATCTGTCAGCCCTCGGGGATTTGATGTCACGTCAATGCTAGCCAGGAGTATGGTATATACAATGAATCGTGGACCTAGAGTACTGTGCATATCAAACATACCACAATAAGCGAAAGATATTTGATATAGGCCGAGAATTGTTTAAACTAGGTATTAACCATCTTGTTCTGTTTGGCTGCAAAACAGGGCGTGATAAAAGATAAAATCATCCTTGTCTAGCAATGTTTGCACCCACGGGCTAATCAGTTTTTCAAACAGCTTCTTCGTATATACTTGGGCGATAAAAATATTTTCTTCATCAAACCTAATGCTAAAGGCTAACTTAAAGAATATGTACATGGCGATGAAAACGTTTGCTTTGTTTGGGTCAACGTATACGTGTGTGAAAGGAGAGTTTTGGCGATGGAAACGTTTGCTTCGTTTTGGGTCAACGTATACGTGTCTGAAAGGAGAGGTTTGGCGATGGAAATATTTGCTTCGTAAGGGTCATTGTATAAATGTCTAAAGGGAGCACACCTTTGGCGATGGAAATATATTACAGTGTCAACGTATAGATGGTTAATAGGTGGATAACTTAGACGATGGGAACATTTTTTTTCATAAAATACGTACGCGCACAATCAGTCCGTGATGCTTGTCTTCCAAATACACGAGTGTTTTTGTACAATGTCAAGCTGTTATCTATTCCACGCAAATCCCCAAAGCATATTATCCATTTTTTATTTCTTTGATTGTTTTTTTTACGTTGTACTCAAGAATATTTCACTTACACGATTGCGGCCAGCATTATGGTGGGTGGAAACCGGGCAGAGCCTAGGGGAAACTCATGACCATCCTGTCACCAGGCTGGTGATAGACCTTCTCACGTACGGCCGGAGAGGAAGCCAGCATGAGACTTGAACTCACAGCGACCGCACTGGTTAGAGGCTCCTGGGTCATTACGCTGCGCTAGCGCGCTAATCAATGAGCCACCTAGGCCCCGTGCTTCATTTGTAATGTATCTAATGTGTTATAACTGATAGACAAAAGGCATTCATCAATATATGAAGTCCCTCCGAAAATTGCTGTCAGCTATCGGCTTCAATATTTGACCCCTTACATCCATCACCTAATTTACCGTGACGTTGTGCTGTTTAGGGTTGGGTCTCACGAACCATGAGTGAGTGAGTGCTTGGGGTTTAACGTCGTACTTGACAATTTTTCAGTCATATGACGACGAAGGAATCCTTACAGTGCATGTAATGTGCCTCCTTGTTGCAGGACGGGATTCCACCGCTCTTTTAGCTCGTGGTACTTCACTGAGACGCCTTAACGAAGGCCGCTCCGCCCGAGCCATTATACTAATACGGGTCAACCAGTTGTTGCACTATCCCCTTCATGGGAAGATACAACTTCCTCTTTTAAAGTCTTAGATTTGACTCGACCCAGGATTCACCCTGGATCTACCGCTGCCGAAGCGGCCGCTCTACCAACTGTGCTATCGTGGCCGGTCATGAACCATGAACGCAGCGTCATTTAACCGAGTCATTTATTTAAGCTTACGTGAATATTTCATTGATACGACGGCGGCCAGCATTATGGTGGGTGGAAACCGGGCATAGCCCGGGGGAAACCCACGACCATCCGCAGATTGATGGCAGACCTTCCCACTTACGGCCGGAGAGGAAGCCAGGGACTCGTAGCGACCGCATTGGTGAGAGGCTCCTGGGTTATCACGCTGCGCTAGCGCGCTAACCGACCCCAGGTACAAAGACGTGAAGCAACATGAAACAGGTGTATAGCGTCGACAAATAAACTATGGATAAAATTTATTATTATACGATAGCAGTTAATTTTAAGGGCAGAGGAAGTCGGGATGCTCTGAGGAAGCCACCGACTTGAGAAACATTCGTCATATTTGTGTCGGGCAACAGGTTTCTAGTGAACTTCATGCAAAACGACGTCAGAGTGCACCATCGGCTAATTAAGATTGGAAACAAGGCATTCAGGGAATCTTGGTAAAGAATGGCGTTTAACCTACTTGTTATCAAGTGATTGACAGGTAAGCACGTTAATCACTCGGCCATCGCCTGATCCGATCGCTTTATACATGGATGGAAGAACTAGGGTTACCTGCGTAACTCAGATTCATCGGAAACATGAACTAATAATTACTGCTTGAGAGTCATTCAGATTCTCTGCTAGTTGTTTGTAGCGAAAAAGATTTCATCCAATTCAACTCTCTTGAAAGATACCTTTGTGAGCAGAGCGTTTAACGTCAAACACCAAAAAAAAAAAAAAATCTCCAAACTGACCATCGGTTTCAAATCCATTCAGATGCAACAGGAATGAATACCGTTAATTCAATCATTGAACACTCAGATTTACATCAGTGAATATCTTGGCAGATTGAGCAAGTGTGTGACCCACAGTTAAATAACAATTTCTAAGGTGGAAGAAAGTTAGAAACAAAATTCGATATAGATAAAAATAGTAGTTTATTTTCTGTACAAAATCGTTATTGTTTACAAATATGTGAATATTTGAAAAGCGAGAAAGTATTCAGTTAACAAAAAATTGCCAGTAAAATATAACTGTATACATTGGAAATTTGTCTTTACATCTGTACATTAGCCAAGTATGAATATACAAAATACATATAGGCTATAGACTCAAGTGCTTCATTAAAGCTGAAATACATATATAAAACCTGGTCTGCAGAATGTAAATTAAGAATATTTACCAAATAATTACATATATGCTATGTACAATGTCAAAAAAAAAAAAGCTATAGAACACCTGAAATTCTTAACTACGCAATAAAAAGTGCTACCACAGACTATTTTCACATACCAATAGAATGTATTCATCTCAAAACTTCCAGTAATTTTCATAAAATTGTGTTAAAAACAAACCTGTTATTCCTCAGAAATGAAATGTACAGGACGACAAATCAAATGGTTCATAAAATATTAAAAACATTATGATTCACTAGATTCCACAACATATTTTGATCTTTGAAGGACAACAAAAAATACATGAATTTATCAAACAAACAGGAAAAACAGTATTACCAGTAAAGATTCAGAAGAAAATCCCAATAAAGACATCAATACTGGCATAAAAACTACATGTTCATACAGAGGAATATCCCCCTTAGGTTTGCTAGAAACAAATAATTCATGCCTCCCTCTCTTACAAGCCATTAAATTGTTATTACATTACAACCTCCTTCCAGTATTATATTACACTCTTCCATATTACCAGTGAGATTTTACTGCTTTATACTACAAGTACAGTAGTTTTTGGCGGGATTTTTGGGAAACGTTTGTGTGCTGTAAATGTTCATATATATTTGGCTACATGGCAGTTTTGATGAACGTTTCCTCATGATGTTCTACAACCCTACGATGGGTCTGTCCGGGGGAACCATGAGGACTCACGTCACGGATGTCAACCTCAATGCCCTGGGTTTCCATGACAACATCCCTATCTGTAGCGCCATGCCTCGCATGCTGACCTCCAGCCTCATCATCAGGGACGAGTTCTGTGATAATCTTCATATCTCCACCAGTGTAGCCCTCGGGATCCACCTCTGTGATGATGACAGTCTCCGATTCGGCGTTCTGCGATGGCCCCGCCTCTTCTCTCAGGACGGCCTCGATGTGTTCATGAGCCTCCATGGCCTTCTCCGACTCCAGCCTCTGTACCGTCTCCTGCGTTTCTGTGTGTGCTTTCTTCTGCACCGTTGCGTAGACAACATCTTGAGGAATGCTCTGTTGTACTGTGGACTGCTCAGCTACATAGCCCTTGTTTTCATACGCATACGACCGATTAAAACCTGTGTCATAAACTACGGGAGCGGCGTCTACATGCATTATCTCTCTGGTCTGAAACGATAACATTCAAAACATCCTGTCAGCCCAGGTGGAAAATAAGAAGTCCATTCAGTAAAGAACTGAAAAACAAAGGTGACTTTGCAACAGCAGGTAAATATCTTCATCATAAGTTAACCCTTAAATCTTCACCCTTTCTACTGCAAAACATCAAGTGTCAACCTCAGACGTAAATGTCCCTGGAGACTTCAATTCCATAGCATGGAAGCATATGAAAGGAATCTATAATGTAAGGAAAGAGCTAGATATAGATAGACAAAACATGGTTCTCATAGAGCCAAGACTAACAGTTCAGTGTGTTGTTATATGAAAACCAATAAATCACCAATAATTGATGTGAATTACCATGAAAACCTAGGTTTCCAGTTTTCCTTGCTTTACAAATGTACAATTGCAAATTGTTAGATTATTCACAATTTCTTCATTTGAAATACAACCCTACACATAAGTTTATCTATACTTACTCTCTGTTCTTCTCTGTAATGTGAACATGAAAAAGAAAAGAAAAGTCTTTACAACATTATCATTAACGACGCATTTGGAGTAATAGATTTGTAAACACAATTAGATCTTAAAACAAACCACAGGCAAGGTAACCGAATTGCTACCTATTGTTGGCTAAATTTCCACATCAAACAAATCATTCTTGACATGGAAATGACAAGGAATTTTAACTAATACCACACAAAATTACCAATCTTGATAGAAAATGTGCAGCAGAACTCAGGAACAGTGTGCAGACATATACTTACATGTGGCTGGCACCTCCTAGAGAAACAAAACAGAAAAAAACGTGTTTCAGGCAAAAATTTTATCAGGCAAATGAAGAAAAAACTGTATCTTGTTAGGAGATGGTAGTCCCCTGTATACAGTATAGTGGTTTTGCAATATAATGTTTCTCACTGTACAGTACACAGTAATAATATATTTATTGGGCGCCTCATTATTGAAGAATCACCGGTTCTGATTTTTACCAGTTACAAACATTTATGATAAAGTTCTTATTTTGGAAAATAATGAAGAATTTTTCTAGTTAATACTTCATAATTTACCTCCAAAAAGTTTGTCCTTGTCATCTCTATGTCTGGAAAAAACAAAATCATCAGATTATAGTCTTCTTGTATGCCATTAACTTGTTAATTAGATTACAACCTCCTTCCAGTATTATATTACACTCTTCCATGTTACCAGTGAGATATCAGGAGACGTTTATCGACATCAATCATCCCCAAAATTTTGCTTTCATGCAACACTGATCCCAGTCAAGCTTAAAACCAATGCTAAAGATGAGTGCAATCTATTCAGGAAATCAAAACCAACTAACAACAGTTTCATAGGGATACTGTTTTGTGATGCTTTATAACAGTAATACGATATCTTCTACAGGGTCTGAAAAGCATAGAAAATTCCACTCACTTTTTGCGGATGCAACAACAGCAGCAGATGCAGAGGAGAATAGCGAGAACCAAGAGAATAATGAGGATTATCATGACCACCAGTGTGGGCGTGCTCACAAACACTGCCTCACCTGCAGCAGGATTCACCTGAAATAAAACAACAACAGATGTAGAGGAGAATAATGAGGTTTATCATCACCACCAGTTTGGCCGTGCTCACAAACACTGCCTCACCTGCAGCAGGATTCACCTGGAATAACAACAACAACAGATGTAGAGGAGAATAATGAGGATTATCATCACCACCAGTGTGGGCGTGCTCACAAACACCGCCTCACCTGCAGCAGGATTCACCTGGAATAACAACAACAACAGATGTAGAGACGAATAATGAGGATTATCATGACCACCAGTGTGGGCGTGCTCACAAACACCGCCACACCTGCGGCAGGATTCACCTGGAATAACAACAACAACAGATGTAGAGGAGAATAATGAGGATTATCATCACCACCAGTGTGGGCGTGCTCACAAACACCGCCTCACCTGCAGCAGGATTCACCTGGAATAACAACAACAACAGATGTAGAGGAGAATAATGAGGATTATCATGACCACCAGTGTGGGCGTGCTCACAAACACCGCCACACCTGCAGCAGGATTCACCTGGAATAACAACAACAACAGATGTAGAGGAGAATAATGAGGATTATCATGACCACCAGTGTGGGCGTGCTCACAAACACCACCTCACCTGCAGCAGGATTCACCTGGAATAACAACAACAACAACAGATGTAGAGGAGAATAATGAGGATTATCATGACCACCAGTGTGGGCGTGCTCACAAACACCACCTCACCTGCGGCCAGATTCTATTTATCTATTCTTTTTAACTATTTATCTGATTGATGTTTTACTCCGTACTCAAGAATATTTCTCTTACATAATGGCGACCAGCATTTTGATGGAAGAAAACTGAGCAGAGGCCAGGTTGCTGCCAGACGTATGGCTGGAGAGGAAGCCAGCATGAGATAGACCACACTGGTGAGAGCCTCCTTGGTGAGAGTCTCCGCCAAGGAGGCCCCCAATAGGACCTTTTTAATTGTATGTAGAAGTATGTGACTTATCGTGCCCTGTACTAATCCCCAAAACTGACTAAACCAGACCGAATCTCATAATTTTTGAACGAAATTCAATATGTATGAACAATTTTTGTAAAAGGTTTATATGATCTGTATTTTGCAATGACACATGCAATTTTTCATCCAATAATCCAATTTCTAATCTTTATACATTGTAATCATAAGACAACAACCCAAAAGTCTGTAGTTCTTACCCCGACCTGTCGCACATAGAAAATACTGAGGTCTGCAGCATTGGTGGGATCACTAACCACCGCCTGGGTGAGTGTGGCTAACTCAGAGGAGGCAATGGCCACAAATATGCCATTAGAGGTGCGGTACAATCCGTGGAAGTAAACGTCAGACCTGCCAAAAAGAAACTCAACTGCAATTATTTTGGAGACGGAAATAGGTGGGAAAACAAATCTGTAAAGTTATCTTGATCGTGGACATACAATGGTTTAATCTACTTGTTCAGACTTTAGTTCAAGACCTTTTTACTTGGTTGGAGGACGTCTTTGGATAGAAAAGGTTTCTGGATGGAGGAAACGGATGTCTGAGGAAACAGTCCTGTGTACTGGCCATACCTTATGGAGTCAAACGACTAAAGGCTAGTAGGCATTCCGTTACACCTTGTACTAGCACACACTCTACTATTCCAATCAGTGTTTATTTGGTTGTTGTTCAACGCCATAGTCAAGACTTTTTTCACCTCATATATATGAACGCAGTCGTTTTAAGGGTGGAGACAACCAGAATTTCTGCGGCAAATGATCAGTTGTTGCCAAGTTAGTTACACATGCGACACACAGATTTTCACGTTATACTCTCACATGGTTTTCAATTAACACAAGCGTAAGACTAGGCCATTATGTCTCTTACCAGGCTGTGTTGACTGAGGCATCACTTCCGATGTGGCTCTCAATACGGGAGATGCATACTTTGGTATCTCGATCATTTTCCTTCTTGGATAGAAGTACCGCCAGCTGACTGTTTCAAACAAAGGGTAAAGAAAAAACTTATTTTCTTGACATAAATTATGTGTAGAAAGTATCTTTTTTCCCCGAAATAACTCTCCACAGGGTACAGACAGTGCAGAGTTTTCAAACAAACTTGCCATTTTCGCTTTGATGGAGACTAGCATTTATCAGTGAAGAATTTTTTCACTTATGATGACGTACAGGTCTATAGGTGAAAAGAAACCAGAGTGCCCGGGGTATATCACCAAATTTCAACTGACTCAATCCTCAGGCCAAAGCCTCATTGTCATGTCGAGCCAGCCATCTGGCCTCGGGATCACAAAGTCGTCTTAGATTTAAATTTTAATCATTAAATTTGGTATGTTCCTTCCTGTTATTTTAGAAATCTGAAATTTTAACTTTAGTCTAAGACCACTTCATGATCCGAAGACCTGAGCCAGAACCTGATGGTAAGTCTCACTTCTCCAGCTCTGTCTTGATTCCGCGAACTTCCTCTGGGGGCTGAGCCAACACGATCATGGCTTCATTGTCAGCATTTGTCACGAACAGCTGCAACAAGTAAGAAAATGTCTTGTATTTTGTTACGAACACCAAAGTTATTTCTGGAATTCACAAGAAAAAATAAGGAGTGGCAGTATGAAGTTAAGAGGCAATACTGTGAGGGGGAAATGGTATAAGGAGTTAATCAAGTCTTTCCAGTATAACTTTCTTTTTTATATAAAGAGTTAATGAAATCAAACTTTCTTTATTTTTCCTGTAAAGCCACTATATTAAAATATAACTGTAGCATTTCTTATTGCTGTTCAATGTTTTAATGCAGCTTTTCATTTCAACACTGCAAATATTTAGGTGAGCAAGTGGGATGGCCAGAGAAAGCGATTAAGTTCAAGTCTGGGGGGGAAGTGATCTACCACTTACCTCCACTTTGGCCGTGTCTGTAGTGGCACCATCAGTAACTGTCACCTCAAAACTGTACGTCTTCCCTGCTTCCTTCCCCAACAGAGCTTTGTTTGTGATCATGCCACTGCTTGACTGTACAATGAACTGGTTAGTGCCAGACATCGTGTAAGTGAGCACATTCTGACTGTCGGCATCTTCTGCGGTCAGTTGCAAGATGTTTGTGTCCAGTGCAGCGCTTGATGACACACCTGTATATGGAAACCAGATCATCACATTTGGTGTAAATTAAATTTATTTATTTACACCATGGCCAAGAATAATTCATTTCTTCTGCTTTCAAGTCATTTACACAAAAAAATAAAAAGTAAAAACATCAGACAAGTTAGGAAAAAGAAGAATGGGAGTCTCATCTGTTTCTTTCCACCCTCTCTCTCTCTCTCTCTCTCAAGTAACTTACAAATAAACAATGCCAAATCAATGGAAGTAGACAACAAAATTAAATCAAGAGAATCTAGCTGATGTCCACAAAGGCTTTTATGGTTTTCATAAAATGCTCTCCTGGCATCAGGAATGTTCTCCCTTTAATCAGGCATATGAAGGCTGTAAGCTTTGTGTGCTTTTGTGACAAACAACCAATGCTGACATTCTTTTCGTCTGTACACATCATAAATATATTCAACCCAATCAATTCATCTCAGCAACTGGCAATTGCCGAGGTGAATGCCAAAGTATGATCGCTTTGCCACGGCCGTTAAATAAAATTTGATTTAATTCAAGTAAAAAATGTTGTTTTAGGCGTGGAAATTAGTTATCAAACGCCTCTACACTATTAGACGGGGGTTGCCGGGACATTTACTCTACTAACTTTTCACTTAATTCAGGAAATTGTGGTTTTGTTTCACAAATTTCTGACAATTTGGTTCAAGGTACCCACGTTATCAAGAAATGTAATCGAGGAAACCAGTACTAGCCGACAGTCAAAGCTGAATTTATGTGTTTGTATATATCTTAAATATTATTGCTGAGGTAAGTTTATTTTGGCTGAGGAATTATTATTTTGCCTCAGCAATTTTTTGGGCTGAGACAAAATTGTAAATTGAGAGGGCTGTATATTTAAGTACATTTTGGCTTGTTAGCATTTACACACCATCCCACATGAAGGTTGAAGAGTATTTTCATCAGTTAGTGCTTAGATAAGTCGTACTCATTGCTTACCTCCACAACAAAGAGGATTCCATACGTCACCCCGCAGTCTGCCGCAATTACGCGATTACGCGTTGAAATTTCTCATGATGTAAGGCAGAGCATTCCCACAGCATATTTGGGCACGCAGTAAACGAGGACAATACTTTATAAACCGACTTGCTAGTTGTGTGCATTGATCAGTAAGACAGAAAGTGGCACGCGCAAATGGCAGGATCACAAAGGACAAAATTCAGTCACAATTAAAGAAGAGTCACAGCAGCTTTTATATGGAGACTTACAAGCAAAGAACGTTGATTGTGTGAAGCGAGGTGCATTGTCGTTGATGTCGGTGACCTGGATGTGGACTGTAGCCATGTTCTGTGGCAGAGATCGCTTGCTGATTACACTGTAATCACTCACATTGTTATATCCCAAGATTTCTAGAGTGTAAGAGGACTTGACCTCGGCATTTAAACCCTTTATCAGCATAATAGTTCCATTCTTCTGACCAATGCTGAACATGCCATCTTCATTTCCAGCTGTAGTGGACAAAATTACAACATTTCCTCATTTATGTGACAATATTCAACACTTTCACATCAGAAGCTTTATGATCTTATTAAAAAAGCATCAAAGTCTAACAAACTGGAAAAAGGGGCCTTTATAGTACTCATTATGTACATGTACAAAAACACTGTAAAATCCAAAGACTGCAACAGAAGACCCACATTGTAATACATTCACATCACTAAAAATAAGTGTTGTGCATAACCCGAATGATCTGACAAAGAAGTACAGGAGAAGTACCTATGATGGAATAGTAGACAGTCTTGGCATTGGGCAGGTTATCTTCATCAGTGGCTGTGAGAGTGATCACAGGCGTTCCTAACTTCTTATCCTCAGGTATGGATCTAGAGAACACCTGGAAAAGGGAAACATGACATTATTTATTGATCTATATATCGGATTATTGTATTGTTTAAGGCCATACTCAGTGAACTTATGCCATATTCACTGAGCTTTTCACAAAAGCAATGGCCAGCTTTAAGAGATTAGGATTCTTGGAGTGCCAGCTGACTTTTGGCAAGTTACTAACCAACTTTCCCACATGTGACTTAGATGTAAAGCCATAGAAGACAGCGTCAATGACTTTATCTTGCCACCAATGCCCTGAGATGGGCAATCTTGAATATCCTCTGAGAATGCAGGGACTGTACCCATATATCAGGTAACCTATTGATGGAAAGACATTATTGAGAGAGACTAGACAACCAGCATTACAGATAGCAGATATCTGACTTCATGTCACACAATCACTGAATTAGCTCCCATTGTCCCTTTATATAGCAGCATTCAGAAACACTCATAAACTTGCTATAGCTACACCGTCATCAGACCCGTTCTGAAAACCGGTCATTTCTTTCCGACTGAAAATATGTGGCTAAGACTTCTGAAAACACCTGTTTGGAGAAAATGGTTAAGTCCATATTGTCCAAATTACATAATAGTTTAATACTGAACTAAGGTTACTTGACCCAACTAATCATTTCTTTTGTGGCCTGTGGAGTGTGTCTACTCTTGGTCACTTTCATGGTGGCGAGAGAGGTCAGAATGATTGTACATATTTCTGACTAATGTTAAAGAACGAATTCATTGATGGTGAATAAATGGCTTCTTTAGAGTGCGAGTGAGTGCTTGGGGTTTAATGTCGCACTTAATAATTTTTCAGTCATATGCACCTCCTAGTTGCAGGACAGATTTCCATCGCTCTTTTATCTAGTGCTGCTTCACTGAGACAGCTTACTGATGGCAAGTAGGCCGCCTGGTCCTGTCCAAAGCTAATTTCTGACTGTTCCACGGTCTTACCTTTGGGTAAAACCTGGGCAGGTGATCGTTGACGTCCATGATGACAATTCTCAGGAAAATCGTGTTTTTCAGTCCACCTCTGTCACGAGCAACTAAAACAAGCTGGTGAGAGAAAGAGTGCATTGTTAAACCTGTTCAATATTTAAAGATACTGCGCATGCTTGCTTTTCTGGCCTGAACTAAAACTCAGAAGGCATTTCAATGCACAGATATTGCATGTGCTCTGTTCTTTGTTTCAAAGCAGAAAATATATTTACTTACAATAGCTTCTGTTTAAAGGAACCCTATTCCCCTCAACCACTTTCCCACCTTTCTCTTAATCATTCACATCAGGAGAACCCTAGTCTGAAATGCAAACTTTTTAAAAAAGGTTCCATGTGCATTCTTGTAAGGTTCCATGTGCATTCTTGTACAAATGTAAGTCTATTAAAGACCTTCTTGGACCTGAGTTATGTCAATGGAGTTACTTACTGTGTATCTGTCACGTTCCTCTCTGTCAAACACCCGCTCAGCTCGGATCACACCTGTAATTGGGTTTATTCTGAACTCAGGTGTGCGTGTCACATTATCCCCCAAGGCAGTTTCAAATGAGTAATCCACAATAGAATTGACTCCCGTGTCATCATCTTTAGCTTCTACATCGTACACTATCATCCCTAAATATTGCTCCTGTAAACAAGAAGAAGAAACAGGATTGATAATTTACCACATTTATTTGATTGCTAAAGAACATTCCAATTTGAATTGGTAGAATCAATAGAATAGAAAGACAGTAAACGGCATGGTTACACCTTTCCACCTTTCATGTAGGGACAACGTATTAGAGAAAACTACAGTTCACAATATATTTATTTATTTATTTATTTGATTGGTGTTTTATGCCGTACTCAGGAATATTTCACTTATACGGTGGCAGCCAGCATTATGGTATGAGGAAACCAGGCAGAGCACGGGGGAAACCCAAGACCATCAGCAGGTTGGTGGTAGACCTTCCCACTTACGGACGGAGATTCAGCCAGCATGAGTTGGACTTGAACTCACAGCGACCGCATTGGTGAGAGGCTCCTGGGTCATTACGCTGCACTCGCACACTAACCAACGTTCACAATACATATACAACCCACTAGAGACTTTTAGTCGCATCTAAGCATCTCTAAGTCTAGCTGCCTGGTTTCCTCCGACCACAATGCTGGCCGCCATCGTATAAGTGAAACATTCTTTAGTATGGCTTAAAACACCAATCAAATAAATAAAATGTAAGTCCAGCAGTCTATCTATTAACATAGGTGCTAGGTGCAAGATGACCTCAAACACTACCCTTATTCCAGCAAGTTGATTAACAGCAGGCTTAATAGAGATACGAGGGTTGTAAATATCGTCCTCATCCCATATATCAAGTTCCCTATCTGTGGGATGTGTCACAGTTATTACCAATTCACACCTGATGTTACACTGATATTGACATGGCAACAAATTTACCTCCAACACAAAAATGGTCATGTTGTCCCTAGGGGGGATAACCCATATGGGAGGATGGTTCGTCACTGCCTGGACAACAATCCTTAACACAGCTGTGTCCATTTTGTATGGGTTTCTTCCTCCATTATCCTTCACAACGATTGGCATTTCATACGTGTTTGCCCGACCTTGTAAGGATCGAGCTGGCTCAACAAAGCCCAGGGCAGGGTCAATGTAGAACATGGCTGAAATCAGTGAAAACATTGATGACAGAAGTGCTCAGGGGTTGAGTGTCTGACAGAAGTTTTCTATGCTAGCTGCTGACTTTCAGCTGGGCCCAGTGTACAGTGCAACTAGGCCCCAGTACATGTAAGCATATAAGCTTTTAAATACTATAGTACCAACAGCTTTCATCCCACTAATACCTCAAATTTAGCCAAATCTCAACGAGACGAGTTTGAAAATTCACAAGCGTGTTTAATCAAAATTGATTAATTTGATACTGAAAATGTGTGATTTAATATTATTTATCAATTCTGTGTACGTAAGATGTATATATGTACATACTAATGCAAGACTTATTTGACCACTTCGCCAATTTTTGCCAAAATTCTGATGCTCAAAAGGGGAACCAAATTGAGAAGCCCTACCTGACATATTCTGCTAGTTGAGAAAGTTGAAAGTTAGCACAACTTTATCAGATAAATGTGTGTAGCCTAACTCAGCATATGGTTCTACACGTAAATACATTCCTATGACAATACCAACCATTTATACTTGTATTGGCATACTCGAAAACCAGGTTGTTTTGGTCCTTGATATCTTTGTCCCTTGCCGACAGCTGTAAAATTGTCTGTCCTGTACCATAGATTTCAGGGATGGTTTTCTCGTAGACATCCTGTGTAAACTCCGGAGGGTTGTCATTAATATCCTCTAGGGTAACGTACACCTGAGGTTGAAAAAACCTAGAGTGAGGACAATCAATTATAGCCGGCAAATATATACAACCCGCTGGAGAAAAATCAATACAGCAGGATACGCAAAATGTAGATACATAAATACCTTCAGTGTTAAAAACCTTCTTCAAACAACAGCATGACGACTGATAACTGGTGATACATTTTTGAAAATCTAAATAATTTACCATTTCTTCACATCAATAAAAATCTTCTTTTATTTGATTTTATATTTATTTTACATGTACGTATATACTTGATCCATTTTTCTTTACGCCTTAGTTAAGAATATTTCACTTATGCGACTGAGGACAAAATTATGGCAGGACCATCCTTCTCATGTAGACCGGAGAGGAATCCAGCAAATGCTGGATTTGAATTCACAGCGACCACAACCATACTTGTGTATATGTGTGCACGGATTTCTGTCCTGAACAAGATAATGAACATAGCCTTTTACGTGACAAAGCTCCAAGCTCGGACTGGTGGGCTTAACATCTAACTGGTATTGTCACAGGCAGAGGCTAGTACTCTTGGCAGGAGGCGAGAGTACAATGCAGTTTACACCCATCCTCTAATGTTTTATATGATTTTTTTTTTTTTAAATTCAAATGTCTTTGAAGGTAGCCCACACCTGTACAGAGGCAGTCCTCTGGTCATCTGGGTCACCATCATAGGCCAGCACTTGGAAGGTGATGTCAGAGTTCATCTCCCGGTCAAGGTCATTAGCCCGCAATGTGATGTTACCCTGAAAACAAGATTGAGAGTATATGTTTATATGTTTTATATGTGTGAATTGTCGTACACAACAACAGTATCATGCTCATCTGAGAAATGTTATACCCATAACAACTAGAATAATTTATTGCAGTGGATTTACATGGCTCTTGAACACTTAATTGTGCACAAAAAACGGCAGCTGGACCCTACAACCAATGGTATTTATCCCCTATGATATCTTCAATCACAGAAATAGCATCATTCTCTTTATGTAGGTTGCACAGTTGCATCAATGTACAGGTGAAACAAGGTAGACACATTCTCGCTATATCAGTAAACACAAAAAAGTGAAAAATCTGCACAGTTTTGGGTGACATATTAGTACACTGGTACTAGGTACTTCTTTAACAAACCCACTGATTTTATCATTTATTGAAAACTACTCACTGTGTCTCTATCTACTTGAAATCGAGTTTCTGTGTCCCTCAGACCATAGTGGACATCTCCAAACAGCCCAGCATCCAAGTCGGTGGCCAACACAGAGAGAACAAAGTCTCCAGGTTTGGACCCGTCCGGTGAGCCACTCTCCTTAATATTTACAGAATAGCTTCCCTACAGGCATAAACAAATCAAACTTGCTTTCAACTGAATTAATGATTTTTCAAACTAATGAATAACACCAGTGTTGCATGAAGATGTGCAATTGCATTTGTCAACTCTGCACATTATATTAATAAACTATAAAAAGAAATAAAGGCTATATAAAGGTTTGTCTCCAAAAAGGATTTAAATTTGCACTAAGCAAATATCTGTTTTCTCTGCAGCTTGAGCAGCCAAATATTAGCCAATTTAAAAAAGAAAGAATCATTTTCCAAATCCCCCTTTTGTGCTTTTATCAAAATCTAATACATGTATCAGTTTTTCCACAGTTTCATGACCACAGAACAACAGTTATTCATACTAGTGTATTATATGAAGGAAACACTGCTAACCTTAGAAAATCTGGGAGTATTGTCATTGATGTTGGTCAAGTTCACAATTACAGTGGCATCAGAGTAAAGGGGAGATAAGCCATTGTCGTAAGCACGAACAGTAAAGTTGTAGATCTTTGGCTGAGGGTTACCCTTATCGAAGTCAAAATCCATTCGTCTGTTCACAGTTACCTCACCTGAAACAAGAGTAGTGATCAAATTATATTTCTCCAATTTTCCATCAGTCATATCTTAGTTGCTAAAGCTGGAGTCACTTCTGGGCAATTAAACAAAAACGAATGAAACAAACCAAGGGCAACAGGACCAGATATGTAATACATAAGATTTAGGTATGACCAGCTTTACGAATGAACCACCATAATGCAGTTTACCCAAAACCTTATTGTACCAGAATTCAGTGCATTAAATATCTGATCTTATAATGGTGTTGTAAATGTGTTGTGATGTTTCTGAAAAAGGTAGGCATGACATCCTGCTGGAAAAATGGCATGTTTCAGCACCAAAAGTACGTCTTAACAACATTTACTTGTCCCCAAAAATGTACTTCTATGGCTGAAATTTTAGATCATTTACTGTAGAATATTGCAGGATTCCTTTCCCATTTTCCCTCAAAACAGCATATTTTGACTTTTGTATTTTGTGACTGCATCACAGAACATAGTGACAAATTTAGTCTCAAAACTCACCCGTCTGAGGGTTGATGTCAAAGAACTGGCCAGGGTTTCTCACCATCTCATACCTATCGATGGCTCCATCAGGATCTGTGGCCACAAGGACACGTACAAACGTCCCCTGGGCCTTCTCCTCTTCCAACTCTTGATAATACACAGGATCTGCCACGGTCCATAGTGGTTTGAAAACAGGTGCCTTGTCGTTCACATCGATAATGTCAATGATAAGTGTGCCTGTGCCAGTCTGCCATGTTGTCGCGTTTCTGTCCACCACTATGATTGGGTAGGTCACTAGTGAGGTCTCATCACGTGACAAGTTCCGATTGGTTCGGACAATGCCAGTTCTCTCTTCCACAATAAACAAGTCCTATAATAGATTTTATTTGTAATAAAGTAATTTTATTTATTTATTTGATTAGTGTTTTACTCCGTACTCAAGAATATTTCCCTCATCCAATGGCAGCCAGCATTATGATGGGAGAAAACTGGGCAGAGCCTGGAGGAAACCCACGACCATCCGCAGGTTGCTGCCAGACCTTCCCACGTAATAATGTAATTACATATACATGTTTTAATTCGCTAACATTAGAGTCCCTGAAATAAAGGCTGAAATAGTTCTTGTTGGGAAAAATAAAAGGCTACTGTTGATTTTTGCTGACTACATTTGAATGTTCAAATTTCAGTGAATTATTGAAATCAAAACAGCTGATAATTACAAACAATATATATGGGCTGTACCTGGTGGCAGACATACCGTAAAGTTATACACACTGCGATCAACTTCTCCCCCTGTGGGACTGTAAGCTCTCTTTGGTTCACCAAAGTAGTAATGCAGCTCAGGGTAGCGATCAGGGTCTCGCCCAGTTATCGTTGTGACAATGAAATTAATCTCAACATCTGAAAACAGAAGAATTATGGTAACGGAAATTACTGATACAGATATTGATGTCTGAACCACACAATGTAAAACATATATACAGCATATTGCTCCTGCCCCAGCACATGATGATCAAGGCATAATCAAGTCATGTAGACTAAGTACAGATTTTCAAGTGTAAAAATTTGCATTAGCTGGATACCTGGATAAATTCTGCTTTTACTTGCTAAATTCATACTTTTTGCCCACCTAATCTATGTTACTGCTTTACTATATTTGCACAGAAGTATTTCTCTGAACAGCATTTAATGTATAGTGTCCAGTTTCTTTGCTAATGTTTTGTGTAGCTTTCTATACTTTGAAAGTTTCATTAACTGGGCCCAAGATTAGTGGTAATTTACTCTTGAGCTTATGCATTCATCTCTATAGTGCATAGTCAAACATTTCCATAATGGAGATTTTTTAACTGTGACTAATGACTTGTAAACTTACTCTCAAAGACAGCAGCTCGGAGATTGGCAGGCTGGAAATAAGGATTTCTATTGTTGCGGTCCAGGATGTAAACAACAACAGTTGTGGTGCCAGTCTCGGACGGGTTCCCGTTGTCACGGGCCTTCACCTGCAAACACACAATACCGTAAAGAGATCAGACTCAGAATTGGCTTACCTCTTACTCCCAGTATGAAGCAAGCCAAGGATTTACCAAGTTAGGTAAATCAGAAGGCGCAGGCAAGACTCAGCTGACAACCCAATTAGAATCCTCTTTCTCCTCTGTGCATGGTAGATGTTCTAGCCAGCATATATGGTCTATACACATTTTTCAAACAGAAGGTTGACTGACAGTTAAATGCACCATGTCATCCATCACATATTCATTTTGTGTTCCTTTACGAATATTGCATATGTTTCAGTACTTTACTGGAATCACTGCTTCACAAGTATACAGCATACATACCAGCATACGATATTCATTTTGTACGTCATAGTCGAAAGTTGCATTTGGTGTGGTAGTGATGGCCCCAGTAGTGCCACTGATTTGGAACTTGTCCTGATCGCCACCGTCGATAAAGTAAGTGATAACCCCTGCCCCTGTTGTTGTTGAATCTACGTCCACAGCCGAAACGGAGGTCACGGGTACAACTATGACGAAACAACAGGCAACTCTCAGTGAAAACAATGACAAAAAGGAAATCTAATGTGAATTTTGAAGGTAATGAGTGACACTGTTAATGATGATAGATCACTATTAAAGCTGACCTACATGTATATATTCCAACCATTACAAGCCTAAACAACATCACTTTTACAACAGAATTTTAATATAACATGCTTAAAATTTAGATAATATCTGGGTGGAGCAGAATCATCCACCAGATTGTCCAGTATCCAAACTGACCATGGCATTGCTGGTTGACTCTATGAACAAACTACTCAAGACAAGACGCGTGTGTACCAAACAAAATCCCATCAGATTTACCACCTTTCTATGTGTGCAACTCAAGAATTTCAACCTGCACTTTGTTTTGGAATCCGGAAGAAGCCAGAGACCTTACTAAGTCAGACCCGGATTTGGAACCTGTACAACTTCTACTGCATTCACACTGTTGAAACTGGCTAATTTACAGTTTATTGCATGATTTCAGTTCATTGCTCGAAATAGCCCTTTTTTTAAATAGGACTCTAGTCCACCTAAACATGTGCCCATGAAATGATCCATTTGCTATTAAAAGAGATATGCACAAAATCCAATCATCAACTAAGCAAGAAAGGCCATCAGTAAGTGAGCTACAAACATACGACACTCACCTCCTCTTGTGGTTTCTGGGATAGAAGCATTGTAACTTTGAACAAGAAAGGATGGAGGTCCATCATTAAGGTCCTGAAAATAAAAAAGAAAAAGCACATACAATTCAGGAATTCATTATCTGGCATTTTTTTTTTTTCATTTTTATTTTCTTAATAAAACAAAAAAAACAGGAACATTTTTAAAGCCTATACACTCTGTGCCACAGACTGATGTAGAAATTTTTCTGTCATGCCCTTTAGCAGGAAAACGGTAAAGCCTGATTTTACCGCCAGCTTCAATGAATACCAGACAAAGGGAAACACTGGCATGTGTACTTATGTGCTAAAACTTACAATAACTGTCAATGTGACATCAGCAAATGCCTCCTTCAATCCATCAAAGGCCCGCACCTTTATCTTGATTCTGAAATGAAGTTTGAAGCATTTGTGTATAAGATTATAACACCAATTTGTCAATTTGTTTAAATTTTCTTTCATAAAGAACAATTCCTACTTACTTACAGAGACAAAATGTTCATGAAAATAACAACCTGAAGAAAATTTGTCTTGTACAGTTTTATAAATGTTCAGTGAATACTGTTTTCTGCTTGGCTTAGCACTCCTTTATAGTACTTACTCATCGGTGTTAGGTTTAGTGTCACTGAATCGCACTGGTCTGCGGGCAGTTATTGATCCAGACGTAGCGTTGATCTGGAAGAGATTTTCGTCTGTGCCGTCCTGGTTGATGATAATGTAGCGGATAACAGAGTTTTCATCTGCATCTGTTGCCTGAAACAAATACATCCAAGTTTTTTTTTTTTTGGATTTGAAGAACCATTGCAGCCAGAGATGTTCTTGTGAGAGCAAAAATGGCTCTGTGGAGAGACCTTTGGCACAGTAGCTGTGAAACCTCACAGTTGTTTCCCCATACCTTGAAGATTGTCGCAAAAACCTTATGCCTTCTCCTTTGACAGTGCCACAGGGAGATAGAATAGTTTTGGAAGTTAAATCAGAAAATTAGTGATTAAAAATTGATATAATTTCATCGAACTTGTTGCCTAGTGAACAAAGTGCGGAATGCAAAGGTGTTTAGTACATGAAAAAAAATGTGAAGGTAACGATACACAGGATTTACTGCAAACCATACCTATTTCACCTGATTACTGCAGGCTGATAAATTCCATGAAACGACAGGTGATTTACTGTGAACCATACCTATTTCACCTGATTACTACAGGCTGATAAATTCCATGAAATGACAGGTGATTTACTGTGGACCATACCTATTTCACCTGATTACTGCAGGCTGATAAATTCCATGAAACGATAGGTGATTTACTGTAAACCATACCTATTTCACCTGATTACTGCAGGCTGACAAATTCCATGAAACGACAGGTGATTTACTGTGAACCATACCTATTTCACCTGATTACTGCAGGCTGACAAATTCCATGCAACAATAGGTGATTTACTGTGAACCATACCTATTTCACCTGATTACTGCAGGCTGACAAATTCCATGAAACGATAGGTGATTTACTGTGAACTATACATATTTCACCTGATTACTGCAGGCTGATAAATTCCGTGAAACGATAGGTGATTTACTGTGAACCATACCTATTTCACCTGATTACTGCAGGCTGATAAATTCCATGAAACGATAGGTGATTTACTGTAAACCATACCTATTTCACCTGATTACTGCAGGCTGATAAATTCCATGACACGATAGGTGACTTACTGTGAACCATACCTATTTCACCTGATTACTGCAGGCTGATAAATTCCATGAAATGATAGGTGATTTACTGCAAACCATATCTATTTCACCTGATTACTGCAGGCTGACAAATTCCATGAAACGACAGGTGATTTACTGTGAACCATACCTATTTCACCTGATTACTGCAGGCTGACAAATTCCATGAAACAATAGGTGATTTACTGTGAACCATACTATTTCACCTGATTACTGCAGGCTGACAAATTCCATGAAACGATAGGTGATTTACTGTGAACTATACATATTTCACCTGATTACTGCAGGCTGATAAATTCCATGAAACGATAGGTGATTTACTGTGAACCATACCTATTTCACCTGATTACTGCAGGCTGATAAATTCCATGAAACGATAGGTGATTTACTGCAAACCATATCTATTTCACCTGATTACTGCAGGCTGATAAATTCCATGACACGATAGGTGACTTACTGTGAACCATACCTATTTCACCTGATTACTGCAGGCTGATAAATTCCATGAAACGATAGGTGATTTACTGCAAACCATATCTATTTCACCTGATTACTGCAGGCTGATAAATTCCATGAAACGATAGGTGATTTACTGCAAACCATATCTATTTCACCTGATTACTGCAGGCTGATAAATTCCATGAAACGACAGCTGATTTACTGTGAACCATACCTATTTCACCTGATTACTGCAGGCTGATAAATTCCATGAAACGATAGGTGATTTACCGCAAACCATATCTATTTCACCTGATTACTGCAGGCTGATAAATTCCATGAAACGACAGGTGATTTTCTGTGAACCATATCTATTTCACCTGATTACTGCAGGCTGATAAATTCCATGAAATGATAGGTGATTTACTGTGAACCATACCTATTTCACCTGATTACTGCAGGCTGATAAATTCCATGAAATGATAGGTGATTTACTGCAAACCATATCTATTTCACCTGATTACTGCAGGCTGATAAATTCCATGACACGATAGGTGACTTACTGTGAACCATACCTATTTCACCTGATTACTGCAGGCTGATAAATTCCGTGAAACGATAGGTGATTTACTGCAAACCATATCTATTTCACCTGATTACTGCAGGCTGATAAATTCCATGAAATGATAGGTGATTTACTGCAAACCATATCTATTTCACCTGATTACTGCAGGCTGATAAATTCCATGAAACGACAGGTGATTTACTGTGAACCATACCTATTTCACCTGATTACTGCAGGCTGACAAATTCCATGAAACGACAGGTGATTTACTGCGAACCATATCTATTTCACCTGATTACTGCAGGCTGATAAATTCCATGAAACGACAGGTGATTTTCTGTGAACCATATCTATTTCACCTGATTACTGCAGGCTGATAAATTCCATGAAATGATAGGCGATTTTCTGCAGTCAAGTGACCTCCTGAATATTAACAAGTATGTGTAAACAGTCATGGCCTAGTTTTTAACTAACACATGATTGTAGCATGATTGTTTATGTGTGTTAGCATGGCATGGTTACTTATTTCGACATTGTGAGCCATTGTGTTGAGCTTGTTCGCTAACCACTCGACCGCGGAGGAGCTGAGCAAATTTCAGACAATGCAGAGAGCGTGGTGATCAACACAACTTAAGATCACCTATATAGCTCTTACAACCTGGCGTCAAATTGAAAACAATGATTACAGGACAGAAAATACCAAAAGAAAGACATATTCACCAACTGATTTTCAAAGAGGGAGAGAAGCTAAAATGCCAGCACACAGACTGCCACATTTACCTGAACATTGACAGGTGGATCGGGCAAGGTCTCATACTCCAAGATGGTGCTGCCGTATTGACCAATCAGAAACACTGGCTGGTTGTCATTGACATCCAGGATGTTTATTCTGAGCTTCGCAGGCACGTCTTGACCTTTACCACCCTCGTCTTTGGCGATCACAATCAGTTCATAGAACTTGACTTGTTCATAGTCAAGACAGTAACTGTTGCCACAGTTACCCACTGTCACGTCACCAGTGATGGAATCAATTCTGAATCTGAAGAAATCAAAACAGGACATAAAAAAGACTTTGGATATTTATTTATTTATTTACTTGATTGGTGTTTTACGCCGTACTCAAGAATATTTCACTTATACGACGCCGGCCAGCATTATGCTGGGTGGAAACCGGGCACATCCCGGGGGAAACCCACGACCATCCGCAGGTTGCTGTCAGACCTTCCCACTTACGGCCGGAGAGGAAGCCAGCATGAACTGGACTTGAACTCAAAGCGACTGCATTGGTGAGAGGCTCCTGGGTCATTACGCTGCGCTAGCGCGCTAACCGACTGAGCCACGGAGGCCCCATTTGGATATTTATAGTAGCACTCATATGTATATTATATGCACTTCCAAATATGTTGCACTTCCAAATATGTATGTTCAATCAGTTTTTTATATACTTCTAATGTTCTCCCCCAGATTATTTCCTGAAAGGATGGAGTTTGTGATCATGGCTGGCATGACAAGGGTTAAGCGGGCAAGCCTTACTTGTCAGATTCTGTACCAGACAGACTGTATCGAATACTTGGTGTCCCTAGCTCTGGTGTTGTATCCAAGTCTGTTGCCTGAAATTTAAATTTTAATTCTTGAATACACATGCATATGGCAAATTAAATACACACAAGCACTTAAAATCTCAAAATTTGGCTACAAAACTTTATTTCATTCTTATTATATAATAATATCTTTATTTATCGCAGGTAGCTCGATCAATTTACAATGAAAATGTTCTTACCCAAGGCCTTCACAGAGAAAACAATATATAGGAAACATGTACTTCAGAGTCCAATCAAAACATACATCTATATATATATATATGAACAAGATAATTAAAGCATCGTGTAGTTTGAAAAGTGAAACTACATACATTCACACATACAAAACACAACAGCACAATGAATAGTGATGTCACTGCAGCTCTACCAACCAGCAGGAGAAGTAGGGTAGTGGGGGAGTGGGGGACGGCCGTGTATCCACCCCTTACACACATGCACAGAGAACAAACAATGTGAGTTGGAGATGGCCCCTTTATCATCCAAGTTTGAAATTATATCTTCAAGTTATACTATAAGTAATATTCATGTAATTATAACAGACAATTTACATAATCAGAAAACAAAAGACCATGACTTACGGACACTTTGATGACAAATGTATTCTCCCCAGCATCCTCTCTGACAAAGGCCGTGTAACTGGAATTGGTGAAGACGGGAGCATTATCATTGACATCCGTGATCCTGACTGTTACTGTGGTTTCACTGGAAAACAGTTCTTGGGTTCCTCTTTCCTGAGCAATAATCTAAAGGAAAAAAAACAACAGGATACTGATTTTTACTGAGGGACCTCTGCTGTCTCAATTAAGGTTACTAGCCTATCACAGCTCAGTTTGGTTGGTTGAATCTAGGCTGGAATGGGTCTACTGAGGCTAAAACAAATGGTTTCACAAAAACTTAAAACACACAAGTGTTTCCTATAGATTCCCTCCCATTTCTCCTGACCACATATCTCACCTCTATCACATAAGTTGGTTGTTCAAAACCAAACTCAGATTCAAGGGATTAAACTAATTCCACTATCACATCATTCTTATTGGTTTCCTTACAACTAAAAAATGATTACTGTCAATGACGCCAATACATCCTGATGACAATCACAGGAAAAGCCACTCTACCTTGGAACGAAGTCATCAAAAACACCTTAATTCCTCAACAGTTTCGCATATAAGTTTATGCACATTTTTAATTTGATTTTGGAGACAAAACTTCATTGGTTGAACTTGCCAGTTTTAGGGCTTCACAAAGAGTATAATGTTATCAGTCTACACAGAGTAATGCCTTTAGCATATGCTTGAATAAGCAAACATGCAAAAAGGCTGAAGAGTTACAGTATACCATCATCCATGTATATGACACACTGACTTCATCAGCCAACTGATAAGTCACCTTACGCATTGTATTTACCTAAAAAGAAAAAAAAGCCCAGTTTGTCAAAAAAGTGTATTTTTAGAGTTAAATACAGGTTAAAGAATACTGTCTGTCCCCAAAACCTTGATTTTTACAGTAGGGTATCCTACCTTCAAGAAAACCTCTCTCAGACCAATATCACAGATCTCAGCCATGAAATTACTTACCTTCATTCTGTACTCACGTGGGCCCTTCTCATAGTCTATCAGGCTGGTGTCCCTGACCTTCATGCTGGCCGTGGTAGTACCTTGCCCAATCCCGGGGAACACCTCAAACTCACGAGTGTTGTTACGGAGAAGAAATGTGTACGAGGTTCCAGCACCCTAGAAAATCCAAAATCTAACTTTTAGCCAACTTTCTCTAAAATGTCCCTAAGGATGGCATGATAACCTACATGTGTATATAAATATGACACATGCGTAATGATAATGAAAAGAGCTGGCAAGTCATTTATGTATGGTAATGTAGCAGATACAGTTTTTACCCCATATAGTTCCATGATTACATTTACAAATCCAGCCAATGTACAAAATGAGAATATCAGCACAATACCACATGCTGCAGTTTTCCATTACCCAATTTAAGCTTAAGTCAAACCAGATTTAAAAATTTTAGGACTTTAATATCCCTGCCAAAAATACACAGCCAGCCAACGAATTAGACTGACCTCATTTCACTAACAGCATCACAAGTCAAATATTTCAGAGCACAAGACAAACAGAATCTTCAGCAACATTGATCCAAAGCATTTATCACATTACTGATGCAAACCAGAGCCCATGGTAAATGTAAAAGTTGTACAGAAGCACTACACAGCCCTTTCACCATAGTGACACTGAAAAGCAGTTACCACTGCTGGTTGGAATGTATGCGGCAAATCGTCAACAAATGATGCAGCATGAACGCATAAATGCAAGAAAAATGACATACAGAAAACAAATATCCAAACTGGGAACAATTACGTAAACATGCCTGTAGTACTTCAGGAGACATACTCCATGAAGAATGTGATCATCATGCACAGATACTTATGACAGGAAAATGATCAGAAAAGGAGAGGAAAGAGAAAGAATCGAAAAGAAAAGAAAAAAAAAGTGACGAAGGTAAAAAAGTGAAGATTTTGTCGATAATCCCAATATTGGGATTAAATGTAATACGTAACCATGTACATCTGTAGTAATACCATACATGCAGTTAAACAGTACTGGCAGATAAAGTATGCTTGACAATGGACACGGATATGCATATCTGGATTATCTCCCCTTGATAAACGTGCCAAGCAACAATCACCAGCATCCAATGATAATACAAGGCACATGCAAATGAAAGCATGCTGAATGACAGAAATGGAAGACTTCAATTCCTAGTTGGTATGACAGAGGGCACCTTATACATGCAAAATAAACCTACCGCTTCTAATAGATACAGCTGCAAAAACAGAACAAATCTAGAGCATTTAGAAGATTGATTCTTGGTTTACTCAATTCATATATATTTTTACAGATAATCATTGATACACAAAACCACACAAAACCACAAAAAATAATATCTGATAACTTATTATCACATTAGTTAAACAATATAAAAACTTGAAATAATGCAAAAGAGCAAGTGAAATCAACATCATTTTTTAATGTGCCAAAACTCACCGAATCTGAATCTGTAACAGTCATAAAGAGGCCAGGTAGAGCGGTTCCTGTGGGAATATCTTCTGGGATAGACACCGTGTATGATGATTGGTCAAACGTGGGAGGGTTATCATTGATGTCTTCAACGGTGATCCGTACTGTTGTTACCGCTGTTGTTTGAGGGTTATCCCCCAGAAGTGGAGGAGTTACGGAGCCGTTGAGTACCTCCCTTGCCTGATGGATAAAACATCATAACAAAATAGTTATTTTGAGCCTGTTTAAAATGTGCATCAGGACACTCACACAGTATCAACTGAGGAGTACTTTTAATCCATGATTATAAATTTTATTGATCTATTTAGAAGAGAATATTATGTTAAGGTATGTTTGCACATGTGGGCCATAGTTTTATAGGTCACATTCAAGTAACAGATTGGGAAATCACCATCCATATGATGGCCAACTTTCTCCCTTGAATATATATGAATATGGTCCTTTACAGGCGGTATTTTTTAAACTAGCAGACAAATACAACAGAATAACAGACAATTATTTTCACCACAAGCCACTTCACATTCAAGATGACACTGCCTAAAGTTTGGCCTGTAAAAATGCATTCAGAAGCAAATAAAGCCATAACCCCATTCTTTTATGCCAACATTTACGTTTTTATAATAAGATCTAACTTCACACAGAACACAAGTGCTCCTACAAGGTGGAAAAATAATCGACTGGAATGAAAAACAAAAAATGTGCCACTCAAAACCAAGCTAAACCTTAGGTGAAATACAGTATTTCTCATTCCATGACTGGTAAATAGTTACTTGTAAATATGACACAATGTGAAGCGTGAGGTTAATACATGGGTGTGCATATATACTGACTTTGAGACCAAGAACAAGGAAGCCTTGGTTGAAGTCTCCATTCTCACGGTCAATCTGACGGGCGGGTACTGATCTGACCAGTCACACTGTCCATTGTGAAGTAGTTAAAGCGACCTGAAGAAGATAACATTCACTTATTCAGGCACAGAGCTGGTTGCATATAGGTGATTAGCATTACACAAATCTTACCACCTGCTCATTTTCATAAATGCCACAATATGGCTGAAATATTGGCATTAATTAATAATCAACCATTCATTCATAAATGGGGGGGAGGTTGTGCGTCACCGTGGCTCAGTTGGTTAATGCGCTAGCGCAGCGTCATGACCCAGGAGCCTCTCACCAATGTGGTTGCTGTGAATTCAAGCCCAGCTCATGCTGGCTTTTTCTCCGGCTGTACATGGCAAGGTCTGTCAGCAACCTGCCCAGTTTCCTCCCGCCATAATACTGGCCGCCGTCATATAAGTGAAATATTCTTGAATATGGTGTAAACACCAATCAAATAAAAAAATTCATTCATAAATGCCTATTTACATGTACAATCAACTCTAGTGACAACAACATTCAGTACCATGAAGTTCAATATAAAGATCAAGGGAACCTACGCACAGTTCTTCAATATTTAAAATGGAGATTTTAATTTCTGACAACGCTTTAATATCATAAAGCTATTTAACGGAGATGTATTTGTAAAATGCACCAGGTTTTGTTGTGTGTTTTTGCTCAACGCCCTTGCTTGCTGTCATATTTTGTTTTGTCATAGTAAAACCAATCACTTGATCCCACATCACACCATATTGCAAAAAAGAGAAAATAAAGCATTATTTTGCATTTCCAAAGATTATTAATGCAAACCGTTTTCTATTATTGTTTGGACATTGACAAAAAGGAGTTACAAAAATAGCAGCTTAAATAGAGCCATAACCAGTAATCAAATACATGTGACTTCAACTAAGTTTCCTCAGTCCATGCAGTATGTTACTGGTGTAATGTACAACTTACTGTCATAGATCTCGTATCTTATCTCACGAGGGTTACCCTCATCTCCATCTACAGCTGAAACCTTTGTCACCGGGAATCCCTGAAAAATTTACAAATAAGAAAAAATGTTAATAAATAACTCAATTAGATCATTTGTAACAAAGGACCGAAATGTTGAGCATATGTCACACGATTTGTAAAACAGTTTTTTTTACACAGGAGGGTATGGTATTGTTTGTCAAACCTTAAATTGCAGCTCAGTTTAACTTGGAATGACATTCGGGCGAGATTATTTATTTATTTATTTGATTGGTGTTTTACGCCGTACTCAAGAATATTTCACTTATACGACAGCGGCCAGCATTATGGTGGGTGGAAACCGGGCAGAGCCCGGGGGAAACCCACAACCATCCGCAGGTTGCTGTCAGACCTTTTCATGTACGGCGGAGAGGAAGCCAGCATGAGCTGGACTTGAACTTAGGGCGACTGCATTGGTGAGAGACTCCTGGGTCATTACGCTGCGCTAGCGCTTTAACCGTCTGGGCCCCGGAGGGTATGGTAGAAACCATGGCAACGATCAGGATGAGTGATTAATGCCGCATCAGCAATATTTTATCCTAATTGTATATGACTATGATATACAGCTATACAAGGACATTCACTGGACAAAGCACCTATAGAAAGCTACTTTTGATTTCATAGTTAGGAAATGTTTAGAAAGAGTTCATTGTACCTAGTCTTTAGTCTATCTCTACTGGTAAAGATGATAAACAGTAATGATTGAATGATAAAGAGATGAGACAACTTACGATGGCCACATTTTCCCTGATGGACTGGCTTGGGGCATACACCCACTTGGGTGGTGTATCCTGTACAGGCTCTACGGTGATTTCCACGCTGATTGTCACATTATTCTCAGGGTTTCCGTCCTGAGGAAAAATAAAGTAGTCACACTGTACTTAATGGACTGACTTATTTATTTATTTATTTGATTGGTGTTTTATGCCGTACTCAAGAATATTACATGATGTACTGAGCCCCGAACAAATTACAAATCAACTGATACAAAACTGATGAAATGAAAGTTTTGTTTCCGAACACAAAAACATAAACTGATCCTTAAAACTTGCAAGATGAGCATTGTACATGCATCATATTTGCTGAGTGCATTACAGAAAGGAGTTCACAAGTTCATGTATGTATAAAATGTAAAGTTTCAGGCAAGAAAAACTGAAAAATATGTATATATATATTTATCATTCAAATCAAATATACTTCAAATGACAAATACAACTTATGATTTGCAGGATCAACATAGTATCATGTACAATAACTGCATCACAGAGTTCACAAGTCCATGCACATGTACTTAACCTAGTTTCAGACAAAAGAAATAATAAAAAACAACGTAATTTAAGATACTTCAAATGATAAATACAGCACGGACAAATTCGGATCACTTACGTATGACTCAATGGGCACTTGATAGGACCTCTGGGATTCAAAATCAACAGTTCCTTTCAGTACAAGAACACCCTGCCAGTTTAAGTTACTAGCTTGAAGAGTCTTCAGGCCAAACTTCTCGCAGGTATCAAGAGCCTGTAAAGCAAAGCAGAAAATTATCTTATACATGCGTAACATTCCTAGTGACTAGATGAATAATTCATAACTACTAGTCACATACAACAAATTGTAAAAAGACATAAGGATAGATGGTGTCTTCTTCAAAAACAATTCTCGTTAGTTTATTAAAACCATAACATTCATGAACACAATATAAAATCAAAAGTGATACAAACACAAAAGTATTTACTGGCTGAATTTTTCCACATTATGAAAAAATTGATTGTAGACTTGCCACACTATCACAACTATTGATTAATACCCCCAAAAGGACAGATTCATGTCTACAGCACTACTGGCCGAGGCAGATTGACTGAATCAAGGACCAGGCTTCAGCTGAATCAGACAGCTAGCACCCACCTCTCTGCACCACGACACTTTTTACAAACAAGACAATACCCACAAAATACTAAAGGCAAGTGTCAAAACTTAAACCTGTTTACCTCAATGTCAACTATCTTTTCTGGGGCACAGCGGACTTCTATAAGCCGATTGATGGTGTCTCGGTCTCTCACGGACAAGTCTTGAATAATAGTAGTACCAACAGCTGCATTCTGAAATACCAGAGTTAACTACTGATGCACCTGGAAAGCCTACATTTTAAAAAAATGATTCTTACCTTTCACAAAAGTCTCCAAACATCACAGCACAGTGTACACATAGAGCCATTTTAGTTGCAGTTTGCGCCCAAACTTTTATTTTTTATTTTTCAGTCTTTTCAATTTTTATTATAAGTAACAAGTAAAAATAAGATGGTTTGACAAATAAAAACTTTCATTTTCATATAAATTTCAAACATCATTTTAGTCAAAACAAAGCTTTCTTTATGCCCAGTAGCCTTTGGGGACAGAGTCTCTAAGTGCTGTATTAATGTGGCAGTGAGAGTAGCATTCCATTCATGCTATTATCTATTATTACTATACTCATCCTGTCTTAAATCAATCATTAACAGCGCTGGTTTAAAATGCATACTATTTTTTGGCCCAGCATACCTCCGAAATAGAGTCTTTGTAAATGTCTCTTGTAAAGAGAGGCAGTTCATCGTTGGTGTCTATCACCTGGATGTTGACGTCTTGACGCGTCTAAGGAGGACAAACAAAGGAGCGGTATAAGTCACTGCACAGTATTGCAATGTCAGCCATTACATGGTCTTATGTTAGTGTCAGCTATTACATGGTATTACAATAATGTCACTTCCACATTATGACTGATCAGAAAAAGGGTTAACCCACTGGACATCTGTTCAGAGTAAGAGCTGAAGAACACTTTACCGTTCAATTCTGACATTGCAGAAAACACTCCAGTACATGTACATGATAGAAATGCCATCTGATGACATGAAAAATGAAAAGAAAACACTAACAACAAAGTAGTTAAAACTCAAATACTCACTTCACTTGTGCCATCTGAGGCAATGATAATCACATTGAAGGAAGGTGCAGACTGGAAAACACAAGGTGATCGGTACAAATAAAAAGGGTGCTGGTATCTGGTATATTTCCTAATTTAATACAATTTCATCCATGATGGAAACTGATAGGAAATATGAGCATCATAATTACACAGCTAAGTTGACAAGCTGGTATGTACTTGTGAAGATGTCATGTATCAAACATAAATATCTTAATGGTCTTGAGGTAAATTTGCACATTAAAATATCAGCATGATGAGATCCAATTGAATTTGGCAGATGAACTTAATATATTTAGTCTCATTCACAACAATCTCTTCATCAATCCAATTACGGATACTACTCTTATATTTTTCTGCTTAAAAAGCTTGTAATTCCTCTATTCAGAAAAAAAGCTGACCTACCTACTCAAAATTCACAAATTCAGATTATAAGCAACTTTTTAATTTTAGCATTACCTAACTTTATAGGATTAAGCTGCTATGACCTGCTATGCTTAGAGTACCCACCTCATAATCTATTTTCCGTATAACGCTGACACTGCCTGTCTGAGCATTAACCTTTAGGAAATCAGCCTGTATACCATAGAGAACTGGTAGTCCCTCAGGATCCCTGGCCCGCAGTGTGTAAACTATATCACCTGAAAAACAACACAAACAATACTTCTTAGTAAATTAACTGCTTTACATTTTCCACATCTTGACAAAATTTAAAGGCCAAATCCAACAACTGAAGTTTTTTATTCAAAAATTTTGCTTCAAGATATCAAGTAAGAGTTTACTCATAGTTATCAAACAGAAAGAACTACGTTCAGAGATGAATGAAATTCTACATTTGTGTCAAAATCTTGACACAATTTCACTAGTCCTTTTTCACAATGCCTTTTTTCAAAAGGTTTCTTCCACTATATCAAATATTAAAGCCAGAATTATTTCCAGAGATGCTTTCTACCATTAGACTTCTAGGTAACATCAATCTTCACATACTGTATCCAAATATATATTTATTTATTTATTTGATTAGCGTTTCATGCCATTCAAGAATATTTCCCTTATACGACGATCAGCCGAAAAAACTAGGTAGAGCCTGGAGGATATCCACGACCACTGGCAGGTTGTTGACAGATCTTTCCACATACGGTCGCAGAGGAAGCCAGCATGACCAAAAATATAAGATTTCTGCTGTCTCATATTACTTTCATTAAATCATAACAGGTATACCAGAAAGAAAATGACTCACCAACAGGTGTGTTTTCTCTAATCCTAAAACCTTTAAGATCTCCATCTGTCAGAAATTGTGGAGCCAAGTTTTGTGCCAAAATAACATCTGAAATGCAAATACATGAATTGTAATTCTTCTATTTTATTTGTGATATTCCATGATGTTAAGGCTTTCCAGTTTGCAATATGGTAGCAAGGTCACTTCCCTGTAGGCCAATAGAAAAAATATACAATATATGCGTCACACATCCAACTTATTTCACTACTGAATGATAGTATATGTAATAAACTTTGAATTTAACAGACTAAAATTTTCTGAAGTCAGAACTGACATATTTGGCATATACATGTAACTACATGTAAGTCTACAGTGTACATAGAAACAAAGGTTACTCCCTGTACTTAACAAAACACTGAACAGTTTCTCATTGCATAAAAACAAAGTAACCCTGAAATTTGTGTGCGTTTGTGATCTACTGAAAGTTATGTCCCATTTAAATACCTAAAATTAGAAAAATTGACCACAATGAAAATATAACATGTTACTACAAACAAAGGAAATAACTGATATAACCACCAATTTTCGTAACAATATAAATCATCTGCATGTGACAATCAATACACATATCTAACATCAGTTTCTAATTTGATCAGATCACTACGATTCAACCAATGATGAATTCTCTATATATGCCACTTTACCTGAGCACAATAATATAAGAAAAAGAGCAGCCAGATTAGGATATACTCGCCCCATCCTCCTGGCTAAACCTGAAAAGTAAAAGAAAAATATGTCATCATGTTTAACTTCTAATTATCAAATCCTACATAGATATATATATAGGAAGAGATACATGTACGTACTCAGAACAAATGCCTCAAATTAAGGACAAAGTGACCTAGTTCCAGGTGAAGTACACAAGGGACGGGAAATTGTAAAGGTACCTTAACTCCCCAGCCTTTCACATGAAAGAGCAGATTTCAGAGCAATTTATGCATGTTTTAACTTGATCTAGAACAAAACTACATTGGTTAGATTGGCCAATTTCAGGGCTTCACAAAAAGTTTAATTTTATCAGTCTACACAGAATAATGCCCCCAGAATTTGCTTGATGAGACAGCTTGCAAACATGCGAATTACACTAATTGATATCGTACAGGTTTTAGACAGACAAAACTTTGGAAGTCAGCCTGTATAATGAGAGAGCAGGCTACGGTCTAAAGCGGTCAGTTATGAGTTGAGCCACATGGGATACCAGATTTAACTTGAATAAACACTTATACATAATACCCATGCAATTGATACTAAAATGTAGAAACAGAGGAAAACAGTAGCTTAGAAAAAATAATCAGAAGTTAGAAACACTTCTCATAATGCATGAAGTATAAAACTGGTTGGCACTTATAATTTTGGAATTCACCATAAAAATTTCTATTTAAACTGGAGGGTAAGCTAAATCCTGGTGTCAGTTAATGGTTATAATGGTTTGCTACCAGTTTTAGACTTTGAATAAGGAGATGATATTAATCCCCCAGGTATCCTGCAGAGGTAGCAATCTGACTGCATGGACACCTGCTGTCAAGCACTGTGCTAAAAACACTGGAAGTCAGAAGCCCTGAAATGCAAGCTCAAATGTGCCAAGGTCATAAACAGCAAGGAACTATTTTAATCCCATTCAGTAAGGCAGAAACCACATGCTATACCCTAACTGACTGGATTGTGGGAGGAATCAATACAGTCAAATAGTATAACTATACATGTATGATACTTTTTGATACTATTGCCTTGAGCCAATATTGGCATACCGTTGTACAATAAAGATGATTCTAATTTGTGTAAATGCATTTTCTTAAGAAGGGAAAGCTTATGAAGGGAACGCAGATAATGGTACAAATCTATGAACTGTTTTAAATGTCAAGTACATAATAATCAGAATATATAAAACAGGAGAGAGGTCTAAGTACTATTTACTACATCTTGAAAAAAATGCCTACACAAAGAAGACAACATTACCTTCTAAAAATTTGTTTTAAGCTAATTGAAGTCCCATGAAATCAAAATTATTTTTCACCTTATAGCTTGCATGTGTACCTACAGCAATAATACATATAATAAATATCAGCCGACATGGTGTACATACCAGCCTACAATATGAACAGGACTACATAAGTTCACTGAACGCTGCTGTAAAAAGTTTAAGTTTATAAGAAAGACAAAAAAAAAACAGTTTCAGTAAACATAAGAAAAATTATTGACGTGGAAACGAATAAAAAATATTGATGCATGTTATTCAGTTAATTATAGATTATTACGATAGGTTTACAACCAGCATATTTGTATGTTATCAAGTTGGTAATATTAATAACTACCATGACCATGTCTGTATGTATATATCTCTACCTACAGTGCATGTAGGCCTACCGGACTTTGTATAGAAAATCTTCATACAGTCGTCACCTGATGATCTTCCTACCTTGTTTATATCGTAAGAATGGATAATTTTCCCTGATTTCCAGGCTTAGCTGCTTCTCCTCTAGCTTCAGCACTCCATTCCGCCACTATTTTCCATTTCTGAAACACCCTGTTCAAGTAATTGTTCCCGAAAAAGTCCGGAAGACGCCCTGCGCTCGAATGACGGAGGCGATTCGGGACAGAATGTGGTGTTGCCCGTGTCAGTATTCTTGTCGGCTCAGGCGTACGGCCCCAGACCGGTTTTCGTACCTGTTGTTTAAGTACAGAACCATTCAACCTTGTCACGCCTGCCTTTCCCCCATTCACACAGGACCGCCAACCGGTACTGGTGGCAGTGCAATCCTTCACTTAATTTTTTAAATTATCGGACAAAAACTTTTCTTATTTACAACATTCATCGTTTTATTGGATAATTAAGTCAAATCAATATGTATTTCACATATGTGGACAAGACAGGTAGAGTTTTGAGATTACTTAGACATTTTTAACAGAAATACGCAGTACATATTTCCGATACTAATACCAGTTTAGCATTTGAACATAAAATTGACCCGGGGAATCGCGCCGGAACAGCAATGTGTAATGTTAATAATGGAGCTATTTTTGAACTTGTCAAACCGGTTTTCTGTAAATCTCATAACTTGTCTGTCAACGCAGAGGGAGGTTAGGTGTGCGCTAAACACGGGCATATATGTACCAATAACCTATAGCTGGTGATGGCCGGGGTAGTTGTTCAGCTCGTGTTATAAGGCAGGGCTTCTTTCTCTGGATTCTGAAGGACTGATAAGAAACTTAAATCTTTCATGAGGAAAGATTCTCAGCCTGTTTCAGTTGTGTTGCTGTGTCTTGAGGGTGAGTATTGCGATTGTTCTGAATATTTATATTTATGAAACGACGGTGGATATATATGTATATACTGATACATATGTGGGTATTGGAATCTGTGTATCGGACTAGGAGATCTCGAGTTGTTCACAAGATTCCAGTAGCATCTGCTACAGCTGGTAGGCCTACATGTATATGTGGTAACTTTTGCAATAAATTAAACCGTACACGTACTAAATAGAAATATCATTAAATATCGATACGGTGTGCATACAGATGGAATTTCATCAGGTTGTTGTTGTAAAGCTATTGTGTAATGTATCATATATTTGTGTTGATTAAGACTATATTTAATTACTGTATTAAGGCAGTGTTGTTAAACAAATTGACCAGTTGTGTTGTAAGTGAATAGTTAAAACAACAGATGACAGTATGGTATGGTGGGCATTTTTGGAGAGATCTAATTGAAGTGGTGCTAGTGTGGTATTTAAGTATTACTCACTGTATTGCTTTAAATACAATTCCCTTTGAGACAATATGCTGTTGACCGTCAGCAAATACAGTAAGACCGTTTGCATCGTCTGTTTGTTGAAGACTTGTCTTCCAAATTATAGTGTACATATCTGTACTACACCAAATATGCAAAAGTTTGTCAGTAACTTGACATACATGGTTTAACCCAAGTATCATCCAATCATAAAACTAACTCATCATTTGAGTGAAATTTTTTTTTAGTTCATGACATAAAACAAGAATCAAATAAATAAATAATCATTGCGAATTGAGTTCATGATGCTGATTTGTGTGATCTGAAAACTGAACAACAAATGTAACCTGTTGTTTAGTGGTAGCAGATAGTAACAGATTTAACACACTTGAGGCCTTCTTGCAAGAAGGACTGCACATCTTATTTCACTAGCCTATAAACCATCCATTTAGCACATGTCAGTTAACAAGGATTTATCAACTATGTATGACAGAGAAAAGCATTCTAATACAAAGCTGATAAACCAAGACTAGAGAGTCCCTTGATTCATTTATACCACATTAATAGTGAACTATTTATGAATATAGCATTAACACTTATCATTTCTGTAACTAATTATTGAAATATTTCTTCCATTTGAATTTCTTTTCAGACTCTTGAGATGTCTAGAGTCACATCCCTGGGTGGGGCCTGTGTATTAGGGATAGTGCTGTTGACACACACGGGTAATTAACCCTCTTGCTACACTTATAAAATAATTTTCCAAAATTACTGTCACTGAATTATTTGTTACTCATTAATTTTTTAATTGCGTGTTTCACACAAATATGTTGACACAACCATCCACAAATCTGTGTGCAAAACACTGGTGAAGAAGAACGATCCACAGATAGCAGTACATTAAAAGGCCTTCCAGCAACCTGCGGATGGTCCTGTGTTTCCCCAGTGCCCTGCCTGGTGTGCTCTGACCTTTGCCTGGTTCCTCTGACCTTTGCCTGGTTTCCTCTGACCGTAATGCTGGCCACAGTCATATACATGAAACCAATCAAATAAATAACAGCTTTTTTTTTTTTTTTGTCCTTTTTATAAGCAAAATAGTGATGATGTAAGTAAAATGAGTAAGAACAGCGAAAATATTCTTGGAGCTGACATTGGTAGGCTGCGGATGTTGAAAAAAGTGATTAGATTCAGAAGGCTTGTAAGATAATGTAGGAAATGGCTTAGAATGAAGAGAAATAACTTTATGAATTTCCAAAATTATTTGGACTTCACACTTCCAAATTATGTGTATATTTTTACCTTGCAGCCCTTGCGGTCAACAAAGCTCCGGTGTGGGATATAACATCCATGAACAAGATCAGAGAGACCTTCACCAAACAGGTGTATGAAAACACAACAGAAAGTAAGGCTAGAAATAATACAAGATTTACATTGTTTTGAAAGGGGCTATTATATTGTGATTTTCTACAGACTCAGATGTTAACGTGTGCAGTGTACCGTAGTTCTTTTATATCATTCTGTTCTTGCATGCTGAGCATTTTACTGTCTGTACTGGCAGATATGTAGATTTTTTGAAGCCTTGTGACATTTTTTGAATGTATGTTCAGTATATTTCTTAACTTTATTTTCCATGTTCTGTGGCTATACCTTAATAATAGCCTTGAAACAGATTGTTTAAATATATATTCAGTACTGTAAGTTTATCGATATTATTCTGTAGATAAGCTGTTGGGTACCCTGCTGGCAAGGGACCCCGAGGGTAAACAAGTGACCTATGGAGTGGACAGTGAGAATACGGTCAAGGTCAATGAAACTACAGGAGAGGTCAGGCTGGCAAGGTTCCTGGACAGAGAGGTCAGTTCTGAGTGTAAAACAAATCTTCTCACACACAGCATGAATTATCATACCTTCTGTTTGTATTGATATATTTAATTTATTGTGTTTTATGCTATGCATGAGAATGTTTTACCCATATGCTGATGGCCAGCGTTATGGTAGGTACATGTTGGAGGAAATCGAGCTGAGTCTCCCACCAACCCACAACAATCCACAGGCTGTTTTCTTTTTTGTTGTCTGGATCAAGAAATCTTGTTTGCAACATATGTTGTCCGTGTGAGCTGGGCTTTACAGCCATAGCTGTACAACATGGTGTATAAATGTAACTTTACAGCCTGATTCATAGCTGTACAACACAACACATACATATAACTTTACAGCCTGATTAATAGCTGTACAACATGACGCATACATGTAACTTTACTGCCTGAATCATAGCTGTACAACACGACACATACATGTAACTTTACAGCCTGATTCATAGCTGTACAGCAGTTCTTGCCTACAGCATCACCCCTCAGTTTCATGGGAATTTTATTAACTATATAACAAAATACTGTCTGGTTAAAAAATTATCACTGACACAAATCTAGTTAATGCCTAATTTAATATATTATAATATAAATATTTTATAATTATCCTTACAGAAAGGTGACACTAAAGTTGATGTGACATTTTATGCCCAAGACCCACTTGAGCCTGGATCTAATGTTCGAAATACGGTATGTGTGTATGAGATTATTGACACAGTTATCATTGTTCAGGTAAATAACTATTTCTGCTTCTAATATTGAATAATCTCAAGTCATTTTGTGTGTTCCATTTGCACTATAAAGAGATAAGAGTTTGATAGCGATCTAGCTCGGATTGTGTCAACTTGAGAAATTCAAAGAAACAGCTGCACTGACATTTGTTACTTTGTTTTACTTCTGTTTTTTCACTCCAATGATGACATAATGTACACGTTTAAAAAGGTGAATGAAGTGTTGAATGACCCAGAAAATATGTATCTCACACAAAAATCCATTGGTCAAAGTTTGTTATTGTTATTTGGGAAACAGTTCAAGAAAGAAGGATGTTTTTTTGTGCATTTCTCTGTTTATGTGTGATTCTCTTATGACATACCTGTATTTTCAGATTGATTACTTCATTAGGCTTGATGTGCAGGATGTGAACGACAATGCTCCGGATTTCAAAAATCTTCCCTACGGTGCCAGTGTGAAGGAGGTCTGTCCACTTGGTTAATTACCTTATCTACAGACACTTTTACTGGCATATCCTTTCTACTGTTTAACAGTCTCCATCTTTGGTCTATTATAATCTGCCAAATGTACCGTAAATGAGCACAAATTTTGTCCATGACTAACTTGTCCATTATTCCTGATTCTAAGAGTTCTATTGACTTTAGAAAGGTGCTTTGAGGTTTGCTTGGAACATGGGATGATATTCTACTAGAAACCAAAAATAATATTATGTGACATTTATAAAATACTTTTTTTACTGCTTTATTTCTGAAAATATTCCCCTTTAAAATGTAGAGTGATTCATTATAAATATTCCACATAGTTATTTGTCTTCTTTTATCTTCAGAATGGCCCTGCCTTAGCTACTATATTTACATCAGTTAGGATTGAGGATTTAGATGATGGCTACAATGCTGAAGTCTTCGTCAACTGTTCAATATTTGATGAGCAGGTATATTCACTCATTCTAACCGTATAAATAAACATATATAAATTCTGACTCCTAGCTTGTTTTTAAGGTCAGAAAAAAGTAGATCGCTTCTTAATTTCACTCCGAAAAAGCCTCATAATGTACTGTAAGGTAGGTGTGTAAGAGGCGTATGTGCTGGCCGTGATTGACAGAGAGGCAAATGATACAGAGACATTTGTAAATTTGGTATAACTATTTTGCATTTGCACAGAGTAGTTGTAAGTGGTGGTGTTGTAAAATTTTAAAAATATCATTATTGCTAATGTATAAATCCCCAGAGTATACTCTCCATTATTTATTGTTGTGAGAGCCTAAAAGAAAACAAGTTATATATTTGTGTAACCCTCTCTAATTTTTTCATTCATTCAATCGTTTTAGAGTCGGATAGGTTGTGAAAAGTTTGGCGTGTCAGAATTAAAGCAGATAGCTCCCCGTGTCTACACCTGTTCAATCTACACAAAGACATCCCTCGATTATGAAGATCAGAGTTCATACATTGTCACTCTTCTTGCCTGGGTAAGTTGATATTTTTGTGTCTCTCTTTTACCTGATTGAACTATAGAAAGGTGTGAAAAAAGCAATTTTTCCTGTACAAGTTAAATTATAAAACAGAATTGGCACACAAATAAAGCTGGAGAATATTGACTAAGGCTTTGTTTTAGTTATGAGGAGTAACTATTAATATCTTCTTAAATGTAAAGGTAATGCTACGGTTACAATTTTTTGTTGTTACGTTTCCAGGACAACGGGGTGCCCCGCCTCAGCAGTCAGGTCAACATACATATCAGAGTGATTGACGTTCAGGACTCTCCTCCTGAGTTCTTAAACACACCCATCAACCTGTACACCAATGAGAGTGCAGCAATTGTAAGTAAACCAACCAATCACTTCATTAATTAAGTATGTAAAGCTAATTTATAAGGTAAAGGAAATATGCAATTCTTATGTCAACATTTTCAGATTGATTTTATAGCATAATACTTTTAATATAAAAAAGAATGAAAACATACCAAAGTATTTTTAAGGGCCAATTTTAGTATTGTTGTGATCTGTTAGTGTAAACATTTGTTTGCTTTTTTTGACTTTCAGGGCTCTAAAATAGGTGAAATTCAAGCCCGTGACAGGGATCAAGGGAATCCAAGACCTATCAAGATCGTGATGTTGTCAGGTAATGGTCACTTCTTCAGGAAAATGGAGATATATTTAAACAGTACTTTTCTATTCTGTGCCGGCTAATATCCAGTGAATTCTGATATCTGTCCTAATCATTTCAGAAATACACTTTGTAATTCACCACAGTGTTAGATATGCAGAATTGTACTGGTCTGAAGTAATAGTAACTCCAGACATTGAAGGTATGATGGTGTTATGATCTATATTTCACCATATCTATGTAACCATCAACAGGTATATCACTGACGACAGACAAGTCAAAAAAATATAGAATTTACATGTAGAATGGCTTCATCATTGGAAGCTACTATCTGTTTCTTCCTTTCCTATGCTATACAGGCCTGTGGTTGTTTATGGGTATTGTAATGATATCTCGTTTTGGTTTCAGGCACAGATTTGTTTGAGTTGAGTCCTCAGCCAAGAACAAATGCTTCTCAGCCTGTGTACACCTATGATGTCAAAACAAAAGGCACACTTGATCGAGAGCTGCTTCGAGGACAAGCAGCATTTGATGTTCGGGTATGTCACCCCACAGAATTCAGATGTTACAATAAATCACCTATAATTTCATGGCATTTTCTCAACAACTAGTCAACCTTCTGGGAAGAATCATGGGAAGTTTTGTCTGATTAATGGTAGTTCAAACCTAAAACTTCTGTGAAATCTTAAGGGATGTACCCCCCCCCCACCCCCAACATACCTCTGGTACATTAAGTGATATAGTTTGGCATGGACATAAAATCCCTGAGAGATGCATGGTATTGATGGTTTGATGTGTGAATGTAATAAACTCTGTACCAATATTCAATGCCATCTAGTTATTCTTTCAGGTCTGTCTTTCTGCAGATATGTGTACAGCATATTTTACAAGACTATGGCTATGTGAGTAAAATAATCTAAATTATTTCAAGCATTTATCTTTTTATTCTAATTATCTGATTTTTAGGCCATTGAGCTGCAGAATGGAGTGGAGACAAATGTGCACACAAATGCCACTGTGCTGGTCAATATTTTTGACATAAACGACAATGCACCCACGTTTGATCAGATGGCATATTACATCAATGCCACTGAGAGTGTCCGTGCCACAGATAACACACAAATCCCTGGACTCACCATGACTGTCCGGGACTTGGATGATGTGAGTAGTTTTCTACATTCCCTCTGCTACAAGGACTTCTTCATTAGCTGGACAAGAAAATATTCTGACCATGCCTTATTCTTAGTATTCTTCTTTGACCGTATAACCACATTAAGTTATTCAATGGTTTTGAGAGTGAAAATTTGCATTATCAGTTCTTCTGTATGAATTGTGTGTCTGTCAAGTCACACTGGTAGTGTGCACAGCATGTATTACAGTACTTCACGCTCACACAATCATATGCATGTCACATGTTATTTTGTTGTAGTGAGTAAAATGAATCCTATGTTTGGGTAGCATCATCTAAGAGTTAAATGGGTTTGCAATGTGACATTTTGTAATTGGTGACATGTTTGTTTTTGTGATGTTAAAAACAGTGTGACATGGGGTTATAATGCAAAAGATTATCAGGATATTCAAAAGGTAACGGAGCAGACAATGTTATGTTATTGCATATGATATCAGACTCGCTCATCGTCATTTACTGATAAGGTTAATACAACATTATTGCCTCTCATCGTAATTAATAAATTTACATCTTCTCATTTTCAGGCTAGCAATGCAAGGTTTTCTGTGTCCATCCAATCACAAACATTCCCAGGAGCATTTGCAGTTTCTCCGACAAATGCCACCAGTCAGGGCCCATTTGCATTGGCTGTTATAAATGCTGACTACATGGATTATGAAGTTGAAAACTACCGACAGCAACAAGTTGTGGTGAGTCACTGGCATACCTGTATCTAGATTGGATTGGCTGGATACATGGGATACGTTTGCATCATTGCTAACTGTGTTGTGTACTCGTACCTTGATTAGCATGGTTCTGATTACTGCTTGCATGTGGTTAACTTAGTTGCTGTTTTACCTGTCTTGAAGGATTGCGAAACTTGTGATGCTGCTTAGGCACCCACAGAAATATTACAGGACTGTAATTAGCCATTTGCCCTGATACTGATTTCCATACATATGATCTAGATTAGTGGTTAATGCTGCTTGCCTTTCATTGGCAGGGATACTTCAGGTCCAGATTTAAAAGTGGCCATGACAAGGCAATGCTCATGTGGCCTTGACTAGGCTATGCTCATGTGGCCTTGACTAGGCTATGCTCATGTGGCCTTGACTAGGCTATGCTCATGTGGCCTTGACTAGGCAATGCTCATGTGGCCTTGACTAGACAGTGCTCATATGGCCGTTTTCATAGTCTAATATTCGTTGAAGGCCACTTCTGTTCCTCCATATTTTGTGCACATATGTAGAAAAGTCTGTCAGTAACTTAATTGACAAAGGTCTGTGGTTACCCCAGGCATTCTGGTTACCTCCATCCATATTCCTAACCGTTAATAATTCTTGTATGTTATTACACAGTAATTAAAATTAAATCACTGTAATCATTTTTTTGTATATATATATAACATTTTGTACATATTTATGTCATGTCAACCTGATGAATACTGCTTTTGCTCCCTGCTTTATATTATGTAAATTTTTATGTGTTTTTGCATGATAACAGATCATCTCATTGTTTTCTGATTTATGTAATATAGTACTTGCAAGCTGTGAACATGTGTGAAAAGTTCTGGCTTTATTTGTTCAGGTTGTGGCCCGTGAATACGGCACTCAGGCTCTCTTTAGCACTACAGCCACAGTGTTCATTTCACTGATTGATGTCAACGACAACTCCCCCAAGTTTGAACCAACTTCCACCATAAGGATCAACGAAAACGAGGGACCCATGAATATCACTCGTGTCACAGTACGTACTTAAAACTGTATTGTTCAGAATGTTCTAACAGAGAACTATCCCATGATTAGTATTCAAATTAAATCCCTGCTTTAAGTCAGAGGTTTGCTGAATGCAGTTTTCTTCTCGGCTTTGATCATTTTCTGCCTATCTAAACTAAATGCTTGTCTCTAAAACATTTATGTCTTTCTCCTCCCTTTGTATATTAGTTATGAAATATTTGTACAGACTTTTCAGGTTTTATTAAATAACTGTGCAAAATCAAAATACAGGGATACTTAAATAAATATAACTTTACATTTTTCTAGGCTACAGATGCTGACAGTGGTAGTTACGGCCAAGTAACCTACAGCATCGACAGCAGTTCAGACAGCGAGATAAGCGAATAGTAAGTGTAAATGGGTGATATATTAGTGCTATTTACCTCAGAGGTGGAGAGAATTTCCCTTTAGTCTAGAGGTAAATGCCTGGGAACTAGACATGTAATTTCTATGGATACCGTCGGAAAAATTAAGAGCATTGTTGTGTGTGATAAATGTGGAAAGTATGTTAAATATTCGGGGGGTACAAGCAGTGTTGGGACACATTTGGGACGGCACCATCCTGCAACCCGGATTGACCGAACGAGTGACAAGAATGAGTGTTCGACACCTGACAAGGATCAGAGCTCTTCCTCTCCTGTGGCCAGTACTGCCTGAAGGTTACTTCGGATCGACATACACACATACATGTAGTTCAACACGATCTAAAGTCATCACTGACAAAGTCACCCTCTTTATTTTGAAGGATTTGAGGCCTTTCAAAATCTAAAACAACATAATTACAGTGCTTTTCTGTTCCTTTTCCCCATCTGATTTGTTACAGTATGTTAACTAGATTGTGCCAAAGAATCTTGGTTTGTTGTCAACTTGCCATGGTAATTACTAATTAATTAGACTAATTACTAATAAGATGTCACTTGGACTGGTAGGTCAGTTTACACTTACCAATGGTGCTACACAGTACATTATATGCACTGCCCATCAGCAGTTATTTATCTGCATGACGAGGGTTTTATGCATTAAATAAATGTTTGAGTTTCATAATCCTAAGAGGAAGAAATAATAAAGTATTACTACGTACTACTTTAATAACCTGTGTCATTGTTGCTGATATAAAGTGAAAGTGCATAATGTTTTCACAATTAATGCTTTATTTTTGGAGACTTCTTAGCTCCCAACACTGATCTAGTTCTCTGTAGAAGATGTGAGGCATAGAAAAAGACGAGTAACGGGCAATATATTGTGATACGTACCGCACGGAGGTTTTCCAGTATCGTAATATATTGCAATACAATTTTAGGGGCAATAACCACCCCCTACTGGGCACTTTAGGATCATGAAAGTTGAATCCTTGTTCATAATATGAGTTATTCCAGACAAGTAATTTTATAGAAACCTTTTCTCAATCTGACTGCCATTGAGTTCTTTTAAGTAAAAATATTCTTCAATAGCATTTTCCCCCTGTGCCCAGTTTACTTCCACCATAATATTGGCTACCATTTTTAAGGAAATATTCCTGAGTCCTGCATAAAACATCAATCAAATAAATAATACAGTTCAATAGTGCTTAAAACGACCGTATTGTTTCAGTTTCCAGATCAATCCCAACACTGGAGATGTTCGACTTGTGAAACCTGTGAACTACGAGGAAAACCGTGGCTTCGCCATCGTAATTACTGCATCAGACGGAGGTTCTCCCAAGAGGACAGACAAAGTGGTTTTATACGTGTAGCCATCCAGAATGTAAACGACCTTCCTCCAGTGTTCCTTGTTAGGTCTTACGAAACCAGAATCACGGAAACGTCCGTTGTGTTCCAGCCTGCTATTACAGTGCAGGTATGTAGATGCAGTCATATTGACATGGATTTCAGAAGGAGAGAGAGGAGGGGGGTGATTAGTAAAGATCAGCTATTAAAAATCTTTATTAAGATATAAATATGTATAAATCTTTTAAAATCAGATTTTTTTTAGCGTTAATAAGTTATCCTAATTTCTTCAGAACTGCTTTAGGAATAAGGTATAACAATCTAGAAATTGCTTTTTTCTTGTACACTGTTTGTATATATTCGTGTATGCTTGTGTGGATATTTTTTTTATAAAGCACACTGTTGGTAATTCTGTCTTCAATTTTGATCTCTGCTTACTTTTAGGAGCACGTTATTGGCTATCACAAGTTTTGGTCCAGGAATAGTATCCCGTAACACATTACCTCTTTTGTGTTTTCCACCAACAGGCTGAACATGAACACAGTTTACACTTGCAGTTTAAATAATTATGTGTGATTTTTTTTTTTTTTGAGCTGCCTAAGATGCATTGTCCAGGTTGGAAGGACATCGCAGTGTCGCTCAGCAACTATGTATTGTGCGAGTTTTAATTTATGCTATCTTGCAGGCGATTGACAGAGAGGAAGGGGCTCAGCAGATAACCTACAGGATTGTACAGGGGAACAATTTACCCGGGTGGTCCAGCCTTTGTGGTGAATCCCAGAGATGGGCGTCTATCATTGTCCAGAAAAATTAACTTCAACGAAACCCCCAATGGTCAAGGATAGTAAGTTCTGAACAGATTTACGTACTGTAGCCTGCATCTGAACAGTTACCGCAAAGCCCTGAATACATGTTTGCAAAAGTGATGTTTACAAGTTAGTATTGTGTATGTTATATGTTTTGCTGGATATGATTTTCACAAACCTATACATGTATTGAGCGTTACTTCGTGATTTGCATCGGCAGATGATCTGCATAAAGCTTCGTAAACATTAGCTTGTTAAGTCTCTTTTAATCTGATAGAAGCTGGGTGATATCAGCTTTGCCTTCAAATGTTACTGAAATTTACTACATATAAAAGATTCTGATCTTATTACCATTTCAGTTTTGATGTGGTAATGAAGCAAGCGACAATGGCAACCCGCCAATGGCAAGCACTGTTACTGTCAGGGTCAATGTTCAGGTCAGTTATTATACAACTTCTATGACTGGCAGGTTTATTGATGAGCATTTCTTGTTTTCTGTGTTGTGTTTACCATATTTCACCGTAAAATTTCTGTTGATTGTACTGATTTAGCTGAATGTGTTCCTATTAAGAATGTAGTAATTTGTAGATTGGTTATTTCTGTGAAGTGTAAGATTTGATTTATGAAAGTTGGTGCAGTCTTAGATTTCAAGCCTATTAATTTACTGTATACAGCTGGAGGACCAGACAAATATTTGTGAATTGTTTATGCACATTTCTTGATAATTCAGTGTGAGGTAATGCATATGCAAATGTGTACTTAAAAAAGTGCCTTTTTATGTCTTTGGCTTATGGAAAGGGTAATTGGCAAGAAGTAATAGTGAAACGCTCCTAATTGCAGCTATCGGACAATCTTGTGACAATGGAAAGTGCAGTGTTTTAACTTCTTTTTTTCTGTCCACAAATAGGATGAGAATAACTTTGACGCTCGTTTTGACAGATTGGTGTATTCTGTGTCTGTCAGTGAACTGGCACCCAGAGGTGAGTGATCTTCATTATCATACTCTTGACACTAACATTGTTTACCGTTTGGTATGACTTGCCTCAATTGGTCAGGCTGTCCAGCATATTCTTTGACCCTTTTAGATTGTACAATATGTGTATATCTTTTTTACTCATTCCGTAATGCTGGGCACTATCATGATGGATGTGAAATATTTTTCAGATGAATAAATTGAGTAATTTATATCATCCTCAATCAGAGACCTGTTTTAATGGGTCGGAATTTACACCAGTACGTATCAAGTTAGGCAGTAGATGACAGAAAGCTCAAACATTAAATGGTCATCTGCCTGCTTCTGATATAAAAACCACACACTCTGGGCGTTCTGTTTGAATACACCTTGGCTGCAGCTTTGAATCAGGACGGTTGTCAGGTACATGTACATGGCGATGGACTGTGGTTTATGCCTGGCACTCCGGTTACTCACCTGAAAATGGTCAAACACCAATCAAATACAGCTACTGTAGGTACGTTGAGCCAGATGTAACCCCATGTGCTCCCCTCTGTTCCAGGTTACAGTGTGATCAGGGTAAATGCCACTGACGAGGATGCGGGAGAGAATGGTCGACTTAGGTACAGCCTGCAGGGCAGTCTGGGAGACTTCTCCATCAACCCTCAGTCTGGTCTCATCACTGTCAATAACAAGCTAGACTCAGTCAGAGAACTTTACAGACTCATCGTAAGTCAACTATTATATTTTTACCATAAATCAACTGCTCATTTGTTTCTATTTCAAAGCCATGTACACTTTTCAGGTTTACCAGAAATGAACTGCTTGTTGCATCTGAGTCAGTGCCTTACCTTTCCACTAAGGTTTAAGACATCTGCTTCTTTTTTCTGACGTGGACAAGGTGGTTAGTGTCAGCCTTTCACAAATCTGGTTGCTGTGTGTGCATGTATAGCTCTTGCAGGCTTCCTCTCCTGACGTACACACAACGTGCAGATGGTTGTGAGTTCCCCCTGGTCTCTGTCTGGTTTCCTTCCACTGTAATGCTGGCTTTCATCATAAACTACGTCTGATCTCAGAGTCAGTGCCATATATGCCATTCATATTTACCATAAATCTGCTTCTTGTATCTTATCCAATACCATATTATATTTATTATTCAGGTTTACCATATCTTCTTGCGAATAATTACATTCTCTGCTGTCACCAATTACGTTCAAATTTTTGTTGTTTATACAGGTTGTGGCCACGGATAACGGATCACCCAGACAACGTTCAAGCTCTGCCACAGTGAATGTCAACATTCTAGATAAAAATAACAAACTTCCATACTTCCCAGAAGCCCTTTACACCACAACTGTGTCAGAGGGTGAGTCAGCAAATTCAGTAGCTGAAGGATACCAATTCACTGATCTAATTTACTAAGCCATCTACACCATTTCTACTGAACCCTTCTCCTGTCTTCAGTTCAGACAACTAACCCAAGTTAATGGGCTGGTCTGTTAATAGAATATAGTGCCTCCATGGCTCTACAAAGGACCTTCTTCAAAAATCTTGTTAAGAGTAACCTAATGCTAACCCAGTGCTATCAGAAAAAATAGGAAGCCTTGTAGAATTTTTTTTATTCTGGCTGAAACTGATGTGTGATTTTGAAAATAAGAAAGAAATCCCATCAAACACTCTATAAAAACCTTACTTTAGGGCCGTTGTTCGGATGGTCAGTCTTATTCCAACTTATGGACAAATTTTTGGTCATGGCCAGAAAGTTTAATACACCAGGAACATTGGCAAATGAAAATGTTACTCAGTGATATCTGTGTTACTTTGACTTCATCTATAGGAGAGGCCGCAGACAATGTAGTGCTGAAGGTATCGGCCTCCGACCCGGACCAGAACTCCAGTCTGATCTACTCTATACTCAACGACACAATTCGAGCAAAGACCCCCCAGGGGGCCGAGTTCAACAACCCATCTGTCTTCAACTACAAGGTATTTTTTACATTTATTTATCAAACTCATTGTGCTTTTGGTTTAACAGACAGTTGATGATGAAGCTGGTTCATGGTTTTGAAATTGGCATGATTGCTTACCATCATCTGATTGTGGCCATCGTTTGAATCTTGCTATCATCTGATCTTGTCTGTCAACAGAAAATGGCCGTCAGGTGAAATGGATCAAATTACTCTCAAATACTATAGCTAATGTTTTAATTTATCCTAATACCACATCCATGTGATATTCATTGAGTATTGTTTTTTTATCTTGTTTCCAGCAATCTTTTTACATTGATGGTGACGATGGTGAGATTCACATTCGGGATAAGCTTAGCTACGAGCATGTGGCAGAGATGGACTTTGCTGTCCAGGTGCGCGATGTCTTTGCAGAGACCACGTTGGAGCAGACAGCAACAGGTAAACTCAACAATCTTTTCATACCCTATAAGTTACTTTTAAAAATCATACAGTGTAGCCTCTCTTATAGCACGCTGCTTTGGGGACAGGCTTTCCTGAGCATTTTATAGGCTGACTCGGGCTATAACAAAATGACATTGGTATCCAGAATATAGCCTACAGTCTATCTTACACTTCATGATTTTGACGTTGAAGTAAGTTTTATTGATGCAAAATGTGTTTTGTAAAAAGCTTACTTACTGTTAGTTTACTATAACCACGTAAGATTTATGTTACCTGAGGATTCAACTAGTGTTCTACAGTACACAAATCATGTACGGAACATGAGTATCTGGGCACCGTCATGTGAATCATATCCCATAAAGCTAGCCTGGCATAGTGCAATGTTAAACATTTCCACAAGCTGAATTCAATTAATGTAGTTTCGTCCACTTTGTTTTTTAAAATAGAAAAGGCTACAACACTTGTGGTATCGGCTTCATCCATGTCTGCTCGTATCAGAAGTAACTTACGGAAATTATATGCGTCAGATTCAAAATGGCTGACCGCACATGACTCAACCCAATCATGTGACCGCGTTATAGCTGACTAAAAAAATAACAGTAGTAAATGAAGCGAATGATGTCTTTATTCATGTGCAGTTTTAGCTGTTGTCATTGAAAATTTAGGCCTTCTTGCATGAAAACACACCACAGATTCTTAGGGGACGAGATTTGGCTGGCGTTATATCCGACATTATTCATCAAGAACATATTCAACATTTTTTTGCCAGTTTGAAGTCATTACTATTTAAACAAATGCTAGCACATTGAATGGCCAGACAGTTTCATGGAAAAGTTGGTATTTTGTGCATTTACCTCAGAGATATATGATAAGACTCTGACATATGTCATGGTACCATTCTTCTTTTTTCATTTGTATAGCCTCTGTGAATATTCGTATCTTGGGGTCTGTGGATGCAACCCCGCAATTTGTGGCCCCTTGGACCCCAAAAGACCCCACTTACTACTTCACCATCCCAGAAGAAACAGCCATAAATAACCTCATCACCACTCTGGTGGCAACTGATCCCATTGGTCAAAAGCCAATTCAAAATTTCAAAGAAAATGTCACTGTTGATGAGCGTGACTATTTCACCATTGATTCCAAATCAGGTGAGGAAAATGAGTGTAACTATTTCACCATTGATCCCACATCAGGTGAGGAAAATGAGTGTAACTATTTTACCATTGATCCCACATCAGGTGTGGAAAATGTACTGTAATTCTTCATTCTTTTCATATGTTTACACCAAGTATATTTAAGCATATTCTGAGGGCATTATTTTATGTATGTAATGCTAAAATTATACTATTTGTGAAGCTCTGAAACTGACCTAGCCAACCAATATAGTTTTGTCTCCAAAATCAAATCGAAAAGATGCATAATTTGCGCTGAATTTTGCTATTTTATATGCGAACAATTTGAGGAATTAGGGTATTAATTTATTTGATTGGTGTTCAACACCAGACTGAAGAATTCTCACTTCTGTGATAGCGATCAGGTTTGTGAGAGGAGGGATTACCTGGTATAACCCACTTCCCTGAGGATTTACTGATGTAAATCCTCAGATGAAAGAACCTGATAGCGACACTGAGCCAGCTCTTTAAACATCTGAACCAGTTTATTTTTACCGTTCCAGGTGAATCTTCCCAATCAGTGTGTACACACATTTAATGATACCCGACAATACTTGTTGACATAAGTAAAATAATTGTTGCCGTTGTTGTTACAGGGGCATTGCGAGTAAATGCTCGTCTGGACTACGAGCAGTTGACCAAGCGCGTTCTGCCAGTGAACGTGATGGCCATTAGTGGGGACAGCAAGAAGACAGCCTTCGCCAGGATACGTATCCAGATACAGGATATCAATGATAACAGACCTGTGTTTGACATGGAGGTAACAACCTGCTGATGGTCAGAGGGTTTCTCTGCCCGGTCTGCCTCTCAACATAATGCTGGCCACAGCTGCTAATATGGCTTTAGTCTTTAATGAGTCATCCTAAATGTTAGGCTAGGCTTGCTGTTCTTCAGCGTAATGTTTTTCTAGTACTCTGAGTTTTGGGGAAAATTTAAAAGTAGAAAGTGTACTAGTAGAGGCAAGTGCAGACACTGAACAGGAAATATGTATTTTTTGTTGTTGTTGTTACAGAGATATGATTTTGAAGTGTATGAGAACCGGGAGTACCCATACCTGATAGGTAATGTGTATGCGACAGATGCTGACTCTGGGGTGTTCAAACAGATCACCTATACTCTTGGAGGACAGGGGGCAGAAAACTTTGAAATACTAGATGGTGTAAGTAATCATATTTGCATATCCTTCCTTGTTGTCCATTGTTTTGTATGCTTACATATACAAAGACAGTTCATATGGCCAGACAAAAATTACAACCCACATTGGTTTCGAGACCTGGTTTTCATTATTTCGATTTTGGTGCATTTTTACAGTGTTCATTTTTATCATCAGATGATAGTCTGAGGTCATTCTTTTGGATTTTTTTCTCTTCAATGCTGCACTCTAAGAAGGTATTTTCTTCATTAATGATAAGAGATAGACATGGCTATTGAACCAGTCTTTCTCAATATGAGCTTTTCATTGTTCTGATTTGGTTACCATAACACATCATTTTGAAGCTTGTATGCACATGTGTATAGTAATACATATACCGTAGGCATTTAGTGTAAAAGAACAGGCAATGTAGACATAATTTGTATCGAAATCAAAGCCTCTTATTTTAAATTTAACACTTTGTATTCTGGCATCCTCAGGGCAAGGTGATTGTTGCAGAAAATGGCGTGCTGGACCGAGAGAAGAAGTCATTGTACCAGCTGACAGTGACGGCAACTGATAACCCTGGAGGAAGGACCCAGAGACAGGGATCAGCTCAGGTAAGCTACATGTTACCACACCTCTGTGATAGAAGCCGGACATTTTATACCAGCTACAGTGAATGACCAGAAACATTGCATATACATATAAAGTGCTTGTCAAGGTGATAGAAAGTTATTTCTGATTCTGAAACTTTGAGTAGGATGTCATCCTACCGTCAAAAAAACTGAACTATTGAAGCATCATTCTCAGAATCAGGAAAAGTGAGTGACATACTCATGGATGAAAGTCTCTGTCAACTGCTAGAACAGCAAATGTCATGTGTCTTGTGATTTCAAAACTATTGAAGAGTATCATCATTTTAACTTGACATTTGAGCCATAGCGGGTTACATTCTGGTTATATTCATTGTTGATTTCTTCCATTTTAGATTATATTTGATTCACACTGAGTTTAAGCTCACATTTCTCTCCTTATTAATTATGATGAATAATTTTATGTGATTATTGTTATTGATGTTGGTGTCCTTTGCGATCTTGATCACAGGGTGCTTGCCTCACAGCTTATGATCACGCTTGGTTCTGTGAAAACATTAGACTCTGTATTTTTTTTTTTTTTTTTTTTCCCCTTTTAGCTAGTGATAGTGATTAAGGATGAGAATGATGAGACGCCAAAGTTCACTCGTTCATCCTACAGCTTCCTGACAGTGGACAGCGCACTGGTAGGGTCCAGCATCGGTCAGGTGGAAGCTACTGACCTGGATACAGGGCTTAATGCCCGAATTTTTTTCAGCATGAATTGTGACAATAATGGTGAGTATACATAAAATTAGAGTTGAATCAGAGAATATGCCTTTCCTAAAATGTTCGTATGTTTTTCTGTCCCTTTTTATAGTCTGTATTTTCATGCCATTACTATACTACTTGAATAGCATTTCTCTTCCATCCCTTACACAGAAGAAAAATACAAACTGTTTTAGATCAGATCAGCTTTATACTGAAAATGTCTGTTCAGATGTTCCTGTCACGTGAATGTTGCTGTTTTTGTTTTTTTTCAGCCAACTCGCTGTTTTCCATGAATTTCCTGAATGGCGAGGTGATAGTAGAACAATCTCTGGAGGGTAAACGTGGGGTGTACTTGTGTCGGGTGTCTGCATCTGACAATGGTCGTCCCCAACTCTCCTCCACAGTCTTAGTCCAGATACAGGTCAGCCCTGCCTCAGATAACGGCATGCCTGTCTTCTCTTGGCCATACACAGGGTATGTGGCCAAAAACGTTGTTGAGGTAAGTGCAGCCTGTTTACTGAATAGTTATAAGTTTTATCTATTGCTAACTACAGATGGATTATTTGCTATGTAAATGGCATCAAATCTTCCATCACTAATGATTGACATAACTGACTCCACAGCCTAGTAGTTATCCTGCTCGTGCAGCACAACAACACAGGAGCCTCTCACTAACTTGATGGCTGTGAGTTCAAGTCCATCTCATGCTGGCTTCTCTCCAGTTGTTGTGGGAAGATCTGCAATAACCTACAGACGGTTATAGATTTCCCCCGAGCTCTGTCTGGTTTTCTCCCACCTTGATGCTGGCTGCTGTGAAATATTCTTGAGTAGTCAAATAAATAGATAATAACCCAGTTAGAAGTTTGGGGTATGTTTTTATAATACGTCACCTTTATTATTTTGCACGCAGAATGCCAATCCAGGTGTGGAAGTTGGATATATTCAAGCAACTTCTCTGATGGGGAATGTGAGCTACGGCTTTGTGGACAACTCTGACATAGCCGTCACCAGCCGCTTCCAAATTGACCCGGACACTGGCAGGGTCACCACTATCACAAGCTTGGACAGGGAGGAGCAGGACAATTACGAGGTAAAAGAGGACTTGTGTTGAACTGAAAAGCTTCACACAAACACTAAAATTTGAATTTCAGCCACAGACGTGCATTTTTCACCTGCAGACAAGTGTCATAAAATAGTACTGTTTGGAAATTTACATTTTTCTGGTCAGGTATTATTCTGCCTTCCAAAAAATCCCACTATACCTTTCAGAGATCAGTATAGTAACACCCCAAAACAGGTAAAATAAGCCAATTAGTCATGATTGAAATTTTTGGTCATTTAGCAGAAGTTAAATGTAAGAACTTGTTTTAATCATTATCTAACTACTGAAAATGACGTCAGTCTCTGAGGTTAATTCTGACTTTATCCAATTTGACTGCAATAGCAAGCACTGCCTGACATTTTTTTCTGTCAGGTTTTGTTTTTGACATCTCTAAAATATGCAGGAATTATCAGTTTGTAATTGTTGTTGTTGTAGCTGTTGATCTATGCTCAAGTTTTGGGGAACTCCACACTTTCCAGCGTTGCTGTCTTGAGGATCGATGTTCAGGATGTGAATGACAACATTCCTGTATACAATGGAAAAGGCTGTGACCGACAGGTAAGAACATATTACTGGTTCTGAGCTTTATTTTATTGACAAGGTTAGGTAGATTTTCTGACGAATTTGCATTTGGACAAAAAAATACAGTTCATTGAAAAAATGCAGTTCAATGAATCCCAGTTAAATCCTTCACAATTAATTAATGGGTATGGGTACAGAGAGTCTTCATTGAGGATTGAAAAGTGTGTGTTGAATGCTCTCCTAGCTGGAAGTGTTTCTTGAAGTGTTAATTTCTGGGATTGTCTTAAGATTTGAGATTCAGAGGTTTTTCTGTTTGTTCTGTCCATTTTCCCTTTGGTACCCATATTACATCTTGCTTTTTAGTGAACTAAGGTGCTGTTATCATCTTTCGACATCGCACAGTCTTATAATTTATGATTAATAATATATTGTTCTTCAGATCTACGTGAGCCCACCGTATAAAGTGTACCGCCAGGAAGACACACCGGTGGGCAGGTCTATTATGAGTCTCAGTGCCTGTGACTCAGATGATAAGGCAAACACCATTACTAATTACAAGTTTGTAACCCGCAAGACCAACCCGGAGTTGTCTACCCTGCGAGAGGAATGTAAGCATTTCCTTCTAAGACAAGAAAAAACACTCATCTGAATTCTTGCAAAATTGCTATCCAATCCTGAATCAACAAAATCAATGAACATGTCACACTAGAGACTTCATTAAACTTTAAGCTGAACTTCTAGCTGTTAATGTTAACCTATTCAGGGACAAATAGTATGTCAAGCTATGTGTGACCATGTAGGCCATATCAGTGGGGATTTCCCTATCTGTCGCCTGAGTAAGGCTAAGGCTGTGGTACACCAGACTTGTTCTCCCCTCGATGGTCGTGGGCTTCCATCGGGCTCCGCCCAGTTTTCTCCTATCATAATGCTTGCCGCCGTGTATAAGTGAAATATTCTTAAGTACAACATAAAACATCAATTTAAGTATTCTCCCCTGAATAGATGAATATAATCTGTAAGGAGACATTTGAGGAAGTGTCCATTATAACCATGCACAAAGCCGATCCCCCTTGATCCCTCAGTGTGTGATAGTTATCTCCCTTGGTCATAAGTAATATATTTTTCCATTCCTGTAGGTGTAAGTCCTGGCAACAGCTCATTCAACTTGAAGAAACTTGACAACATTCAAGTGTCAATCGAGGTGAGAAGGCCACTGGACCATGAAGCTTCAGGGGGACCTGTTCAATTGCTGTGTATCCATGCCACAGATGCGAGGACTGTTGTGCCTGCTGGACGACGAAAACGACAGGCAGAACTGTATGACCAGCAGAATTTCACTGTTGCCTACATTGAGGTCCATGTTGTGGATGTCAATGACAATAAACCTATTTTCCCGGAAAAGACTGTAAAGACAGGTGTGGTATATAAATTATCTGACAGTTCTTAGATTTGTTAAAACATAAACTCTAAATGTCAGTATTTCCTATGAAGGAAAAACCTTTAAAAGAAATGACAACACTTGACCAAATGTGCAAAATCACATCCAAATATGCATTGCTTAAAAATGTATATTTGCAACATTGCATATGTTTCTCAGATATTGCAATTCAGTATGTACATATCGCACGCACTGAAAAAGTCCAAATCACTCACAAATAATTTCTATAATCTGAGAATTCACGCAAACCCTGCCATTAACATCGCGTAGCCCATGGCCCTATGAGAATTAAGCAGCCTCTGTCTGGATGGATTTGTTTGAGTGTTCGCCACCATGTCCACCGCCTTTGACATTTGTCAAATGGCAAGGTCACTGAAAGGCCACTCATGCTAAAATCTGAATAAGTATTTCAAGAAACTTGGTATGCTAGTATATAATCTGTACACTAAGCTTGTGAACTGAATGGTCTGAAGGCCAATGTCATGCAGATTTGGACAAATTTGTGGGCTGCTTTAGTGTTTTTTATAGTTCCAGATTAAAAGATGATCATGTACCAAGCATGTGAGAAAAAAATTGGCTTTGCCAAAAAACTAAAATCAGAAATATCAGTCCTGAATTTGTCTGAAATTTAGAAATTGAGTTTTGCAATTATTTTTGTTTTGTTTCCTACAGTTATACTGGAGTTTCCTCAGACAGATTCTGTTGTTATAGCAATGACTGCAAAGGATGCAGACTCCAGTCTGTTCAATAAAGTGAGATATTCCATCCAGAGCACGTATTTCAGAGGTCCAGACAATTCTGATCGCAACATCAGCATTGCTTTTGATATCAACAGTGTGACAGGGGATGTCACAACCAAACTGACGCGGTACACTCAGTTCCTCGGGGGTACCTTTTATATGGGCATCAGGGCAGAGGACAACGCAGAATCTGAATTCTTTGATACAGCTCAACTGCAGGTAAAGTCAGTTTGGTTTTATTTTTCTCCAGTTTAACTGCAAATATACCCATCTACAGGTTTGATTGCATATGCATAGTATCAACAGTCCTTTTCCACAATTAAAGTTTTAAAGCGTAAGGTTAAACTTTGTAAGAATTTGGAGGAAACGATGGTCTGTTTTGAAAGGTGTGCATTGTTGTTTGAAATGTGTGTGTCGTGCATGTGCCTTCATATGAACAGTCTCATATGAAATGTTGACATCCAGTGTTAATATTGTGTCTGTTTCAGATAACTGTACTTCAAGTAGGTCAGAGGTATAGGGTCACCTGGGATGCAACCAGCAATGCTGCTGACGCTTCTGTGAAGAACGCCATCGAGAAGTAAGGCCCAATCTGAGAATTTTATTCTGATTAACCTGGAAAGATGATAAATTCCCATTATATGAAGTGATAAGCAGTTGGTATTATGCAGAAACTTTCCTCTAGAAGAGAACGGCTTTGGGGACCTAATGGTTACAGCATCTGACTCAAACTTAGGAGATCTGGCATCAAACCCTGATCATACCAAAGGCATTAAAAATGGTGCTTGTGTTTGTTTCCTTGTGTGTCGCTATGCACTGAAAGGTTAGAGTGAGGAAACAGGACTGGTTGGCCTGGCGTTAATATAACGTGACTGGGAGAGGTGTTCTGGACTAGCGCAGTCTCAAAAAGGCACAGTGTATGAATGCACACCTTGTGTTATGACGTGACTCCTTGTGTTATACAAATTTTTTAGTACGATGTAAAAACCCAAGCAGACATACATCCATGCATACATACATGTGTACATGCATACCTACACCCATGCATACCTACATCCATGCATACCTTCATCCATGCATACCAACATGCATGCATACATACATACATCCATGCATACCTACATGCATGCATACATACATGTGTACATGCATACCTACATACAAGCATATCTACAACGTACCATACAGATGCTTCACAAGGAACATTTTTAGGGTTTATTGAAAAATTTGTTTGAAAATAACGAAAGTAGTTTCAGTCTTAGTACCTTTGGTTCGAACTTTACGCTAGGTATTGGGTATGTATCTGAACATGTCTTTGGATTTTTATAAAGCTATAACTGTCTATTTGTGTATTTACCAGGCAAATGCAGGAGGCTGTGAATGCACGGAACTGGCAACTTTCAGTGGATGAACTCCGCTATCATGTGGACAGCAAGGGAGTTAACTCTAACAAGTAAGTTTACTGGTCAAGATAACCTCAGATTTAGTTAAATCAAATATATATTTGTTGTAAAACATTTTATTATAGAGAAACAGTAATGAAATGCTTTTCACTAGGTTTAAACGTGGTGTATATGTAACCTAGCCAAGGTAAGATTGAGATGAGATGATACAACGCTTATGGCAATCACCTGTGTATGTTTAATTTTACTTGGTTATGTTTCAGATTTGACGCATGTTTTGTTGTTGTGGACTCAGAAGGACGTTCTCCCAGTAAAGATGAGGTTATAAAACAGATCCAGACCAGTGACATGAAAGATGAGCAATATCAGTTTGGTGTAAGTGAGGCATTATCTGGCTGAAACTGTGGTTCATTGTAGTTTAATTAAGTCTGATAACGTACACAATATTCACCAGTCACAGTTGAAGTTGACAAAAATGGATACCTGATACTATCAACATTAAATTAATAACAATGTTTTGGGGCTATGGGGTTCAAATCAGAGAGACCTTAGTAAGTTCCTGACAGTTTTGGTGTGATGATTTACTGCCTATGCTTCCTGTTTAATGCTGAGAAAAAAGACCTGAAAAGTGGTTTCTAAGTTCTTAGAAATAAGCTCAATTATAGAAATTAATTCTTGGGAGTTAGGCTATATACATGAATGCAAATCTGTCCAGATTTCTTTTTCATTTATAGTGTGTATCAAATGTTACCAGGAAAAAAGAAAATTGTTTCGACTGGCTTGAAAGGTTTTAAAAATACTTGGATATGTTTTGTTTATTACCTTGAAATGTTGTCTGAAGAATGTAGCTATAGGTATTTCAATGTACAAATCTTCCGTCGGCTGTTTTCAGCTGTGTGATGTGGCAACATCTGCTAGTCTTGGAGGCAGCTCCTCCTACTGGTGGGTCCTCATCGCTCTGGCCATCCTCATCTTCATCGGCACCCTAATCCTCATCATCATCGTCTTCATCCTGGCCGCAAAGTGAGTATATGCTTGTGACAGTAGTGGTCAGAAAACCATATTATTATCTCTTTATATACTGGAATATGTGAATATATGTGACCTGGGATGGAGAGAGATTTAGGGACACAATGTAATGCGAAAGTTGGTTTGTTAAAATAAATTTTCTGAGTGTCAGGACTGATACATATCTGTACTTCTCATGTGGGAAAGTCTCTCTTGTTGGGTACCCCACCCATAAAATTGATAGCCATCGCACAGGAAAAAAATTCTTGAGCACAGTGCCCCATGGCATGGAGCACGATCATATAAATCAGTTGTCACCTTTAAGCAGACAGTTTCTCAATAATTTTAACTGGGAGTTTTCCTTGACCACTAAATAGTGTTTTATACATGTTTTGTTGTAAATAAATCATAAATGATATTCTTTTTTATTTTAAATTTTAGTCTCCGAAAGAAGCAAAAATATGAGAGAACAAGTAAGTTTTGTCCTTTATAAATAACTGAAAAGTTTGCTTTATACCAAGACACCAGTGGCTAAATTGTGACTGTAAATTTTTGTTTTATTTTGTTTTGTTTCCTTAAGTTTTTGTTAAAAAAGTTTTGTTAAAAAACATCATAACCAAATATTTGAAATTTATGAAATGATAATTTTTTACTGAATTTACATTTATTCACATTACCATCCTTTCTGTGTTGTATTACATTTGGCTTTTGTAACATGAAACATCAAGACATGAACTTTCACTTTCCTTTTCACAGCTTTAATTCAGAGAACAGAATAACCGTGATGATGATTTAGGAGTAAAAAAAATTATGTAAGTACAGGTTTTTTGTTTCTGTCTTGTTTCCGGCATACAATAAGATCCAGTTTTCTTCATATAGGTTGTGACGGCCCTCCGAGGCTCAGTTGGTTAGTGCTCTAGGGCAGCGTAATGACTCAGGAGCGTCTCACCAATGCGGTCGCTATGAGTTCAAGTCCATACGTGGGAAGATCGGCCAGCAACCTGCGGATGGTCGTGGGTTTCCCCCGAGCACTGCCTGGTTTCCTCCCACCATAATGCTGGCCGCAGTCATATAAGTGAAATATTCTTGAGTACAGCCTAAAACACCAATCAAATAAATCATATAGGTTGTGATTTTAATTTGTGTTGACTACACTCTGTATATTTCTTGTATGGTCTAACTGATTAATATTCTATGATTACAGATGACTTCAGTTTTGAGTCCAAAAAAGAAAAGCATAAATCAAAATGTGATACACATATGATATACAGGGGAGAGGACGAAGATCACATGAAGCCTTAACTTTTTCCTATTTTAACAACCTTTGAAACATATTTCCAAAGAACTTCAAAAACCCTGTGGTTGTTCAGAATTAAATGTGATTTTACAAATACTTTTGTAAGTAAGGTTTTGTTGTACTTAGTCCTGCAGGTGCTTTTAGAGGTACTTTTATAACAGACCTTTTACACACAGCCTGTGTTACTATCATCATTCAGAATTGTCTTTCATTAAGGTTTACAGTGGTTATAACTTTTACTTTTAAGCTCTTCATGAGACATGTGGTTACCTGTGCAAATTCTGATGGAAATTTACTGTTACTGAAATGTGACACATTTGTCTATTTCCCTTTTATCCCGTCATTTCTCACAAGCAACTGAGACGACTAGTACACTCATCCCTGTCTGATATTTACATTTTTATTAAAATAGACTCTTCATAATTTGCTGATTATTGTCATGTACATGTATTTGTATAGATCTGTAATTACTGTATTGTATTGGAAGTCTGTACATTTAGGACCATGTAAAAAGCTTGTGTCATGAGAAATAGTGTTACAGGTTATGAGACAATGTAAAACTGATAACCTATATATTTACCCAATAAGCCTAACTTAAAATGTACTGGAAGTTGTAAAGCGTAATAAATTAGACCTGCTTCGCTTATCTGTGTTCTACAATGCTTAATTTATTATGCTATAGAATTTGTAGTTCGCTAATCAGTGAACATGTTCAGTAAACATTTTATTATTATTATTATTATTATCATTACAAGCACTTGCCTTCATTCATGAAAGGATAGTTGAAATTGGTTTTGTATCTGCTCAGTCTGACCAGTCATCATGTACAAGACAGCTGTTTGACTGCTGACAAGCATTATCCTGAGTTCTAGTGTTGTGCAGGATCCAGTGGTCCATTTCATCACAGCGAAGTGTTGTTGTTGTTGTTGTTGTCCTGCCTGTTTATAACTGAATTTTTACAATGTCCCTTTTAAACATGTTAATGTCAGGTCTTAGAAATATTACAGTTGTATATTTTTGTATATAAGGAATTTATATCATGATTAAAAGAAATATGCCATTGAAATATATTACTGTTTTCAGTGATCTATTTGAGTTTTTGAGGGGCCTCCGTGGCTCAGTCGGTTAGCGCGCTAGAGCAGCGTAGTGACCCAGAAGCCTCTCACCAATGCGGTCGCTGTGAGTTCAAGACCAGCTCATGCTGGCTTCCTCTCCGGCCGTACGTGGGAAGGTCTGCCAGCAACCTGCGGATGGTCGTGGGTTTCCGCCGGGCTGTGCCCGGTTTCCACCCACCATAATGCTGGCCGCCGTCGTATAAGTGAAATATTCTTGAGTACGGCGTAAAACACCAATCAAAAAAAAAAAAAAAAAAAATTTGAGTTTTTGATGTATTTTGATTAACATCATCATAGGTAGATTTATTTGATAGTTAAACACCAAATGAAGAATTTTTCATTTATAAGATAGCAGAACCTGTGGATTCTCGTGGATTTCCACCAGCTCTGCCCATTTTCCTCGCACCATATTGGTCGCTGTTGTAGGAGTGAATTTTTTTTTTTAAGTACAGCATGAAACATAAATCAAATAAATAAATTTACCATGGAAATTGCATAGGTGAATGGTTTCTGGTGTTTTACGTCGTACTCAAGAATGTTTCACTAATACGACGGCGGGCAGCATTGTGGTGGGAGGAACATGTAAAAGGAGAAGGCTTGTGAAAGTATACTGCTCTTCACATGACCAGTCTGAGAGTCAAGGGCAGGATTTAGTTGCCTTGGAGAAAACGTTCTGCTTCACATGGTCGCTGGCATCAAGTCTGACCATGACATTAGTAATTAGCGTAGTTGGATCACCTGCTATAACGGAAATATCACACTATTTTTTCCATAAGCCTCTTCGTATTTCTGGTCTCTTTGCCAGGCAGTTCACCAAGGTAGGTGAGGTCAAAGGATACCTACTGGTTATAATAACGCTCTAATATAGCCTACCTGTAATAATAACCTTTTGAAAACACCCTTCTAAAGGTAACTTTAAGTTGTGCATTTGACCGTATTGGCAGTGTGCCGAATCAAGAAATGATCAACCCTGAACGACCTGCTGCTATTGGTGGGTTCTCGAATACATGCAGTGAGGTAATTTAAGTATTGGATACTGTGGTGGAAGTGTTTTTAACCCACCTTTGATGGCATAATGTCATATTCACGTAACTTAATCTCTCGGTGATGGCTTATCATTTAAAGAATTGTGTTAAAGGCCCATGGAAACCTACTGTTAAGCAACTTCTCTATTACAGTTAAAAGGCTTTTGAGGAAAACTTTTCGGTTTGGTGAGTATCAGTGAAGTTGAAACAACTACATGGAGGTGGGTATTATGTACGTTGCCAGGGTTACTACATGTTATCAGTGACTCCACCCTCGATTGCTTCCTGTAACTGCTTCGCCAGCCTAGTGAAATACTAATCACCGCTTGGCACGGATAGGGTACCTAGGGCTGTGTTGTACAACGGGTTGGAAGCGCGCAATCTCACCGCGGAACACCGGCTCTCCATACAGATACTGGCAGGAAATATCCACGGTGGACCCTTATCACAACATGGTCTGATTCCCCTATAGTCAGTTTTGACTTGAATTTAAATTTGAAATGCTTATTTTTGGACGCCAAGTGATCAAATTGGCAAACCTGCGCAAATTTTAACTCCTGGGACCAAGAAACTGCGCTTTGTATCGATGTTATGAAATGTATACACGCCAAAGCAGTTTCAATGGAACGCGGTCGTCTTTTGGCTGAGTTCAAAACACTAATTTTAAAAATGATAAATGGGCTTGTTAAAAGCTAGTAATCAACATTCCCCAGGAACGATGCTTTCATGTAATGCACAGTGGAATATGGAGTAAAAATAGCCGCTAGATCGATAGTGGTTGATATGGATGAGTTACTCGAGATAACCTATTGTTGCACCAGCTAACTTTTGTGATTTTGGAGATATGCCCTGTTGTCTGTAAAGAAAAGTCCATGCAAGATAGGCCTATATGGCTTCCATATCACATTCTGACTATACCTTTCCGTTAACTTGTTGACTTGTAAGAGTAATTGATTGTTAAGAAAATCTATTATGTTAAAAAGTTGGAGTTTCCAGGTCAAATTTGATTTGTTCATTTACTTGATTTGTTTTTAACGTCATACTAAAGAATATTTCACTTATGGAATGACGGCCATGCCGTTTCACGGATGAATCAAGGAGACCGAAGGGGAAGCCGGCATGAGCTGGACTTGAACACACAGCTATCGCATTGATAAGCGGCGCCTGTGTCATTGTATTGAACTGGCACGCTTCATCGTGTGACCTGTATCACATTGGGAGAAGGTAGGTCATTTCCAGTGAACTCCATGCAAGACCACACAAGAAAGCTATTTGGGCCTCTCAAAATCGACCAAGGCCCTGAATATGGATTTATGGAAATAAATGCGAGATATTCAGAACTATAATGTTGTATCTTGTCATTATCAGGTGACTTGTCAAGTATTATTCATACGCCTATTGAAGTACAAATGCAGAAGTGCCACAGCTTAAGATATTGCCATTTCTATTATACTGAGCCAGGTCTGAATTGCTATGGTGGGGCCTCAGTGGCTCAGTTGGTTAGCATCTAGCGCAGCGTAATGACCCAGAAGCCTCCCACCAATGCGGTCTCTCAGCAATCTGCGTATGGTGTTGGGTTTCCCGAGGCTCTGGCAGTTTTCCTCCCCCTATAATGCTGTCCGCCGTTGTATAAGCGAAATATTCTTGAGTACTGCGTAAAACACCAATCGAATAATAAATAAATAAATAAAACCATTATGTCCTTTCACTGCAATCAAAACATGATGGTTAGCTTATAGTAATTTATCCCTTATGTCATGTCTGTGTCGTGTTATAGTTTAAAACTTGCATTTGTCTGTAACACCTGAATTAGCTTATGTAATAAGGCACATCAGTGTCGCTTTAGAGAAAATGTCATAGCCTGATGTGGCCTTAATATAGGCATGTACGTAATTAGGGCAAACTGCTATTGATTGATTTCATACAAGAAGCTTTTGTTGGCATGCTATGTGCTCCCGGAAACGGGTAAAGTGAAGTACATGAAAGTATTACAGGTATAGACCGCCTTGAACCAGACGCTGTTAGTACGCCCAAGGCTAAACATATCACCACATCGCATATGTGTTGGAGACATGAGCTGGGGATAACGGGATATTGACCACCTGATAAGAATTTATCGATGAAATGAGATCCGATTTTCTCTGCGTGACAAAACTCAGCAAATACCGACAGTATCACGGAGATTAGAGCGTGTTGAACAGGATCGTCGCAAGAGGCTACGTCTGACGTCATGCACGCGGACACACCCGTGTACCGGCTTCACCATAGAGCTGATAAAACGAGAGCTGATAAAATGAAGGCTTTTTCTTCGTTTACGACTGACGCAAGATATAAAATGGTCGGTGAAACTGGTTGCTATTTACATGCATGTAGGTGACAATCCCTCATCAAATTGGCTAGGATACCAAGGTGGTAGCTTGTTGACCATTACGTCGTATGTTGAGGCGATGTGGTTTCGTTCAGACTATGATAGGCTTCTTCCATTGTATGAAAGGGTTAAACAACACCCTCAATGAACCAGAAACTGATGTTGTACAGGTTATAGACACTGTAGTAAGGGGTTAAACATCACAAGAAAGAACTATACACTGATGTTACACAGATAATTGAAACTGTGGTAAAGGGTGAAACATCACAAGCATAAACCAGACACTGATGTTGTACAGACTATTGACACTGATACTGTGCAGGTTAGACGCCATAGTAAGGGGTTAAACATCATAAGAACGACCCAAACACTGCTGTTGTACAGATGATAGACACTGCAGGGATGCGGGGTGGTATAACAAATGAAAAAGATTAAAAGTTTGCTACATACGTCATAAGTTTTCCATCTCGGGGAAACAAATGAGTAAAATTTAAGGCATGACAATTTGAATCTGTTGGCCATAGTTCATAATCAACATTCAGGTCGAGTACAAATACAAAGTTATCTCAGTCATGATTTATTGACGCCTATTGATTTACTGGTATCGAATAAATGCAATAAACAGTGACGTTGACACTTTGACGTGACCTGAGTTCAGTGAGATTAGAAGCTTGTTTTTAAAATGACGCCCTTCAACGTTCAGTCCGTATTGACTAAAAAATGTCGCATTGCTTCTATAATAATGAAAACAACTCAGTCCATCTACAACCCAGTGTTTTTGTTATGTGGAATCCTACGATGCCTTTGTAATCATACCAACCACAAACACTTGATGTTATTCTATTTCCGTCAAGGTATGATGAGTCTTCACATGTGCTGTAGTTGGTATATAGTACGGCGACATAGTCATAAGTAAGCCGGATCACCTGAAATCAAGCACGGAATTGTGTAAAATATGGAATTATATGAGTTACATTATTATCATTGGATGTTTCCAGATATTACACATCTATATTGGCTCTCTTCTAGAAAAATATTTGAGGATGGGCAATTCTTCTCTATGCCAAATTCGCCTTAATTATTGTAATTACTACGTCGTGTAGATGTAACCCTATAATTGCTATTTCTTCATTATTGTCTCACCATTGGAAAATTTTGTAAATGTAAATGAAACATATTGTGAGAAGCCACTTGTCGACTAGTTTCGCATTCCTAAAGTGTAGTATTATGGATAACTAGAAGTCCTTTTGCTTTTCAACATTAGCTGTTTCAAGAGAATCTCCACATAAATGCAAATTTCAGTGCCTGCATTCCCATGTAGAGACTCTTTCTTTTTACCGTATTGCGTATTCCTGTCCATATAACGTCCATGGTATTCGTATACTTTGCCGGGCAAGGCTTTGGCGTTGAACTATTGGAAGAACTACGACAAGGAGTGTGTTCATCAGCGATCGAACCAATATTGATTTGTCCTCATTTGTGCCAGCAGCAGACTGTCGTGCATACTTCATGACAGACGGATCGTGTTTCACCATGAGTCGCACTAAACTCATGAGAGAGAAAAAAACATACCAAATCACATCTGTGTGTATTAAGGAGTGTATATTTTACTCTCGCTATACATTTGCAGCTACATACATGTGATGAAATTCTGTCTGCACATTTTTTTCTCCTTCAGACAAATGAAGTGGTATTGCAATGGTTCCACGCGGAACTGCTATTCCAGCACGTAGGCCTGTATATGTGTATGGGCGGAAATGTATACATAGTGAACGTAAGTGAAGCCAAAAACAGTTATCAGCACTTTACTTATTAAGCCGAACAAACAATCATTATGCAAAGACCATTGCTATCAGTGCACAGATATGTTATTTGATATTAAAGGCGATTTCTCCGTTGTGCATCTAGATTAACGAAGCTGAAACATGACAAAAATCCATTATATATTACAAAGGGCCTGTGTTCTCAATACTTTATTTTGGTATTTTGAAGGGTCTGGTTTCGGTTTTGAATATTTGCCCGTTAATAATGCAGTTATGATATTACCTGGATGAAATGGCTTTGGCATTATTTGTAACGAGATTCCAACGAGACTGCAACGACATTCAGTCGAAAATCTCGTGCCTGTGTCTGAATCTTGCCTTTGAGCCTACATCTAGAGGCCTCGTTCGAATTTTGTCTGTTCGTTCATTTCGCGACTAAATATCGCCTGAATCTCGACCAGATCTTGCACAGTCCATTGCTTATCGACCTAATCTCGTCCAAACGTCGCCTATGTTCTTAATATCGTCAGAATGTTGCGGTATCTTCGAAATAAATGATTTGTTTGTCAAACCTTAAATTGCAGATCAGTTTAACTTGGAACGACATTCGGGCGAGATTATGTATTTATTTATTTGATTGGTGTTTTACGCCGTGCTCAAGAATATTTCACTTATACTACGGCGGCCAGCATTACGGTGGAAGGAAACCGGGCAGAGCTAGCCCGGGGGGAATCCACGACCATCCGCAGATTGCTGGCTGGGCGAGAATAGGATGAGATTCGGAAAAACATGGCGATATTCGACAATGCGAGATTTAGATGAATGGCGCGTTGTGAAACCAAGTCTTTGCAGAATCTCGACTAAATGTTGTGTTGTACACTAAATCTCGACCGAATCTCGGGCTGTAGTGCGATCGAGTTTCGTCAGAATGTCACCTTTTTTATACACAATACTTCAACTTTCGTTCCAATATTATGAGAATGCGATCTTCTGTTGAGACAGTCCGAAACTTGGTTCCACAACGCGCCATTTCTCTAAGTAGAGAATCCATTGTGTGAGATTTGATCGAGATTTGGTCGAGATTCAGACGAGATTTGGTCGAGATTCGAACGAGAGCATAAGATTTAGTCATCGAAGCAGATTGAGACAGATTCAGGCGAGAGATTTTCACGAGATTCTCGACTGAGTATTGTTGGAGTCTTAATCTCGAATGAATCTCGACTAAATCTCGCACTGGCGTTCAAATATCGCCGTACCTGTTTTGGAGAAAATGTACGTGTAACAGGGAGCATGGCCGCGTCCGGCCTCCATAGATTCTAGAGTAATATACAACGTTACCGGAAGAACATATGTCAAACTGATTTCACAATGCATTTGGGTGTTGTTCGTCACATTATAACTCCAGTGCACGTTCCTTCTTCACAATTAATGTATGTTCTGGAGTGAAACGTCCAGTCTCTGTATATACATGTTCCTGGGGGAACAGTGAACTGTACTATATCGAGGTTAATTTCTTTTGCATTCCTCTTCTGATCTTTCTTTTCCCCATAAAACCATTTCTTTGGTCAGCAGTTGGTGACGTGGATCAGTCGAGGGAATTGCCCAGTTGTCATGGTGACCAGAGGACGAACAAATATACAAGTACTTTGATCTATGGATGAATAGTGACATGCCCAAGGGCCTTAATTAGCAGACTCCTCTCGATGGCACTTGACAACAGGTAACAAACTGAAAATCGCCTTGAACACTCCAGGTCAACAACCAAAATGGTTTCCCGTGTTCCATTTGATAGGAATGGCTTTATGCCAAAGTGAAAAAACGCGTCATACTCCAATCTTGATGCTCGAAGTCTTTTTTATCGAATGGGAAGCCTAGTATCGTGGAGGTAAATATGGAAACTCAAAGTGGAATATTCAATGGAGTTGATCAGTTGCATGCAAAATAATTTTTGTTTAAAATCGGCCATAAATAATGCTTGCGTATCCTTACTAACGACAAAAACTGTAATCACACACACATTTCAATGAATCGAAAAGCAATCAATCTTGTGTAACGTGATATTTATCAGTTAAGGCACTCAAGCCTCTACATCTAATCTCCCTCTCAGCGCATATGTAGCGTAATTAATTCACTTTCGACATGTATTATAAGTGCGTGGTATAAATCAGTGCACAAAATAACACACATCTAGGCTCCCCCGGACGACGTGGTTTAAATAAATAATGTTTGTACGCATGCTCTTAATGCATGCGGGCACACTTGATTAAAATTTCCCGATCTATACTGACATACTTCAGTCTCACTATAAAACATTTTAGATACGAATTGAGATAGTCTATAAATATTTTGCTAATACATCATGCAGATGATGATAAATTGCTTAAACTATATACCGTATCTAATCTTTACTCTATACCAAACGTAAACACTTGTTAGCTTTAAAATACTTGATAGAAATTGTACAATATTATGCCTGGATGAAATGCAATAGTGTAATCTTGATGTGATAGTATAAATATCAACCCAAACATGAGACTGACTTTGATGCATAGTCCTTGTTAATAAAACCTAATATAAAAATCTTATTAAACGTTTATAAAATGACAACACGTTTTCAACTCCTCCACAAATATGTTCATCATGAGGCGTGTATCGTGTATATTTTTAATATCGCTTCATACATCGGTAGCTTATTAATAGGCTTTTTATCTTATAAATTTATTAAGAGGGATTACAAAATAACCGATGTTAACACGGCTTTATTACACATATTCATTGCGAGACAATTTTGCACATATAAAATGTAACCAATACATTATTAGTAAATACAGATTGGAGAAACCATAATCATATGTCCGTATAAATTCGTCACTAATACATATGTTAACCAATGAGCTGTGTTATCCTGGACAATAGCCAACAGATATCGAAACGTCACAAATAAAATTTTAAACTCTAGGAGTCTTTCATAGACTTTTTTTTCAGAGATAGGTATGATCATAATTAATTAGGCAGTGATCTATTTTTATGGCATTCTTACATGAGTATGCAAGTAATGCATTTCCGCACGTGCATGCATATAGACTTTTTTATGTGATAAATTTACAGTAGGAAGGAATACAACATGATATCAACAGCCCTTTACACAGTATTGGAGACCTTCATACTTATGTATAACCTATATGTAGACCAATGTGAACAGCAAAATAGAGATATGTGAAACAATAACTGAACGCCTATATAACTAATGGATATCTTAAACAATATGCACTGTTACATTTTTTACTCGAAGCACCATTCCGCAGGTATCTGGAGAAACCTTCTTATATATATATTGAGCAAAAAAAGAAACACGTTCCAAACATACTCATATGGACCAAAGTGTGTTGCTAGTGGATAAATCTGGTTTATGGATGTAGTGAGCGTACACTAAAATAGGATTAGGCATTAAGGTGCGCTTGATGAACCATTCATAGTCAACAGTAACACGATGGGGTCACTTTTAATGTCATAGAGACTAGCCATCAGTATTGGAACTTGTTTAGTACCGCGTGTGCTCCCTCTCGCATTCACAGCAGCAAGGCAAAACTCATGAATATAGCATTAGGCAATTTGCGCCATTCCTGTACCAACATGGCACCCAGCTCTTGAACATTCTGGGGCTGAGGTCCCAAAGCCCGAAGACTTCTTCCAAGAGCATCACATACGTGTTCAAAGGGATAGGGGTCGATACCGAAATTTAGCACTCTAGCTTTCCGCGGAGAACCTCCTTCTTCGCGGAAGAAGGTCGCAGTTTTAACAGTCGCTATAAAGTCATGGTCTAGATAGCCGCTATCAGCCACCATACATCAGGATGCCAAAAAGAGTATATAGCCAACACCGCAACATGTTAATTCTGTTAACACAACATTTGCTAATTCCACATTATTCGGAAGTGATGGTTGATCTAGGTGAAGTCACTGGTGCTGAAAAAATTGTTGAAGTTTCAAGGTTTTGTTTAAATACGTGTGTGCTCACGCATCTGTTGTTACATACATATTTGTCACACCAGGAAGCAGCCACTATATTGGTTAACTATAATGCTATCCATACATACATACATGCCTCTCTCTCTTCGGGCGAAATATCTGGTTATTTTTGTGCTAAGGTATATTACGTATGAGAAAATCTTCAGTCATGCAGTAACGACTTCTTAAAATAGTGTTTCAAAGGTCGGGTTTGCATGTAACGGTGTTGTTGTGGGTGTCAATTTTACCGTCTCAACTCACATCACCTGAAAAAGATGTCAACAAACCAGTTTCTCCCATGCATACATACATCTGTGGCATAAAATTCATGCAGCCATTGCGGTGACTAATAATATATTCGCGGCTGTAAATTGCAGGTTCTTAAATAATTGCCCATGCCTACGCAAGTCAGTAAATTATAATACATTTACCTTTCTGGTAAATATAATTCTTTCATAATTAAAGACATGACAGTTGCGTGCAGGAATTATGAGTTATTAAGTTGGCATGTTGTGTAAAAAATGTGTCGTTTTATTTCCTGTATGGCCCCTTTTGTTCCTTTCCAAAAAGAATTTACATGTTCATTGCCGAAGATCGCGCTTGAGCCAGTGTCAGGTTTTCGTTTATATGCTTGTCTGCGTATGTCAAATCCCACGATATACCAGAGAGAGTTAAGACATATTCTTTAGGTAGTGGACAACTGGCATATTCCGCTGATGTCCTGGGGTCTAACGAGCTATATCAGGTTGGACGATCTACGTACACGAAGGAATTATGCTGATAGGACAGGCCAGGATCTGTCTGAGAGCGATTTCTTATACCGCCTGGGGTGATTGTTATACATGTATATATTCTTTTCAGATCAAGCATTTATTTGTCAAAGTCACAAACTCCCCCGATGAGCTCTAAGTGGAAGATTTTTAAAAATCAAATATACTAATATCACGTGGGACTGAATTACACAATGTCTTTCATTAAGAAACACCGTGCAGTAAATACAGGGGAAAGAGGCCGTATTTGTGATCATTTGTCTGCTAATAGTATCACACTGTGGTTTTACTCTCCAAGCTGTATATGATCTTGTATATTTTATATAGTGTATGTTTTGCATTGACAACAATAATATCTTACATTAACTATAGTGTCTTTCAATAACTATAATGTCTTTCATTAACTATAATGCCTTTCAGTAGCTATAATGTCTTTTAATATCCCTCATTGTAACAATGTTCATCGTTGGCCATTCCTCCGATGGTTTCCCCACCCAAAGCTGAATGACTACCATCACATAACGTTTACATGTATGCTAACGTTCTCGAGTACCACATGAAACACGAGTCAAACAAATCAAATATATATGCATACATAACTGATTTATCGCCCATGTACCACATTGACAGTTATGACTGGTCGATCGGTTATTTTGCGGCTTAAGTATTGCTTCCAATCGAGAATTTGCAAAATTTGCTTTATATCATGCAGGTAGTGTTTTTTATTTTGATATAAACGTTCACAGCTTAAGGCGCAAAGTGTTCCCCTTTACCCTTGAAAGTCTTTTCACCTCGATGTTTTATTACGGTATATTTCCGTATTTTGCGGAAACTTTATTTCCATTTTAAAAGCATTATTTATTTTTCTCTAAATTGTTGTGGACCTGCTTTGACATATATGCTTAACTAAGAAAAAGGCGCAAGAATGTATAAAGGTTAACCTTGAAGCGAGGGTTTCATACACTATATAACAATTGTGAAGGTAAAGGGGTGCTGATGGTGAGGGTGGGGGAACAGATCAGCATTTATCATATGAACACCAAGAACATTTATTCCATTTGTCCATTGTTAATCTGCTTAATCCATATATGCATGTCTCATTCGTAAATAAATACATGCTAACAGAGGGCCTTGGAGTGCAGTAATTATTTGTGTATGCAAAGCCATTCATTATATAGGCCTAAAGCAGAGCAGTGACGACAATGTGATAGTGGACAAATGGTCACATGCACGTAACCGGTGAAATCCAGTCTCCTGTCAATTTACTTCAGTTCAGGCTTTATTCTAACCGTTCATGTATATGTTTAAATAATGGCAACTTATGAAACCCCTTAACACCACAATTTTTGCAAAATTAGGTTTAAAAAAAAACCCAACGGTTTCAGAAGGAGACTTCGGACCTCTGTACGAAGAGAGCAGCTCGCTGACTGCATGGTCTTACGTTCACATCGTCATCGAATCTATGTTGAAATGCACTACATGTATAACATGTTTTATTAGTTGTTCAGTATGCACTTCTTATTTAGTTCTGTAAACAGATGTATGGCTTTTCAAATGCATTGTCCTCCACCACATTTGCAATGACGTCTTCCGCCTTTGGCGCTCTCCTCTCCACCTTTTAGCGCACCTCCTATGCTAAACCGGATTTAAAAATATATATATCTGTGTAAGATTTTTTTTGCCTAAGCAATGTATCAGCTTTGACTTGCGAGATGGAATTGTTTACACTGTAAGTGTTGTCAAATGACCGGGTGTAGTTTTGATCTTTAACATCATGTCCTATATAGAGGGCCGGTTGTATAGGCCTTATCTCGACACAGACAGTCCTGTACTACATTGAGTATTACAAAGACACGGTGGCTGTTGTGTAGAGATTGAGTTATAGTGACTCCTGGCATATAGAAGACCATTATATTGTTTATTTTATCACGTTTAAATCACACTGATACGAAGTTCACGGTTATTCGAGCCTAAGGGGTATCTCAATTTAATTCTACTGTAGCTTTAGTTTTACTGTATATAAGCAAAAAATTAAATGTGTATCTCCACGCCTTACGTGCGTTGCAGCTATAAACAACGATATCCCGTTGAAATGAGAATGTGATCTCCAGCAATGACGACCCGAGCTATATGCTGATAACATTGCGAACAGAAACAGTGATATATTCTCAAAAATATAATCTGTTAAATTTAACAGAAAAATCAAGAATGTATTCTGTTATTGTATCAGATCATTCTGCTTAATATATTACACGAATTCTATTATTTTAACATAGACTGAATTGAAACAACAGGATATTGTCTTTTGTATGGCAGAATACACACACAACGGATACAACAGATACAACAGACACCCTGTTAAATTTAACTTTAAATGTAAACATATCTTGACAGTATACATATATAACCAAACCATCCCCATAGGACATGAAGTCCTGGGTATATGTTACTTATTCCAAGGTTGATGCCCTGCGGAAGACTTATGAAAGCTCATAGCATATCGGTATGTAACAGTGTATAGGAAGGTATTCCTATGGGTACAAACTGTGCTCCCTTTTCTCCAACCCGTGTCTGTTCTCATATGAATACGATTATATGCGGAAACTATTAAGGAGTAATCCTCACCAGGCCCGATGTTTCTCATTCACTAAACGGTATATTGACGAGCTACTAGCTTTAATCAATCCATATATAGCAAAGGCTGTGAAGGATATTTACCTACATTCGCTGGATTTAAAGTTAAGGAAACCACGGACTCTCTAGATGGTACATCTTATTTGGACCTTTATTTGTACAAAGACCAAAACGGTTTCCTCTCTCACAGACTGTACGACAAGAGGAATAGTTTCAGTTTTGATATTACTTGGACAGCAATAAACGCAAGGGTCCTGCATATGGTGTGTACATATCTCGCCTTGTATCATTTGTTAGATCCTGCGCGTTGGATGACGATTTCAATGAATGTCAGAAGTGATTACTGCAAAAACTAGTGTGTCAAGGCTATTCCATCAAACGCCTTCACTCCAAGTTTCGTAAGCTTTACAATAAATATAATTCTCTTGTAAGTAAATTTGGACAGACAGTCCAGAATCTCTGGCGCTCTACTTTATGATTATTTCTAATTCCACTCAATCCAGGGTTAATAGCTTTGTATTCATCGTGTTGAATTAGATCGCCACCTTGGATATATGAATAGTTGCAATCAAAGCGCAACTGAGATACATATTTTGTTATCGACAACTTATATTCTATCAAGTTACACGATTTAAATACTGATTTCACTCAGTCGCCTAGAATATACCTTGCGCTTTTCCAAAATCATTGAAAACTGTTGACTGCTTTTCCTTGCATGGCTCCGTCCTATTTTCGTACTTTATATACTTTCTTAGTTCTTTTGGAGCTTTATGTTATTCGTTTTGGGATTTGGACTTGCGATTATTGACCTGGAACATCTTCATTGGTTTCTGGCTGGTATACGAATGTCTGTTTCGACGTATAGATGTATGATATGTTATGGTACAAACAGTGTCCTGACATGTATAGTTATAGTTGTAACTGTATCTGGATACATGTAGTTTCCTCTACTCCATAAACCTGGCCATCGTCAATGTTATGAACACCTACGTTGAACACCCTATTCAGTTAATTTAACTGCTTGGTCAGTTCCATTGCCATCATGTTGCCATGAAGAGTGAAGTGAAACGCTATAAAGACCCAAGTAACCCATTTTGTGTTCGATACAGAACTCAGTTTCATGCAGCATGGTTGTGCGTGGGAAAATCGGGAACATTCTACATGCAGCAAGCCGATGTATCAGGTGTTAAACGTTCCGCATTACACCTTTGTATATCTAAATTGCTGAATGTACCATGATGTGCGACATTCCTGGATCACAGTACATCGCGCCATGCCGGTATTTAGTCACTGAAGTTAGGGTACATACACATCTCATGTATGTATAAGCCACAAGAAAGTCTGTTGACTTGGAACACTGCCAACAATGCATGCTCTGTCCGTGACAGTATCTAATTATATGTCCTATCTTATTGAACTCCTGTTGATTTTACATTGCATCCCAAAGCTTCTAAATTGTGTCTCAGTTTGGTTTGCCACCATACCTGAATGTATAAATTCGTGCCTTTAAGTCATGCTAAATGCATGTAGTTTATCCATGCATATTTATTTCATTCATGAAGCTGCGGGCCAAAAGAAAAATCTGTAACAGATGGACTATATAAAGTATGCAAATTCTTCTTTGCCGTTTATATGTAAATTTAACGTTTAGAATACTATAGTACTGTTACATATATATATATATATATATATATATATATATATATATATATATATATATATTAATACAGAACGGGTTATTAACACAGAACGGGTGTATTTAATTTCAATTTACATTCATGTATATAGAGTTGAGAAGAAAGCGTTTAGGTTTTTGCAGCATACTAGGAGCTATGTCCGGATTAGTAGCTAAGGACCGCGGAATAGCATAATCCCGTGTGTTTTCATATGTCATTATCTATTATGTCGCTCATACTCATTTCCTGGAAGTGATGGTTAATGACAGAGGAAACCGCCATGATATAACTCTTGCAAATATATTTCACATTAGTATAGTGACTGAGGCTCAATTACAGGGACGAAAACAGTGATGTATATAAAAAAAAATGACCAGTATATGGCAATACGTGTTGTGACAAAAAATGGGAAATAAAACAGTCCTGTTGAAAATATGCAATAATTCTGCGTCCCGCGTGCACCGGAATTCATCAGTGCTTACGTAGTCCTTGGTTGACTCCGGTGACTCCGGTTACTCCATTCATAAGACTGACCGTCATCTCTTCTTGAGTGAATAGATGGCGTTAAATCTATAAAAAGAATTTTGTGGCCTCTCCTGGACTATGTATCTATGCTTCGAACATCCGTTCATCAAGATGGGTGTTCCAGGTCAATAATCACAAGGCCAATTTCCAAAACGAAGTTGATCACAAACTACCACAGAACTAAGGAAAATATATACAGTACGAAAATAGGACCTAATCATAAAAAGAAAAATAGTTTTCAATGATGTTAGAATGTAAGTTGTCGATAATGAAATAATAATTTATCTCAGTTGCGTTTTGATTGCAACTGTTCATATATCCAAAGTGGCTATCTAATTCAACACGATTAGACCCCTAGCCCCGAGTTAAGCGGGATTAGACATGAGCAGAGCGCCAGAGATTCTGGACGGTCTATCCATATTTACTTACAAGAGAATTATACTCGTGGTAAACCTTCAGAAACTTGAAGGATTTTAATGGAATAACCTTGACACACTAGTTTTTGCAGTAATCCCTTGTGACGTTGACTGAAATCTTCACATAAGATAGGATCTAACAAATGCCACAAGGCGAGATATGTACCCGCCATATGCAGAACCTTTCCGTGTATTGCTGTCTAAATAAGAATATTTTACAATGTCAGAATTGAAATTATCCCTCCCTGCGAGAGAGGAAACCGTTTTAGTCTTTATACAAATATAGGTCCAGATAAGATGTACCATCTGGAGAGTATGCATGTGATTTCCTTTCAATCCAGCGGTGGATATGTATATGTCTTTCACCCCTTTTGATATATATGTATTGATTAAAGCTAGCAGATCATCAATATACTGTTTAGTGAATGAGAAAGATCGGGCCTGATGAGGATTACCCCTTAATAGTTTCTGCATATAGTCGTATTCATACCGTATATAAGGTATAAGTCAGTCAAAAGGGGGACACAATTGGCACCCATCGGAATACACTCTTGATATAGGATTTTATATGAATGAGAAACTCAAGCAACTCGAAAAACGACGAAACATCCCATGAATGGCAAACCTTGCATGCAGTGGAATTGAAGAAGCCTTTGTTGCCTCTGACGCTAATGTAGCGTTGACCACTTTTATTAAACACCGATACAATCAATGATGAAATTCCATAAATTTACTGTGCAAGAAATTAAAGAGTAGAGAGGGTGGAGAAATGCCTAGTAGAGAAGTGCTTATACTGCACGTGTATTTGAGCGCCAGTTCTTTTTTTTTTCATTGAGACGTTTTGAGTTTTCAAGGATCCACATAGTTAACACCAGAATTTTTTTCAATTGCACAACATTTCTTCCAAAATTACTTCTTGTAGTGCCTTCATTAAGAGGGTAGATACAAGTTTGATGGTACAGCTTCTCGACCCCACAATAAAGCGAGCTTTGTATGGGGATTTATGCATTTTTGGAATCCAGTAAATTAAGTTGTATCGGTGTGACAGGAAGGCACGGATACACACGTGTGTTTGAGAAAGGGCCGATGTTTTTAAATGCTTCCTAGAGTATTGGTCGCTCTAGAATACGTTGATGTTGCGGCAGTTGATAACATATGCCTATATATATATATATATATATATATATATATATATATATATATATATATATATATATAATATCTAAACATATGCCTATATATATATATATATATATATATATATATATATATATATATATAGTCTGCATCATCTGACAGTCGACTTGTTGTCATGTTCGTGTGAGTTAGTTGAACGAAATCAAAGATGGACCTCCTCTCCGTAGTACATGACCAATACATGCATACAGGCTATAAACCTACATAATTCATGCATGCGCGTGCTTATCTATACACTGTTGCTTTTCATTTACTAATTTAATTAACATTAACGCGATTATCACAGTTAGATGTGGGATCGCAGGTAGGCCTAATTAAATATGCAGGTACTGAACAAAAATACAACGGAGCTGAAAAACTGCTGTCTTGACGAATCTTGATTGCGTGTACAAATACATGTACGTATATCAGCGAGTGGGTGTCACGCACGTTCTATATCGTTGCTTAAGCATATCAAACATATAGAAAGACCATTTATGTTCGTCGTGTTTTGCGCTTAATTCAAGAGCTTTTTATGGCACAAATACCACATCATGTAACGGTACAGGCTTGTGTCCTGGTAGCATTTCTTTACTCAACATTTATTTGAATGCAGGTGTTGTACGCCACACTGATGATACGCCATATACAATTACAGTATGTAGGTACACCGCATGTACACCGCATGTACAATGTAGCTGACACGGCCGTTACTATTTATCTATATGTACTAATTAGGCCTATAGCCTACATTTCGATTGTGGTTAATCACCGATAGGCCTATGCGATTATATAGGCCTACAGTATATTGCTACACCTTCTAGCCCACCGACAAACAAACTCGGCGCAAACTGTAAGTTTATGATTTTGTGTACAGTAAGCCTACCATGTCTACGTACATGGGCTTGATCTATGAACTATCCAATCTTGACATCACGCGAAACATGGCACGATACTATCAGATTACAAAACCTGCCTCAACCCGCTAGAAATTGTAGGCCACACGACTTGTGATATAGGTATTTCTCAAAATTTGGTACTCAAGCCGAGGGACAAAATTATACCTTCCCAATAAAGAAAATTTTTTTATCTGCGATCTCCTGCTCCACACTTCAATCTAAAATCCACGTGCTGATATGCCCGCATGAAAAAATTTAAAAAAAGTGTTAGAAGCCTGCAGGCCTATACATATCCCTTGCACCATGTCTTACAAGTAGGTCAAAGATTACGTGCAGATCAACTTCTGTATCAAAATAGTCATATCTAATCTGGCTGCTTGAGGAAGTATTAGTTTCTTCTTTCTTCCTTTCAGAAGGCTGAAGCTTTTATGATCGCTCGTTTGTGCAGAAATCCTGCTTTTTCAGATCTAACTTCGTCCGCGTGCGAGTTCTTACTCTACACCAATCAAACCGGGTCTAACGCAGTATCATAGCGCGAGCTGTCGATGTAAGCAGCCTTGTGATTGGATAGGCGAGCGAGCCCACCTGTGATTGCTGAAGATATCAAAGAGAGCAGACGGAGCCGTGTTGTGAACAGGCGAGTGGCGGGCCGCTTTGTTTTACTGACAGGCACCAGCGTTGCTACTCCTTGGCCCTGGAGATAATCTAACAGGAACATTTTACTCGACAGTATCGCGCGGACTCCAGCAAAGAAAAAAACCCCAAACCTTTGCCATCACTGCGCTCGTTCGAATGGTGTAAGGATTTTAAGTTAGTGTTGCTTGCCGCTCTCTTCCTCGAGTCAATGTCCGACAACAACTGACAGTTCCAGATACGTGACTGGCTTTCACTGTTCAAACCATCCTTTGGCTCGGAGGGCAGTTCTGAGGCTTCCCTTATTGTCAGTTGCCACAAGGAAAAGCATTATTGTTACCCGTACTCCATCTGTGTGTTGAAGACATCTCTTGGCAGAAGTGAGTCTGTTTTATTTGGAATTTAACGGGAGGACTTTCTCTAGCAGTAGCAGGCCGTACATACGTGTGTGTACGTGTTGTATTTGATCACAGACCGTATCAAATCGGCCGCTGACGACGATCTGATGTCACACTGCCTGCACATTTATATGTTAGCCTCAGGTAAGTGAACAAGGTCTATCTGGTCTAATGTTAGCAAGCTTCATGCCGTTTCAGACTATTTCAGGATTTCTTTATCATTTAAAATTATACAATGCTCATTAAAGGCAAATACCTGACGTTTTAACTGCCGTGGTAAGTTTTTATACTTGTAGGCCTACATAGACAGAATGAACCGTGACTTCATCTTGGATAAAATTGTATGCAACTATTAAGGTTTTCATAGCTCACACAATGTCTGCATTGCAAACTCTCAAATGTTAGCATACTTTTATTTTATAATACTGAATGACCAGTATTTATGTACATGTAGATATTTGTTTGGTAGTTAGAATATTAGCTGGACTAATGTACTTGATCAAAAAAAAAAACTCACAAATTTAGTTGTATTAGATTCCTTTCTTCATTAGTAAAAACATACATTTGTGGGTGGATGTTAGATGCCGTGTAAATGAATTGCCCACAATAATGAATTGTGTGTGATAATCTTTATTTAATCCTTGAGGTTAATTTCAAGGACGTAGTATGAAAGGAAGCACTATAGGCCCTTCTGTTCCTGTATGCTCATTGTTGTTAACACTTGAGGAAAGGCGTTGTAATTGTTAGCTGAACTGCACTAATTCTTAACTACGGCTATTTATTGCAGATTCTAAATGTTTGACAGATAGAGGAGATTAATGTTTTTATTTGAAAAAACTTATTTTCTTGCCGTTTTTATGTTGATCTTTAGAAGTGGGAATTAAAGGTTTTTGTATTTAGTTCGGACTTATCAGTGTTAATTGTCCTGAATGTTTTGCAGAGTTCATTCTGAGAGGAGTTGACTGTTCCTTTGTGCATTGTCTTAGTATTTATTTTGTGTATATTTTTAGACCTGTTAAGGAGCTACCGATCATTAAACTTGTATCAGTTAATTGAAGATGTGTGTGAACTGATGAACTCAGCGTGCATTGGAGTTGCCTACAGTCAGTGTGCAGCATCTCTGAGCAGCTGAATAATTACTGTACTGTAGAGCGTTAGTATTACTTAGCAAAGGTTTAACTTACAACGTGTGGTCACTTTGTTTAACCTCAGGTATATTTCTGCTTCTGTTAGTGTGACTGTGTAAACTCATCTTAGCTTAATGTTATAGACACTCTTTCGATAGATTTAGAAAGAAAGAAATTGTATATTAAAAAAATGTTGTTTCATGCCACTAGCCATTGGCCTAGTTGCTAGGTTTTTTATTTTTTTTATTTTTGTTTTTAACATATAGTGTGTTGCTAATTAATCATGTTGATGATGAAAAAAGATGCTGCTTTTTACCCACATTTTTTTGCTTGCTTTGCTGGATATCTTTACTTATTGTCTTCTTTCTGAGCTCTTTTCCCCCTTCAAAAACAGTTTCATAACCTTTGCCCTATTGTTCAAACACAGTTTCACTTGATGTGTCTCAACTAACTCCTACATGCCTGCATGTACACTTTAGCTGCCAGGTAAAGATGTTCGATTAGATTCTCAAGTTGAAGTTGACTTAAGGAGAGGGGTATTAAAGGCAGATCTGTTTGGAATAGCAGTTTATACACAAGAGTCGGATAATTGTTACCTACATGTACACATTAGGTGCGAAGTATGGGAGTCGTGGAAAATCTCTGGTGGGAGCTACATGTGGAGATGGATGAGATCTTGCTGGAAAGTCAAGGACATGGGTACGGAGTGAACAGGATTGGTCGAAGGCCTAACACTGTGTGAAAATTTGGCAGCTTTGTATCAGCTTTGGAGCTGCTCCAACCTGTAGTTGCATTTTTTGCTTCAGTAGTTGTTGCGCACATTTCTATATGTGAATCTGTTACAAGTAAGATTTTCTGATTCAAAGGAATTAAGTTAAATTATTATAAGAATAATGTACAGTAATGAAAATAATTTTTTCATATTAATAATATTTGTTTAACACTTTTGAAGTTTTAACACTTTGGAAGTTCAGTCTGGCTGGCTTAACTCTTAATCATCTCAGTTGTAAGAAAAAAGTTTCTCCAAATTGGACAGAACCTAACATTCATTGCCCTTTTTTTTTTGGAGTAATTTATTAGCACATCGCATATGATATGCTTGTAAAGGTTGTTTTCCTTGATCAAGTGGATTTAAATGTAGCTTGACAAACTAATCGTATTTAAAGTTAGACAATAACACTAACACACTTATATGTAGTATGTCTTAAATTTAACTTACACAAGCGAAATGTACTGGATCAGCAAAACTGCACACCAGCTTGCCATTGCTTAACTCGGCATACTTGTCCACCTTCATATCCCCCCTGCTTTGTGTTCTTCTAATGAACTTGAAACGTGTAATTAACTTGATCATGACTTGGCAATGTGTATGTAGTGTACACATTTACATGTAAATGAGTAATTGATCTGTGGTCTTAAAACATGGGCAGTTTTCCCCTCCTTTTTTTTACACTACATGTACATGGGTCATGTTAACCTAGTGCTCTTAGCCTTGCCAATTAATTAGTACATTTACATGCAAGGAAATACAGGAGATTACTGAATGTCTGTGGTCATAATTAAGTGTATGGTCATCATTTGATCTACGGCTCAGTTGTTGGCCTCCTGATTTATTGTACAACACCTAAAGCCTCCAGAAGCACACCTCAAAATGCTACTTTTGATGCCAAAACCTGAGTTTTTCCTGATAAGAAATTAATCCTACTATTAATGAAGAAGTGACCATATAAGTTGAATGAATAAATCAGAATCCACTTGAAAAGTACTTTAATAACTTCAGGTGAAATGCACCATCCTAAGCGCTAGAAGAATTTTCTTTCTCACGCTTGTGGCTTTTCGTACTAAATGAAATAGGTTAAGTTAGAAATCAGTGCATAACCATTATAGTTACGCCTAGATGGTGACAGTAATAGTTTTTCACCTGTGGTGAAATGTGTCCCCCAGTAATGGATTTAAAGAGCATTTGATTGGCATCAATAACCATTGCCTGAGGGCTTGTCTGTACAGTGACAGAGTGCCCAGAACTGTAACAAACCACCATTGTACACATAATGCACTTTCGGTGGCAGATAGGTGTAAAAATAGTTTCCAGTCAATTGAACAGACAAGGAATGGCCTGTGTTGATGAAAAAATTTATCCTATATGTGCTTTCACAGGACCAGAATCCATGAAAGCTGCACACATAACTCATAATGACACTCACAATTTGCACACGTTGAGACGCGATTGATTTCTGTGAAGAAGGTACAGAGATTGTTTGAGAATAATTGAAAAAGCGCCAGTTTCATGCTTACTGTCTATAATACGAAGAGTAGGGTGATAAGATTTCTCTAGTTGGGTTATTTGCCATTTTTCATAGTTTAAACAGCTTGAGATCAATAGTAGGATGAGTGTGGGATGAGGAGAAGGCAGCAACCAGTAGGTTGATCTCAGCTGACTGTTTAGTCAACAGTATTTACCGGACACAGTCAGTTGATTAACACAGGTAAAAATACCCATGCGTCAGACAGGAGACAGTTTAATCTGTTCTGGAAATTTGCAGTTAACTGTCCACATATACAATCTTGTGTTGAGTTGAAAATTAAATCTGTTAGCTCATTTTGTTTTATTTTTATTTTTAAAGGTTTATTTTGTATTGAATTTTTTGAATTCTGAGACATCTGGAAGTTCTGTCAACAAATATTTCAGTAAATCATGCAAGTATATGTAAGAAGTAGGCTAAAACCATGTGTTTGACTAAAGCCTTAAGGCAGAAGGTTTGTCATGTACCTGGTGAAGGGTAGCAGTAAAGGGCTCAGCCTGTTTTTTCCAGCTGCTCTACCAAATGAACCTGACTGCCATTGCATAAATGAAATACCCTTGTATTCATTTAGGTCCTTATATGTATAGCCCTATATTTGAACGCACAAATAAATAGTGCTTCATTATGCTGGTATTGAAGCTGCTCATCCTTCAAGCATAACTTACTCCACATACATACATATTAAAAATATTATTCATGAAAATCTGTTCAGGCACATCAGGTTATAAGTGTCCATAGCTCTAGGTGTTTGGCCAGGTCAGAGTAATACTGTTCTGAATCATTATGGGCTAGTGTTCATGTTCAACAAAAGTGAATCTTTGTATAATATACATCTATAACTCGATACGTCTTTGTGGTGTACATATACAAATATGCATAAACAAAGAAGGGTTGCTTATAAATATATGTAGCCTCATCATTAACCCTGGTGAAGCAACAGCAAAAATATTATGGTATGGTAACATATTGTTAATTGTCAGCCAGTTTTGTTTACATCATATATATGCATATTTGGCATATGTGTTCATGAAGGAATTCATGGACCTTGATGATGCTGGAACATGGTGAACCAAATGCATATTCATGGTAATGTACATTAATTTACAGTATATTCCATGATGTAAAGCTGTTTCCAATTGTTTGATAAATAGTACCTCAGTGAGTTCTTAATGCTTCTTCTAAGTTCTTGAATTTAGAGCTTATATACTTTGCCTTTTATCACAACTAGATTTATATTGACCAGGCCAGGCCAAAATCAATTGCTCTTTGATCTGCATACATGTACATTGACCTATAAGCATAGTAAGGTTTTGTTTGTGAACCACACCCTTTCTATATTGACTCTCACATACATGTACATGTTCGATATCTACAGTGGCATGCTGAGTTGGCTGATATTATTTCTATCAGTGTTTGATCTAACTGTACATCATGTGCCTTTAGTTTTAATCATTCATATCCCCACTCAGCCCAAACCCTTGTAGTCTCACAGTGGTCACACATATATACCGTGACAGTGGAAATCGGTTGTATAAATTTACTCATAATGTATGATGAAACTCAACTGTAGATATTCTGTTTATAAAGGTCTTGAAATAAGACCATTGTAATCCTTCAACATTTTCGCGTGTTTGCAGGATGTTTGTTCCAGCATATTTTGATGGCATTACTCTGTACAGACTGATACAATTATACTTTTTTTGAAGCCCTGAAATTGCCTAACCCAACTGATGCAGTTTTCATGTATGAAAAGTTTGAGGAATTGTAGTATTGACATCATCCAAATGAACAGTCAATGTTGAAACTCTGTTGATGAATATCCTACCTCATATGAACCTGGACATAGTTCTACAAGGTTGTAAATCCTGTAGTGATTGTTTCTGGCTTATACAGAGATTGGATGACCAGGTACAGGGTACACGAGTTTTCCAATTCCATAACATTTAAGGTAAACTAAATAAATTACATCACAATTTTTCATAAAATTATGACCCGTCGGTTAAACATGTTCTTCCCATGATGTGGATGCATTACCGATTTAGCCGTATTATATATAATCATCCATTCACTCTTTATAAAATTATGTACTGTTGGTGACATCACAGATCTGTTAACAGTATATATTCCATACGGAAATACAGAAGTTCTTGGGTTTATGAAAACACCAATTGATGTAATTACTAGCTTTGTTATGAAGCGAAGGAACATAGTGTTAGCGTATTTCTTCACCAACTTCTCCGAAATACCATAGAAAGCAGTTAATTATCACAAATCGGTCACGTTGGGGACTTTCTTATATAAATACTGTTCTTGGTCTCACTAGGTTTGCCTTTTTTCTTTAATTGCGTTTGTTGCAATTATGACAGTGAGCTTTCCCATTTCCTCATGCATTGACATATGCTAGATTTCATATGGTAGTAGATTTCAATGTATTTATAGCTACATGTAAGTCTCCACCTGATGTTTACGTACATTTGGTATGTTTATGCTAAGTAAAGTCTCTCTTTGAATGTTGTTAATTGACTGTTACATATACCTCACCCTTGATCAGTTTCAAATGAGCATCTTGATTACCGATGCACACAATCTTTTCTTTTCTAAGTTACATGTATGGTGATACAATCTATGCATTTAACAATACATCAAGACGTGTGTTGAAGTGAATGTGGGATACAGTTATGTCCTTCATTGCGGTATGAATATATTCATGCGCATAGATGTATATACGTATCTGGTGTACATGAGTGAAATTCTAATGAGAGTCCAGTTATGGCCTGTGTTAAGCCATCCATTTGTCTGTCTTCATGCCAGTACAATTACCTGTGGATGCATACATGTGTACTAACTCGTAGCCATCCCATACTTTGTCATTTACGCATGACTTGATAGACTACCTAGGCATATACAATAATTAACACACATAATGTTAGTTGACATATTATTCTATATGAAAAAAAGAATTGTCATGCCAAGTGAACATACATGTATATGTACCTGTATGTGGCCTACAGTTGCCTAGCTGTACATGTACTTGTAAGTATTCAGTAAGCATGAAGTCCTTGTGAACTAAAAGTGTAATGATGGAAGCTTAGATGTTTAACACCCAGGATGAATTGTGCTTTTAAAATCTTGCATGTGATTGTAGTTAAAATTGTCAGCTTGTAATTGTGCTCTCTGCTCAAGTAAACCGGGATTTTGAAAACAGCTTGGCTGTGAACAGTTTGTTACTTTTGTGTACATGTATTGACAAGTTTAGCAGTACAGAGTAAATAAGGTGAAAGTTTTAATTGAACACTACTGTTCAGAGTATTTAAAAGTAGATGATGTGCAGGGCTCTTCATTGCAGCATTGTATGAATTATAACATAGGGGTCTTTAGGGTGCTATCAGAACACAATGACCTAGGAACCCGTCACTAATTTGATGACTGGGATTTCACCTCATGCTTCCTCTTCTGTCATAGGTGAAGGTCTGCCTGCAACCTGTGGGTTTCCCTTTTACTTTGTCCGGTTTACTCTTACATGATGCTGGCCTCCATTGTGTTAAGTGAGTTATTCTTGAGGATGGCATAAAACACCAATCAAATAAATACATAATGTTTATGTCATAAATATTGTTCCTGTGAAGAGGATAACCTACCTCAATGGATGCCAAGAAAGATTATCATTCACCTGTAATACAAGTAAGACTTGACTTCTCATTGATAGAGTGCCTCCTGTTAAAATGGTAGATATGGGGGTTTCCAAAATCGTTAACCTTGGTGTAATATTAGCTCACTTGGCCCTGAAAAGAAAGGGAACAGGCCCTCTAATGGTGCCTTGGTAAGGCATTGTCTGGTATCTTCTGCTTGGTATATTAGTGATACAGCACTATAAGAATGGCAGCATTCCGGTCAAATATGACTCAAGACTACACCATCCTGAATGGTGTTAAAAATGGTGTTAAACACCAGTTAAAGTAAACTACATGTAACTAAAAAATTCTGGCCTGTGGACAAGTGAAGTGCATGTGGATTGTTGAATGAAGTTATAGTTGTGTTAGTTATACATGTTTGAAGTGGATGCCTGTAGAGAAAAAGGAATGTTATATATACATGTATGAGTGATATTACAGTTAAAAGTACATGTAGTTATGCTGCAGGTGGGGAATAGATATACACATAAAGTTAACTAAGATGAACAATTTAAAGATTTGTATCTCAGGTAAGAAAGCTGTGGTTAAACAAGTAGAACCCTCAAAAAACTGTAATTGTTGGATAAAAACAATTTGATCTCTTTGGATTGGCTACGGGTGACTGATCATACATGGTGCCTTTGATTGGTATCAGGTGAAAAAATGCAGAACTAAACATGCATGTGATTCACTTCATTGCCCCTGCGTAAAAACTGTCAAACCAATACATCTCTATAAAGACACCATTCATGCATATATATGTTGTAGCTTTGTCAGTTATTAAATGAAGCTCTCAGTGTTGGGTTTAGATGTATGTGCATTATCATCTGGACATTACATGTACATCCAACCAAAAAGAGATGCATTGTACTAGAACAGTTTATAAATAATTCAAAGTAATAGAAAGGAGAAAGCCAGAAATTTAAATCCCTTGGACATGTGCATAATAATTAATTCAGAGCGAAACTCGTTTCATTATGCAGAGAATGATTATGATTCTGTGTGGATCTAAGTACCATCAAACTACTTGTTGTCTGAGTTATCATTTACATGTCTTGCCTCGGCGTATATGTAGCTGTACTGTACCTGGTCACATTGTCCAATGTCCAATGTCCAACACATTGTGAGTATATTTTTAGGCCTGGCAGCCTGGGCGGTTTGGACTTATGATATAGTCAGCTTTGGGATCAATACCTCCCGGTGTCATTGATGACACTTAATACTGATAAAGTTAACACGCCCACAATATGTTCATAATTTATCTTCAGTTTAAATACTCATCTTTCATAGCAGTTACTGGAATTCCACATTCTGGCAAATGTATTCAGCAGAGGAAATTTTAATAGACTATAATATATGTCACCATTTATGAATACAAGGAGTGAATGATGTAGGAGCAGTGTCCATGTACAATCTTCATAATGTTTCATAATACATTAGTAAAAAGGTTTCTTGAAAAGTATCGGTTTTTTCCCATGTCCCAGTGTTTTAAGCCGGAAGTAGGTTTTGTGTGGTGAAGCCAGTGTGCTCATGATACAATATGTTTTTTTGGAACTTTTCTTTACTGCTAATAAATTACAGAATTGAGTCAAACATCCTGTTTCACACAGAAGAGTAAACTTGGATTGTACTTGCTTGTTGGGTAATACAATATTTTCACCTGATGCCAATCCATGCTGGTTTCACAAGGCTTGAGACTTGAGCAAATGTAATAGTTTGACCAGTCAACTGGCTGGTGTGATTCATAAAGGAGTCTGCCAAGGGCTGTGTGTACTTGAACTCAGACAGAGCATCGACAACAGGCAGGGGGTCCTGGCAAATCGTCTGCATACACTAGTGCTGGTGAAAAAAAAATGGCGCCCAGTCTGGGAATTACTCTTCAACATTTTGACAGGATTTGGTAAATTATTTACACCTGTAGGCTGTGCACTTGTTATACCCTCACAAAAGCTGACATCTTGTTCAGGTCTCTTTCCTCAGTTTCAAAAAAAAACAACAATCCTGAACTTATGAATCTTGAACAATTGTGAGGAATTCTGTCTGTCTGTAAAGTGTTAATCTTGGGGCTTCTGATGTGAGGCAGTCCTTTGCTGGGACTGGAACCCTTCGGATTATACAGCTGTGTAAATGAGTCTTCACATGTAAGCAGTACTCCACAAGAAACAGCAATGCTCAAGATTTGTGCTAGCTTGTTAACTGCACCAATACTGGCACAATCACCAGGTCATGGGACATTTATTTAGAAAAAAGGCTATATGTAACTGTTTTCCTGTCCATAATTTTTTGTTTTGCCTAGCTGTGCTTTCAAGGATATTTGTTGGCAATTGCTCCTGGAGGCTGGCAAAGGTAAGGTCAAGGCAAATGAAATGTGTGTCTTACTGTATGTACATACATGTAAGCTTATAATTTTAGGCCAGGCAAAGTCGTCCATAGTTGAAGCCAGTTGGGATTTAGGAGATCTGTAGCAAATGGATACACCTGCACTGAAGTTTGTGAACAGAACTGATTCAATATACATGGACATGGAGGAGAACATTGCACAATTTTAGTTTTTACCTGGGTATTATGCTGAATTCTCGTCGGAAATCCCTGGATGCATGCATGTATATGTTTTACAAAAGTTCATCTTGGAAGGCCCAGTGCATGTCTGCCACATTGTAACTCTTGTTGTCAGTATTTTTTTATGCCTGAAACAGTAATGTTGGCTATTTTGATGAAAAAGTCCCTGCTCTTTCCATCTGTGTGCCCAAGTGACAATCAAACTGTAAGTGTCCCCTGAAAAATCTTGTCTGATAACTTCAGCTCTAATTTGCCATCATACAAGGTGTGGCTGAGTAATTGTTGATGTGATGTAAATCATAATCATTACTTGTATTTGGAAAGCAACTAATTGTTGTTGCTGCTTTTATAGCCTAATGATTGCATCAAGATGAATGCTTAACCGGATGTGCTTATATTCATTTACAAGCAACACAATATTGTTGAACTGAAACATTGAAGAAACATTTTGGGCATTCCTCCAGGGCTTAAATTTCCATTGGTGGATATATATATATATTCATGAGGATACATATACCTGTGGTGGTTAATTGTGTTCTTGTTTCCTTAATGCCACTTCAGTCTCTCTTTTGTCCTCCCTGCAATGAGACCACACCCACACCTGATCAAGCCTACTCGGTTTAATCCCTCTGGGAGGACTGGGTTTCCTTTTCCCGTCATCAAATCCTTGTGAGAACCTGTAGGGATTGGTCTGTTACATGGACTCAGTTTCAGAAGATGAAGTGTGTGGACAACGCACATCTTACCTGTGTAATGGGATTAATTCCATTTATTGATTGCAAAGAACTAGGCTGAGGCATGTGTGCATATTTGTTGATGTAATACATTAAGAAACTGTCATACAGTACTGCTCGATCCTAACGATATACTCTACGAGTATCACTCGCCCATCCTACGCGCATCTTGATCGGGTGTGGGGTGGGTCCTATGCAGATCATACGACAGATATTGGCACCATCCTGTTCACATCTTAAGCAGATTTTGATCGGTACATGTAGTCTTGTTTAGACGGTTTTATGGTTACGTACCAGCTATAAACATGACACACTGTATCGTCACATTGCTTACCTGGTAAGGCATGCATGGTGACGAGAAAAGCACTCACGAATAGTCTGTCATTTGCCTAACTCTCACTTATTCAAGCCAGTAAAACATTGAGCTAGCCCAATGCATGACTTCTGAGTTTTGCTTTTCCCGAAGTTTATTATTGTTAGTGGAAATGTGAAATCGTATCTTCATTCCCGGACAACTAGAGATGACATAAGTTCTCGCCAAAAGCTCCACTAATATTATTAATTAGCCATTCGTTTTGCCTGAATTATCACATGTAAGTTTTGTTATAACTACCGGTATACACTATATTTAACATTTAAATTGACTGCCTTAGATCATGTGCGAATTAGTAACCACACCGGGAAATAGAATTCATAAATATTTTTTGTTTATTCAGAGACAACAAATCAGGTTGTTGTCGAATATCGTTGTGTTTGTTACAAGTTAAATAAATTTATGTGTGAATGTTAATGTATGTCGTAAAACCCTACGTGGTATTTGTTACAAGTTAGATGAATATATGTGTGAAGAATAATGTATGTCGTAAAACCTTACGTGGATGCTCGTCTGATCCTATGCTCATCAAACGTGGATGGTACACCCATCTTGGCTGTATGATGTGAACGTCTTCCAGCGATAATACGCCCTTCCTACGTGGATATTCCAACCCACGTCCGTGCCAGATATATCATTAGGATCAAGCAGGACTGTAAACTTGATCTGATATTTGTTACGTAAATTCATTGTTCCAGGGTACATACGGTACACAGTGTGTTCCATATGCACATGTATATGTAGCTAGGGTCACACCTGTGATAGCTGATGACAAAGGTATTTCAACAATATTTTGACACACCCAGAAACGCTGAACTACTGGAGACCTGACCTGTCACTTCTGAAAAGGAGCAGGAAGAACAGACCTTAGAGTGTGTGTATGTTGACAACAACAACACAGTTTATTTGATGTGTACATGCATGTGGTTCATTCAACTTTCATTAATTGCAAGTTTTACAATTAAGCAGATTTTGGGGGCATGATTTAGGGCTATTTATATTAACCTGTAAATATTGTCTTTCACTTTGAGATTGTAATTATTACACCTATTTTAAATAAATGCCTTTCACACTAATTTAAAGGCAGTGATATAATATGCTACTTATTTTTGACCAAAAAAAATGTTTTTTCTGGGTTACGCGTATTCACTTCGAGTCAGAAAGAATATCTAGAAAGCAAATGACTTGTGAGTATGTAGACATTGCAGATTTTAGCATGGAATGTATAGAAATGTAGTTCTTTCAAACCGAAAGTCAGCCTCATACACGTACGTTCTTCAGTACGCCTCTACATGTATGCGGGCTGAGTTACTTGTCTATGAAGGGTCAGCTATTAAATTTAAGATCAGGACTTTCGGCTATATATAAAACATAATATAATTGAAAAGATGTATAATTTCAAGCAAATATACACTGTAAACATACACCATAAACCTGTCTTATTATTTTAAAAACCTTTGGATTTTAAGTGACATGACATAAACGTATTCCGCAGCCAAAGGTGGAAGGGTTGATACAAAACTGGCTCAGGGCGTTGCCAGTGTTACACTTCATTGACTTAGCAAATTCCACATACTATTTGTCAGGGGAATGACTCTTGCTCTAAATGATCATTCACCGGAATGGACTGTTGACAAACTCAAGTGCAGGCTGAATTCAGAATCATTCTTTTCATAGCAGGGAAATCAATTAAATTGCTCCAGCGTCCGCTGTAAACCTCTTAGACTGACACACTTTATCTATTGACGTTCTCTGTCCATTTTATTGTGTTACCTTCAACTCTGCTCTAACTCAAAAAGTGTTCTAATGTGATTTATTTAATGAAAAGATGGGTATGGCAGTGATATCAGGCCTTTGCATCGTGTGAGTAAAAGCTATGAAAAGGAAAGTGATTTATTGCTCACACTTTTGATCAAAGAAAGTTGATGTACATACTGTTTTTAACTGTTAGTTCACAGGCCCTCCAAGCCGTGGAGGGTGCTGTATACAGTCAATTAACTCCTCCCACCCCACCCTTTGCAATTCCTGAAAAATTCTAATAGGACATTCTTATACACAGGCTGTGAACAAAGCTTTCAGGACTTGCACCTAGTACACTCCCCGCCCCAAGCTGCCATCAAATTTGCTTTCCACCAGTATATTGGTTCATGGATCAGGGCTAGGAAATAGTGAGAGTGTTTAATTATAAAACTTGACATTTCGTGCCCTATGCAAATTGTTGAGTGATAAGCATTATCACTCAACAGATGTTGAGTTGGCAGATGTTGTCTGGGTCCAGAGGCTGGTTGGCTGATAACATTGTCAGCCATGATGGTTTCCCATGCCAACACACCTGAATTAATTAACCATGGTCCGATCTTCTCAGCTGGTAGACGGCCATGTCTCACCTGTAAATTTGTTACCTGTAATCAATAATATATGTATATGATGAGAACTGAAGCTTTCATTTCAGCCTTCAGTGTTGGCCAGATGGTATACAACATGGGCTTGCTTGTAATTCACTGGTTTGTTATGTTAAGCACATATGTATAGTATTGTATGCAGACTTAAATACATATATGACTATTGCCAACATCATTCCAGTGCATTATTACACCCCATTGTGTGTGTGTGTGTGTCTCCAACAGTGCTAGCTCAGTGTGCATATTTTATATTAATTTACCTGAACATGTGTTCAGGCAATAGACCATATTGTTTCTTTGGTGTTCCAGTGTATCCAGTTTTCCAGTTAGCTTATTGAAAGCAGGTACTCATCAATTAGGCATACAGGTGGAACTGCAGTTACACCTCGGGGCTGATGAACTAAAGTGCCTGAGTGGAGGTGTAAGAGCACACCTGTCCACAGGAAATGACCACTGAGGGCAGGATCTCTTTGGTCACTTCTGGGAAGTGCACTGACCTGTACATTCAAGCCACATTTGTATATACATATTCCAAGGAAACTACACAGGAGTGGTATCTGTTTGCCATAGGGTTTTCCTTTCCCAGATACCTGTACAACACCTGCAGTCTAGAAGGTGAGAGTTAATGACGTGCAGCATTTACATTTGTCACATTGTGGAATTACATACACTGGTTTTACCTTGTGTATTTCAATGCCTAACAGATGCACATGTACATTTTTTGGCATGTACAGTGTAGTTCTTGTGAGTATGTGCATTGTTCTGTTATTTAAGTTATTGATTCTTTGATTGACCTGGTTTGCATTCAGGTAAATGATATACATGTATGTGACATAATTTTGTTACATACAAATATATATTTATATATATATATATGTGTGTGTGTGTGTGTGTGTATATTTATGTGTGTGTGTGACACTGTATGTGTACATTGTAAGTGAACATCTGTGCTAAAAAATTTATTGATAATCATAAAATTCAAAATGCTCATTCAATGAAGACTTTTAAAGTTAAATGGATGTCCAAACTTTAGATCCATTAAAATCACATGTAGATCTATATGTTTTAGCAGCGTGGTGTAGACTAAGTGTACAGATACATGTAGACGGGCCACATTGATTTCCCTCCCACTCCTGTAGCAAACACACAGGCAGTTCCCATATCGTCGGAGCTCTAGGCGTGGCGTAACTCTGATATATCCTCTCTATTTGCTGAATTCTGATGTTGCTATGTGACAAAAAACAATCTCTAGTGACATGGTTGTGTGCAGAAGGGTGTTGCAAGCACACTTTAGCCAAGACCTTTGGGACTGGTGCATGCTTTTGCATCTCATTTACCACAGTTTTTGCAATGTCTGGACTTTAAATCATGTATTTATTACATTACGTGCGTGTATTTCATTTCTAGGATTTATCCTTGGTATTGATAGGGCGTGCTGACATTGGTTTAGTGGACTGTTGGTTGAAAGTCTAGTTAGTTTTGGAGTACCAGTAGCAGGATCAAATTCCAGAGGTAAATTGTCAGGTACAGATACCTCATGCCAGGTACAGTGGTTTCCTCTGACTCTGGACACTCATAATCCTGGTCACCACCATATATACATGTATATGAAGTATTCTTGAATGCAGCATAAAAAAATTCAAACAAGCCAAATGCAACCTACATCAGCTTGGATTGGAAAATAGTATGCACATTTTACACCATATGTACATCGTAGGCCATTGATCAGTTATGCTGAAGAAGTCATTTTATTGTTGAGTTTGTATAGTTCATGTTCGCTCAAGACAAAAAAGGAAACACTGGATGTTTTCTTGATTAGAATGAAAAGGGAGGTGGTTATGCAGTTATCAAGGATGCAAGTTATAATATCACAGACTTTCAGCATCATCCATGGGCATAACCTTCCTTGGACCTTGGACCCAATGCATCTTATGATTTAGACTCTGTGTACACAGATAGCCAACATATTTGGCCATGTCACTTGTATTTAAGCAAACTTTTAGCTCCAAGTGGTTGGGATGTATTAAAGCCTTCATCTGGAAATATGTTGCATATTCAAGTAAAGGCTGGCTGAGACAGCATGAAGCACAAGGTTATCTACAACCTATCCCTTCAGCTCTGGATTAGTGTTTGTAATTTACACATCCTTCACTAGGCAATAGCATGTTTGTATTATTTCTTTACCTCTGCATGCTTATTTCTATTAATCGGGAAAATGTAAATTTATGTTAGATGTTCATATTTATTTGTTCCCTGGAATCCACATATGACAGCTGATGAGGATAGTGTCTTTGATTGACTTATTTTGGAAATTCATGAAATGTATAAACTCAGTGACCTCTTCTCAGAAATGGTTTGCAAAGTACAGACATTGCTTCATGACTGGTCACTGTAAACCATTCATATATGTATGACTGGGAACAGAATGTTGAATTCCGAGGAACGTCCAGCTTTGGAAGCAATCAAGTCTAAAGCAGATAGATGTTGACGCTGTGAGATTCACTGTGTAGTTATCCTGCATTGGCATCCCAAGATTGGTCACAATCAAACTCTCAGAATCGTAAAATCGGGATGTACAAATTTCACCTGGTCAAAATGGACGGCTGACAGGTTGTGTGTTTGAGTGGGGTGGGTTGGGGGTTGAGTGTATTGAGGTGTGCAGGCGGTTGATTTTCCACCAGACCAGTCTGTTCCCTCTCTTAGCCTCTAGCCCCTGTGGAAGGGGGCTCGTCTCTGTGGGTAAGAGGCTCCTCACCAAACAGGACCTGTTGACAGTGTGTGACCCCTTCCTTACCTGTCCTGTTTGAGCAGGCACTGCCTTAAACAGACAGATTGGCCTGGACAAAGCCCAGATTCAGCCTAAGAACACACATAACAACAACTGCCCACTTCGAAACAAATGTTTCTTTTTAATCCTGTATACAGTTAGAACACCCAGTTCTTTTTTCTCGTGATTTTATGAAGTCAGGCCGCTGAGCTGATTTCAGATTTGCCTAAGCTCCAGGAGACTTGAAATGTAAGCTATCAAATCTTAGCTTGAACTTCCTCCGTGTTTTACGCTTCCTTTTACATGTGACCTGTGTCCACAACTTTAATTGGATTATAGGGCTATTCTTTGGACTAGCCAATTGGAGTTCAACTGAATACTAACAGAGTTAATAATGATGTTTAGGAATTCTTCACGTACAGCTATACAACGTATATGCCAGTGTGGTAGGCATGCACACACAAGACTTTAACAGGTCTACAGACATTTAATTGTTCAAGCGACTTTTGGGTAATGAAACTGAAATATGTTGCATTGTTCAAAAAAATAAATCTCTTCTGACATCAGTTAAGGAATTGGAGTTTCTGCACTTTTTGTTTCTTACTTCTGCTTTGTAAGTAACAATACATGTTGATATGTGATGTAAGCTAAGTCTATGGCTAGAGAAGAACTCTAAGAAAACTGATCAGAAAATGAAAATGTTCAGCCCAGCAATGAAATAAATGACTAGATAATCATGCAATCATTGATTAAAATTTATAAATGTAAATGTTACATACGTGTTTATTACTTTGACAGTTTTATAAGGAAATGAAGGTCAGCCATAATGTATCAGATATGAGTCAAATATACATGAATTTATAACAAGCGTTTGGCTTCAGATACAGTTTCAGATAAGAATGCTCTTGAATTATACTTATTTTTTTTGATGATGTTTACTCTTCTTTGTTTTTTGTCTGCGTGAACAACCTGTGACCGTGATGTGTTTTTTTCCTTTCTTCACACTTATTTTGTGGCTTTAATTTTAGAACCAGGTCACTTATTTTAGATTGATTAGATTTAAAGATATCATTTGAGTATTTTTTTTTTTTGTCTTTTGCTTCTTTCTCTTTCAAGTACATCTCAAATCTCTGTTTTGCTTAACAGAATACATGTCATTATCTTGTTCCCTTGAATTCCTTGGCTTTGTCTCATTTTGAAAAATCTAAAGAAGACATTAAATTAAAGAAAAAGTTTCAACTTCACGCCCCTGGGCAGAAACATATTAAGCCTTGATTCAAGGATCTCACTCTATCTAAATTGACCAAGGAGTAACAAAAATTTAACTAAAAAAATTAAAAAAAAAAGGAATGAAGACAAATACAAATAACATAAAGGTGCTACTAATCTTGTAGGAAAGCTATAATTAGACTATTAACATTCTTTGAGCCATCTAAGAAAAAACAGTGAACTTGGAGACAATGTGTTCTGGGTTGGAGACTTAAGTTGTACAGGTAGATGTACGTACATGTATATTATTATAAATGTACATATATTGTATTTACTTGACCTGATCACCAGCACCAATATGAGAGGTGACCTTACATGTAGATGTTGTGCTAAAATACCTGCCAGGCAAACATCCCTCATGATCAGGGGTTGAGATATCTGATGTATGGGTAAACACTGCCCCTTGCCAGGAAAAGCACGTACTTAATATAGATTTGAATATAGTTAGCATATACTTGTACACCCAGGGGGCTGAGTTCTTTATCTCATGAAAGTGTGTTTGTATGGTCTCAGCTTGTATATCACACTGGATTGTAGTAGTCCAAGTTATATATGGGTCATAAATTTTGCCTAGTACAAGGTGTAGAATTTTATCACAGGCAGTAGACTTAGATCATTCAGTTGGCTATGTGATATACACCACTTACTCATGTTTTCATGTCATATTACAGTATGTAAATCCCAAAGGAGAGGCAGGTAAACAAGTTTAGGTAAAATATATTGCCACAAAAGGGATAAATACTGCCAACTTGAGACGTAATTTTCAAAGTGAAAGATGATCCAGTTTACAATATTGATCTTTAGATGAAGGATTTATGTACCTGGTAAGTAACTAGTACTGCAGGTCTTCCAGACTTTTGTGACCATATATACCATATGTTATAAATGTGTGCCCAGAATGTTGTGAAATATAGTGTAAAACCCAGAGATACATATATATGTATACATAGTCAATATAACACGGTCACAAATGTGTCTCCCAAATTTTTCACTCAGTTGTTATGGTACACGTCTGCACATACACATGTATATACCTTCGAAAGTTGCAGTGAAGAAGAAATTGTCAATTGTTTACTCCCAAAAGCATGGTTTTCATGTAACTAATCCATGAAAATCATGATATTAGGTATTTATTTGGCTTACTTTGAAGATTAAGCAATCAAACTACATGTATGTCTCTTCCTCTATGGCAAGCTGTCAGTTAAGCTAACTAAAGTGCAATAACACTTTTTGGTTAGTATTTGGATGTGAACTTCTGCTATACATTACATCTGCCTGCAGACTATACATCATATGTATGTATATGATAAATTGAATGAACATAATAGTTTCCACACTTGACAAAATCCAGTATTTCTGTGACTGATGTGATATGAGAAGGGGAAATTCACCACCAGGCCTAATGGTATATAATACATATTTGCCCTATATATATGGCCCCAAAAGTGCCTTTTTAGGATAAATAAAACAGGTTAAAAACATATAGTTTGGGGTTGTAACTTACAGTCATCCAACAGGAGCCTTTCCTAGGAAACCTTAAAAACACCTTTAATTTCTTATATGAATAACCCTATTTCTGAATATTTTTAACCATGAGCTACACATTATGCATGATGGACAATAGTATATCTGTGTCTCGTGAATCAGGAACATAATATTAGGCTGTCAACGGACTGCCTTCTCCACCGTTCATGTTTGTGCCCTTGTATGTGATCAGGTGAGGTGTATAGACGCTGATTTCCACAGAACCTTTATGTTCCCTTTCCCAAACTTTTTCATGTTCTTATTGTGGGTAGATGTTTACACTTATCATGCCACTTGTTTGACTGAAGGTGAAATGCAGTTTGGATGCTGATGTGGTATTGTTGTACATTTATTGTTAGTAAGGTATCTGGTTGAAATCAATGTTAAAGAGCCGATTGAGTGTCAGGACATCTGTGTGTTAAAGCAAGGTGAAATGATAAAGATGGAGGTAGTTTGAAATGCTTTTCCAAATGGTAAAAAAATCACAGTGTATTAAATCCGCTATTGTACTTCATACGAAAAAAAACATTTTCTATCCTTTCCACTTGTGCCTGTGGTGATGTCATACACAGACACATGGCATTACCCATTGCATTACCCATCTATATAGCCACAAATGATGCTGTTCTTTCAAACTCTTTGATGTCATAACTGCCCGGAAAATTATCACATCGTTTTTTTTTATCACATCATATTTTTAAGGAAACTGCTAAAGGTTTTGTTTTTGAGGACTCTTCATGCAGGTATATACATGTAGTTTAAATGGTCTTATTCATCTTTAATCCTTTTGAGCTATGATGTTAAACAGTTATGGAAAAAAATGCCTACATATTAGAGGATAGCTCTGTTCCATATCATTTTGGTCATGTCATCTTAATATTTCTACCCAATTTCACAGTGGCACTTTAAGAAGCACTTTACCTGAATACAGTGACCTGTATCGTGTGCTGACAGTTTGTCTGTTGTTAATGTTAATATTGACATGTTATGCCTCAGCTGTATGACTTCTTTGTTAACCTTGTTCATGTCTTTCTTAACATTAATTATTTAATGAAGAGTAAAACTGATACTTATATTTAAATGTGTAAAGTTCTAAATTTGATTACATTCCATTTACAAGAGTATAAGAAGACCCAGTGGTGTGTTAAATATGGGTTTCAGCACACTAGTATTTATTTGTGCGTTTTTTCAGAATTTTATTACTTTTAGTTAACAAGACCATGGGGAGCACCAGGTGAGTGTTAAATATCAGCTTTAGCATAATCGAAGGCGACAATCAGTAAACTGACTCCATGTAAACTACCAGTATAGGTAGTATACTGTAAGCTGTATGTTTTGGACGGGAAAGAGGTAAACATTGACTGTGTATTAAAATGTGCCTTGGCTGATCCAACATGTCTAGTGAAAGGTGTAGCATTATATGTCCAGTTACAGCGTTGTGTTGCCTTTGATGTGTCTATGCAGTCGTTGTAGTTCAGAATGTTTGAACAGGGAACCCATGCCAGCATGCCTTAACAGCTGATATGTTCCCTGTACACAGAGCCCATATAGCAGGCGTGTTTCGCCCTGTCAAGGTATTGTAGAAATGGCTCTGTGTCGGATAAAGGAAGTTTCCATTGAGCTTCAGGGAAATCTTCTTGTACGAACCAAGGTAAATTTGATCGCCTCTTTGAAAGGCATGTATAGTTGACTGCCGGTGACTTTGGTCTGATAGGTGACTTCATCAACCAGTTTTATAATACATTATTGTGTGAATTGAGTCACAGCACATATGGTTCAGTGTTGGGGGCGTGAATTTGTCACCACAGGATTACTAGTCTGAACTTACCGTGCTTGGATGTACATGTGACATTACCAGTTAAAAGACCAAAGACTCTTCACTTTTATGGTCATTGAGTGGCCAACTCGCATATTCTCCCATGTCCCCTTGAGACAGTCAAGAAGTACATGTACAATGTACTATATATACAGTGCATGACTCTGCTCACCAGTCAGATGAGGACCAGAGTTTTCTTTTGAAGTCCTCCGGCACATCAGTGGCACTCCCATGACAGCTGCCCAGCTTTGCATTTATTTGACCGTTGCTATGGATACCTGAATGGATGTTGACGACACAGCCTGATCTCCATTTACTTACCTGTACATTGATTTTTTTTTGTTAATGGAAAGGAGACTCGGAAGGTAGGCTAGCAGATACCTGATGTAGATGCGCTACGTGTACAGTCTAACAGCTAGACAACATGTCTTTGCCACACCCTAGTTTGAAATGACATGCTGAAAATGGTGTATGTACAGTAATGTACATGGTGTGGAATCTGGAGACAGGCTGGATGAGATCCTAAGATGGGTTATTTGGTAACATCAGAAAATTGAAATACTCGTAGTGTGTTATTTGAAATTTGAAAGGATACATGGAATCGAAATGTGATGATTGCCCAATAATAAGGTGTAAATAAGAGTCTGGATGTAGGTGTCCAAACAGACATTCGTATACCAGCTGTCAACCAAAATGGATATTTCGGGAGATGAGACATATATGATTTTAGTATTGAACTGTGCTTGGAGTGTTTCATAACTAATGGCCGTTTTAATGATCAGTATGTATTGTGTATTTATGCATGTGTATACAATACCATCACAGTGTATTGTGCATGTCATGATTTGGTCTGTTGCCTCATGCAGGGTTTTTTCTTTTTGCATACTGCTTAAAAGTGTGCATGAGTGAGTTGAAACACAGGGTGTCTTTTGGTAGAAATGTTGTAAAGACATTTGTTCATGTAGGAAAGATTCAGGTCATGTTTCAGTATACCTGTACCATATTATGTTTGCTGTTTGAATCATGCCAGGACTATCATTACATGATCTTGAGACATACAGATTGTGTACAGGTAACAGACGGATCCATGAACAGGACGTGTCAATTTGTGATGCAGTATGCTAGTAAACAAACCTACAGGCAACTCAGACCTTGCTTTGTTGGAAATAATCCATAGACGACAATATGTATTTGTATATGTACATGTAAGCCTTTGTTGATTGCAGTACAGTGTATTGGACTTTAATAAGCCTTAAATATCATTCAAGTGTTGCCTTGATGTTACCACAATACTGATGTATGTATATAGTTTATATGTTTTGAAAAGTATGTTCCCATGTGTACATGGCTATGTTCTAGCTAAAATTACGTGTGCATTTTGTTTATCATTTTTGGAATTCCCTTGCTTGAGCTGTTCTCAAGACCATCGTGACAATATCAGTCAGGTTTGCAACTAGGAAGAAATCTGTGACTCACCTGTGAACAGTTTGGTTTAAGTTAATACTGAAGTGGGAAAGGCCAGAGGTGTACATCTACTTTGGATTACTCCACCTTTGAAACTAACCACCATAGTATATACTGATATTTGTTTTTCCCCTCACACAAAAATGTTTCACTTCCATACATGTAAATATGGGTTGAGGAAAGCAATCAGCCCAGAGTAGTTAACCAACAATTGACAGGTTGATGAACTAAACTGAATGTATTTTGGCCTAAAAAGAATTATTCTTCGAGTACGTCAATGAAAAGCAGGCAAGTAACCTGTCAGTCACCCAACCAAGGGATTGTTTTGTCAGGATTTAATATAAGTATTATAGATATAATTAAGTGTTTAAATTGTCTTTTGTTCAAGCTTATGAAAATATTTTCAGTGAGGAAGGCAAAACTGTTCATGCCTGTGCAGTCACCACAGCTTGCAATGTTAGTGTAACACTAGAGGAAATTATAAATTATATATATATATATATATATATATATATATATATATATATATATATATATATATACACACACACACATTGATAAAGTATCCCACATGAAGTACAAAAAGCATTTACATTTTTATTTTTGTGGTATTGCATGAGGAAAATATAAGTTGAAAGTAAGCCAAATCACAGACATTGAGAGCATCACAATTTGGGCCATGTTATCAATTTTAACCAGTCAAGTGAGAAATTTTTGTAATTCAAGAACCCAGCTGTTTCCATTGACATCACCTGAACCCAGTTTTGCCTTCTAACCATATATGTGTTGGGTAAGAGTGACCTGACACTGGATTTCCAGTTGGTCTAATACGGCATGTCAGATGACTGATATTCCAGATTAAAAGTTGATTTATTGAATTACCAAGGCTGTGGCCATGGAGGCCAGTTTCCACTTCCTCTTCCTAAACAAGTAAAGTTATATTATTTATTGTCTTTTCTTGCAATGTACATATGACACACATGCATGTGTATGTTAGGAGTGAATCAGACTTCATTCTGTCCAGGTCTTCAGGTGATATTAGTTTATGTATCAGTGGCAAATATTTTGTAACAGCTGGTGTGAAACAATAAATGCTGACACATCTCTGTTTACTTTTCTCTTCAGATTGTCTCTGATTTGAGCCCGCCCAGTGCCGAGGGCCACCCTCAGTGAGAGATCCCTGTGACAACACCCCAGACTTACTATCTCACCAGCTGACCAGTGTCCATCACTGCCTGTCAGCAGTTGGAGTCCTACCTGAAAATCAGTGATATGCTTTCCTCAAGGCAGATACTGTAGGACTTTTTACTTAAAGAAGTAAGGAACTTATTAAGGTAAGAAATGTGACTCACCTATGTTTTATGTGTTTTTCTCCTCTTTTACTGTATGATAAATGCATGACCTAGCCCAGGTATATGTGTTCTCTGGATAGGTCTGCTATGTAAGTGGATAAACATGAAAATAGCACTGAGCCTCAAAACTGTTATTTATTGGACATTTTGGCAATGTATGATTAATCAGGATATTTTTTTTTGGACAGGTTAAATGACTGAACATTGTGTAAACCACAGATTTTTACTAGTGTTTTTTCTCTCTAGTATAGCCTAGCTACCTGTATCTTCTGAGATTAAAGATACTTACATGGTGTTACCTGATCTGTATTTCCCATGTGAGTTTAGCATACTATAATCACATCAAGAGATGGTCAGGTCTAAATTACAAGTTTGAGATATGACGTATTAAGAGGCTTGTAACAGTTGATTTTAACAGATGTTTTTCAACAGTACATATGTGCATATACATGTATGAGTAAGCTTGCTGGTGTCAGTACAAGTTCACTTAACTTTCCACTTGCCAACATATATTCTAATATTTTTCTTATTACATCATATAATGCATACATATGTGAATACACACGTAGGCCTACTGTAAATCTCCAACCTTTTCAACCTCTAAAGCACCTTTTTTTCAGTGGAATTTATGCATACAATTATTTATACATTTTTTATTTATACGCAGTTTGGCAGGTGATTTTACCTATAACATCACAATGATGAGAAAGGATAGGCCGTTTGAATTGTCCTCTGTTGATATTCAGATATTGACTGTCGGATCATAAATCATCTCCCTTTTGTTTGACCTTCTCCTGTTTGGACAAACTTTTAGGCTTTAAGCTTGTTCAGGGTCAGCTTTGCACATGTAGAAGTTGTGAGAATAGTTCACATTATGAATATTTTCTGACTCTTGATGCTAGCTCAGTGTGTAAGTGTGATGATCGAATATCTAGCTATGACAAATAGCGGTTATGGGTCAATAGAGTCACACTACAGCCAGTGCAGGACACTGCCCTCTAACACCCCCCCCCCCCCCCCACTTCCCATGCTAACTTGCCCCAGCTGGCCATTGATCAGTTAATGTGGAAGTAATGGGTCAGGAATAGCAGTGTGGTTAAATAGCCTCAGGTGGGCTGATGGACCCCTGCCCTCATTGATCCCTGGGGAATCCAAACACTGGGTCAATCCCTACATCAAGATTTATGACCACACAACCCTCTTCCTCGTACATGTACATTTTACGGGAGGCTGTGTTATGTGACTTAACATGTCTGACCGCACTGGTCAGTATTTGCTGTATATTACATCAGGATTAATCAAACATTGCATGCATGCCCTTGAGATCAGTTTTACACCAATGTTTGTGTACTTGTAAAGTTAGCCAGGACATGAACTACACAGTTATTGATTTCATGGATCGCCAATTCATCTTCTACAGAGATGAAATATCAGTATGGCACTATTTACCTGTGGTGTTGAACTCATTTTGATGTGATTGTCTTCTGTGATAAGTGTGTGTGTTTCACCCACACATGCCCCAAGATGATTAGTTTGACCACAAAATTGATCGCCCAAATCATAAATAAAATATACCTTTGTCATCACCCAAAAACGTCTTTCATTCCATGTCTGTTTATTTTGAAAATGTTCTGTCCATGTTACACGCTGAAAAATTAAAGCGATAAAAAATGTGGTTGATTTTCATACACAGACAGCAGGGATTGCTGTGAAACTGTTTTCTTTTGATCAGACATACAGAGTGAAAACCATGAAGCCTTTTTTCAGAACTTTTTTTTTTGAATAGCTCATTATTAATTGCTTGTTCATCAAGGCGAGTGATTAAAGCTCTCCCAAAAGATGTCTGAGGAGTGCTTGGCTGTCCCAAGCCAATTTAGGCGAGCAATGTACCGCTCACCTGGTCAGATTCTGCTCATTGTAAAGCCTACATGGAGACTTACTTGAGCAGATCAGCATAAATCTGAATGTAATGGGGAGATGGGTCTCTGTGAGGTGGAAGCGGGACCCCAAGCTGTGGTTGCATCAAAAATTCCTTGTTACCCAATGTCTACAATGTATTAGTTTCTACTGTAACATTGTTCTGTCTTTATTTTGACTTCATAATGATGAGCTGGGAAGCCAACATTTAAGGGCAATGAAATGGCGTCAAGGTCATATTGCAGAGCGTTTGACAATTTGACTGATATGACAATTAGTAATAATTAATAATTATGACAATTAATAATAATTTAGGTACAGATGCAATATGCTGAAGTTCATAGATAAATGTTACATAAACATTGTGGTTTATATGAGTCAGTCAATCTATTAAACAGTTATCTTCTTCTTCCAGGGCACTAATCAGATGAGATGACAGGAAGCAGTATCTTGTGTTCTAATCCAATGAAGACCTGGATTCCAACACGTTTTCTAATATTTCTTTATGTGTTTATTGTATGGACCAGTACAGGTATGATATCTTGGGTTATATTTTCACTGTAAATCTGTCTGTATTAGCTCCACTTGCATAAGTTTATTCACATGTTAGTAAATTTTCAGATGAAATTTTTTTTGTGAAAATTCTTTTCTAACTTAAAATTGAAGGTTTACTTCAATTTTTTTTAAATCTGAGTTGTTGGCTTTTTATTCTTTCCTCTGTAATTTTAAGTTGAGCTTTGGATGGTGTTGCTTTGAATATAATAAATTGGGTTGATTGGAAAATTCTTTGTAAATTTGCATGTAAGCTGTGATAAAATGACTGAGGATTAAGTGTGCATGGAGCTGTGATGTCGGGGTTATTAACTTCCACCAGTTTTCTCAAGAAAGTACAGAGCTTTCTTTGAAGCATGATTTGCATGTACGGCATGGTGTATAGGCCGAAAGCAGTCCCAACTGTGACTTTTCACTAATTCCATTTCAGTCATGATGGTCCAAACAGAAAATAGCTCTGTATGATTTCAGACAATTTTGCGACAGTAGATTGTTATGGAATATCCCATAATAACCTCATTTAAAAAAGCAGCGAATTCCCAAAGTAATGATTCGAAGAATCTTAAGGGTCGAACTGTTATCAGAAATATGGTTAAAATTGTCTGGAGTTAAGTTTATCTCGCATGTGAAAAAAAATTTTCAGAATCTCTTCAATAAATCTTTTGAAATCTGGCCAAAAAAGTCCTAAAATATCAAGTAATTAATGTGTTTGATTTCATGAAACATTTGCCTTAATTTGAAAGACAAAAATAGCTTTCAGTAACAATTTATCCTACGTATTGAACTCGGATGCAGTAGTAATCTTGCACCATGTGTGCAGCAGATATTTTTTGGAACAGATTTCACTGGTTTACTAATGTTTATTAACGGGTGTGATTGTGTAATGTGAATGTTTATCAAGCATGGGTTTACCGGTAATAGTCCTCTGAAACTTGTGTTATCTAAACTGTCATGTGATTGTATGTGCCTTTCAGTGCATGCGCAAGGTAAGACACAGAATGCTGTTCACTAATGAGCTGTTTCTGCTAACCCTCAAATGACATATATTCTGTTTAATCAATCAGTTTCTCTCTCCCTAGCATGAATCAGTGAACATATAGAGTTACTAAGTGTATGAATCTATTTTTTGACTAATGAATACCTATTATTTTGCATAGATTTCATGTATCTGACACTTGCACTAGCACGGTGAGCATCTTTTTATGTATAGCTCCACATGGTTAGATTTGCACACACCTGGTTTAGTAGAATATGAAGCTAGATACATATAGTTTCATGTAAGCATGGCAATTACTAATACATTAATTGGATATTATTTAAGTGTGAGTCTGCTCCATATCCCAGTAGAGGGCATGGTCTAAAGGTTCAGATGCTTGACTTTCAGTCCTCCACACGCAAAGTATTGGTTCAATTGCCTCTGGCAATGTATCTGGCCAAGATTCCTGTACCTCCATTGCACCAGAGGCCATGTTGGCCATAAGTTGTAGGGTAGGTTAAGTTCACAACACTAACCTTGTGTGAGATCTGTATGGCATACAGTTGTGCAGGTAAAAATTAGTATAAGAGGATTCATGTCAATTTATCAGTTACATGCACTTGCCAGAGTACTGGATTACTTAAGATGCTATGGTTTCTTCTACTCATAAACGAATCACTGTTGTTAAAGTGAAATATTCCTGAGTACAGCTATAAACATCAATCCGATTCAAATCAAACCATAGTCAGAAGATATATGTACATGTAGTTTATCCCAATACATTGAACTGGTACGACATTAATCAGAATCTGTATTAAAAGAATGGTTGAATACTTAAGTATCCAGTGTCCTGTAAAGCCTCAGTGAGTCAACAGTTTATTTCAGATGTGATATTTTATCACTTAAATGCAGTTCAAGTACCACACCTATACAGACATTATATGCTATTGAATTTATAAACTTTATATATTTAGGCACATGAAATTATTATTTTAATCCTTAATATATCTGACGACCTATTGCCTTTTTTGTGTTATAGAGAAAGTGTGGGATTTAAATAAAAAGTCATAAGTAAGCTCTGTATTCAGTCAGTCACTGTGAACACAAATTGACATTTGAAATGATATCTGGTGAGATCCCCTGAGTCCAGCTACGCAAGATAGATGTATGTTTATATGACAACTATTAAAGAATTGGCTTGATTTTTGATCTGAATGATTGACATAGATGTTTCCGTGTTGATTGTCCAAGCTTTCCAGAGGAAACAGGGAAATATTCTCTCCAATGATATTGGTGTTCAAGTGGTAATAAGTGAGACATGTGTATGAGCGCAAAGATGTTGTCGAGAAAAATCACGTGTAAATGTCTCCACTCTGCACTAATTCCGGAAATCTAAAGTTTCAAAAAGCTGCAAGATCTCTTATTAAACATTTGTAGTTGAGTTAGGACGCTTACTTGAGCCAACATTTAAAGCCAGGTTGATTCTGCTTCTACTCTGAAAATCAATGTAAATGTGTTCTGTTTTGTGTTATAATATTCCAAGTAAGGTCTTTAAATGGAGATGTGCCGTCAGGAAGAACAATTATTGCTTTGATATGGATGCTCTATCTCTGGCAATGTTCAGTTTCTCCGAACAATACCCATTTATGATATTCCAGAGCACATGTTTAATAATGACTTTACTGTAAGCTTTTTCCATGTCTGGCTGTGATAAGGCTGTGATCCATGTAACTCAATAACTGGATGTTCTCAGTCAGAGCCTGACTGTGTCAAAACCCAGACGGAAGACTTAGGCAGAAAGCTGGAGGAAAACCTTCTCAAAACCTTCCCAAAGTCCCATAATCTTGCCATAGCCTTTTTGAAGTTGTTTGCTTGGGAATAACTGTAAATGTACCCCTGTGCAGTAAAACATTTTGTAAGCGTCTTCCTAGAATGCCCCTATGGCAGCCTAGCTATTCTGCGCAAGGTTAAACAGATTTTTATGATGGCATGGATACCTCGATAACTTGGCAATATTACAAATTTGAAGAAAAAAATTGTTTCCCCAACAGAAAAATATTTGCCTTAGTTAACATCATGTACTCATTGACTTATCTATGTACATTGTCTATTTAATATAATAATAATGAAGACATTTTATATTTACACATGTATGTGCCTTAAAGTAGCTGAACTGAGTTTCTTGATATTTAGCATTCCCTGAGGAATATCCCATTAATATTCATTATTGAGATATATGTACTTGTAATGAAGTGGTCCAATTGAATCAGTTGTGTACATGCATCTAAATTGACATTCAATAACTAGGCCTTCAGGTAGAGTTCTCTACACATACATGTATGCATGATTGAGGAGTCGGACATGTCTGAGAGAAAAATGGTGATATATTTTCTTGACCAGAAGGATGAAACATTTTTGACTGCCCAGGAAAACTGTGCTATGAGCATTCACTCCTTGTCAAGGAAACACTGAATGTTTACTGTTGCCTTGTTTCACATATTTTGTGTTTGCCTGTTTAAATGAACATCTCGTTTTGTCAACAAAGGTAGCCAGTGAAGGCTGAGGGTGCAATCTGGGGTCTTTGCCTCAAGCCTTGACTGTTTCTTTCTTGGCCAATCTGTCAGCCTACATATAACCTCAGTGTAGGACCAAATGTGTTCACTTACTTTCCTTCACACAACTTCAAATGGCCTGCAGAGTAGATGAGAGTGGTCTATGAAGGTCTATAAACATAATGTCGCCATAAATCAGTTTCATTCAGGAATCTTGTGGAAGGGAAATAACTTTGTATTTTTTTTACAAATAGACATCTAGCATTCTGAAAATACATGACAAAAAAAAAACTGTTTCACAGTTTTGTATGTTAATCTTTACTTAATTTCCATTCATGTGTCTTTCTGTTTCTGAATTGTTGATCCACTAACTGAGGTTCAGTTGTACTAACAAAGGACATTGGCACTTCTATTTTCTGAACCATGCACATGTAACTTCTCTCTCTGTCAATTATTAAAATGCCCATTTCATTTTAGTACATTAATGTCCTGCATATCTTTTCCTACATGTACCTGTACATGTATACAGGTAGGTTGTGATCTTTTTGTTGGAAGTTTCACCTGACAACCTGTATATATACACATGTACATGACAGAATCTGAGCTTCTTCAAAACATAATTTTTCTTTCACCGACTTTCAACCTGCATACAGGGACATTTGTCAAGTGGTTTTAAAACTTGAGAAAGGTTTAAGCACTAGAATTATGGTCTAAAGATAGGGAAAATACATGTATGTCGAATTTTCTTCTGATGTTTTACACCCAAAAGGCCCAAATTAATAGTACTTGCCCTTAATAATTGTTACCCCTCAGAGTAATGTGTCTGCTGTCTGATTGGTGGATTACAGTGGATAGTCTTGCACCGTCCAAGCTCTCAGAATTCATTAAATAAGCTTCATGTGAATGCAAGAAACTCATTAATAATACTGTAAATGTTACTCTTTGGGGCAGTAAAATAAGTATCATGTCAGGTAGAGGGTGAATCTGAATGGGGGACATTCTCTGCCTGAAACAAGGTGGGCTAAGCTGAGTGTACTCTTTTGTCCTTCTCTGTATAAATGTGTCGTTGTTCATCATAGCAGAGAATTACTGTAATTCCTCAACCTTTTTGCATATTTGCAAGATGTTTATTCAAGCATAGTTTGAAGGCATTATTCTGTGCAGATTGATAAAATTAGACTTTCTGCAAAGCGCTGAAATTGGCCTATCCAACCACTGTGGTTTTGTCTCCAATGTGTGATTACCGTGAAAGTTGCTCTTTCATATGCAAAAAGGTTGAGCAATTAGGGTATACCTTTTTCATACTTGTTTTGGTGGGAAATCTTGAGCGACATTGGTTGGGAAGACAAATAATTTACCATTCCAAGCATGTTAAACATTTTGATTCACCTTCTACCCCCGAATACTCCAGGGATCACAGTGTCAACATGTGACAAAAAATATTCTCTGATATTTTTGATCAAATGTGGAACTACACTGTATGCAAATTGAACTGTACAATTTTTCTTGTGTGACATTGAGTTGCACATATTGTGTTGTTTAAAGGAACATTTATCATACAGGTAATGTCACTGGCAACAGAATGTCACAATTGGAAATCTTGCTCTTGTAACTCCTGGTGTGAACACCTTAACTTTTGTAAGATACTACAGTATCTCTAGATGGTTAATTGGTGTCTTGTTGGAAATGCTAACTTTTCTATGAAATACAGAAAGTGCGGTGATCAAGTTTGAATAAATTTTATCTATCATGTGCTATATTATTGTTGGTATATATGATTCTTTGAATTACAATCTTGCTACATCTGTAAGATATTGCTATATTGGCCAGATATATTTTGTTTAAAATTGTGATTGATTTGATCACTCTTTCTGAGTACTGGTGTCAAAAGAACTATCCCTGTTTTTTTTTCTGCTGGAGGTAAATTCTTTTGGTGTAAGCCTAAGGTCTGTACATTTGTTGTTCTTGCAACTAAACTTTTTAAGAAATGGCTGATTGATATGTAGAAAAAAATACATGTATAAAATGGGTGACATGTTGGTTAGTGGTTGTGGTCCACAAAAATGTTGTCAGCACCACATGCTGTTTTACAGGTGCAGTTGTGTATTTGCAAGTTTTATACATGAGCTTCATTATTCATACTTTTGTTTTTTTCCAGTTCAGGGCAACAATCCGCCTCGACTGGTCAGTTTTGATGGTTTTGCACAAGCCAAAGAAAATGCGGCTAGAGGTGTGTATGAATGTGCCTAATATAAAGATGTATGCTGCAGTGTAAGGAAAATTTGAGCTCAGAAGTCAGAACAGACAGCTGTGTGTTCTAGAACAGACTGTGTCCAGTGTGTGGATATGCCTTGAGCTACAGGAGATGCCTGCTGTGTCATAGGTACCATCAGCTGGACTGCTTCCTTATCTGTTCCTGGCCAAGCTGCCTCTCTCCCAACAGCTGGAAGCTTCACTCACCCACGAGGACAACAGCTTTTGTTAGTCTGTTCACACAACTGAACACTTTAGTCTGTAAACTATATTAACTAATCTAAGGTGTACAAAGTCTTACGCTTTTCTCTGCTGGAAAAAAATAAGAAGAAAATACACTTTGTAGGCATGAATGATATTTTACAGTAAGTTGTAATTGGTGAACATATACCAGCTTGTCAACAGAACCACAAACATACAATTGCCAGCTTGACATCAGCCTCTTGAGGAGGCAAACCAACCTTGTAAAAACTTGTAAAGCCACGGAGATTATGTATTTGAAACAGTGTTGAAGTTCTTTGTTAGGTCAGATATACTTTATTATACCTTCAATGATTATGAAATCGCTTAAATACACACCATTGTAGCCTTTTTTGTGGTGGTCTAATTCACTGAAATGCGTTAGACACAAGGAAATAAATATAATCAGTTTGCATATGTATAAACTAATTTCATCTGACATTGAAAGCCATAAGTAATTCACTGTGGAGGTGTATATGAATACATTGAAGTCCCTCTGCCAGACTAATTTTGATAATTTTGGTGGGAGATGTCACAATGAAAAGAAGACCACAAGTCACATCAAAGGATAATTCCCTCGTCATTCAGGGCAAGTCAGACATTCTATCCCCATCAGCCCAGTGTGGTCACCTTTAATAGCTGAATGAGGCTGAAAAAGGTGATTCTTTCCATACACACACTAGTGTATAGGCCTACATGTGCAGCCTGTTTCTGTCACAGGAAGTGGATAAACAGAACTCTGTACAAGGATATAATTCAGTGTATGGTCGACAATTTGGATGTACAGTTTGAATTCTTGAAGAAGTGAAGGTGCTATATGTAAACACCACACATGTACCATGAGCATGCATGGTTTACAAGAGTATTATCAGCCATAAAGAAATTTTCTTGCGTACATGAATCCCAATATTCAAAACATTTCAAACATGAGTCTAAATTTGCAGCTATTTCTTCCCCCTCCATCTTTTCATGTCTGCATTTATTTTATCTGATTGCGTCATAGCACTGCAGTATAGCCCATAATGGCCCTCCGAATAAACCCCTTCAGTACAGGGCAGCATGAGCTACCAATCAAGCAATATTCCCGGCAAAACCATACAGTTGTGATTATTCCAAGGAGCGGGAAATATATAATATAATTGATCATTGTTGAATTCTTTAAGCTGTCAGTTAAAGACACCTCATTTACAATCTCATTTACAGTAATACATTGTTTCAAAATTGTTGCAATGTACTAGTGCATGTATGTGGGTGTATTTCTAGGTATGTATCTATTTCCACAACTGCTAACACCTGCCAACACCATGATCAGGTATGACAAATCACAAACATTTAAAACCAAGCTTGCAGTTTGGATGTTTCATTCCACAGATGCTTTCCTTTCACCTAAATATCTTTTTATGGCCTGGTTAGACATGTAAAATGTCTTGGATTCCAATCTCTGTCGACTTGACAAAATAGTCGTAGCTTCAGATTTACCTTGTACGTGATTGCTTGTTTGAGACTGTCTTGTCATTTGTCAAGACTCTTGTCCGATCGTTTGGACCTGTCCGTTATGCCTACATGGCCAGCCATCTGTTCCTAGAGATTGGACACGAACAGCATGGGTCCTACATCGGCACGCCACCGATCCGCCGTTCCGACTTATGAGCTCCTCCCTGATAGGGGAAGTTTCTGTTGATGATAATGTGAGGGTATTATGTGACTCTTCCAGGCACACTTATCAAAACAATAACGGCCACAGACGCAGATGGCCCCAATGAGATCACCTTTGAAGTGGACCACAACAGCCCTGAGACTCAGAACCTTGTGTATCTGGGGAATCCCAATGGGACCAGCACTTCAGGGCGTTTTGTGGATGTGTTCCTCAACGTGAACAACCTGGACAGGGACTCTGTGAGTATAGAGACATAGAGCCAAATATCCAGAAAATCTGATGGTGTGGTCAAATCCAGACAGCCTGTTTTTGGCTACTTGCTTTAGTTCATGTTGTTTGTTTGCCTGGTCTGTACTTTGTTGAGCCTAGCACTGCCCTATTCACGTACATCTGGAAATTTGCTCTTACCATTCCAATCATAATGTCTTCATAGTGTTCAGTTTTACACTGAATCTTGAAGTAGTCTGATTCTATAAAGTCTCAAATTCTGTATTGGCAAACTTTTGAAGTTACATGTAAAACTCAAAGCGAAATCTGCCATGTAATCAATTCAAACTTCTGGCAAGACAACGGGCCAAAACGGAACTTGATCTCACAGCAGGACACATTTTTAAATTATCCATACATGAACTTGTGAACTTCACAAAATGCTGTGTGGTTTTTCTTTTGGTTTGAATGCTGTTGGTTAAGGGAAGATGTCCAATTCTTGATGTTTGAAAGACAAAAGATGCATAAACAATTCAAAATAAGTTTAGGTAGGTTGTTATTGATACTGTTGTCATCAAAAGTGTATACATGAAGTGTTATATCAGGCTTTACAGCTGTATCCTAAAACCAGACTCATTATAAAGTATAAAAACAATTGAAGTTTAATCCAGCTTGTTTTTGTTAAACATTTAAATTTCACTCCGCATGAGTGAAGGCAGCTATGGGCAGTTTCTGGCTTCAAATGGCTGAGCCCGTAACTCTCTTTGAATGAGTTTTACAAGATGATCATGATGAACCTATGTACTAGTTATTCATTAATCTTTTTGTACACATTTTTTATTTGGGATAACCACATATCAGCCTGTGTAATGTGATATCTAACATCATAAAATATGAGGTTTTGAATTACAGGATATCACAAATGTTTTACAGATTTGATTAAAATTTTTAAAACTTTAAATGTTGGTGCTGAAGAAAACCTTGCTTGTTTTTCAGTTAAATTATGAGGATTGTAACAAACCAAATATGCATGTCTTTTCTGAACATTTATTTAAGTTTTTGGACAATCTAATTTTTGACTTAGGACCCTCCAGAGAGAAACTTGCGTTTTGCGATCCGTGATGGGGTTAACAATCCGGTAAGTATAATTTGTACTTTATTCACTGGTAAAATGTTATGTCCATCTATGGCTGGTAATATCACACAATGCTTGATTAACAGAAAAGTGGTTAGTAAAGTATCCATAGCTACAATAGGCCCTGTTCATCTTAGAAAGATGTTTTAGGATTTGTTTGATAAGTAGGATGATGTCCTAATGGATAAATTTATAATGTAAGTTTCTGCACTAAAATATGGTATGACTTTTATTTGTTTCTACAATGAACTTTTCCAGGTGAATTTTTGGGGCAAACAAAGTATGTATTGTGTGTGGCAGTACTTTGAGGATGCTTGGTGAGATGTTGTTAGGTTCACCTTGGTGGATTTAGATGGTAGTAGATCAGTTGTGCTCCGAAATTATGTTGGCAGAAGTGATTTATTGGAAATAACAGGAAATATATCATTCGTGCTGTACTTCACTAAGGAGAAAAGTTGACTTTTCAGAAGAAATGATATGAAGCATCACACATATTCATGTAACTGTTGAGCAGTTTTTTGTAGTGTCTTTTTCACTTTCAGGTGTATGCTTCTATGACTCTTTTCATTCAAGATGTTAACGATGAGGTGCCCCAGTTTAGGGGAACCCCTTACAGAGCCAGCATCAGTGAGGTGAGTTGACCAATCAGTAATCTATGTAGGTGTGTATACCTGCTGTCTAAGATTTAGAAGATATTTAAATATTATGATGGTATTGCTTTTGATGAATACATATGAAATCTGTGAAGAGCTGTCAAATTGTCTTTTTTCTTTACAACAGGATGCCCCGAACGGCACTTTGGTCTTTAATGGGACACAGACTGTGGATCCAGATACAGGAATAGGAGGAAGTGTTTCTTATTCTCTTGAGGTAAGTGATGGCTTTTTCTGTGTTTAATATTTCAGCTTTAATGTTCTTATAGGGACGGTTAATTTTGGAGTGTGAATCATTTGCTACATTCATAAGACCTGACTGAAATACGACATTCATGTTTTATATATTTTCATTGATGAACACAATCAGTATAACAGGAATTTGGAGTGGGCAGAGGCAGATTGGCTTATAATGTACTTGCCTTTCAGTTGCCACTGTGTGTGTGAATTCAAACCCGATCTGGACAGGGAATTTGTCAATTACTCAGCACACACTTGTCCTTTGTAATAATAAGTGATTAATGATGTTCGTGTGGTTGTTTCAATACATTTCATTGTTTGTGGAAGGGCACTTTCACTAATATCTTGTACGTGTTTACATCATACATGGGAAAGTTCGTCAGTGACGTGCCAAAGATTGGTGGCACACAGGTTTCAACCAACAGTAAAACTCATTGTTATAGTATCAGCAAACAGTCTTGGGTAAGGCATTAAATAACAATCAAATACATGTAAATAAATAAAGTAAATAGATATAACTGGAATGAGTTAATTTGATTGATGCATCTCTATGCTCTGCATTTTATTTTGCTGCTGTAGACCATTACTCAGGTAAGGAAGTGTTGTGACATGGTGCTAAGTTTGTATTCTCCTCCATAGCTGATTTCCCTTGTGTGCACTTCACCTTGCTCATTCAGTGTTGTCAGGAGTATTTTGTAAACATTTGCTGCTTGAGTAGACTTGTATCATTTAACTTGGGAGGAAAGATTTGTTAACATATTTACCTCAACCACAGCTTGTGACTTCATCTCTCTGATTTGAAAAGTTAACGTGTTTGTGTGACTGTTAAAGTGAAGGTTTACTTTTGTTGTGCTCAGTGGATTTTGATGTCTTCCTGCAACCTATCTCTGGGAAGTTTTGTCTGCACAAAACATGGCTGGTATTTTCAGTTGTTTGGAAAATTAAATGTTTTCATGATTAGCCTCTCCAATTTTTGCAGGTGCAAAACTTCATCTTCTGACTGAATTTTATTTAATCTGTGCATAGTTATATTAAGAGGTCTTAAGTTGTCCAAAGTGCTATAATTTGGTGGTTTGTTTGTTTTATTTGGTGACAGTGAGACGTGTGTCTTATTTAATAATACTTAAAAAAACATTGTAAAAGTTATGTTTTTAAGAATTTATAATTAAGGTAGATTTTTTGTATGCTGTGTATTTCGTTGAATCCTTATGATGACACGTGGACAGAATTTATAGTAACTTCGTGCAAGAGATCAAGAAATGATGTGTTCAGTAAAGGTCTCCTGTATTATTGTCCTACAGCTGACTGACGAGGCTTACAGATCAACCTTCAGAACTACACCTTATCAAGGTCATATCTACCTGAATGGCACTTTGGATTACGAGAAACACAACTTTTACCAGCTACAACTGACTGCCACGGTTTGTAAATCACTGGACAATTTCACTTTCTTATGTGCCTTAGCTCAAGGTGTGTTTAGCCTTATAACCCAGCCTTTCTGCGGTCGCTGTGAGTTCAAGTACAGCTCATGCTGGCTTCCTCTCCAGCCATACGTGGGAAGGTCTGCCAGCAGATGGTCATGGGTTTTCCCCGGGCGCTGCCCAGTTTCCACCTACCATAATGCTGGCCGACCTCATATAAGTGAAATATTCTTGAGTACGGCGTAAAACACCAATCAAATAAATAAAGAAATAACCTAGCCTTTCCCGGATAAATAATTTCATTAACCATTACCTCTCTGATCTACATCACCTTCTGAGACTTCAACATAGATAACATACATTTACTGCATAGTAATTAAGAAGTGACATGAAAATGGCCGCTGATTTCTACTTCATGGACACTTTTAAATCATTACATAGATATATTCAAGATATACAGGTATGTCATTCACAAATATATAACTTCCAAGACTGTAACAGAGCATCCGCATTGGGGAATGGTAGATCCAGGGTAAATCCTGGGTCGAGTCACACCTAAGATTGCTTAACGACTTGTACTGATAGGGTCAACCAGTCGTTGACTGGTTCAGGCAGTACGCCTTACTTGCATTCTGCAAGGCGTCTCATTGAGGCAGCACTAGATAAAAGAGCGGTGGAAATCGGTCATACAACAAGGAGGCACATTACATGCACTGTAAGGATTCCTTCGTTGTCGTATGACTGAAAAATTGTTAAGTATGACCTTAAACTACAAGCACTCACTCACTCACTCACTCCAAGACTGTAGCACAGTATATTAATGGATTTCATGTTGATGAAATGTTCTATGAAGTTGTCAGTATATATGTGATCTGTTGAACAGGATGGCGGAGGTCTTAACACTACCACTGATGTCATCATCACCATCGAAGATGTCCAGGATACCAAGCCTTCTTTCGTAAACACACCTTATACGACAGTCATCCTAGAGAACGCTACAATAGTAAGTCAGCTGCCCATTACGCCATGATGGTTGCAGTAGCTGATGATTCTAAATTTGATTAAAGTGTCGATGTGACTTTCTCTTGATTGTGTTAGCTGTACTTGATGTGATATTGGCAAAATGTTAGTGTCAAGATATTTGTTCTATTCCTTAAAGTTGCATAGTGGCAAGAGATCTAGCAAGATGATCCACTTCTTTTAATTGTATCAGTAATTAATACATGTAGCTTGTCAGTCAGTGCTCACTGTAGTACTGTTACCAGTAAAGTAAGTGGAGAAATAGTATGGTGCCTTGATGACAAAGATGATAATGATTACAAACTCGCAGATGGTACTGGATATCAGACACAAAGTCCACTAGTTCTTTTTATATCATGTAGTTTATTTCTTGAAAAAGTTTCAAATTATGGTGGTCTGTTTATTACACAAGATTTATTAAGTACATATTACATAATTAGATATCAACAAGTGAAACTTTTATCACCTAAAAATCATATGTTCGTATCACCTTTGAAGTGTTTAGACTTCAGTCAAGCCAGCTTTTGAACTGCTTTCTAAGCGTTTTATATCTGCTATGCATGTGTGTGTGTATAGATTCTTCTGTCATTCGTTCTGCTTCCTCATGGGTGTTGATCAGTATTTCAATCCATTTTTTGTTTTCAGGGCACATCTGTGATTTCTGTGTCTGCCTTAGATGGAGATCGTGGCAACCCTAACCCAGTAACATACCGTTTTGTGAATTGTAAGTGTTTCTTTCACTCAGTGTAGCTTTGGAAGCTTATTATTTGTTCAGATGAATATATGTGCAGTCTGTTACCAGTAACTCTAAAACTGCTTCAACCATAATTCACAAGTTTTTAGCTGGACAGTAGTTTATGGATATTTGAACTAACTGTACTAATTCAGATTATGAGCTTGGATTCATTTTGCACTCAGTTTAAACAAACAGTAGTGTTATGGTAACAGAAACCATGAAAAACTTGGTCCTTTGCTCCTCTCCAGCTCTATTTGTTGTTCAGGTCTTTGTCAATATGTGTTTGTCATATATTGTTTTATTCTTTGCATATAATGTTACCTTAAAAGACACTTGTAGTCAAGGTTGTGTTGTTAAAAAATAAAATGTAACATGCTTTCAAGAAATGTATCCACTGGTTTAAACACCTCATATCACACAGTATCAGACTGACTTGGACTGTTGTGTAAGTGTAGACAGTCTCACTGTTGCTGCTTCTTTTGTCAGATTCCAGAAGTGACTTCAATATTGATGCGAACACTGGAGAGATCAAAGTTAATAGCAAGCTTAACAGCAGTCTACCAGAGCTACGCAATCAGGGAAGTGTGTTTGATTTGATTGTAGAGGTAAGCCATCCTCCAGTTTCTCTCTTTCACATTTGGTGTTTTAAATGTTTTCTGTGTTCTTTAGCTTACCTGTACAAATTACTGCAGCAGCTATTGCCTGTGTCCAGTGAAATTTAAAGAAATGTTAAGGTAAATGTTGAGGATGGTGTCTCTAAAAATGCTGCATATATTGAGCTCAAACATTTAATAATACTAGGGGGTGTTGATACCACATACGTATTAATTTCTGTAAGTTATAAATTCCTGGTGTCTGAAAAGTATATGGTTTGTTTTATTGTGAAGAGTCCATTTCTAGGTAAATGTTAAATGTGGTACATATGTCAAAAAGTACTGCATGTATTGCGCTGAAGTTTTGTAGTCATGTATGTCCTACAGGGGAGAACACAAAACCAAATTTTTCATGTCTACTTTACATAATAAACCATAATTAGTAAAGTGTAATATGTCTCACAGTCTTTCACCATGTTGAATGCTGAAACAGCAATCAGATGTTCACATTTGTAGTTTTGCAAGGAAAGAAGGAAGAAGGAAAATATAAGCAGCGTTTTTTTGTATTGACATTAAATGCCCGCATTTTCCAGGCCAAAGAGACAGTTGCACCAGGTCAAATGCAGAAAGGGGAGACATCTGCTACGATGTTGGTGTTAATCACTGTACAGGATGTTAATGACCACGCTCCAGAGTTTGGAAGGCGGCATTACAATGCCACTGTTCCTGAAAATGCACAGAGAGGGATTCCCATTCAGTTAGATGGATTAGACTTTATTAAAGTCAAAGACCTGGATCAGGTGAGAAAATTTGCAAACAGCGTGTATTATTCTTGTATTGTTACACATTGTACTGACATGTACTTTTTTTTTTTGGAAAGGGTGTGTAGATGTGTGGTGGTTTTCTATTGGCACATGCTGGTTTTCTCCACCCATATGCATGCATATCTCATACAATTGAAAAATTCTTTCAGATGCGTTAAACATGTATTAAAGAAAGAAAGAAAGAAATTATTTTTTAAACAATGTTTTCTTGTAGAATGACTACAGTCGGTTTAAAGTGTCTGTGGAGCACATGGATGGACAGCCATTTGATGCGTTCATTGTGAGGCCGTCTCTGGTGTTTTCGGACGCCAACCTAATCATGCTGGTAGAAAACAATACTGAACTGGACTATGAAAGATTGAAAAACAGTCAGAGGGGAAATGTACTGGAATTCAAGGTTTGAGCCAATGTTAGAATTGAAAGACTATCACAAAGTAGAAAAAAAATTATACTATTGAAACAATAGAATATGTACAATTTCTTGAGGTCAGTTTACTTTCAGTTGCTTTTGGTAATGTATAAATGAAAATAGCACATAGGGCTTTGGGTTATTTAGACAAGATATCCTCACTAATGAGGAGCAGTTGTTTCTTTATGCACCTGTAGATTTTAGTGTCTAACATGACTGAATAATGTTGGTATTTGGAGAACTTTTCACTCAGTGGTGTCCCTTTTTCTTGGGTTCATGTCAAAATTCATTGTAAACTGATTTGATGACAATGTACTTTGATTTTTATAATGTATAAGGTGAAAGCCACAGAGACGTCAACACCGGAAAAAAGATCAGGGGAGGCTAACTTTACGGTGTATGTTACTGATGAGAACGATAATTTCCCCCAGTTTGATAAAGCATCCTATGTGGCATCTGTCAAGGAACATTCTGCAGCAGACACTACTGTCGTCGTGATCAATGTGAGTCAACTATCGAAGCTGGCATGGGAGAGGCAGATTTTTAGAAGGCTAATCTGAAATGTACAAATGTATGAAGTAGATTCACATGTCTGATATATCTCAGGTATATAATGAAGATCAGTGTCTCTGGCCATGTAAGTTGGTAGAGCCTCCGCTTCGGGAGTGGTAGATCCAGGGTTAATCCTGGGTCGGGTCATACCTAAGACCATAAATAACTAAAAGAGGAAGTTGTAACTTCCTCGCTGGGCGTTGAGCATGAAGGGGATAGTGCAATGACTGGTTTACCATAATGGCTCGTGAGGGGCAGCTTACTTGCCTTTGTTGAGGTGTCTCAGTGAAGCAGCACTAGATAAAAGAGTGGTGGAAATCCGCCCTGCAACAAGGAGGCACATTACATTACAGGCACATTACAGGATTCCTTTAGTGTCATATGACTGAAAAATCGTTAAGTAGGACATTAAACCCCAAGCGCTCACTCACTCACTCACTATGGCCGTGTACAGCCTAATTCTGCATTCTAAACTCATATCAAAGATCTAGTCTAAATGGAATTTATGTGCCATATGATAAGGTGTTTTTAGAATTAAAAGATGTTTAATGGGTATTGCTTTAACTGTTCATGTAGATCTTCACACAATGCTATCAGCTCATTGAAAGTGAATTGTCCTAAAATACTTGAGAGTAAACAGCACGGAATAACAACATAGTTTCACCTGTTTCTGGAAATAGGACTTACATTTACATGTATGAATGAAATTGTGAGAACCTGAATATTGAAATGGTATATATGTGGACGGTGATAGTTACACTCGTTTTCATCAGAGCAGTATAAACCAGAGACAAGAGTTCTTTAGTATATTCTTAAAGTATAGTCTCCAAAAAAATAGTTTGCATCCAGCTGGGTCAGGGTTGATTTGGAGAATATTGTGTGATTTTTCAGGCAACAGATGAAGATTCTGGTTTATATGGAGAAGTGACTTTCTCTTTACAAAGAGGTGGAGATGGCAAGTAAGTGTCACAGTAACTTTAAGAAACAAAAGTTTTGCTTCAATTTATGCTTCAATCAGGTGGAATTTTGCTTCAACACGGTTTTAAGTGTATTGAAAAGCATTTTACCTCGCTGTTAGCTACGGGCCCATGTGCAATTATACGCATTTAAATAGAGATGACCTTTCAAACAATATCAAGTGCATCATGCTGTTGATACGTTCACCTCCCTGAATAATGTTCTTTCATGCTATTTATTTCTACGAATGAAAGGAGTTGATTTTGTTTACTTGTAGGTTTTTGCTTTTATGATTTATATAAAGGTGTAATATTGGAATTTCCTAGTGATAAAAGTGCTGTTTCAAACAGTTTATAGATATGGCTTTAGTTTTTTTACATTTTTGATATTATACACTCAGACCCCGTGATGTGGGGTCAACTGCACTGCCCAAAGCTTGCTTTTAATTGGTCTAAAATTTGTGGCCTCTGCAGAGTGAAAGAGAACGGTAGAATAAAATATGCTGTTTTTACCACATTTTCTGCAATTTTGGGGGTATAAGACTTCAGGTTTAAAAGCCTTAAATGAACACAAATCTTTTTTGCTCATGATGCCAAAGCACAAGAGACAAATAGTTTGAGTATCTTTTACTTATGTGTCTTGTGAAGAAAAACATTATGCATGCAGGGATTCCATATTCATGTTATAAAATCAAAATTAACCAAATAAGCTTGTCAGATAGTTGAAGGAATCCTACAATTTTTGAAAATACAATAATGTAGAGAAATATTACCCAGACCAAAGATGAGATTATTCAAGTGAGATAACAGTATCTCACTAAATGTTAAGTTGTGTCATGTATGTGATTTTGGGCACAATATAATAACCTCTGATATTGCAATGGGTACACCCATGGTAATTTCATGTTGCTTGTGATTCAGACATGATTTTGTTTGTCGCTGAACAGATATACCTATAAAATTGTATTTATGCAATGTAAAATTTCATACTGAAGATTGTTATAATATGTAAAAATTTTAAAATTTACAAGCTCTACATGATTTGATTTATTTTTTTGATTTATTTAATTGGTGTTTTACGCCATACTCAAGAATATTTCACTTATATGACAGCAGCCACCATTAAGGGGACCCACAACCAGATTGCTGGCATACCTTCCCACAAACAGCCATATGAGCAGTTGAACCCATTGCGACTGCATTGGTGAGAGGCTCCTGAGTCATTACCCTCTGCTGGCACGCTAACCACCTCAGCCACAGAGGTGCCCTTGCATGCTTTGATAAGTGAAAGAAATTTTGCTGCAAGTTGAAGTTGGACATTTTTTTTTTCTCCATTTGTAATATTTTTCTGAAAGTATTACGTTTTCAGAAAAATATTTATGAAAAAAATCATCTCATATGCATGTATATTGACTTTACGATGAACTGCAGTGTAATGTTTTATCCACATACACATAGTTATATTACAAAGAGGATTAAATATAATAAAAAATAAATGACAAACCTCTTTATGTAAAGGCATAGAAATGCTGCAGGGAACAGAAATAGAATATTTGATGTGTATATGACCTAGGATCTGGAGTCAGACTCAGTATTAGCAACTTGCATTGGCAAACAGTTTTGCGTATTAATATTCGTCAAATTGTTTCTCAGATTTCGTATGAAACCAGATGGTACAGTGGTGGTTGAGAACGGAACGAATTTGGACAGAGAGAAGCTATCTTCTTATTACCTGACTGTGGAAGCCAAAGACAGGGGTGGAAACCGTAACACAAGTCAGCTGATCATTAACCTGGAAGATATAAATGACCAAGCTCCTGTCTTCTTGCGAAATCAGTACTCAAGCTTTGTTACGGAGAATGAGGCATTCCCCACCTTGTCTGTCTCGGTAAGGAAAGCTTCAGTACTTCATCTTTATTCTGCAGTCAACCCTAAAACGTTGCATCTGATGCCAAACTCTGTATAGACTAGTACGGTCAGCTATGCAGTGTGAAAATGACCTAATTTCTGCTGTGTTCGTTAGCATATTAAGACTTGGGTGCTCTCAGTTCTTATTAAAACAGCTTCAGAATCAGTATACAATCAAACTGGTAAAAATGATACAGTTAATCCATTCTAGTTGTCACTTTCATCATGAGGAAGTGTTTCAGTAAATCCATTCTAATTGTCACTTTGTACAACAGAAAACGTTTCAGTAAAGCTTTTCTGGTTGTAACTTCATACCAGAGAAGATGTTTCAGTAAACCCAGCCTGGTTGTCTCTTCATGCGAAAGGAAATGTTTCAGTAAATCCCTTCTGGTTGTCTGTTTATACAAGAGAAAACGTTTCATTATATTTAGTCTGGTTGTCACTTTATACAAGAGAAAATGTTTCAGTAAATCCACTCTGGTTGTCTGTTTATACAAGAGGAAATGTTTCAGTAAATCCAGCCTGGTTGTCACTTCATGCAAGAGAAAATGTTTTCCATAAATCCAGTGGGGTTGTCTGTTTATACAAGAGAAAATGTTTCAGTAAATCTAGTCTGGTTGTTTCTTCATACAAGAGAGAATGTTTTACTAAATTTTCACCATACTCGTTTCCACTTTATAATGGAGATTAAGAACCATTCAGGTTGTTATTTTTATATTCTAATTTTGAAAGGATGATGATGGAACTGCTCTCAGACTGAACAGGTTGTGATGTGACATTGGTCAGATAGTATTCATGTTTCTTATGCTGTACGCTAGCTATTACACAGGTAGTCCACACAGTGTACCTTTACCAGTGTCTGATTGATCTACATGTATTTATGTTGAATACATAGAGTGTTTACTGTGCTGTTGATCTGATTTCGTTAATGTTGTTGGCTTGTACTTCACTGCTGTTCACATTAACAGGCTTCTGATGGGGACATGCCAAGCACTCTGAACAGCGAGGTGCTGTATAATTTGTCATATGTGCCAGACGCAGTCAAAAAGAATATCACCATTACCACTGAGGATGGTCAAGGCAATATTAAGATTTCCCCAAACTTAGACTTTGAGGAGTTGCCCCAGGAGTTGCGTCAAACTATCATGTTAGAAGTTACCGCAACAGACAAAGGTTTACCACCGCTAAGCACCACAGTGAATGTAACCATAACAGTTGAGGTAAGCTCATGTTTCTCTGATTCATCAGTGAGTATTTGTCATAATTCTTAGCATTCTCAGACAGCAGGTGTTTGGAATCACCTTAAAGCCAGCTCCAATAGTGTGAGAATGGTAGAATCACATTTGGTCCTTGTAATTAATCTGTCCCAATGTGTTGTCAAAATGGGTGTGTTAAAGAATCTTATCCAAGTAATAATTATGTGGTAAAATTTTTTCTGGGAAAATAAAGTGTCCTTCCAAAGGACTGCGTCATTAGTCTCAAACTGCATGATGTATTACATACGTGTGCATGTAATTCAATTCAATGTCAAATCATAATCTGCTTATGAGTCTGGGGGGAAACCCCAACCATCCGCAGGTTACGGCCGAAGAGGAAGCCAGCATGAGCTGGACTTGAACTCACAGCGAGCGCATTGGTGAGAGACTCCTGGGTCATTACACTGCGCTAGCCAACTAAGCCACGGAGGCCCCCCAAGTGTATGATATAATGTCAAAGACTGTTTAGTATTTTGTTTTGATTCTTTCCATGCAGGATAAGAATGACAATCCTCCTGTATTACAACAGTCAAACTATCAAGCTAGTATATTTGAGGATGCACCTGGTGGTAAGTACATCTGCACTCTGCTAGCTGTACCTTAGGTCATTGCTCCAGTGGAGAATTACATATACCTGTACTGCAGCAGTAAAGGTGTTATTGCAGAAAAAAGGGTGCTGACATATGCCTACCCCAAAGAAACAAACAGGTATAAAATAATTTAATCAAGCAGTGTTTTGCTCACCCAAGCCTGCTATTATCCATTTTTCCCCATTTGTTTATTTGATTAGAGTTTCCTACTGCTTAAGAATATTTCACTTGTATCATGGTAGCCACTGGTGCACAAATGTTTTCAGATGCTGCTCTCATTTTCTTGTTGTAACAAATTCAAGTGATGTTTAGCCTGCAGTCAGACTTTCACAAGCTGTAGTACAGGCTTAATGACTAGGAAAAGTTCAGAAAAGCCATGAAAGCATTAAAAATGTTGGTAGTCACATCATACATTACACAACCTATGCAATCTACATGAAAATGTGCACTATGATGGCACAACCCTCCTTTTAGTATGGGGTGATCTTGAGTGCTGGCTGTGTTTTGTAGGTAAACCAGTAGTGAACATATCAGCAACTGATGCAGATGGGATGTCTCCCAACAATGAGATACAGTACAGCATAGCATCAGGTGGACAGGACAAGTTCCTTGTGAACCCTGGCACAGGAGAACTGGAGGTGGCTTACGGGGCTTCTTTTGATCGTGATATACAGAGCTTCTATAACCTGACGGTAGTGGCACGAGACAAAGGTTTCCCTCAGTTATCTAGCAATACCAGTGTTACGATCAGCATTCTGGATGTCAACAACAAGCCACCCGAGTTCAAAGATTCTGGAATTGCCTTTTCGGTGCAGGAGAATGCAACAGATGGAACAGTCGTTGGAAGTTACACAGCCATGGATAAGGACACGACTGCTAATCTTACCTATGACATAATGGTTAACAAAACCACAGGGATTGATGAAAGTGGGTCAGAAGTTAAAGATGCAGAGCTTGTAAAGGTAGGAGACTTGGGTGTCGTCTTTAAAAACAGGATTGTTAATTCACAATTACAGGATTGTAACATTCATTGACCTGGAACTCTCTCCTACGGCCTGTGCTGTCCTCAGAGTGTCAGAGCTGTATGTGAAGAAAACATGTGCTTGATCTTCAAGTAATTTTGAATTCATAGCACCTCATTAAGCAGGAGTAATTGAGCAAGACCATAATGTCGCATTTAACACAATTGTAACTAAAGCTTCCACTCAGGAAGCATCCAAAAATCACAAAAATTAAAGTTAAACCCCCAAACAAGTTGTCAGTCACCATTTTAATGGTGTGTATCACCTTGATTTCAATCCAAACACTCCACAAGTTTAGCTTTCTCTGGACAATGTCAAGTGCGGCCAGTTAAAATGGAAAATGGTACATTTGTAGTGTAGCGCTTTGTTCTTTGTTTTCCCAAACAACTAGGTGATATGAAGTTAGAATTAATGTAGGAATTAAAGAAACATGCTTTTTTGTTTACAGCTTTGACATATTGAGAACAGCCCCCCCCCTCCCCCCTCCCCCCCCAAAGCTCTCTGGTTTACTCTGTGCCCTCTAGTTCCTATGGTCTCTTTAGTTTACTCTAGATCCTCAAGTTCTCTATTGTCTCTCTGGTTTACTCTATTCCCTCTAGTTCCCTATGGTCTCTCTTAACCGGCCACAATAGCACAGTTGGAAAAGCATCCGCTTTGGGAGCAGTAGATCCAGGGTTAATCCTGGGTGGAGTCACACCTTTGACCTTAAAAGAGGAAGTCGTAACTTCCTCGCTTGGCGTTTAGCATGAAGGAGATAGTGCAATGACTGGTTGACCTGTAAAATGGCTCGGGCGGGGCGGCTTGCTTGCCTTCGGTAAGGCATCACATTGAAGCAGCACTAGATAAAAGAGTGATGGAAATCCGTCCTGCAACAAGGAGGCACATTACGAAATATAAGGATTCCTTCGTCGTCATATGACTGAAAAATTATTAAGTACAACGTTAAACCTCAAGCACTCACTCATTCACTCTCTGGTTTACTCTAGTCTCACTAATTCCCTATGGTGTCTCTGGTTTACTGCAGGCCCTCTGCTTCCCTATGGTCTCTCTGGTTTACTCTAGGCCCGGTAGTTCCCCTTGGTCTCTCTGGTTTATTTTTGGTCCTCAAGTTCCCTATGATCTCTCTGGTTTACTCTAGTCCCACTAATTCCCTATTGTCTCTCTGGTTTATTTTTGGTCCTCAAGTTCCCTATGATCTCTCTGGTTTACTCTAGTCCCACTAATTCCCTATGGTCTCTCTGGTTTAGTGTAGGCCCTCTAGTTCCCTATGATCTCTCTGATATACTCTACTCCCACTAATTCCCTATGGTCTCTCAGGTTTAGTGTAGGCCCTCTAGTTCCCTATGATCTCTCTGGTTTACTCTAGTCCCACTAATTCCCTATTGTCTCTCTGGTTTATTTTTGGTCCTCAAGTTCCCTATGATCTCTCTGGTTTACTATAGTCCCACTAATTCCCTATGGTCTCTCTGGTTTAGTGTAGAACCTCTAGTTCCCTATGATCTCTCTGATATACTCTAGTCCCACTAATTCCCTTTCGTCTCTCTGGTTTATTTTTAGTCCTCAAGTTCCCTATGATCTCTCTGGTTTACTCTAGTCCCACTAATTCCCTATGGTCTCTCTGGTTTAGTGTAGGCCCTCTAGTTCCCTATGATCTCTCTGGTTTACTCTAGTCCCACTAATTCCCTATCATCTTGGTTTAGTGTAGGCCCTCTAGTTCCCTATGATCTCTCTGGTTTACTCTAGTCCCACTAATTCCCTATTGTCTCTCTGGTTTAGTGTAGGCCCTCTAGTTCCCTATGATCTCTCTGGTTTACTCTAGTCCCACTAATTCCCTATCATCTCGGTTTAGTGTAGGCCCTCTAGTTCCCTATGATCTCTCTGGTTTACTCTAGTCCCACTAATTCCCTATCATCTCCGTTTAGTGTAGGCCCTCAAGTTCCCTATGATCTCTCTGGTTTACTCTAGTCCCACTAATTCCCTATTGTCTCTGGTTTAGTGTAGGCCCTCTAGTTCCCTATGATCTCTCTGGTTTATTGTAGGCCCTCTAGTTCCGTATGATCTCCCTGGATTACTCTAGTTCCACTAATTCCTTATGGTCTCTCTAGGTTACCTTAGCCATCTGGTTTACTCAGGGCCATTTCCTTTGAATTCCTCGGCTTCCCTGTACCCATGAAATTGGCCACTGTTGTTTGGGTGGAGTGTTATTGGGTATAGTGCTAGGACACCCATTAATCAACCAGTTCCACACAGAATTTTACATAAATACCCCAACAGAAGAGGGGGAGAGTACATGGCTTGATCAAAGTTACTTATTGACAGATTGTGAAGCATTTCACAATTTGGCACAAGCCTTTTACAATTTGACATGTATTACCCAACAGATTTGACACAAGCAGTAAAATTTGACATGCATTACCCAACAGATTTGACACAAGCATTTTACAATTTGACATGTATTACCCAACAGAAGAGGGGGAGAGTACATGGGTTGATCAAAGTTGCTTATTGACAGATTGTGAAGCATTTCACAATTTGACACAAGCATTTTACAATTTGACATGTATTACCCAACAGATTTGACGCAAGCATTTTACATTTTGACATGTATTACCCAACAGAAGAAGGGGGAGAGTACATGGGTTGATCAAAGTTGCTTATTGACAGATTGTGAAGCATGAAGCTGAAATCAGTCTAATCTGGAGTCTTCATCCATATACACGCAGTAGATAATCTGTATGATAGCATATGTCCATCAACCATGAGGCAGATGTGTGCAGAGTTTTGGTATCAGTCAATCATTCTGATTTGTTTGTTATTCTATCCTTGTAGGACTACTTCAGTGTAAAACCTGACACCGGAGAAATTATAGTGGTTAGCAGTCCTCTAGATCGAGAAACTGCTGAAGTTGTGAAGTTAACCGTTCGTGTCCGTGACAAGAACGCTCTACCAGCTTTTGGAGAACAGACAGCAACAGGTAGGGGTAATCATCTCAACAACTGGGAAAACGACACTGATTAGGCAGATATGATAATTATGATGACATACCAGTACTGCAGGTGCGGTGCTTTTCCTTTGTCCTGTATTAATTCAGATTGTACATGCTTATCTGAATGAAGATACTTGGTAAGGAGTCCGTGTCTTCCAAGCTTATATGTTGCCTTATTAACAGGACTGGTAAGGCACCACTGGTTCAAAGCCAGCTTTTACTGTTTCTGTTTGTTGCTTTAAGTCAAGAGCTTTGTCATGCCCCAGGATCACATAGCCAGACCTGCCTACTTGGACGATTTTGGCGTATTTTGTAAGACAAACATATAGAAAATACGACCGTACACGAAAGAGGTATAAAATATGCTTAGAAGCCATACACGGAAGAAAATAAAATCCAAAGTTTGATTTTGTTTTTTTTTTCCTTGTCATTGTATGAGCACGCTTTTCCAGGCAAAATGGCTGGCGATGACGTGCACAAACAAAGTAAATGTAAAAGCACGAAGTGAAAAATTCTTGAACAAAGCACGCCTTTATAATTCTCAGAATTACAATGTTGCAACTGGAAAATTCACTTCATCACATGATCAGTACAGGTCCCCAGTCTAGAAAAGCTGTCAAACTTAATTAATCCAAGATTGCTCCTGTCACAAATATTTTAGGGTATTCATATATGTGACATTTGTTCCAGTCTACAATTTTTTTACAGCGCAGTAAGCAAACTGTTCAAAAAATCCTGATCATAGAAAATATACAGAACACATCAAAGATTATACACCAGCTAAACGTGCTATATCCTTATTACAGTCATTATCTTGAAGTAGAACATGAAGAATTTTCCTCTTAATGACCCAAACTAAGACACCAAACATGTCTTTTGTTGCCCAGTAGGGTACCTTAGCCTTTTTTCTGGAAATTCCTGACATCTCTATTTTAGTGATAGAAGTAAAGGCTTACTGTTACTAAAACTTTTTTGCATGCGTGCTTTTATTTGAAGTGATTTTTAAGAAGGGTTAAAAATATATCGGCCACATTGTTGTCGTGATTTTGTTCACATCAAATCAGATTTGTACATGTAAACACGAGTGTTTGTACACATTACATTCATTAGGGGTAGCACATCTGCATAACTGCCTTAGGTTTTTAAAGCCAGACATAGTTTTGACCTTGACAAGATTTGATTTTTATGCTCAGAATTGTCTTAGACCGTCATGACAAAAATGAAAATCAGCTTTAACGTTCAAATCAAAGATCAAGAATAATGCCTGACGTTAAGACCAAATCTGACTAAGACAGCTTCATCATGCTGGGGTCTGGAGTTTTACCCACAGCACTTCTCCCATAAATCCAACTTACGTCAAACAATGACAAATTCTTGAGCAAGGTGTTAAACGCCAATGAAACAAAAATATATGTATATTTCTACTCTCCTTGTCTTGGATCGATTCCCCCCTTCACTCCCCCATTATTGACATTAAAGAATGCATGGAGACACCCACTGTTGGGATACAAAACTGGTGAAAGTTTCATTGATGACTTTGCTTTTTCAGGCACGGTCACAGTCACACTTTTGGATTATAATGACAATGCGCCAGAGTTCTCCAAGCCTCAAGGATACAGTAGAAATGTTTCAGAGAGAGAAGTTCCAGGCTACGAAATCTTGACCGTATCCGCCATAGATAAAGACAAAGATCAACGTATAGAGTTTGAGCTGTCTCCTCAAAGCCCTAAGTTTTCCATTGACAGGTCAACAGGTTTGTGTTGTAGCCTAAACATCAGTTATATTTCTACATATGCATGATGCTAAAGTAACTTTGGATTGTGTTGGACATCCAGTGCAATTGTAATTATAACTTCAGCATACCAGAGAACAGGTCGTGGGTGAGTGGTTTTCACTCCTTCATTCCAGTAACTAGAACACATTAGGTGTGGATTCAAACCGCATCACTTTGTGATGTCGTGATATTACATTCTTGATCCTTACTAGTCCAAAAAAGCAGGGAATATAATATCTTGTCTAATCCTGGATCATGTAATGCAAACTCCTGTTCGTTTTGTAGGAAAGGTAACTTTGTCAGAGAAGCTTGACCGTGAGAAAGAAGGAAACCACACCGTCACTGTGATAGCATATGACAGCGGCACTCCTAGACTGTCATCCAACACCACTGTTACCATCAATGTGCTGGATGAAAATGACAACAATCCCCAGTTTGTGTCACACCCCCAGGAGATACTAATCTCTGAAGACTCTCATGTAGATGATAGCATTTTCACATTTCGGGCAACAGATCTGGACAGCGGGAAATATGCGGAGATCAATTACCACATCGAAGCAGGAAATGCCGATCAAAAGTTTAGACTTAACTCAACAACTGTGAGTGCATCTCTGTGTATAAGATATTTAAAAACGTGCGTGAAGATTAGATAGGTATATACTGTTGGTTGGCTCTGGACAAAAAGTACACCAGGCTACCCAGCCTTTGGCTATTTGAGGTCATTACTCCAGGCCACCCAGCCTTTGGCTGTTTGAGGTAATTACTCCGGGCTACCCAGCCTTTGGCTGTTTGAGGTCATTACTCCGGGCTACCCAGCCTTTGGCTGTTTGAGGTCATTACTCCAGGCTACCCAGCCTTTGGCTGTTTGAGGTCATTACACCAGGCTACCCAGCCTTTGAATGTTTCTGACCAAAGTTGAGGCCATTTTCTCATATTAAATGAAGTCACATGTTTGAATCCAGCTGCAGCCTTACATTGTATGTCAGTAGGTTTGGAACTTTGTTAGGGTCTGTGCTACAGCACAGCTCAGGCTAAGTCAAAACCAGACAGGAGATTAGCGCAGCCCTTGAAAGTTTGAGAGTGTTTTTAGGGCGCCTGACCTGCAGAGTCAGTGATCCATCCACTGTGACTGATTGCACACACACAGTCAGTGATCCATCCACTGTAACAGATCGCACACAGAGAATCAGTGATCCATCCACTGTGACAGATCACACACACATGGCTGAGCTTTATTAATGTGCCTACATGCTGGCTGTGGAAAGTTGACAGAAAATCTAGCTCTTTGTTAGAATGGTATTAAAGAATTTTTGAAAGACTAACACCATACATGAGACTCAAGCAAAGTATCTGATGTGTGTCTTTTTGATTGCAACGTGGCAATCTTCTTTTAAAGTAGTGATTTACAAATGAGTTGATGCAAGCTTTGTAATGAATCACCACAACTGCTAAAACTAGCTCACTCTTCATATCCCATGAAAAGTGAACAGATATTTTTTGTTTCTTCTGTAGAAGGTTTTCTGTATTGTCATTAGCCAGAGAAAAATTATCTGACACTCGGTAATTTAGATAACCAAATTGACACCTTGATACGGACATGCCATGCAACAATAACGCTGTAATACAATACAAATTTCATGTCCAAAAAGTGGTAATAAATACAAACTTAATAATGGACAAATTAGATTTTGTCTATATAACTTTGTTATATAACTTTGTCTCTTTAGCTACAAAATGCCTTCATTTAAATAATTCCACTCTGTTAATTTATGCTTAACAATACATTGTTTGAACCAACACTCAGATGAAATCATATATCATTTTGTCTGTGAACTTGTATAAAAGTTGGAGTAAAATGTATGTGCATAACCTGTATGTGTATAAATAACATGTTTACAAGTTGTTGGGTTTTTTCTTCAGTTTGGACAGTAGTGCGTTGGTGTTTGCTATACTTGTGTAAAATATCCTGGATGTTAGCAGCAACAGCAAAGCGGATTATTGTAGGTCTAATTAAAGTAGTCAAAAGCTTCACGCGGAGGCCGGGAAGAAGAAATGTTATCTTAGTGTCCACACTAGATGTGGACCGAAAAGGCACAAAACACAAAGAAGCGAGAACTAAACTATTTATCAAAAGTTGCTTCTCAAAATTTGATTTTTTACTCAGTGTTAGTCAAAGGACTGCATGACACAAAGACAGAAATATTTTTCAAGAACTGTTCGCCCAGATACTATCTAGATACATCATCGATGCAGTTTCTTATTTTTCATTTTGGTTTAATTTTTTATATTTATAGCGCTATTAATTATTGGTGTATTTTTCAACCAGGGTGAATTGTTTGTAAACAGCCAGTTAGACCGGGAGATTAAAGCTGAGTACCAATTGCGAATTGAGGCCAGAGACAACTATCAGGATCCAGAGCCCATCAATAGAAGGAGCAATGTGACCACCTTTACTGTCAAGTTGTCAGACGTCAACGACAACTCACCTGTCTTCAATAGCACAACATTCTATGTGACGGAGGAGGTGCGTGAGGATAGAAGCATTGGATCTTTTGTGTACACAATAACTGCCACAGACAAGGACGCGGGCAGTAATGGCAGCGTGAGCTATGAGCTAAGCAGTAGTACTAATGCTACTAATGCTACTGATGCTACGGGAGTACAGTTGTTCCGTATCGAGCCTTCATCAGGGAAGATCACTGTGGCTCATTCCTTGACGGACACTGTGGGCTGGAGGTTCCTCACTGTTATAGCCAAGGACGGAGGCTCACCCCAGAACTCTGCCAGTGCCACTGTTTTGGTGGAGATATTGGATGTGAATGTTCATGCACCAAATATCAAAGAACCAAATGGCCCAATATATATTAAAGAGGTATGTGTACTGGCTGCAGTCATTGCTCATATAAAGTAGTGTATTTCAGTGATGCTAATTACTGTAAATTTCCAAATATTGAAAATTTAGCCTTTGTGTGTAGTTTACCGTTCAAGCAAGTGCTATTGCGGCTGAAAGGGCACTTATTGTGTACAGCTCCAGTTTTGCATACATTTGTGCTAATTACAGTAAATTTCAAAATTATGTGACTTTATCACACTCAGGTAAATATTAAGGTTGGCATCTGAAAATATGCAAAATGTATTGACTTGAAGTTTTGCATCTGTGTGTCTCCTACAGCCCAAATCTCTTCCTTTTGTTACATGATTGTTTACTTGGTTATTCTGTTAAAGGGCACAGGAGTTGGAGCCAGTGTTTACAATTTCACTGCAACAGACAAGGATGAGGGAAAGAATGGTGAGATTGACTTTGAGCTAATCACGAGTGTAGGAAGACCGCAGATCAACAAAAATTTTACGCTGGACCGTAAAACTGGGGCTCTGACCACGAAAATAAATTTAGATTATGAGACAAGAAAGGAGTACACTGTAAGTACTTTTGTAAAGAAGTGTAAGGTGAAATTTAAAGGAGAAGAAAACTTAAATATCACACAAATACCATTGAAAAGTGTATGCATTTCCTCACAGTTGCATGCCATAAAAAATTCTAATATGTACCTCAAGTTAATTAATTATAAATGAAGTCAGCGCCAACATCCACTGTGGGCAACTCCATTTTGCCAAAGAACTAGTCCTGAAGTCTTCTGTGTTAAAAGAAGAAGTTCCGTCGGAAACCGCCGAAGTGCGGTTCGTTCATTTCCGGTAGAACTCTTCTTTCCAGGAGGTAGCGAACACTATAAGTGGTTTTCCGCTTGATGATCGGGAATCCAGAATGTTGTACGTAGGTTCCGAGTTTACAAGAACAAGCTGGCAGTTTTAACGACTTTGATTGGCTGAGAGGCAACACACTCCCAGCATAAATTACAGGGTGTTAAAGATGGAGGACGCGATGAACTCAGCGATTTATGCCAACTTTGCTGTTTTCAGGCTTTAAATGTATAGTGAGGAAAAATTGCAAAATTATGCAGCACTCACCATCAGGTAGAAAAAAATATGCTCTTTTCAGCCTATAGTGTCATTTTTTAAAATTTTCTTCTCCTTTAAATAATCCTGTGGACCACTTGATTTATTTTTTTGGAAAATCAAAGGACTGTAAACAAAAACATGGGCTCAATTGAGAGCATAACAGTAATTTGATAAACTGTACAATTTAAATGTTGGTAACGACTTTAAGAGGAAATCAGTTTTAGCATGCAAAACAAATAAAATTTAATGCTAAATTTCATTTAATTTCATCTGATCTTTGCTCATTTGATATTTGGAAAAGACTCCATATGCAGTTTCAGTATATAACTTCTCACTAAAATATCCAAAAAATGGAATAAAAATAAAGTCTAAAATCCAGCTTTTTATTTAGTTCGATCATAATCCTTCATTTTAATTTTTCTCATTTTCATGACTTCCCAATAACGTAAATATATCTTTTTTCATCCTCTGACATTCATTCTACCCGTTAAACAAAAATTTTATTGGACTGGACTAAGTTTTATGATGAAACACATGTGAATAAAACAAACACCAGCCCTAATCTTTGATCTTATTATATCCAGCTCTATGTACAAGCCAAGGATAATGCTCCTGAGGATCAAAAGAGTAGCAGAATTGTGGTACATATATATGTGATTGACGAGGATGATAACCCACCCAAGTTTGACCCAACTGAACACCCACGGAATGTCCCAAAGGAGTTTGTTATTGAAGAGAATAAAGATGGCCTAGTTGGCAAAGTAACAGCATTTGATGCTGATTCTACCAACACTTCCAACATTTGTTACTGTTTTGTAGGTAAGTGCTCAGCAGTAAGTACATAGCGACTGGTCCTGAATAGAATTTCCGTCAGGTCAGTTACCTGTGCTGATGAAGGTGTAATGCCTTGAAACGCTTTCATTTCCGTGCAGTAATTGATTAATTGAGTAATTGAAAACCAGCTTGATTTCTGGGGAACTTCTGTACATTTGGTTCAGTTTTCTGAATTAGTTACATGGAATTAGCCCAAACTTAGGATCAACACAATTACATATGTGTTAAAGGGATACAGAATCGACTCTGATTGACTACAATGAGTGATGGAGAACTCCAAGCTATGCCTAGACTAAGCTAAATTTTAGGCCACTGTTAAGTATGAGCATATTGACATGAAGTAAACCCCAGCCCACAAGGTTGCTGTTCTTGATGATACAGTTATAGTGGTCAGATGAATTGGTATGTAAACAGCTTTTTACCATGTTGCTGATTTTCAGTATATTGATTATCTATGTCATGTTCATGACGCTGACTTCATTTGAATAAAGCTGTAATGTACATGGAAAGATCCGTGTCATGGCTTCCCTTGATCTCTGTCCAGTTTCCTGCCACGATAATGCTGGCCGCCATTGTATAAAGTGAAATGTTCTTTTAACATGAGTTTAATTTGTAAATCTGAGTAACGTAAATGTTGTTGATTAGGGACTGTTCATGCATGGCCGGAAATGCTTTTGCTCAGTGTTGTGACTACTTTTGTCATTGATAGGTGATCATGATGGAAACTTTGACCTGGACAGGACTACAGGGGAGATAAGGCTGTTACAGAAGATTGACAGAGAAACAACACCGGGTCCTTTTAGCCTTGTTGTTAAAGCACTCCAAAACTGCAACAACTGTAATGATGTGCGCAGACGCAAGCGGGCCATTACCCCACCACCTTGGTATAATGCTTCAGATGAAACCATGCTGTGGATTACAGTGAATATTAAGGACGTCAACGACAACAAACCAGTGTTTAAAAACAAAGAAATCAGTGTGGGAATAACACGTGACACTCAGTATGGGGAGGACATCATATCGCTCTCTGTAAGTTAACTTTGCAATTTCTATGAAATTTGACTATAGCGATCTCATATGTATCATATTGTGCTATTGTGAATCTGTTGTTGAGAGATTAGTCTGCTTAACATGCTATTAATGATGCATGTTGTAGGAGGGTCGTTGCCCACTGATCAGCCATATCAGTATCATGGATTTTAAATCGATAAGTACATCATCTATAAGTTGAGATGTTCAAAGCAAATGTGAAATTTAAAGACTATTGAAAGTGTGTAAAAACATGCGTTACAACAACACAGGAATATTTGGGGAACATATATGCAGAGTGTATTTGTGACATGACACGCCTAATTGTACTTGTCATTTTCTCAGTATTTTGTTATTGTAGTAGTTTAGCACATTGTCTGTGCTGAATCAGTATTAGTCCACTTCTGTTTGAAACTTAATGACCAGGGATTTTAATGAGAACTGATCAACTTTTGGTTTGGTCATTTTTCCCTTTGTCTGATCACCCTTTGGTGTTGCTCAAATTTTGAAAGGAGCAGACTTACCTTTCGTCTCCTTGATACTGGTTGTTAATTGTTGATGTGTTTTTGAGAGTAATTTATCTATTGTTAGTGTGGATGTTTTACATAATGTCTAATTGGGGGCCTTCTTGTCAGCGGTGGTTAGCACACTAGCTCAGAGCAATGACTTGCAAGCCTCACACCAATGTGGTCGCTGTGAGTTCAAGTCCAGCTCATGCTGGCTTCCCCTCTGGCCATACATGGGAAGCTCTACCAGCAACCTACGGATGGTTGTGGGTTTCTCCCAGACTCTGCTCAGGTTTCTTCCCACCATAATGCTGGCCATTGTCTTATAAGTGAAATATTCTTGAGTACGGCGCAAAACACCAATCAGTGGGATCAAATCAATTCTAATGTATAGTTAATACTGTCTAAATTATACTGTTTTATAGGAGTATGTAACAGATGAGGACGAGGCTGAAAACAACAAGCGACATAATTTCGTCATTGTTGGTGAAATCAAGGCTACTCTAGATAATTTGGGCGAGGAGCGTGCAGAAGACATGTTTAAGTTGTCCCCCTCTGGGGTTGTCAAGACCAATACATATTTCAAGGCTAATTGGTTCGGATTTTTCTCCTTCAATGTTCTAGTAGCGGATTCTGCAGGAAATTCATCAGCTGATGTCAAGGTGAGCGCTGTACTAATGTGCAACATTCGATTTGTAGTGCAACCAGTTCTTCCCTCAGTCCCATAAAGTTAAAAGACTGTGAAGAGCAGATCTTTCTGTTCAGAAATTATCTTTAATATCTTTTTCCATAAAATGAATTTAGCTTTAAGATTAATGGCACATATAAACTACAAAATTGCAGGTGCATATTGCAGTGAAAATGTTCATCTCCTAAGTATTGTTGAGCAGAATACGACCTTGAACCTTGAACTGAATTTGCTTAAAAATCTGTTTCAAGAGTACATTCATCTACTGCAAATCTTGATGGTCTTCATAGCTCTGGTGTCCAGTTGCTACATGACTACGATAATTCAAACACAATGCATGTATACATGCTTAATCGTGACTTTACAGACACTGGCTACAGAAGTAAATGTGTCTATAACCAAAGCAATCTCTATTCTCAAGGAAAATTACCCATTCACGTCTGTAGTCACCAGAAGTGTGAACTGAGGTAGTTTGTGTGAGAACATTTTATGGGGATACTCCCCATTACTTAGATGTACTGGTATATGGTGCCACATAGATTTTTATGAGTTACATATGTTTTGCAGATTTACCTGATCAACAAAGATCAACAGGTGAAAATCGTTATCTTGGGTTCTCCCGACTCAGTGAACAAGTCCAAGACCATGATTGTGCAGTAAGTTCTTGCTATTCTTTCTAAAAAGCTGTGATCATGATGAACAGGGTGAGCTTAGATCATTGGCATAAAAATTGTCAAATATTGGCAAGTACCTGAGTTTTGGTGGACATCAGTTACCTTAATGAGGATTTTGATCAAAACAATCTTAAGTGACCGTTTTATTTGAATCTGCTTCTGATAGTCAATCTCAGACCTAGTACTTCATCCCAAACATGTAAGGAAGGGGACCGTGCAAATCACTCAGAGTGACTTATATTTAATTGCCCTTTAAGTAAAATCATGCACATGCCTTAATTCTTTATGGCATTTGAAGACAAGTTTCAGGGAGTGAAATTGATCCCTTCAGATTTTAAGGTGTGCCATGATATAAAATGTTGCACCAACTTGAACTATTCTTATTTCCTCAAGAGCAACTTTCAGTACATTTTATGCACATTTTTAATGTGATTTTGAGACAAAACTAAATTGGTTGGATTAGCCAATTTCATGGTCACAAAAAGTGTAGTTTTATCTATACCGAGTAATGCGCCAAAATATGAACGAATCAGCATCTTGCAAACATGTGTAAAGGTTAAAGAATTACAGTAATGGAATGGTTTTAGCGCCTAGTATCGCTTACTGATGTCTTAATTGTTTTGACACTGTCTGTCAGTGTGACTCAAATTACAAGATTATATATCTTGATTCCATGTGCTGTGTGAAGTATATAAAATGCTGATAGTATTGCGACTGTCCCACATTTACAACAAATAAACTGGATTTTATCATCAGTTGCAATTGTTTTACCCACAGACAACTTGAAAATGTAACAGAAGGGTACTATCACATTATTGTGGATAAAGTCCGCACACATGAAGACATTCAGGGCAAGCCAGACCCTTTCAAGTAAGTGCATACATGCAAGTATGAGACTGTTTCTCACATTGTAAATGTTTACTGTATATGCCCTGATATATTCAAAATTTCTATGTCCAATATGTCTATATTGTAGAGGGATCCTAGTAGCTGAGATGTTGTTCAATATGTCTGTGTATTATCGAGGGATCCTAATAGCTGAGATGGTGTTCAACATGTCTATATTATAGAGGGAACCTGATGGCTGAGAAGGTGTTCAGTATGTCTATATTATAGAGGGAACCTGATGGCTGAGAAGGTGTTCAGTATGTCTATATTGTAGAGGGATCCTAGTGACTGAGATATCGTTCAACATGTCTATATTGTAGAGGGATCCTAATAGCTGAGATGTTGTTCAATATGTCTGTGTAGTGTAGAGGGATCCTACTAGCTGAGATGTTTTTGGATATGAAGGGGGTATGTGGGGTGCTGCATATTCATACATCTGAATCATTCAGTCCTACTTGTCATATTCTTATGTACAGTTTGTTTAGAACAATGGTACAAGTGTTTCTGTTATGCATTACATATATATCTTCATGTTACATTTCTTGTGTTTCAGAACCGACTTGTTTATCCATGGAGTGGAAAAAAAATCCCAAAGGGTTCTAGATGGAGATGAATTATTAGGGTGACTATAATTCATGTTGAATACTTATATAAAGGAATGGTTAACATATAACAGGAATTATACTTATCAAATGCATGAAATATGGATAAATTCCGTGCTCAAGCAGGTATGCTCTGAATATGTATGCATGGTTTCTTTATATTCTCCCTGTATGGATACCAAATATTATCTGATATATACAAACGTCTTTTCCCTTTATTTAGTTGTTAGTTGTTTTTGTGTGTTTCTGGAAATAATATAATCAAGATGCTTTGAAGTTCACATTAGCATATATGTATTTTCTGCTTCCTTAACTAAATGATATTGTTCTTATTGGTCAGAGTCAGAACTTTTAGCATTATCGGTGCTGTTATTAATACAATAAGCTTTGAATTTCCAGACTGATAGACAGCAAAATCCGACTTCTCATAGACACCTACAAGAAGTATTCAGTGGTGGAAGTGGTGGTAAGTATTTGTCATAGTTTTCAGTGGGTGAATAGTTTGTAAGAAGACAAAAATAAATACTATGAAGCAGCCCTAATACTGTGAATCAGCAATAATTCAACAATGGTTCCCCATGCTGAGATTCCTCCTGTCTAACCGTTACAATCATTTATTAAATTTAACGCGCTGGTCTGCTTTGTAAATCACCTATGAAGAGACCTCGACAGTGCCTCCACAGTGGGGGGTATGGAAATGGGTTTGAAAGTAGCAATTGTTGAAACCTTCACTGTTTGAATGTATGAATGCTGGTGTATTTCCTGCGCTGTGAGAAGTGCGTCTGAAATTTGCAATTATTGATAAAGAGTCACTACAACATAACAAAAACTGTCTGCAATAATTTCATATGGAGACTTCTCATTTTATGGTTGATTAGGCAAACACTTGATGATGTAGTTTTTATGGTGAATATTGCTGACTATCTGTTGTGTTTGTGTTGCAGCCTGCTGTGAGTCCTACTCAGGGTCAATCTGAGGAGGTCACACTTAAGATGGTGCTAATCCTAGTGGCCGTCCTACTCTCCATGCTTGTCATCGTCTTAGGGCTCAGTTTCTTCTTCTGTCGCAAAAAGTAAGTCTACTACCCTTAAAGGAACTCATGCAAATTAAGCCTGGCTAAATGTAGACAAGTGCCTTATTTGTTCTAAGAACCTCTGTGGCCGAGTTTGTTAGCACACCAGCATGGCGCAATGACCTAGGAGCCTCCCAGCAATGCGGTCACTGTGAGTTCAAGTCAAGCTGATACTGGCTTCCTCACCGTCCGAACTTGAGGTCTGCAGCAACCTGCAGATGGTCATGGGTTTTCACCTGGGCTCTTCCTGTTTTCCTCCCACTGCAATGCTGGCCACCGTCATATAAATGAAATATTCTTCACTCCACCAATCAAATAAATAAATAAATCAATATTTGTTCTGTTATGGACTTGAAAAATGGTGCATATTATTTTTTCTTAAAGTCTGAAAATTGTGTTTGAAAGAATGTTTTGGTAAAGATGAGAACCTTACTCTGTAAAATGCAAAAAATATAAAAGTATTAAAGGAACCGCACGTTGAAGTCACCATATCAAGGAGCCAAATGATGGCACAAATTATTGAATCAGCGTCACTTTTAACTGTAATGAAAACCAAAAGATTTTTATATGCCAGTTGTAAGATTGACTTTTTATTTTGTAGCAATGAAGATTATATATTTCAAATAGGGAAGCTGTTGATCTTGTCCATATATACCAATAGTTTTGAGATTCATTTTTTTTATTGTTTGTTTCAGGTATAAGAGGAAACTTAGAGCTGCCACAGCTATGGCATTTGGTAAGAACAGTCACTTCATCATGGACATTTATTAATTTATTGGGGCAAAGTTGAGAATAAAAAATCTTAAGGATATTGTAGCAGTTTACATAACTAACTCATGGAAATTATCAGACTGAAATTTAAACACTGCAGCAATTCATTGACCTATTAAAGACGAAATTTTTTAAGACACTGCACGTATATTAATTTCAACATACAGTGTTACCACAATAGATTGACATCATTCTGACACCACTGTAAGGTGGGAATGTCATTTTTGCACTGGGATGTCATTCTTTTGGTGGAAAAAGAAAACTGCTTATTTTTATTCTATGCACATCTGTGCTAATTGTAAATGTACCCAGTTGGATCAGTGTTATCTTCAGGCCCAGGTTATTAGGTCAGTGAATAAAATGTAGGTACAGGGTAATGTTGGGGTCTCTAACCTGTCTGGTTTACATGGTAGTTAACACAGGGGTAGATTAGATGGGCAGCTGGGTGTTTGGAATGCATGGAAAAATAAAAATGGAATACTAATAGGGGATCTAGAAACACCACTCTTGAAAAAATAATGAAATAATATTTTGGCACAAAATGGTTGCCTTTGTTCTTACTTTGTGTCTTCAACCTTGTTCATGTATGTACAATGGAACTGGTTGAAAGGCATATTATATTGATCCATAGCTTACAACGAAAGTGAGCAAAGTTGTAATCTGGGTGCTCCACTCAAAAAGGTCAAACTTTATCAGAAATTTTGTTTGTCTATAGGTTTCTCAGATACTGTTAAAAGCAGGAAAACTTGTATGGTAGGCTTTATGGGTTAAGAGGTGATGGTTGATGCGTGTTCTGTATTGTGTGTTTGGTATGGGTTGGTTAACCAACAGGGTAATCACCATCCAGTTTTATGAATTAACTGAATTTGACATTGGGATATATATATATATATAATTTGTATAAAAATAAACTATAAAGACTTGCTTTTCTGTGAATTCCCGCAATGGCTTTTTGGCCTTTCTGTGCATTTTTTAAAGATATCATTCTACAGTACCTAACAACAAACATTAAATCACCTATCTAAGAATCAGGCAAAATGAGTAATTTAATCACGGCTAAAATTCTAGGCCCAGTACAGTAATTTATAAAACAGACCCTTTAGATAATGCAACTTTGTTTCTTGTTGGAATGGAAATTTGGCCCAAGGATTAACAAGTACATGATCTGTGAACAGTTCTCATTTGTGTGTCGTGTTTGATGGCTGAAACACTTAAGATGAAATGCTCAGGTAAAGATCACTGCATCAGGAATGCATATAGACAAATAAACAACTTTATGTTATGGATAATAAAAATATGTGCGCACCAAGCTGTAAGAATGTGCATATATTTTCTGCAGTAAAGATTACATAGGGCTATGCAAAAGGAATGTTTGAATGTTGTTCCTGATTGTGAGGAGTGATTGGAAATGACGGGTGAGATGGTTATAGCATATGGGACTGAGATTCTGGTGTGTTTCAAACTGTATATTGGGGAATAAGGAACATCCTAAAAAACTTTTTTACGTATTATTAACATGTAAAATAAGCATTCTGTGAGGGCATAATTCAGGGAGCAGTAGTAAAATCTCCAATGAAGAACATGACCGTGCCATTACTTCGTTTGTGAAGTAGAATTGCTTGAAAAGAATATCATCCTGCCAATACTTGAATTTTCCATTAAGGAGAATGGTATAAAAATCAAAATGCAAATTCTGTGTTAGTGTGACTTTGTTTGAAGGTTTTATTACTGCTTATGGAGCACCCAGTAAGATAATTGTGTGTGTGGACTAACTCTGGTTGTGTATGTGGGACATAGTTGCTACTTTGACTTGGTTATCCTTAACTGATAGTAGATTTATTACTGGGGCATTTTAAGCATTTTCATGTTTGTTGTGCCTCAAGTAATTTTAACCGCAGATAGCAACTTCTTGCATGATCACACTTGTTTGTTTTGGGTTTATATAAATGTTCTTTCTTTGCCTTTTACTTTTGAACAGTAAATACTGGAATAGGTAAAACACACTGATTGATTTCTTTCTATAGTTTATGCATGTGCATGTTTTCTGTCTTTTGGCTGTTTCAACAAATCTGCTTGTTCTTCATTTGTAATCTGTCTATTGTGTTCCTGTTGATTTTGTATGCTTTTTTGCACAGTTATATTTGTATTGATATTATTGATATTAGCTGCAGGTTAATTAATAGCTGAACATCCTGGGTCCACTTGTACAAGACTTACTTCAGGTTACAAGCTTTGCTGGTTGTCATCATAGTTATGTGCTTGTTACGTCAAGCGGCTTCGTACAAGTGGGCCCAGGGCTTCGGGTGACTCTTTTGTAGTGACAAAAGCTTGGTACATTCACATTTTGGACAGAGTTGGCAGATTTCTTACCAAGGTTATCAGCTTATTCCTATAATCAACATTATGCCACATTAACTTGTCATACAAGTTAGATGGCTTGTAACATTCAGTATGGGTCATGTTAAAAGCATGCACAAGAATTAATCTCTAAACTCATGGATGATCAAATTCTCTCCACATACATTTTGATGATTTTCACTATTTTTACAACTTTGTCATCCACGGCATTGCATGAGATCAGCTTATTCGAAGTCCACATGTTTTGTCTTGAAGCATGCTTGTGTTATTACCTAGAATGGACATGAAAGGAAAGGTCAGTTTGCATGAAGGCTGTAGTGTTTCCAGTCATGCATATATGAATTTGTGTATTCTCTGTTTACCTGTTAAATTGAAGACCAGTTTTGCATGAAGACCGTTATTAAGCACATATTCATCAATATATGTACACAGTGAAACTTGAGAAAACCAGACTTTTGATATGGAAGAATCCTGTCAACATTGGCTGGTTGATGTGCTCCACTTTTTCATTGATTTAATATACATAAAATCCAGTTGATATACTGGAACCTGTTAACCATTTATTTGTCCTGAACACTGCATGGTGTGTTGTCTGTGCATCTACACAGCACGTATCCAGTTAGGCCTCTCCTGCTGTTATTAATCCAGACAGCAAAGTGAAACACAAATCCCACAAGCAATGGTTTAAAACTGAGAAACCCATAGTACTTCTGCTGATGAGGATTTGTTCACTATATCATGTATTTGACTACATGTATAATTAGGTTTAATCAAACATTTTCTGGGGCAAGAGCACTGTTTCCTGTAACCTAGCCATCCCCCCCTCCCCGCCCCGCTTGACACTTATGGAAGAAATGATTGTCAACGATAGCCTGTTGCCCAGCACTCTATACTTGGTCTATTTTTGGGATAAATCTAGTGGATATTCTATCAATACTTGCAAACAAAAACAAACAAAAAAAAAAACATTTTTGAAATGTCATGGTTGGTTTTCACAGCTTTTGCTGTTCATGTAGGTGTATATATAGATATGTGTTCCTGCATTTAAGAATGCTCTGTGATGAACAGAATGGTCATATTGAATGTCAGTCTTTCTGTGACATTTGTAGTGTTGTTTGTGGTATCTAACCTTACTATGCACCATGTACAAAGTGCAAAGACCTTGAAGACAAACACCTTCGGGTGAAGAATAACTGCGATACAGAGAAACTCTTCTGGACTAAAGTGAGAAGAGCTCTTGGTGTGTACATTTCAGGCATTATGGCATAAAAATAAAGGGAAACAAAGATCAAAGTGAACACCATGGACAGTATTATATTGATGTGGGAACAACCTTATCCATAATTAGAAATTCATTTGTTTTTGTTTTTTTGTTTTTTTTTTTTAGTCAACTTTTCATAGCTTTTCCTCTGCAGCACTGTTTTACTTTCTGCAGCTAGTGTGATTTGTATTCATTTTGTTAATCAGATATTTAATCTTCATTATTTCTTTTCCATACTTCTTCACTTAACATCACTGAGATTTTATACTCTGGTTTCCAGGCCATATATGGTTCCAAGTAGCTTGTTTTATACACTTCTGACCCTCTAGACTTCAGTCATCTGTTCAGGGGAGAATACTGTGTTAAGTTATGTGTGCACAACGTGATCATATGTATGGGATATGTCATATAGGCTATGACCTACTTTAGCACACATTACTTAACATAGTATTCTCCCCTGAATACATGTGTATAACCCCTCTCAATTCTATGTCTTCTTTTGCTCTTAAAGGGTTTTGCTCCCACTTCTCAGAAACTTGGTTAATGCATGACAGCTAGTGCTGTGAGAATGTTTTGTCAACTTATTTCCACTTTTTATGCCGTCATTTCTTGAAAGAGAACTCAAAAGGCCAAGTGTTCAAAAGGGTAATAAAGACATATACTAGCCTGCTATAAGTTATGTCTAAAACTAAGAGCTATTTGATATGTACGTGTATTTGGATGAAGCTGATGTCAAAGGTGTAATCTGGATTGGGTTTTTATACACTTTTGGACAACTGGCCCTATAGTGTCAGTTATGGATATGAAATATTGAAGTTCCTCTGCCCGGTTTCCTCCCATCATAATGCTGACTGCCCGGTTTCCTCCCATCATAATGCTGACTGCAGTAAGTGAAATATTCTTGAGCACAGCATAAAACACTAATCAAATAAATAATGGACTTAAACTCCAGATACTTCAGCTGTAAAGCTCCGGCAATTTTAGTCCGAATTGCACTGCCACATGACAACCAAATTACAGGGTGTTTTCAGTGTCTCTTATGCAAGTTTTGAAAAATAGTGCAAAAACAATTTTTTTTCTGTCATTCCAGCAAAAATTCTTGCTGCTGACAATTTTGTCTCTTAGAACCCTTGAAAAAAGGTCTTACTTTATAAATCTTTGAACTGTTACATCAATTCTGGTGTGTAATTTAAAAATTTAGTTTTTAGAAGACATCATGATGATAGCTCATATTCCAGATTTGGTACATAGGAGCGCTGTGATGATAATATTTCCTGGTGCAGATACCAGATTTATTGGGGCATTTACAAATATATAAGTTTGTTGGTCAAACTGACTTTTTGGCCTTACCTACAGGAAATAAATCTGATGCAGACAACTTCATCTCTCCATTCTGCTGAAATATTTTGCCCCAGGTTGTGTAAAGCAAGAACATGTCTTTTTAAGAGAGAATTCATATGTTATGCATTGTCTAGATATTTTGAATGTCACATATACAATCAGCATGAGTGTAATGCAGTTTTTAGCTGACCAGTTGCATCGTTGTGTTTTCTTTATTGTGGAAGAATTGCTCATTTGTACATTTAGCTTCAGTAGAACGGAATTGGGGCACATTACCAGTATATAAAATCTTCACTCTAGAAGTTGCAATAAGCAGCATGGAGCAGTTGGCTACATGATTGCTGACTTTTTTTGTGTGCAGATTGTTACATTGTCATACATATTTTTTTTTTAGGTGCAAAAGAACCAGAAATGAACAAGATGGATATGCCAGGAACTAATCTCCATGCATTTGAAGGGTAAGTGAAGATAGCAGATTACCATATCTCACTGTATACATTGACTCTAGACAGTATGATTTGCAAACATGGTTATTATCGCAAACAAAGGAACAAAGTTTATTGCAAATTTGGAATGATGAACAGTTATGCATATAATTATGGAAGGATGACACCTAGATTGAAAAGTTAATATATACTTTATAGGTTCATTGAGTCTTTGGAAATAAAGTTAGGTGTGTTGATACCTGTGTTAGATGCATTCATAAAGCTGACTGCGGTCACATAAGTTGGAAATTCCGGAGTATGGCATTAAACACAGACCAGATATACAAGTAAACTTGCTAGCTTGCCATAGGTATCATGAACTTTACATGACCACACATATGCTCGTCTGTATGTGTTTTGATGTTCTTGTCACACTGAGGCTTTAGTTTTGGCATATGTGGGCTGGCATGTGTATGTAGTGTGCATATTTCAATCTTTTTCATCAATAACTATCTGGTTACTACAGGTGTATTCCCTGCTTGCATGAGCATAGATGGACATGTTTGCAAGATGTTGATTCAAGCAAGTTCTGAAGGGCAATATTTAGTGATAATGTAGTTTTGCCTCCAAAATCATATTAAAAATGTGCATAAATTGCATTGATAGTTGGTCTTTTATGTGCGAAAGGTTGAAGAATTAGGGTAGTACAATTTTTCAGTCATTCGAAGGTGTGACATATAATAAAGACGATAATTTTCTTGGAACTAAATTGTTGTAGCAGACATGTCTATACAGATACAGATATAAGTTTATTGGTTGATTTGTAATTTAATAAGGTACCATTCTTAATTAGATGTATTTCGTTTCTTTGTTAGACCTAGTTCTTTGAGCAATTTATTAGGAGACCTTGATTGCATAGCTTGTTGGTTCTGTTGCTGTACGTGTGCGGCGAATACATCGTATAGTTTTTGCTGGTACATTGACATTCAACAGGCATTCATATTTATGTACCTGTTACATTATACAGGTATATTTCACCTGAATTTCCCTCTCCTTATCAGTTGTTAATATTCACACCCAGTTTTTTCCTATACTAATTCAACAGAGTAGTCATGGGCCAGACAAGATTTTAGGGTAATGACTTTCTTAGCACTACTTTTTGTTGTTATTTTACCTTTTTATTTGGTATCGTTTGTACAGTGTTATAAAGTGGTCAGTCATGTGGTTTCTGATAGGCTGGAGAGGTTCAAGCACCTATAAAAACTGACAACAGGTTGCATTTTCATCACTTGCTGACATTGTTGAAAGCATTCATGTGATCACGCATATATGAACAGTCAACCTTATTAAGTTTGCCTTTGCACTTCAAATAATATTATAAATGGAAGACTTATAAACATGAACTCATATGATTTGAGTTTTTGTAATTGAATAGGTACAAGGATTAAAGATATTTAATTCCTATAGTTATCAATGATATAATGATTGGAATTGTAAGGCTGCTTTCCTCAATGTAAATAGAGGAGTTCATGCCTGAATGGCATTTTGTGCTGTTGAGCTCAGATGATTATCACCCAGATGTGAATATTGAAAGAAGTCATCATGAATTTCGGATCACCTGAATAACTGTTTAAATGCAGATGCCTATATTTATTAAACACCTAGCTGGCAATAAAATCTGTGGTGAGAACCTCTCCCAGTCTCCTGCATGCTACATGTACATGGCCAATTCAATCTTGTCACCCTGTGCCCTCATCTTTAAGAGACCCATCTGTTCTAATATCTTATAAAACAGACCATCTACGATAGCTCAGTTGGTAAAGCATTCGCTTTGGGGCAGTAGATCCAGGATGAAACCTAGGTGTGACCCAATCTTAGGTCGAGTTACACCTAAGACTTTAAAAGAGGAAGTTGTTACTTTCTCGCTTGGCATTCCGCATTAAGGGGATAATGCAACGACTGGTTGACCCGTATCAGTATAATGGCTCGGGCGGGGCAGCTTACTTGCCTTCGGTAAGTAATTCTCAGTCAAGCAGTACTAGATAAAAGAGGGATGGAAATTTGTCCTGCGAAAAAGGAGGCACATAAAATGCCCTCTAAGGACCCCTCCGTCATCATATGACTGAAAAATTGTTAAGAACGACGTTTGTGAAGTACGACGTTAAACCACAAGCGCTCCTTCACTCACTCGTATAAAACACAGAAAGAAAGACCATTTTCCTAAATTCTAAAGTCATGTCTACCAACACGCATCTTTTTACAGTTACCTCTCATTTGAGACATCCATTTTCCTCTGTTGATGTATTCTTTCATTGAAATATTTGTTTAGCTTTTTCATTGTGCCATTATGTCTTTGTTATGTATAAAATATGTTATAAATATATACATATCTTTGTAGGTGTTCATGTTTGCTGATATGAATTTCTGTTGTGTCATCATTGTCTGAGGATAGATATGTTTTGCATAAATTAAAATAAAATTAAATTATAAGTGTTAGTATTGACAATAATAAAGAGATAAATCTAATAGCATGAAATCCATCTCTCTTAGTATATTATCTGTAGTTAAAAATAAGTATTTTACGCTTCTGTTATGGAGCCTATTATGGTATGGCATTGTCCGTCAGTCCATAAACCTTTCCACATTATCATTATATCTACAGAACCACTTCACATAGTGATAAAAAAATTTTCACATTTTGTCTCTACCACCATTGCAAAAGACTGCTGAAAAGAGTCACAAGACTTATGGGCCTTTTTGTGATAAGTTGCTTTTTGATGTCAGCAATATAGTTCAAGAACTGCATCACTTAACTTCCAAAACTGTTGTTTTATTAATTGTAATGTTTGTAATATTCCAATACATAGGAGCATGTAAATGTTTGTCTGATATCAGTTCCCCTTGCATATTAAGACAGTGCCCTGTTCAAGGAAGATGGTGTACATGTTTGGTGGCTGCTGATGTTAACACTGGAGATCCTGTATAACTCTGGTCAGCACAGCGCCCATCCTCTCCTTGAGAGTAATACTACCTGTATCTGCTACCCCTAACATCTCACACTTGTTCAGTGTGCGAAAGTGTGTGTGTGTGTGTGTGTGATCATTAGTAGTAAGATGACAAGACGTATTACGTGTTCTGGATCTGTTTCCACTGCATGTCAACAGTTGTTCAGTGTTAATGTACCTGTGGTTTTGTTAGGTACATGAATGTTGTAGTATGAAGTTGGTGAAGCAAAGGTTACCATAGGTGTACATGTGTGTGGTAAAGTTGTGTATGAAATATGTTCTGACATATGCGGTATTAAAAACAGAAAATGGTTAGTGACATTTATACGATTAGCATTAGGTTTTTCTCAGCTAACGTAAGTTTGATATCCTTTTAATCATAGTTTTTTTTTTACCTAATTTCAACCTGATACCCAAAATATATGTAGTATTCAATTATCATTTGAGTTATTATGTCCATTGATTTATTTACTAGCATTTTGTAACCTTTTGTAATAGGGTTTCATTGAATTTCTTCTATTCATAGTTATTTGAGTTTATCTCAGTTTCTGTGATAATAGGCCTGTTAGCATGGTAGAGGATGATTACTGGAGAAGCACCTGGTGTACTAACCTCTGTGTGTATTCCTCTGCAGATCAAATCCAATCTGGATGGAGAAGTATGACAATTTAGGCCTGGATGACAACAACAGGTAAGTAGAGTTTTTCTGCCTTTCTGAAACCTTTCATTTTTAGGCTTTTTAGATGTAGAAAGACTATTGCAAAAAGCACTGTAAGCAAATTACGGTGGCAGGGATTCACAAGGGTTGATTTTCAACCAAAATAACAGATTTGTAGTTTAACCATGCTGTATCAAATACTGTTGCTATCATTCCAAGAGTGAAAAGTGAATTTTCTGGTAATGGAAGACAACTGAAAAAAGCTGGTTGTGGCAGGGTTAACAATTGAAGGTATGTTTGTCACATAAAGTCCGGTCATCAATACAACTTCTATTGTAGCTACATGTAGTATTATAATGTGCAATATGAAATCACCATACCTTTGAGGTGGTATGACTGTTAATGAGTTTTTATTTTGATTCCAGCCAAAACTCGCTTGATGCCAATGAGATAGAAGCCTCCTCTCAGAACCAGTTTGATGAGCAGGAGGTGTCACTGGACCTATATAACGATGACTACGAAAACTTCGCTGCCATCAAGGAGCACGAAGCCTCCAAAAACAACAGAAACAAAGACATTGTCAACAACAACGCGGACAAATACGCTGTGAATGGGTCTGTGAAGTATACCAATGGTTCGGTGGACAGCTTGTCGTCGTTCAACACCAAAAATGTTAACGGTCTTCAGACAACAGAAATATAATTACAAACTGAGCAAGTCTTGTGATTCTTACCCAACTTTGTGATTCACTTTAGAGGCTTGGCCACCACCAGAGGCCATGCTGCCTTTGAATGAACACAGTGGGGTGTAAATGTGTACAGTAACATGTATTTTCTACAAAAAACGGTTGTGATATCATTTCTAGATAACACTTGCAGCTGAATCGTATGCTTATCACTTAGGTGTTGCTTTTCAGCATTGAACTAGTCCAAGGCAATGCAAATGTAAGCTGTTTGTGGCATTGCTTTCTGTTTTCCGCATTTTTGTCAATTCTGGTATTATTGTTTTCCTTACCTAAAGTTTTCTACATCGCTTATCCCTGTGTAACAGTGGCATTTGCTGTATTAACATCAGGAAGTTAAGTGAATCAATTATAGTTATTGTATATTTAGGCGTATCTTTTGCAACTGCTGGAAGTGGTCCAAGAACTTTGGCTGAGGATTGTTCATTATTACAGACAAGTCATTGGAATTACATTTGATATACTTGATGACTACAGTTAACAGTGAGAACTGGTCCACCTATTGCTATCAGACTGCAGTTTTATCCAGTTGACCTTGAAAGCGTCTAAGTTTTTTTAAATGTCAGTGCCACGTTATGATCTCTTTGAGAAACAACCTTCTAAAGAAAAGTGAAGATGGGTTCTGTGTTATGCTTTAAGGTCATCATGTCAGAGCAATCACCATTTTCCCAAGACAGCACACGGTTAATGGGAATTTTTCGATGTAAAGTTTATCATGAAGGTTAAAAAGATGGAATTTTGTGGTGCTTTTCTATCCTCTTTCCCTCTTTGCTATGAAGTTAGCTGACGGTATTGTGTTGAAGTGTATAACAGGTTACATATGTTGCAAAATTATTGTTGTTTTTCAGTAATCAGAGTGAACTGTCTTGGAATAAACAATGTATAGACATTAACAAATTCCAAAAAACAATGTCTGCTGTGGGTAACCTGGCATTAACATCTGTCTCAATGCTTATATTTGTTAATGTTTGCTGCTGTTTTAGGAATTGTGTTTATTTGTGTTTTTTTTGTTTTTCTTTTTCACTGCTTTGTGCCTAGATGTGTACAACATGAATGCAGTACATTAACACTGATCCAATCAGCAAGCATTTAAGGTTCTTGTGACCAAATTAGCTTGAAGCTCTGTTTTTCAGAAAATGGTGTGTTTCAGTCATTGCACAACATGAAAAGCTTAGAGATTTCTTGCTGACAGCTGGATCTGTCAGAACATTCCAAAGAGTAGAAGTAATGACAATTGGGTGCTTGTTTAAGGTTATTCATGTCTCCTGTCTTGTTTGGTATGCCTGGAGAGTCTTTAATTATGTATAGTGTCTGCTGGTGATTATCACTGTTAGGCTGGTTTGTACATGTAAAGGATAGAGCATACAAAACATAAGACATGATTGTGGAAATGCCACTGGAGTCATTACTGCGGAAGTACATGTATGCAGTGTGAGTTGAGTTGGGAAACCCCCTTATTCACAAGTACAGACATCGACAACAATGTTTCAGTAAAAACCTTGGACACTGGAATCAACAATTTATGCATGTCAAAGTAGGTTTTTGTATGTGTTCTTGTTTTTTGGATTTTAGATAATTTATGATAATTTTAAATATGTTTTCATAAGTATTTATCTAGTGCTTCGATGTCTATGTTTTAGTTGCTGCTTTCTGTGTGGCTACAAGGAAGTTATATGTTTTGTGTACGGACTAGTGGTTCTTTTTCTTTTTTATACTGTTTTTTTTTTTATTTTTTCTTCGGTTAATGACGTGTTAGTGTGTGCATGAACAGTATTGCATGTCTATACAGTCAAGTGATCCTAAGTGTTTTACAGACCAATTCTCCCAACAAATTTGAAACACAGTGCTAAATATGTCACCTCTTGAGAAGAAAAGAGAGGTGAAAAGCAGTGGTAGGATTGGTAAACTGTAATGAGAATTTTGAAAGGTTAAATGAAGTTAATTTAGAGTTTTAGTTGAAGCTAAATTAAATCTTGATGACCTCGCTGCGTTTTTTAAAAAATAATAATGAACCTTTGCTGTTTTACTGTTTAAAGTTAAATGTGTTGGAGATCGTTTGGATACCAGTAAATGAATAAGTTTGATAACGTGGGCATGGATAAGTGCCTGAAATTTTTGTAAGTGTCCAGTACTGTGCACACCATATTAGAGTTAATATCCGTGGCAATCCTGTGGCCTTCTTATCTATCAGACATCTTTTTCAGGGAACATGCTTTATGTCAACCTAACAAGATAAATGTTTAAGTTGCTTTGCTTCTTGTGTCAGCACGTGAGATAGATTGAAGCGCTGGCATGTTCTGCATGCCCCCTTGCTCGGCCGTCCGCAAAGACATGTTTTCGCCTGTTGCATGCACAACAGTTGCTTGTCATTGTTTTTTCCCAGAGATCCATAGGCCCATTTCAAATTGCTGTAATGGTCTTGGGTCTTTCATTCATTTGTCTCGCCGCAAACCTGGCGAGCTCTTGATTCATAGTTCCCCCAATGTTACCCCCATTCTCTTTCGAGTCTTGAAGACTCTCCCATCATGACTATTTGATTCCCGCAATAACGAAGCATATCATAATTATTGAATTGTACAGACCTCTTTTTATACTATGGTTAATACGTGTGTATTGTATTCGATATGTATATTATATATCTGTTGACAGAGACTATTTGAAGATTGTGTAACGGATGTCTTGTATGTATGTACACCTGATAAATTGTGGCCTGGTGCTATAGCCTATGCCACGCTATGATTACATTGTTATTATGTGATACATCGACGGTTGTTCTATGCATAGAAAATCTGATATGGAAGTAAATATATTTATACTGAAAAAATGTAACTCTTTTCTTTTTTTTACGTAATTCAGCTTCGGTCTCACCCCACCCCACCCCACCCCATAAGCCATATAACCGCCGTCATATAAGTAAAACAGTCTTAAGTATGGCGTTGGTTTATCGTTTGGGGCCGAGGTGGTTAGCACGCTAGCGCGGTGCAATAACCCAAAGAGTCTCTAACCAATGCGGTCGGTTTGAGTTCAAGTCCAGCTCATGCTGGCTTCCTCTCCGGTCGTACATGGGAAGGTCTTCCAGCAGCCTGCGGATGGTCGTGGGTTTCCCGGGGCTTTGTCCATTTTCCTCACACCATAATGCTGATCGCCGTCGTATAAGTGAAATATTCTTGAGTACGGCGTAAAACACCAATCAAACATTATTATTTATCATTTACTATATTAAGACTGGAGTTTATTTAGTCTGTATGAAACCGGACAAAGGTCACTGCACATGCATTTTGTCTCCCACTCAAGGACACATTCACGTGTAACTTGTATTTGTAAAATAATGATTTTTAATAGTATACGGGGAACATAACTTGCCTTTTTTTCCTGGCCGCAAAGTCCTATGTCTTGCGCGCAGAGATACCCTGTTGTCTATTGGGACCACCGTAGATCTAAGATCTGTTCCATTTTCCCAGCCTAGCTTTCAAAGCGGTTAAGGTAGAGGATAAGTTGGGATACTAGGACTCAATATTCCACTGTTTTTCACAATTTTGGTATATTTAAGTATATAATGAGATCTATTTGGGGTGCACTAGATCTTTTGAGGAGTTTCGTTTGACCGCTCTCACAAAACTTTCATCGCTGGAATTGACGTGGAATAGGATAATACTCTAAGGGGCGAAATGATTTCTGAGGAGAAAGTAGAATGAAATAGGTGTTAGGCAAGTTTTGTGAAAGTGGTCCTGGTTTGTCGTAGCCATTATGGGATATAAACTCGATTTGGATTTTTAAAATACATTGTTCCCCTGTAGAGTGCAAAATGCCAACCAATTTGGACACACCATATATTCTAGTGTGTAGAGAGTTATATGGAATATTACGGCGATTTGGTGATCTGGATTTACGCCAAGCACACAGCCGGACTAATCTGCCAAGGGTGTGTGTTCTGGGTATAGCTACTGCACTACAGGTGTAATGAATAATACATGTAGACGGGGACCTAATTCAGCTAGGGTATTATACCCATGTCTTTCAGCCTATACTGAGCATGAAAGTGATGAAACCTGAATAAACATCATACTTGTTAGTAACTAATATGAATCATAATTACGGTCGCCACAGAATGGCTGATATACTTCCACTGTGGCCTTAAGTTTATTCATTCATTCGTTCGTTCATAATTACAGCTCCCACCATAAATGCTGGCCGACGTCGCATGGAATATTTTTAAGTATGGCGCTAAACACCAATCAAATAATGATTACTGCAACTTCAGGGCCACGCGTTTTCACATTTACAGGCAAACGCAAGTTGATAGTCAACAAAAAATGCTCCAAGATGTTGCCAAAATCGTGTTTTTTTCTTGCCCCAGGATCCAGGTATATCCTCCAAAGTATGCTGTTGTCGGTATAATGTGACTGGGTGGGTGTCATGTCCGGCGTCGTCGACATGATACTTCTGAGGCGGAAGCGCTTGATTACTGCTAATGACTCCTCTTCGTGATATGTCTGAAACGTAAAAACCCAAGCATGCATACGTACATTCCTAGGTGTACTACTGACTTATCCATCGTCTCAGAGATGTGGTCATCAATTTGAACGCCAGCATATCCCTCTATAAACATATTCCTCTATAGGGTTTTAACCATAACTTAGCATGTTCTGGGGTTCTCTTTCGACAATGAGTACGCACCCAATGCTACTTGAATTTGATAGTAAGTTTATTGTCAGAATGTAGATTCTTCTCCAAAATACCAAACATTTATGATTGACAGAGGCATTACTTATGGAAACATTTATGATATTAGTGTATTATCTGAGCGGGTCATACAAACATCTAGAGACAGATGTTACAGTGGACGCCTTTCCCATGATGACATCAGCGACAATATGTTCACAGGGCATCATTTCATACCTCTGTCTGATTTCGTGTCCATTTTATGTACTGACTTAAAATCTGTTTAACTGTATGGTAGATGTTCTTTTGATTTACAGATTCAATAAGTTGGGTTTTTTTTTCTGTATAAACATGTCTTTGTTCAGCTAATAATGTAAGTTTTTAGAAGAGAATTTCATTATTGGTGGATCCAATGTGACGTTTTACTTTTCAGAGTTAGAACTCGGTATCAGTCTCCATAGGTTCCCGGCAAGTTCGTTTAGGTCACTCGATGGTTTATAATGTTAAACTGGGTTCCAAAAAACAGTTACCAGGATACACCTTGCCTTGTGCAGTCGCGCAAAAATCAACTCAGCAATGGGGGTCCAAAATGGGGCCCTGTTGCTGGTGGGGTTACTTGGGGTCGTCAGTGGGGTCCAGGTTCGCTGTGGGAAGCCGACAGACCCCTCCGCGAACATCTATCAATTCAGCTTGCATGATGTCCACAAAAACCAAAGTATATCGCTTAATCAGTACCGAGGTGATGTAGCCTTGATCGTCAACGTAGCGTCTTTCTGAGGCCTAACCCCTCACTATTACGGTTTGAATGCACTTCAACAGGAGTTCGGATCCCGTGGCTTTCATGTGCTCGGCTTTCCATGTAACCAGTTTGGTAAGGTAAGAATACAAAAGGCCTCAACCCGGTCAGTTCCCTCACTTCAGTCACACCATTCTATTTTCCACAGTTTTACCTGTATTGCCTTAGTTGCTGTGCTTGTACCTGCGCTTATAAGTCTTTGTAGACCCACGTCGAAGCCCGTTTTCTGTCTTTCTATTGCCCATGACATACACCTTTTTATTTATATATGTGACAAACTCTCAAAAACTGGATGAAAGATCTTTATCTAGACCAAACCTGCCGAAGGGTGGCGGTTTACGCCAGGCATCCCGGTTGTCACCACACATAAACCTGGTCGCCATTATATGAAACAAAAATTGTTGAGCACGGCGTACACAACAATATAACAAACAATTACACGTACGTTTTTAAGCTATTATTAATTACAAATATCAGATGTACAAATATCACTTCGTCATGTTTGCACATCATATCTCTGACATCAGAATGATGAACCGATTTTTTTTTAAAACGCTGAAGCAGTTTTTGTGCCCGGTAAATGCGTCAGTAATCTGTCCCCTATTTCAGCAAGAGCCGGGAGCTAACGGGACTGAAATTCTCCACTGTCTAAAACATGTGAGGCCAGGAGGAGGGTTTGAACCCAACTTCCAGCTCTTTGAGAAGATAGATGTGAACGGGGCCAACGCCCACCCACTGTATGTCTATCTGAAGGTGGGTTTAAATAATGTGATGAAAGACCAACCACTCTTCGGAGTTATCTGGAGGTGGGTATGAATAATGTGGAGGAAACTCAACTGCTGTATATAGCTGACTGAGGGTGAGCATAATGTGACGAAAGACCAACCATTGTATAGAGCTATCTGAAGGTGGGTGTAAACAATGGATGAAGATCAACCACAGTATAAAGATATCTGAAGATGCCCATGAATAATTCAGTCATGGGGAAAATTCAATCGCTGAATGGAGCTAGTGGAAGGTGGTTATAAATAATGTGATCAAAGCTAAACCACTACAGAGTTATCTCAGGGTGGGAGTAAAATGTGCGATGAAAGCTCAGCCGCTGTGTAAAGATATCTGAAGCTGGATATAAATAATGGGATAAAAGCTCAGTCGCCTTATAGATATCTGCAGGTGGATGTATAGAATGAAAACTTAACCACTGTATACAGTTTTGTGAATGTGGTTATAATATGATGAAAAGCTCGACTGCTGTATAGACCTATGTGAAGGTGGCTATAATATGATGAAAAGCTCAACTGCTGTATAGACCTATGTGAAGGTGGCTATAATATGATGAAAAGCTCAACTGCTGTAGAGACCTATGTGAAGGTGGCTATAATATGATGAAAAGCTCAACTGCTGTAGAGACCTATGTGAAGGTGGATATAATATGATGAAAAGCTCAGCTGTTGTGTAGAAGGTGAAATGTGATGAAAGCCCAACCGCTGTACTGTGCCAGATGTATCTGAAGGTGCAAGGGTATGAAAAGGGGGAAGGAGCCTCATCCGTTTTATGCCTCTCTGAAGATGGGTGTAGATATTGTTAAGCAAGTATACCGTTATAGAGGTAACATACCTTACGTCTTCCCACTGACGAAAACAGAGCGCCGGAGAGCCTGCACATGAAGATTACATACTACACGAATAATTTAAGAAATTTACAGTCAACTGCTACCAGAAATCAATTGATATTGGCTGACATATGATTACAGTTAAATTTTAGAAACGTAAATTGCTGTGAGCTCAAGTCCAGCTCATGCTGGCTTCCTCTCCGGCCATACGTAGGAAAGTCTGGCAGCAACCTGCGGATGGTCGTGGGTTTTACCCGGGCTCCGCCCGGTTTCCTCCCACCATAATGCTGGCCGCCGTCGTATAAAGTGAAATATTCATGAGTACGGCGTCAAACTCCAATCAAATAAATAAATAAATAGAAACGTAAAGTTAAAGTTATTGTTCGGAAACAAATCGGCCTATAATATTGATTTCCATCCAAGTAAAAGTACGGGTTTTCAAACCATCGCATCATACATGTGGATGCAATGATGAGCTACCAGGTTGTTCGAGATCAGTTAAAGACATTTACCAGGTTGTGAGGCATGCGAAAAAGACAGCAGTCCGGCAGTGTGGCATCAGTTAAATATTATGAATGATGTACAGCATAGAGAGTAAATCCAGAGCAGAGACGAGTGTGATAGTGGTCGCAAATGGACGCACGTAACCGGTGAAATACGGTGTCTTTCGCAGACTTTACCTCAAGAAAATAGTTTCGATTTTGACATTGTAAATTATCCTTACTTGGGCAGTAGTATACCGAAGGTGCATATGGCGTGTACATTTCTTCGTCCTGTAGCATTTGTTAGATCCTGGGTGTTGTGTGATGATTTCAATCAACGTCACAAGTTATTACTGCAAAAACTAATTTGTCAAGGCTATTCCATCAAACGCCTTCACTCCAAGTTTCGTAAGTTTTACAATGAGTAAATATGGAAAGACCGTCCAGGATCTCTGGCGCTCTCAATCATGGTTATGTCGAATTCCACTTAACCCGAGGCACATCTTGCGTCTTTCGTACGTCATTGGAAACTGTTGGCTGCTTCTCTTTGTATGATTCCGTCTTAATTTCGTACTTTGTACACTTTCTTAGCTCTTTGGTAGTTTGTGCTAAACGCCATTTTGGGAACTTGCTTTGCGATTATTGACGCGGAACGTCCTTATTAGCTGACGACTGGTATACGAATGTTTGTTTCGACGTATAGATTCTTGTCAATTTACCATGTTACAATACATCCAAGAAGACAGCAAAAAACGGATATCACATCAATTAAAGGTAGTTGTCAGGTTACAGGGCATCAAACAAAGACATCAGCAATCTGGCTACATTACATCAAAAAGGTTATAATGTTGTAAGACATCCAAAACATACTGCAGCAACAGGGTTGTCTGGCATCAATAAAGCAGTTACCCGGTTGTATGGTGACTGTAGGAAAAGTGGACAAGTTGTATGGCATCAATGAAAACAGCAACTTGGTTGTATGACACCAATAATCTTTGTATACCGATTGTATGCTATTGGTGCACATTAGAATCGTGACCATGTTGTATGGCAGGAGTAAAAACATTAAGCTGTTTGTGTAACATCAGTGAAAACAGTAGCCCTGTTGTATGGCATCAGTATAGAGAACCACCGCGCTGTACGACATTTATAAATGTTCTGCCTAATCTATTCATATTCCTTATTATATTTGGATAGGTCTACTATCCCTAAGTACTAGAATTCCGCTTAAAAATTGGACGTTTAAGAAAGTAACTTTTTGTTATTTTTTCTTCTTTTCAGTCACTGTGTAATCAAACGCACACAGTCTTTAAATCCGACAACATCTTCTACCAGCCAATCGCAGTGACCGACATATACTGGAACTTCGAGACCTTCCTGATTGACCATACAGGAGTGCCGGTATATCGGACTAATCCCTACACCGACGTGGCGTCTTTACGTCCCCAGATCCAGGAGTTACTGGTGAAGAGAGCTGTTGTTCAGCCAGTCGGATAATAAATATGCCAGATTGTTTGAAATGAAGTCTCATAATATGTAATTGATTAAAATGCCAATTTTAAGAGTTGCTTAATGTTGCTTGCGAAGTTTGGTCGATTTCTCTGTTCAATGTCTTCGGATAACGCAGCGTTAATGACAGTTTACTAAGAAACAGTCTTGACTGACAGGTGAACTCGATGGGCGTGGTTTTGTTCACAGGGCTTTGTGCATTCAGCTCAGAACAGAACCAACGCAAGATGCCTTTTCCAAGACATGAGAGCGAAATTGTTCAAACTTTTGTTAAACGATATTTTGTCAAACAACTCTCGTAGATACATTAAAATTTTACTTGCCATTGTCTTCAATTTGGATCTTGTTTGTGTTTATTATTTTTGTTTATTTGGTTTAGTGAATAAAAATACAAGAAAAAGCAAACATACACCGGAGAGCATAGACCAGGATAAGCTACTGTTGCTTGAAGCAATACATCCCTGCTTATAGTGCACTATAACTTATAAAAATGTATAAGTCATTTGGGATATACGTGTAGTTTAAAAGTTGTATCAACTGGATGGGATTTTCATTGTAAATGAAAAATGACAGCACTCTCGGTTAAACATGTCAAGGCTGTAGAGGGTCACTTTGCACAGATGACACCGGGCACGTATGGGAAACAACACGGTAACTTAGTGTTTAAGCTCTACAAAGAAAAAAAACTGCTGTATTTTTCGTTTCTTCATAACAGAAATCTCCAACAGACGTTATTTCTTAATATGTCGCTGTTTTGACGGTTGCGGTTCATTGTGGCAGGGCTTTCGAAACGTCCTAGAACAAAGAAATGGCTTGTTGTCTACGTCTTCCACAAATGAATGTGCAATTTAAACAGAACATTTCTGTGTTTCAAAATGATAATACGATAAGATAGGAGCGATTGAACAATGTTCATATATTGCTTAATTCTGGAATAAATCTTTTGAATTGAAAGCAAAAAGACACTCTCAGTAGTTTTGCTATTTCTCTATGAAAACGTGGGGAATACGTTGCATTGCAAACCAATATTTTTTTTTTGATAATTTTTAGATTTTGTGTTGATAATGTTTGTGCTCAAATTGATCATATTCCCCTTAACTTCATACTGATATTTCCGGAGATCTCGTTTTTCCACATTTCAGGATCTTCCAGACAGATGTTATTCTATACACTACGTTTTTGTTACATATATACTCCACAGCTGACTTTCTCTGACCTCACGTGATACAGGAATGGCCTTGTGATTAAACTTACTCTACATTGTCATTGGGTGATTTCCATTATGTAGTACACACACTTTTCATACCTATGATGACGCCTTAAGCAAAGTGATTAATCAGCCCATTCAATTAGACATGTAACATAACGCAGGTAACAGTGAAAATACAGCGTTTAAACCCGCAGGTGCATTCAGTCATTAATTTTATTACCATTTCAGCTGCAGCGTGCGCTTTTAACCCCATTGGTGTCGTCAAAGAATTCCATTTTCAACCGTAATCTGGATTTCCTAAAGCACCCGCTTCTAAACAGCATTCAATACAAATCCGAAACATTCCCGAGAAACCAAATTAATTTAGAGTGTCCTTAATGTTGTTGAAAGTCCGATGTCCTTGACTTGATAATCAACCAGATAACATCAACGACGTAATTGGAATAGTGCATGACATAAATGAGCCGCCTGGGAGCATGGCAGATGGTGACGACCAGATAAGACCAGAGTCTATATAACCCCGTACCCTGGTGACATAAAGACGCACCCAGTCAGGAAGATGAGGAGCCAAGGCGGTTCTCTGGTCCTGCTAGCCCTCTGGGGGACCCTGGGTCTGACCATCGGTCAGCGGGTCCAGTGTGAGAAAGCCACCGACGACATCTACCAGTTTAGCTTAAGAGACGTCCACAAGGAGAGGCTGATCTCCTTGCAAAAATATCGAGGCGATGTCGTATTAGTGGTCAACGTGGCGACCTTCTGAGGTTTGACCCACCACTATTACGGCTTGAATGCACTACAAGACGAATTCCGTTACGACGGGTTCCACATCCTGGGTATACCTTGTAATCAGTTTGGTAAGGTAAGTCACCCTCATAATTCTCACCGGCCTCAATATAACTCTTTTCGTAGTGTCGTAAACTTCATGATTGTATGCGTAATTTTCTTCACAAGTCTGCTGTTTTATGTCTGGTTCTTATGGGAAGTGTCATGGGAATGTACGTGTATTTCGTCGTCATGCCTCCTCACGTGAGGCTTGGATTGAAGTAATATCTTGTGTATATTAGCCAATCTTCTTACCCAGTCTACTACGACCCACACCTTGAAATCGTTTCAATAACCGATTTCGGGCTTTAGCCCAAAATTGTGATCCAAATTAAAATCTTAATATATGCATCGTGAACAATTTCAATCAAGTCGGAACATCAAGTTTCATATATTTTGTTTGATTCAGAAGGTTAAAGTTTCTTGAACTTCAGTCCAAAATGATTTTGTGAAACAAGCCCTGCTTGCTTGTATATAACGCCGCGTAGGAATGTGAAACATGACCCAGAACAGTGTATTCAGATATTTCATCCTTGTGGAGAAGCACATACATAATCACCTTTGTTTGATGTCCAAGCATGATCTCCAAGTTTGGATAACTATTTCTTGTTTCAGCAAGAGCCCGGGGCCAATGGGACAGAGATCCTGAACGGGATAAAGTACGTAAGACCTGGTGGAGGGTTCGAACCCAACTTCCAGCTTTTTGAAAAGATCGACGTCAACGGTGAACACGAACATCCACTCTACACCTACCTCAAGGTAAGACACAATCATGGGTCAAACCATCGGGTATTAATAAACCAATCAGAGAAAGACACTTCTGGTTTTGTAAACATCAAAAGTCCTCTTAATGCCGTCCTTTGTGGCTTCATGGTAATCCATCTCTGTTTTAAATTAAATAAATATTAGACCTATATGAACTAGCTAATAAATAAAGGAAAGGCGCAATAAGTGAATGAGAACGCAAACCTGCGCCAGAGCTAAGTGTGGAAATCCACCCAATGGCGAGGAATCGTTCAAACAACATTTGCATCCGGATCTCGATTTGAATCACAGTCAAAAGTTAATGGATTGATTCTTATTTCCGATGCCTTCCTGTGCATCCAAATCCCTTCCGTGAAGTTACTGATAGACATAGAGACAGACAGAGAGACAAATCAACGCCAGTAAAACAAAGCTCCCTTGGCGAAAATAACGAAGAAGAACAATGACTCGACTGGAGTTTGTTATTTGCTTTCTTCTGTTCCAGGATCACTGTGGACCAACTCACAAGAAGTTCAATTCAGACAGGATTTGGTACTACCCAATCGGTGTCAGTGATGTTTGGTGGAATTTTGAGACCTTCCTCATCAACCATGAAGGAATTCCCATCCATCGGTTTAACCCGGTCACTGACCCACGTGACCTCAGAAGCTTTATCATAGATCTTCTCATCCACAAACAAGCTTCCAAACCTGTTGGGAAGTAAACATCGCTTCATCTTAGAATATGCATTACGACTGAAACTGACATTGTTTTCCGAGAATTTGCATGTGGCATTGCGTCCGTCTTGCTAAGGCAGTGCTCTTGACGGTAACTCCCTGACCAGCCATCGAGCTGTGGGCGTGACCTGATTCATGGGAAGGGCGGCGCTAGGGTTAAAGTGCATTCGCCCTAAATCTGTCCTGACCAACCCACTGACTATACTAACGGAGACAATTGCCGGCAAACTCTAGTGAAATGATGTCAGTGTCAACTGTTAGAATAAAAAGTATGTATTAAAATCAAGCAGCGTTTGAATATTTGTCCACTGAAGCTAAGATCGAATGGCCCAGCACTGCGATGAGCGTTGAGAACAAATACCTATCACAGACAGACATGACATATAACCGTATAAAAATAACAATGGGCATGACACAGATTTAGTTTGAAGTGAGAGATGTTATCAATTGCACTCCAGAAGAAGACTTTTTGTTTTAATATCACCAATACGAAATGCCAACAAACAGCATATTCTATAGTGGGCCCCTGACCTTGGGGACACTCCGAGTCACAGTTCTAGATGCACGGGGTATCAATCTGATCGTTATTCAATCTTGCATGACGATTTTTTTACAAAATTTTGTAAAATTTTAAAAACTTTGAAATAAACTTTGCTTACAATCTGTCATAAATTAAAGAATCCAGCAAATCCTTAGAATATTTGAGGATAGAGGTATACATGTGTACACATGTACGCCATAGAAACGATTCATGTCATTCGATCTAAAGATCAAGCAAGATGGAACCAAGGCTATTGTGGTATACACTGAAACCCGCATTGTTGTGCTACATGCACGTAACTCCGTGACAGTCAATGTAGGTGGTACTGCATCGTGATGATAGTTGCGTAACGTTATCATCACTGTGTGCAACTGTTGCGTTCTAGGTGGTGTTATGTTACACTATATAGACCAAGGTGATCTAGGAAATGTTATCAGTGATACCAAGAATAGGTAAAGGAGACCAAGGCAATGTCATGTTACACCAAGAATGGGAGAAAGAGACCAAGGCAATGTTATGTTACATCGAGAATAGGCGAAGGAGACCTAGGCAATGTTATATTACACATAGAAGACCAAGAGACCAAGCCAAGAATAAGTCACACCATTAATATACAAAGGAGAGCAAATGAATGTCATGTTACATGAAGAATAGACAAAGGAGATCAAGACAATGTTATGTTACACCAAGAACAGGCGAAGGCGATCAAGACAATGTTATGTTACACCAAGAATAGGCGAAGGAGACCAAAGCAATGTCATTTTACACCGAGAATAGGCGACAGTGACCAATCATGTCACACCAAGAAAAAGCGCAGGAGGCCAAGGCAATGTTATATTACACCTAGAATTGACAGAGAATAAGTCATACCATTAATAGACAAATGAGAGCAAATCAATGTCATGTTACATCAAGAATAGGCGGAGGAGACAATTTTATGGTGCACGAAGACATAGCGGTGGAGACAATGCCATCTGCAGTGGAACTCCTAATTCCATTTCCGACATTAAACATTGCATCCTGAATATAGGTCATCAAACTATTTATCTCAAAGCCAGTGGAGTGCATTTGGAGGCTCTGAGAACATACCAGGTGGACCGCAGCCCGTGGACAATCCCCTCCCTGCCGTTATCATATAAATCAGCCCAAGGTTTGTGAAGACAGCAAACCCAGCGCTAAGGACAATGAAGAGCCAAGGTGGTTCTTTAGCCCTGTTGACCCTTTGCGGGGCCCTGGGTGTAGCGGTTGGGCAGAGGGTGGAGTGTCAGAGACCCGCCAATGCCTCAGACACCATCTACAACTTCAGCTTAAGAGATGTACACAAACAGAAGACGATATCACTAGACCAGTACCGAGGGGATATCGTCTTGGTGGTCAACGTGGCCACCTTCTGAGGGTTAACCCCCCATTATTATGGGATGAATGCACTACAAACGGAATTCGGTCACGACGGATTCCACGTCCTTGGTTTTCCTTGTAACCAGTTCAACAAGGTAAGAAACGCCTAGGCAGACGCTCCCGTTTCAAGATTGAATGTTTCTTTTTTATTAGCCATAAAAAGAGCGGCATTCCTTTCTTCGTATTTTATATTCGTACTTTGTATACTTTCTTGGTTCTTTAGTAGTTTGTGTTATACGTCATTTTGGGAATGACCTTCCGACCTGGAACGTCCATCTTGGTTGACAGCTGGTGTACGGCGCATAGAATCATATTCTTATAGTTTTAAGAGGGTGAAAATATTAAATAAATATCTTGGTTCTTTTTTTCCTCTTATTGGCAATTATACAAAACCCACCAAATATACAATGTGACAAGTACATATCATAACATACGTGCTCGCCCACATTGTACCAAATATATTCTTAATATGCAAATTATTTTGTGAAAACATCTGCAAATAAACTTCAACTTTCTATTTAAAAAAATTAAATCTTTATTTGATTTTTAGCAAGAACCTGGGGCCAATGGGACAGAGATCCTGAACGGAGTGAAGTACGTAAGACCTGGTGGAGGGTTCGTCCCCAATTTCCAGCTTTTTGAGAAGATCGATGTCAACGGGGAGCACGAAAATCCGCTCTATACGTACCTCAAGGTCAGTCTGTGGCTACAATCAATCAGTCAATCAGTCAGCTCAATCATTGCACCATGAGTAACAATGTCATAGCAGTCAGAGCTTGAAACATCTTGGGTAAATCGGGCGTCATGATAAGTTTACATTCTGTGTAGAATCTGATGTCGTGATGTCCTTAAATCCTGTGTAGTTTCTGACATCATGGTGTCCTTACATCCTGTATAGTTTCTGACATCATGATGTCCTTATATCCTGTGTAGTTTCTGACATCATGGTGCCCTTATATCCTGTGTGGTTTCTGACATCATGGTGCCCTTATATCCTGTGTAGTTTCTGACATCATGGTGCCCTTATATCCTGTGTAGTTTCTGACATCATGGTGCCCTTATATCCTGTATAGTTTCTGACATCATGGTGCCCTTATATCCTGTATAGTTTCTGACATCATGGTGCCCTTATATCCTGTGTAGTTTCTGACATCATGGTGCTCTTATATCCTGTGTAGTTTCTGACATCATGGTGCCCTTATATCCTGTATAGTTTCTGACATCATGGTGCCCTTATATCCTGTGTGGTTTCTGACATCGTGGTGCCCTTATATCCTGTGTAGTTTCTGACATCATGGTGCCCTTATATCCTGTGTAGTTTCTGACATCATGGTGTCCTTATATCCTGTGTAGTTTCTGACATCACGATGTCCTTATATCCTGTGTAGTTTCTGACATCATGGTGCCCTTAGAGCCCGTGGGTTTTTAACACAACATATCTCTATCCCTCCAAATTCAAGGATTTGATTTGCGCGTGAGATTTAAGCATGATATTCATAGAAGAACATTCGATTGACATGGAAATTCTCCTTTTCCCTGTCCTTTAATCTCAAAGTAAGTAAAACAAACAATTACTTACGGGTATAACAACAACTTTTTATTTATTGTCAGGTTGATAACATCAGCATCAAAACATCATATGTTCTAAAGAAATTGTTATCCATTGCCTTTTCCACTTAGGTTTTACGTATGCCTCCTTAACTCCTGTAACTCCTTAATGACAATTAAAAATTAAGTGTAAAAAATTAATCTCCAAAATTGTTTTCGAAGCCGTTATTCTTCTCTTTGTATTTTTTTTTGTCTCAATGTGTGACCTATCTCGCACAGGACTACCGAGGACTCCCGAGGATTGTAATAATACAATCTAGTAACCTTCAGTGACGTCCGTAGTGTGTAAGATGTCAGTCTCACAATAAACAGTTATATAATACTGGCTTGCTGCGACTATTGGAGGTGGTTTGTCAGGTGCCAGACGAAGGTCGGTTTCTCCGGTTTCCTCCACTCATAATCCTGACCGTCGTCATATAAGAGAACACATATATCAAATAAACAAATAAGATCAATTTGCTGATGTTAATATATTCTCTCCCCAGGCGCACTGTGGCCCTACACACAAAGTGTTCCGCTCCGACATGATCTGGTACTATCCGATCGCGGTCAGTGACATTTGGTGGAATTGGGAGATGTTCTTGGTAAACCACGAGGGAATTCCAGTCCATCGCTTCAACCCAGTCACCGATCCTCATGACCTCAGGCCTTTCATAACTGACCTCTTAATCAAAAGGGAGGCGGCCAAGCCAATTGGCAAGTAACCGGTGTACATGAAAACGTATAAATATCATTACCGATGAAGTTTAGCTTACTTCACGGGATTTTGTGGCAGTGTTCTCTATTTCGTTAAGACAGTGTTAATGACGGCCATCCCGTGAACAGCTTCTAGTGCTGTGGGCGTGGCTTGATTCCTGGAAGGGACCGTGCCGGGGTTTAGTGCATTCACCCCTCATCTGTACTGACCAACCCCACTGACTGTAACAACTGAGGATGCTGTATTCAAATTCCCTTGAAATAATGTGAAAACTCCATCAGGTGAAATAAAACGGTTTTTCAACCCCAAAAATGTTTTTTTCCCCCAAATTATATGAAACCCTTTGCTTTAACTCCAAGACGAGGATTTGTTCTCAAATAAAGTAACTTCAGTAAGTCTGAGTGATGTCCAGAAGGCGTACCTGATATATACACCTGTATGAAGAGACAAGTGCTGGTATACCCATGCACTGACTGAGTGTTTACAAAAACACAGGTGGTTAACATGTTTAAGTGCACTAACGTGTAGCGGTGTGTAGAAACGGTCTGGTGCAGTGCTAGAACAGCGACAACATAGGTTCGTATCCAAACCCCCAAATTATGTTGATTGATTGTTTGTGTATCGTTGACAGTCGGTTATCTACAAAGGCACAAAGGCTACTGCCAGCATGAGAGTTAATGACTGTTTTATATCATCTGGAGATGTTCTTATCTTTACTTGTACACACAGTAAACATAGATCATTTAATTCGCCTGGTTACACAGGCTTGCATGTGCCCGACATATGAAGAAGGAAGTGCGCTAAATAATAGTTAAATCAATCACTTAAATAGGTCCGTTAAAACAAAAGTGTACGTGGTATGTTTCAAGCATAAATATAAAAATTATGGAGGACCCGAATCAGCAAAATGAGAACTGAAATAAGCAGCATTTCGAAGGGCACATTCGGAAACAACAGCTCACGGTTACCAAAGAAAAGTCCCTCAGGAACACATACAGGGTAAAGTGAGGATGCTGGCACAAGTTCATGGTAATGGTTGGAAAAAATCTGTTTACCCGCGAATCCAGATCAAAATCACCGTGGTAGTGCGCTGTTGGTATCAAATTCAATCCCAAGCACAGATATGTGCTCAATAAAGTTATGAGGGTTATGACTGCCATAATAAACAATGATAACCCCCGGGCTACGGGGAATTAAACATGCCTGTTTGCCATGCAGGTATCTTTAAATACAATAAGCCTCAATTCATACCTATGGGTATTTGTGGTTATCGATTATTGGTAGAAACTGACCCTACGATCATCGATTTAAAACACTCTCTGTCCGCAGAGGAGTAATACATGGCGTATATATGAATGTCCAATGTACTCATGTCAATCAACTTGTGATTTGAGGTGATACTAAAATGAAGTTCACGTGATCTGAGAGGGAATCAGGCTAAGGTAGTATGGGAGCTAGATCCCAACAGAAACTCCATCATATCATACTAACTCAGCTGCTTTCGTGATAAATATTCCGATGACTGTATTTCACCTCAAATTTGCTCAGTCAAAAATGGACTTTCAGATTCACATAAAGACTTTAAAACGACACTATTGAAGTTCTTCTGAAATTAATCAAAGGTCACAAAAATTTATCATGTGACAGAATCAAGCAAAATGTGTCACTTTACGCCTTAATTTTAGGTGAAATACAGTAACTAACTACGCTAATGGTACATAGCACAATGACCCATGAGCACGACTCGTTTTTCTTTACTATATCTTATCGCAAGCGCTTTGGCCATTTACACAACACAGTTTCCTCGCTACTGACCTTGTTGTCTCTCTACCTCCCCCTGTAGCGAAAGGTCCTCGTTCCGCTTCCAAATGTAACCGACACTTACGATCCCAAGTTGTGGCCTAGTCATCGCCCGTCTAAAATTCTGATCCTTGCATAAACTGAATGCATCATCATGCATCTCTACGAACCGTATTCTGATGTAAGCAACCTCTCTCGCCACCACAACGTATGGGGCCATTGTTTGGATCATTTCGCAATTACAAAATTTTCTCTCAAAATGTTTCATTCAATCCAGCCTAGATTCAACCTTTTGAACTGTTTACGACGAATTGGAAAGCCTTACTTTTCGTCCGTGACGGGTTTTCCATTAAATTTTGGCAAAACCGGTCTACCATAGTTTTCACTCTTATATAAGACGTTGGCAAATCCTCAGCTCAGAGATCCGCCAAGATGGGGACACCGTCAGTCCCCGTGGTACTGGGGTTCCTCTTCATGACAGCCAGTGCCAGAAGTTTCACTCCTGGTGGCCGGGTCAGCTGTAACCAGCCCAGTAACGTCTCCTGGTCAGTGTACGACTTCAACATGGAGGACATCCTACAGACGAAGATACAGAAGCTATCTGACTACAGAGGAGAAATTCTGCTCATTGCCAACACGGCGACTTACTGAGGTCTAACACCGCATTACATCGGACTGAATGCACTACAGTCCGAGTTTGGCCACCAGGGTTTCCGAGTTTTGGGTGTACCGTCTAATATCTTTAACCAGGTATATGTAATATAGTCACTTAATTGGATTATTACGAGTTTGGGGCGTACCGTCTATTTCTTTAACTAGGTGTATATAACGTTGTCACTTGGGATACTAGGGTTTTGGGCGTACCGTCTAGTATCTTTAATCAGGTATACATGTAACATAATCATTTGGGATATTACCAGACACTACTAGACACTACGAGCTTGGGACGTACCATCTAATATCTTTAACCAGGTATATAGAACAGTCACTTGGGATATTACGGGCTTAGGACGTACCATCTAATGTCTTTAATCAGGTATATATAATATTGTCACTTGGGATATTACGGCTTTGGGCGTACCCTCTAGTATTTTTAATCAGGTATACATATAACATAATCATTTGGGATATTACCAGCCTGGGACGTACAATCTAATATCTTTAACCAGGTGTATAAAATATTGTCACTTGGGATAATACAAGCCTGGCGCGTACCGTCTAATATCTTTAACCAGGTATATATAATATACATAAATATGAAATTCTGTGCCCGATGACACAAAACAATTACCACACCGGCATCATATATATCGTTAATATCTGCTGACATGGTAGTTACAATAAACAGCTTTGAGAAATTCCAACTGAAAGTCAGATACACTGCATTAATTGCCCACTTATCTCATATAAGGAAAACTATATTTCAGGTAATTTTTATCATCAGTTACTATGGTTATGGATAACAACAATAGTATCCAAGCGCCAAGCTATAAAATGTTAAATCCAGTTTTATACCGCATGAGACACCACAGTCTGTGTTACCACCTGTCTTCTGGATCGGACGTTTGTGGACGCATTTTAGGTCATATCGAAAGAAAATTTCTTCTTAATTCATTGTGCAACTGTGTAGACCTATAAATGTATATTCAGGAAGAGCCCGGATGGAACGGCACAGAGATCCTGCTCGGTGTGAAGTACGTCCGCCCTGGAGGAGGTTTTGTCCCGAACTTTCCCATGTTCGCGAAAGTAGACGTCAACGGACAGAACCAGCATCCTCTGTACGCATATCTGAAGGTAAATCTCTCCTTACTTTGCTCACAAAAGTAGATGTCAACTGGCAGTACCAGCATCCTCTGTACGAATATCTAAGCGGAAGTCCCTCTTTGCTGCGCTGGCAAGAGTAGACGTCAACTGGCAGTACCAGCATCCTCTGTACAAATATCTAAAGGTAAGTCTCTCCTTGCTATGCTTACAAGAGTGGACGTCAGTTGGCAGTACCAGCATCCTCTGTACGAATATCTAAAGGTAAGTCTCTCCTTATTGTGCTCGTAAGAGTAGTCATCAATTGGCAGTACCAGCATCCGCTGTACGAATATTTAAATGTAAGCCTGACTTTACTATAATCGCAAAAGTAGTCAACGGCGAGTACCAGCATCACTTTTATGAATATCTAAAGTTACATGTGTACGTCTACCTTTACAATATTCACAAAAGGAGACCTCAACGGGTTATATACGGATCCTCTGTACGAATATCTAACGGTAAGTCTGTCTTAATTATGTTCGCAAAAATAGACGTCACCTGAAAATACAGTATCACCTGCACGAGTACTTAAAGACACCCTAATTAGGTCTAGTGGACGTCAACAATGGAATACCAGCATCCCTTGTATTGCGAACATTTAAAGGTAGGTCTAACTTTACTACATCTATGTTCGTAAGAGTGAACGTCAACGGGGGAATACCAATATCTCTTGCACGAGTGTTTAAAGATGTAGTGTACGTCTAACTTTACTGCATCTATGTTCATAAGGATAAAGGGTACATTTGTCTGAATTCACTGTGTTTATATCAGTAAAGCTCTATGAGTAACCCCTTGTAGCAGCAATCCTGTATGAAATCTTGCGCTTTTGCAGTAGATCTTTACGGGAACGACCTGTATACAATTATTTACCGGGGGAATGCCATAGTTAAACAGTGTAGAAGTTTTCGGGATATATGATCAACAAGTGACAAGGGTGACTTAAACATCATTCCCTCCAGGAATCTGCAGGTTCACCCGGAAGCAATTTCACAATAGGTGAGTTTCGAGTTCGATCTTGAAAAGTCACATGATACAGTATTACTTTTAATACCTTCAGTGACAAAGGGTTCGATCTCAAACCTCACCTGTTGTACCTAACAAAGGCTGTACAAACTAAACTTTCCAATCATTTTCCAACCTTCAGGATCCTCGAGGTTCAAATTGATTTTATAATTGTGAACTATTAACAAGTAACAAAGGCGCATAAATTTAATTGTCGTTGCAAGAACCTACAAGATTCTCCAAGTTCGAATTCATAATTGTATATGCTTATATCATGAAATCAGGGACGCACCAACGCTATGGAAATTCGGGATCATCCAGGTGTAATTTGATAACTGTATCCGCTTACCCCGGACCGTACAAACGTCCTGAACCATAATTCTTTAACGTATGGCTTGACAAAGGTTTCTTAGCATGGGGCTGGTATCACATTATTGTTTTGTTGCATGGCCGCCAATGCAAACATTTTATGTAAAGCCTATACAACATCCATTATCGCTATTTGGGATTTACATTTGCTGGATAGTAAGTCACTCTGTCGGTCCATTTATCCGATAACACTGTTTATTAAATCATTTTCTAAATGACAATCATCAGTCCTCTTGTATTTGTAGGCGTATCTAACTTTTCTATTTCAACTGCGACTAATATAGCAATTATATTAGATCCAGATTCCAATTTATAAAGATTACATATTTATCGCTGCAGCTCTTTTGTCCACCGACGTCTGACTACTTCCGTCCAGGGCTGTATTACTCTCCAATCATGGTGAACGACGTCCGCTGGAACTGGGAGAAGTTTCTGGTAAACCATCATGGCCGTGTCGTCTATCGCTACCATCACCCCATGGAGCCAGTCAAGTACATACGGGATGACATCATAGCTCTTCTGGCTCAGAGAGACAACGAGCTCGGCACCACGGCCAAACCAACCGCAGATGGTGGCGCTGTAGTCGTGGGATAGAAACGAATCAAACCACCTTTTGTTCATCTTATAAATACTAGTAGATGAAATATCTAAACTGACTGAACTGACTGCGGTTATTCGTATATGTTGTCCCCTTATAGTATACATATTAAGTCGCAAAAGTCCCCGCAACACCTAATAGCAGACTGAATGACGGGAAAGTTATAAACAGCCAATGGCTGCAAGCTTTCGCTCGATGGATACTGTCACATCGAGGTTCTTGTGCATTCAGCCTCGATGTGGGCCGTGTCAGTCTGCTTGTTTGATTCTCTCCGATGTTTTCATCGATTGAATATTGCATATCAGAGTGGGGTTTGATAAAACAACTTAGTGTGTAATAAAGCTCATAATTTGTCAGAAAACATGTTTAGCGCCTACATGTTGTGTGCTTTTTCTGTGTTTGTGTTTGTTTTGGGCATAATAAATTTTTTTTTTTTTTGATTGGTGTTTGATTGGGGAAACCCACGACCATCCGCGGGTTGCTGACATAAAATATATTTGAGAAAATGACTTACATATACAACTGTCCTTAATGTCCCAAATAATCAATATTTAATGAATTGTTATTCATTACAGCAACCCGACAAAAATACGAACAAACAAAACAATCTTGCAAAATTTTACAAAGTTAGCATAACAAGCGATGTTATCTCGTTTCTCGTTCAATACTTGCAAGAAAATGACGTATTTATGTGTATATACTGGACTGCACACATCAGTCTAGCATATATGTACACGTTTGAATTAATTTAAATGTGTTGACAGGTCAATAAGCCATACTGAACAATAAATGTCCATTTGAAAAACAAACTTTGAAGATGTGCCTGCCATTACATCGGAAATCGAAACGAATAGTTGAAGATGAACGCAGTCGGAGCTGGTCGAATAATAGGGGGCAATAAGGGCTATTCTGTGCATGTATGCAGTGTTTGCATAGTCTCAGCCGGAAGGCCTGTTACCCGACCGTGTAACAACCAGGCAGTTCACCCCTGCAGGCGGAATATAATAGACGTGGCTAGGGAAATTATAGGCAATCAATGTTCGAGGGAAATACCACGGGTTGTTTAATCTATCTATGTATACATATCAGAGCAACCTGTTGCTGTTACAGAGCAGCTGACAGTATAAAAGTTAATACACGAGACGTTATTAAACCGAGATTGTGACAATACTGTGCAGTGTGAAGGCTACGTAGTAAGCGGAGAACAGGGAAGACAGGGATGGTGGGGAGCACGGACAGCACCCCTCTCATGACTGTCCTTCTGACTCTGGTTGTGACCGGTGTGACAGGGGCAGGGATGTTCTCATCGTGCCCCCATACCCCCGGGATGAAGTCTGTCTACGAGCACTCGGTGCTCAGCCTAGATGAAGCCCGTAACATCAGTCTATCGGAGTATAGCGGTCGAGTATTACTGCTCGTCAACGTGGCGACATTCTGAGGTAATTAAAGAAAACATATGTATCTGTGTAACATTCAGTCCTCACCGAAAGTCCTCTTCGGTGAACACATCGGCAAATTACATGAACTGTCCTTTGCCTGTTTGAAAACACTGGTTGAGTCATTTCAAAGTTTCCACAAATTAGTTTAAAAAACGCTCGGTCAAACTGTGTGAAAACCAGGAGGAATTCGAATTATATGTACGAATGCGGCTTGCCAGGTCACCATGCATCTTTGATTGAGCAACCAATCACAAATTTTGACCGCTTGAGCATCATTTATTATTTTTTTTTTTATTCATTAAGTGTTGTTGAACGTCATAAGCAGTGAATTTTCACTTTTACCATGGAGGTCATGTTTAGGCAGCAATATAGCAGTCAAGTCATAGTTTTTCAATTTTCTTTTTCATATAATCATATTTCATGTTTTCAATCAAACCAAACAACTCGTGACGTCACCTAAGCCCAGTTTCACGAACCTCTCCTAACGATAGGAGCTCGCAACTACGATTAGGACGTAATGCTGAGGGTTCCTTGTGAAACTGGACCACAGGCCTCACACAATGTCGTTCGCTCCAGTGGCGCAAATGGCATTTCGTGACCGAAATAAACCCATTACAAAAAGTCCATTTATTGCAAAGCCATACACACGTACTCTGGTTGTTTAAACTGTTCTCGTCAATTCATACGAGAGGTAGAGACTTGCACCATATTCTCCGCTGAATATGCCTGGAGTCTTGTTGAAATGGCGTCAGAATTAATAACACAAAGTGGAGGAACATACAGCCTATTTACATTTATCTTACAGAGAACCATTGTAGTCCCACAATGCCTTATTGAAACAAATTCTTCTTATTTTAACAAGAGTTGCAGTTTCACTCACTGATGAAAAAAATATTTCAAAGAGGCTGCAGTAGCATGTCCATATCATGAGAATTAAGTCAATAATTGTAATATATTTAAATAGGAGTGCTAACTAACCAGAATGCCATGTAGTCATTCGAAGAAGTACAAGGATTTCCGACCTAATAGTAAAAGTCAAACGATATTTATATTCAGAGGTACGTCATTGAACTTCCGTACTTATTTGGCATATATATTTTGGTGAATGAAAATATTCCAATCATATGTTCAGTTTTATTTTTTTAGGTTGGCATTAAAGTCCATTTGTGGATTCGATGATCCACAAACTTTTTTTTCGCCCATATCTAATATCGGAAGAGCTTGTTATGTATAATACATACACTACACCAGTAAACTTTACAAGAATTTCTGCCAATTATATGGTGAATTCAATAACGGTCGAAGTTGGTTTCGCATCACTTGTAATCACTTGTATGTAATCGGTCACTGCATGCAGTGTGCTGGACTGAATAGTGATAGTCACTCCAGACGACTGTAGGCTTATACATAATTGATACAGATACATTCGCTATAATTATACATACTTTATACATCCACACGTCTGTTGATTGGTCTTTGCAGGCTTCACCCCTCAGTATTATCAACTGAATGCACTCACTGACACTCACCCAGACGATGACTTCGCCATCGTGGCTTTCCCTTGTAACCAGTTCGCACATCAGGAACCCGGCGAGAACCGGACAGAAATCCTGAATGGTCTCAGATATGTAAGACCCGGGAAAGGTTTCATACCCGGCTTTGATATCATGATGAAGATCGAAGTCAACGGCCCAAAGGAAGATCCATTCTACACTTATATAAAGGTTTGTGACTGATTCACATATTTAGAGATACACGTAGGCCTACAATGCTTTATGATAAATCTAACTCAACTTGACTTTACTCATCTTTATCTTTAAGTATCGCCAGCATGCATATGATTCAAATAGGCTTATACCGTTTTACCTCTTTCATTCATTCCATCGCAGCAATAGGCAGAGAATTTATTATAAATAAAGCGCACTATACAGGCTAGTTCCTTAAAGATAGACCTTCCAAAACTGAAGTAACCATCAACAGAAAGGCCACTATTCCTAAAATAACATTTACCATGTTTTATTCTCTTTCACAAAATGATTCAGTAAAGTATAGGACTCTTATAGTAGGTTTCAACACAACGGCGATTGACCATTCTTCACTGTAAACATTTAGGGTAGCTATTTTGCATATATATTAGAACCTCATAACATACAGTACTTGAATAAAGTATACAAGAATTTCATTCATATGTGAACATAGGTGAACAGTAAAAAAAGAAGAATTTAATTGTGAACTATATATTAAAACAATTATTCCCATTCGCCAACGAGAAACAATGAATAACAATGAAAATATAGATCACAGAATGAATCCCCCAATTAGATAACCCTATATTCTCTTCACTGTTTACAGACTTCCTGTCCCTCTCCGACCGCCACAACCTATGACAGGGGAGAATCTTTCTGGACGCCCATCAAGGTCAATGACATCTCGTGGAACTTCGAGAAGATTCTCGTGGACAGAACGGGACGGCCTCGCTTTAGATTTCTGCCGGATGTTGAACCAAATGACATCCAAGACATGATTAACGTCCTGCTGGCACAACCCAGCCCTGCCAGAGAAGCAGAACTTCTATCTAACGCATTAAAAACCCTTGACAGCGTACTCAAAGACAGAACAGCTTCCAAACATGGCGCATCGGAACCATAGCCAACGAAAGATACCCACAAAGCAGTTGAATATATCTATGGAAGATATCTGCGAATTTAGGAACATATGTCACACATTCGATCAATAGTCATGCCTGTTGAGATTTCTTCACTGCCTGGACAGCATGAAGTCAATAAACTCAAATTGTAGGCCTATATATACATGTACCAGAGCAGAAAACAAAATGTTGAACACTGTTACATAATAGTGCATGGTATCATAATGACCCTTTCATTCCTGCGAGATATGAAGATGTGATAAACTCCACCACTTGGCCAAAAATGACGAATCCTTTAAAACCATGGAGAAAATGGATTAAGGATTTTGACGATCCCGACTTCTGATTGGCTCCGTGCATTCAGCCAATCACTGGTTGGAGAAGATCCACGTTGTGGTGGAGTTTATTCATGGCAGATATCACATGAAGGTCAAGGGTCATTTTGGCACCAGTGCACCCCAAGTCACACATATACTGTCAAGTAAAGACGCCTGAGTCACATGATTTATGTTATCACATGTACATTCGTGTCACTTAATTTTGTCCTCAACTGGAAATTGAATTTCAAGCTATGAATGTGAAATAAAGTGAGTGACTGTGAAGTTTACGATAGCATCACTCCATGTCTCGTGAAAAAGTTGTGCGAAATGCCCAAGTGATGTAACAAGTATTATGAAGTAAAAATCATCCAAGAAATTCTTTTCTTAGCTGACGAACTCAGCTATGTTGTGTTTGACTTTTTCGATAAAAACAACCCATGTCGGGCTTAAGCACAACAAAAAACCCCCCAAAGACTTTATATTAAGCAGTTTACTGAGCGCAATAAGTTAAGTGAAACCGGGCCCAGTAAGTTTTACAACAGCTAAAGAATTAGTAGACCATCTGACGGAAAACAATATGTACAAGTAAATAAATGTTGAAGTAAGATGTGGATTACTCGGTTCAATGCCGTGTCTGTTTCACCCTTCACTTCGGATTGTCATCTGTATTTATATTATATATAGAAGCCTATTGAGGAGAGTATGTGTTTTCCAGACCATGATCTTACCATGGCTAAGATATGACAATATCTGCTGAAACTGTCGTTCTATTTTTATATCTTTAGTTATTCATTTGATTGGAGTTTTGCGTCGTACTCAACAATATTTCACTTATACAACGGCGACCAGTATTAGGGTGGAAGGAGACCGGGCAGAGCCCGGGGAAGCCCATGACCATCTGCAGGTTGCTAGAAGACCTTCCCACGTGCGATTGTAGAGGAAGCCAACATGTGTAGGCTGTCGTTCTTTCAAATAGGTAATATGTGCCGCCATTCGGTGGTCATGAGTTGATCCCTGATCTTTAATGATTGAACTCCTCGGGTAAAACACCAACACCATTTGCGTATCGTACCTAAATCAGCAAACTTCTTGCAAAGTCATTTAAACATCATACTTTCAACAGCAAACTTTTTACACACCATTATGAGCATAATACCTGTAATATGACAACAATTTAAGCATCATACTTTTAATGGCACTCTTGTTGTAAAGCGCTTTCCGCCATAATGCCGGTCGCTGTCGCACACGTGAAATATTCTTGAGTATATGCACGGCATAAAATGCCAATCAAACAAACAACTCTGTAAAGGAAGATAAGCACCAAGCTTTGAACATTATGCTTATCTCAAAGCAATGATATCACCACGCATGTAGAACTACGTTCATATGTCATTTAAATTACAGTACAATACGACCCTGACATATTGAAAGCTGTCTCTATCACGTGTCCCTGAGTTAACTTAACGATCTCACACTGACAGTTATACAACTGCATGTTGAATTATCTAATTCAAACAACGTATTTGGACATATGTGTCAGTTGGAAATCAATATATAAACAAAGGTGTGTTTGAACCTATTATCTGGAGTCAGCTGATGTCTTTGTAGACAACCACATCTGTTCACATGAAGATGCCATGTATACTTCATGTTACTCTCGATCTCACTAATTCTTTTAAAAAGCTGGGTTGAACCTGGTAATCCTGGTGGATAACAGCTGGCCTCCGCTAAATGGTTCTAACAATCACGAAGGTCGCTATTTCGATAAAAACTTTAATTTTTATTTAATATTCTGCAATAATCAATTTAATTTTGAAATATTTGTTTTAACGTATCAGTGAGCTGTCAAATCTTCTCAATTTCAACTAAAACAGTCCAAAAATAAGCGTTTAAATCACGCTGGAAATGTTTCAGTAACATCAAAACAGATTTTGTGAAAGGGCTAACAATACTAATGCTTTGCATTGCTTGAATGAGGAATTGTAGTGGACGACCAACAAGTTGTTCCACTTGAATGGTCAACGTACAAAAAGACCATCTATAACCTTAGATGGTGAAAGGCAGTGCAATGCTGGATGTCACCTGTACTCAAAAGCAACGGATGAGATAATCACATGTTACTCGAAGTCATTTGACTGCTTAGTATACCGATTCATTTGCAGGATTCTGAGAAATTCTTAGTCAGGTGTTTTGATGCTGTTGGGATGGTAACCTACGTGTAAATAGGATGATATCCACTGTAAACAGTTTCAGCACCAACAGTTATAATTTGTGATCATTATTTGCATCTAAAAATGGGAATTTTTCAGGCTAATTTTAGGGCCATACAAGATACTTGTTTATCTGTTTTATTGGAGTTAATACCCATACCTCCTATTATATTTCCTTTACATGTATTTATTTATTTGATTAGTGTTTTACTCCGTACTCAAGAATATTCCCCTTATACGGCAGCATTATGGTGGGAGGAAACCGGGCCGAGTCCGGTGACAGGCTCCTGTGTCTTTGCACCGCGGTGGAGTGCACACCACCTTCGGCCACGGAGGCCTCTCCTCTACATGTAGGCCTATATTACGGCTTTAAAGGATTTGAGTGGAGGAAAACTAACAATAAATAAATCCATGACCTCCATTAGTCACTTGACAAGGTAACCTTCTGACTTGTAGCACAAAGTATACAGATAGTGCATAGTGTGGGATTAGTGTGGTTCCCTGACCTATCAGGGAGAGGGAACCAGTCAAACTGAGGGATGGGATAAGAGGAACTGTCAGCTCGAGAGAAGTGACATTCAAAATATCACTTTTATCATTCCCAATCCCACAACATACAACATATGTTTTATTATACCGAAAAAACAGTGTATCTTAGTCAAGATAAAATGCATCTATCTCTACAAAATGTTAGGCATTATTGAAGTTACTATTGTAGGCCTACTAATGATGATCAGGAGGTTGGTGTATAAATACATATATGCTGGTTCACGATTTATTTATGATGATAATTTTTAGAACACTACGTGTTTGCATCAATAAATAATGTAATTAACCATATAGGCTCAAACAAGGCCTTATTTACAAACGGTATTTTTTACACTAACCAATTAATGATTTGCAAAAGTACATCTATCAAAAAAGTAAACAGGGCATGTGGAGGCAAAATACGAAAATATGAATATCCCGAAGGAATAATGTTAACACATTTTTTTTCAAATTTTATCACTGTTTCAAAAAACTGTTTTAAATTTGTGACAATGGCGAGTGCCAGCGGAAGCCCTGATTATAGGAGAATTATAAGCGAGCTCCCGATATACAGACTCGGCGGTCAGCAGACAATACTCGGGACAAACTAAGATTTTCAAGGAGTTTCCAGGAGTATTTGTCTTTTTAAGGACTTACGAGTACTTGAAAATGAAATTGTATCTTTTAAGGACTTTCAAGGACTGTGCGCACCCTGCTATATCATATAGATATGTATGCACTTATAATTTATAAACCTCAATCTTCTGTCTATTGGGGGTGGGGGGGGGGGGGGGGGGGGGGCGCAATGACCCAGGAGCCTCTCACCAATGCGGTCACTGTAAGTTGAAGTCCAGCTCATACTGGCTTTGTCTTCCAGTTGTGAGTTTTCCAGCCCAATTTCCTATCACCAGAATGCTGGCCGCCGACGTGTACCTGAAATACTCTTCAGTAGGGCGTAAAAACACCAATCAAATAAGGAATAAAATTCTATATATAGAAATAATACTTGTTTTCATAAATCTGTTATACCTGAAAAGATTAAAATGCAGAAATACAAAGAAGGTAGCATTTCCATAGCACACATCTTTTAAGATTAATTTATGCATACATTTATTTTAGCTGAAAAGAGGGTATGTAGGCCTAATTACCCCACTAATCTTCATAATTCAGTATATAAGCCGTTTGAGTACGTTTCCGTCTTCGTAATCCATCCAATCCTATTTTTATATTAACCACCGGTCGCGAGACCAGACGTCGGAAAAAATAACAAAGTGAGATAACTGCCATGGAATCAACGGGCGTGATCGTTTGATATTTCCTCGTGAACGTGGGACAATACTTTGTGAGAGTGACGCTGCATTCCTTGAGCGCGTAATCGTTGTACATCATGTTTTGCGAAATATCATGTGACCGTCCATCGACCAATGGAAACGGAGAATCACCCTATAAGGCATAACAACATAGGATGTAGGCATTAGGAAGAAATATAAACAGAAGACCTATGTACTTCTCCATCATTCTAACAAAGATTTTTCCATTTATTAACAGGTTTTCTAAAAACAATCACATTTATCCAACACAAGTGAACAAGCCAAAGTAAAAAATATCTGCAGATCTCAGATGAATTCGGGGGAAATCTCCAAACTGACAAAGTTATATTCTAGACACTTCACAAAATTTACATGTAGATTTGTGAAAAAAAGTATCTACTTAATTATAAAATGGAAAAAAAAATACAATCCTGTAGAAGATTATTTTACACAGATGTATGCCCACATACAGATTCTGTGGTATGAGTGTGGCTAATGAGAGAAAACAGAACAATTAGACAACCGTGTGTGGTGAAGTTTAAATGATCCTACCACGAACACCGGATATCCAACATACTTATACTGAGGCAGGCAGCATTAAACCATTTACCCAGGGAAGATAACGGATGGTTTGGACCACATACAATGGTCAGCCTAAACCCGGAAAAGTCTTATCAAGGTAACATTGTTTACAGTCATATATTATGGCAGTTAAATCAACCAGGGTACAGACCTGTTTATTACACAAACTGCTAGTATCATATTACCACTGACCATGACCTTTCTACAAGATTCTTCTTCATAATATATTACTTTCTCAATGAATGCGGCTACTGAGATTACTTTGTACAAACACATGAAACTTAAACAAAACACACGCAAGGGATGAACCTTTGTAGTTTTAATAATGCCAGTGATAAAACTAGAATGGTATGATAAAAATGATGTACAGTAGGATGTATATAGTTTACATGGGCAGGAACCCAACCCAAAACATATATAATCAATGGATAATACAGAGGAAACGAAGGTGTGGGTCCCTGACCAGAATGTACAATAGAAAACAGGGACAGAATGGTTACAGAACAAAAGCACCAATCCATTAACAGAATACTGGATAAGGCTGGGAGATAACTGAAAGCATCTTCACATATCTAACAGATAAAATAATTAAGAATTCACTTGTTATTGATTAATTTCCAAATATACACATGGATTAACGGGATTAAAGAAATCATCAAACACCTCTCGTATTTCACTAACTTAGCATGTTTTAACCGGCCTTAGGGAAATTTTTAATTACCTGTGGCCAACATAATCATCTAAATCTGCCTGGATATCATCTGGATTGTGCGAATATTTGTGATTGCCAATGCCTGACAGGACCGGATCGTACCGCTATATATAACAACTGCTTGGAGCTAAATCTAGCAAACATGGACCACATATATACATATACGTATGTGTATAGAATCATAACAAGACATATCACAGTTTGCACAGAATAACAAGGTACCAGTCACAGCTTCCACAAAATAACAACGTACCAATGACAGAAGTTCCCAAGATACCTGGATTGAAGAGGTTTACACAAATCCATCAGATTGTTAGAACATGAAGGACATTTCTCACTTACTGTTACCGCTGATGTATGGATGTGAATAAATGATCTTGGCATGACAACATTAGGAACACTTCTATCAAGTCATAAAATATTCATAACACAAAGTTGTTACTAGAAATTTCTCATCTCTAAGATGAGTAACAACCAGCTCTCAAACTTTTGGCTGACTTCATAGCAAATATGCATCAATATACCAATAATTAACACAGGAATACACCTCTCCCATGTCCTTTACAAAAATATGCAAATCAGATATATTCTGTTATAATTAACAAACTTTCTATTTACAGGTAATTTTCAAGAAAACTACACAGTGTCTGTGTATTTGTTAAGTACAACTTTCCATAACTTTGCATTACATGAAAGGCAGCATTCATTTAGACAAAATTAAAATGAATGTATCTGTATATATACACAAACCATGTATTTACAACTCCATGGCATCCTGTACACATTGAACTCTCTTGCTTCAGTGAAATAAAATCTAGTTTAGTTGGGTTATCTCCCTCCCTGTATTTTAAATGTTTCACTTGTGAAAGCATCTATAGAAGCCCTCTAATTACCGATGGCCTACTTCACCGTAGCGATTGGCCGAAGTAAGTAATGATTAACTATAAAGAAAGAAAGAAAAAGAAGAAATTGTGTAAATACACACTTTTCTTCTCTCCCTTGTGGCATCAATGATGTATACATAGCAGGTGATGACAAGAATGGCACTATAAATGGTACTATCTTTACACTAGCTGAGACATGAAAAGCACTTTTAAAAATGAAGATGAAAAAAATGAAATGAATGATAGTACTCTGACTAAACAAAAATATTTCAAAAATGCTTCACAGTTATCATACAAAGAAAGATTCTGAAAAACCAATGACAGTACACATACATCTAATTTAACATTGTGATATCACACAGTTGGCTCTACTAAACCCTATGGCTCTGACTGAAAATGAAGTGCAGACTGTAAGAGTACATCTAATTTAACATTGTGATATCACACAGTTGGCTGTACTAAGCCCTATGGCTCTGACTGAAAATGAAGTGCAGACTGTAAGAGTACATCTAATTTAATATTGTGATATCACACAGTTGGCTGTACTAAGCCCTATGGCTCTGACTGAAGATGAAGTGCAGCCTGTAAGAAATCTTTTACTCGTCTACAGTCATCTACGTCAGCATTTACTATGCACGTTATCAGCGTGTACTTATCTCAATTAAAAACTAACTTTAAAGCCCAAACTTAAGCCAAACCTATATTTCAAGTTGACTACAGACCAAGTTATGACCTGGAACCAGAAGATTAAATATGAATACACATACATTGAACATGGATGCCAATATGAACTTGTCAATAAATATCACAAACAATACTTAACTTTCTTCATTTTCTGTCCATCAACGAAAAAGTCAAATGCAAAAAAGTAAAAATGTCTGTCTCTGAAATATCGTCTGAAAAATGTTATCATAGAGCAAATATTGTAGACAAAAGCAACTCGAGAAAAAACAAGAAAGAATCTATGAAAAATTTAAAATAAAATTATTATGTTTGAAATCATTGTGGAGAAATACAAACTCAAAATGCGTATTTGTCAACTAACAATACCCAGTTTGGTCTGGGGCAAACAAAAAAAGGTTCAACATAATTGTCAATTATCTTAACACAAGTTACAATTTCAGAATGACCGTCCAAACACTCTATCACTTCATGCTGCACACCATGATCATCTACATAGGCAGCGTATCAAAGTTCAGTCAGCACCCTGGAAGGTTTATTGATGACATTCCATGACCACAAGTGCTAGTTTGTTTCCAGAAGATGTAGCCTGTCAGCTGACAGCTACACTGCTGACAAGGGGGTATATTTGGACAGGAGTTCTCCACAAGATGTACATGTAGCCTGTCAGCTGACAGATGAGCTGCTGACGAGGAGGTGTACTTGGACAGGAGAGTATCCAGATGTAGCCTGTCAGCTAACAGCTACACTGCTGACAAGAGGGCATATTTGGACAGGAGTCTCCAGAAGATGTACATGTAGCCTGTCAGCTGACAGCTAAGCTGCTGACGAGGAGGTGTACTTGGACAGGAGAGTCTCCAGATGTAGCCTGTCAGCTGACAGCTACACTGCTGACAAGAGGGTATATTTGGACAGGAGTCTCCACAAGATGTACATGTAGCCTGTCAGCTGACAGCTAAGCTGCTAACGAGGGTGATATACTTGGACAGGAGCGCTTCCAGAAGACGTAGCCAGTCAATTGACAGCTAAACTGCTGACAAGAAGGTATAGTTGGACAGAGAGCTTCCATAAGACGTAGCCTGTCAGGTGACCGCTACACTGTAGACGAGGGGGGGGGGTATACTTGGACAAAGAGAGCTTCCATAAGATGCAGCCTGTCAGCTGACCGCAATACTGCTGATGATGGCGTGTACTTGGACAGGAGAGCTTCCAGAAGACGTAGCCTGTCAACTGACAGCTAAACTGCTGACAAGAAGGTATAGTTGGACAGAGAGCTTCCATAAGACGTAGCCTGTCAGGTGACCGCTACACTGTAGACGAGGGGGGTATACTTGGACAAAGAGAGCTTCCATAAGATGCAGCCTGTCAGCTGACCGCTACACTGCTGAGGATGGTGTGTACTTGGACAGGAGAGCTTCAAGAAGACGTAACCTTGCTTTGATTTGCTGCAAATACAGAAGACCAGTTTTAACTTTTAAACATTGGCCATTAAGTTCTATACAAAAGAAAGTACATATACATAACAGTCAAAATAGCGAAAACTTTTGTAAAAAGTTGTGTGGTCTCGCCTGATTGAAAAGGTGGGCAGAACATCTGTCACTACATCATACATGCATAAGTCAGTATTACAGATATTATTCTTAACCTGTTATTCAAATTCAACTGTAAACTTACTTTGTATTCAAAATATTCTTGAAAGAATGGTTCACGGTCTTCCTTCTGGGCTTTCCTGCAGCAAATTGTACATTAATAATTTAAAAATTGAAGTCAGTATTGCAGAAATAAGAAGTCGTGGCTAATGTAAGATTTTAAAAGATTACTGGATCCAAAAAGACCTTTTAGTAAAAATCTGAAATGCAGCAAACTGATTTTGCTTGTCTGTTTATGCTCATGTAAAAATATGTAAAAGAAAGTATAATGTGCAATAGGCTGCAAAATCGGATAAAACACAACAACAAAAAAACAAAACAAAAAACAACCATGCACATTGTCCAATGCCAAATAATTAATTTCAAAACCATCTCTATGCACCTTTTAATTCAGAATCTTTACTTTACCTGCCACTTTGGTGAAAAAAATCATCTTCAAATTCCTTCAGCACTTTTCTTAACCTCTTCTTATCCTGTCTTGCCTTCTGTAATTCATTCTGTAGTTCAACACTACATGGAAGGAAGGGAAAAATTCACCCAATAAGTATGAGATTACTGAGTGAAGACAGCAGAGAAGGCTTTGTAGAGGATAATATCTATCCTGTAATATGCCAGACTATCAGATTACATACACTAGCAGAAATTCTTCACAAATTTCCCTTTCTAATGACACACGCAAATAAAAGTAAATCAGAATAGAAAGTATGCTCTTTTCTACATAATTTATGTATTTGTAATTTACACGTACATCAGTCTACTCTAATGAGATCACTGAGTGATGTTTCCCATAGTACATGTTCATAGTTGTATTAACTTAGTAGGATTTTCCAAAATGTATTCTACGTCACACAAATTTGAATATTTCTGTCCATTCACAAAAAAAAAAAAAAAAAAATACAATCACAAAACCATAAATCTGAGAACGTTCAATGAAACTTAGTGTATTCTATTTCTGATTTCAAAACTTTAAACTTGAAGAATACATTGTTCTTCCCTTTCCATGTAACAATATAAGTTAAAACTTTCACAGAATCCTGTAATTTGCAGCAGGAACTTACGTGGACAGCTCATGAAGATTTGACTCTCCCATTATATTTTCCCCACTGTCAGACGTCTCCTCCAGAACTTTCCTTTTGACTTTAGGTGAATCTCGCCGCTCTATTGTTATTGGCCTGATGGTATCCCGTAGTAAGCCCATATCTCTGGTAACCATGAATTCTGAGGTTCCATACTCCTCACCAGTGTCCTCATCCTCGTCATCACCAGTTGGAATACGGACATCCTATCATCAGACACATACACATCAGTTATTTCCTATATTCAGTAAATCACACAGGAATATTCCTGAAGGCCTGCAACCATTGCTGGAATATGTAAATGATGTGATTGGTGCTGAAGACAGATTCATCAGCCTTATGGGAAACTGGATGGTGTCTTAATATGTAGAACAAAATGACTCCTTTTTTGTACCAATGTTTAAAGTGCTGAGGATAAATGAGGTAGTATATTCCAATTAATTTCTAAATTTCTGATATAATTTGCATAAAATGTCAAAACATAACAAACACGCAAAATCAGCCAGAATTCTCAACACGCACGTAGCCACTCTAGGAACTTTTGCAGGTGTCTGAGTGCGTATGATGAAATTCTAGCCATGGTAAAGGTGGTAAAAATTTTCACAGAGCAGGAATATTTACCCATTTGGGTCCTGTATGTCCTGTGCTGGGCTGGAGTTCAAACGGCAAGTCCTCAGGCACAGTCTGCAGTTCAGCTTCTCGGGGCTGGAGAACAAAACAAAATTTATTTATTTATTTGATTGGTGTTTTACGCTGTACTCAAGAATGTTTCAGTTATACGATGGCAGCCAGCATTATGGTGGGAGGAAACCGGGCAGAGCCCGGGGAAACCCACAACCATCCGCAGGTTGCTAGCAGACCCAAAAACAAAATAAATTCTCATCACCCTTAACTGATGTAGGAGAATCTGTGAAACATTAACTGTACTCCAAGTTTAAATAATGTGTATTGTTTTCTTTTTTTTGCTTTTTATTTCACTTCACTTAAAATCAGATTCATGAAAATGACCTCTGATGTTAACATCTGTAGGATAAGTAGAATATGGATTACTTACAGACATAGGTTTTGTCAGCATCCTCTTAATGGTTCTGTACCTGTCATACAGAGGGCGCATCAGGTCCTTTTCTTGTCTTGAAGCCTGACAGAAGAAAATGAGTTTGCATGTCATATGAACACCTTTTCATTGATAGTGTGATTGGAACTTACACTTGTACACTGTGAAGGCATTCACTTATAAAACTCGGATTGAAAACTTGCTGGCTGGGACTGAGCTTACACCAATTGTTTTTTGAAAAACGGACAAACACATTTCCAGCCACCTGACGTTTTGTGACATAAAACACCAGTTTAGCCTCCAAAAGCTTTTTTGGATATCAGATTCTAGTTACATGTACATGCTGTCACTTCACTTCCTAAAATGTAACTTACTGGTCGACCGTGGAGACTTTCAAAATTAAGTAAAGCCTTCTGTACAGCTAGTTTCTCTTCCTGGATCTGATCCCTGCTCATCAGCTGTAACAAAACAGGGGAGATAATTACAACATTGTGCACAAGAAGGGGAGTAAATCTGCTGCTGGTAAATTTTTGCCCCCAGCTATACATTACCTATAGTTGCATATCCTGAGAAAAGATAGGTGAACATGGTCATCAGCAGGAAAATAGTACAGCTGATGTTGATATCGTTATTTTTTTTCAGAAATACACAATGTACTTAGTCCTAACTTCTGAGAGAAGAAAAGTCATCAAATAACATATTCATCAACCCTTTAGGGTATATCTCTGCTTTATCTTTTTTGTCATGATTATAAGGTGTATTTTGATTAAGGAGAGGTTATCAGCTAATATGGTCCTGAATAAGACAACAATGATGGATCTCTCCTATTTGGCCATTTCTATGAAGGTGACACAATACTCACAGTGACATCTTCTGGCCGACTAGCATCCATGCGCTTCTCCTTGAGTCTCTTGAGGAGAGCCTCTAGTGTTTTCTCCATGGAGCTGGTGGAGCCACCAGAATCCTGACTTCCCTCGTCTGACTTTCCACTGCTGTGACGACTTCTGTTACCCACATCCTCTTTTAACTCTTTTAACAACAGAATTCAAACACTACAATTCAAACAAGCTGTCTTCTGATGAACATATATAAAAAAAGAAGGGTTTACTCCTGTAGTCAATGTATATAGTGTACCACGTGAAACTGAGTACAATAGGCTGACAATTCTTGGATGTTGGTAACATCAAAACTGACAAAAACATACTGGCCCCAATCTTCACAATGGCTCATATATCAGCTATCATAAAAATATTACAACAAAGTCTTGGAACCTCAAGATACACTTCTCTCAGCAGAACAAACTAGTATTATTTATCTTAAGGTTCATACACTTTAAAGATTTTCAAGGCTTTTCAATGCCTTTCCATGCCCAAAATTCATATTGTCCACGTTACTTGGAATATCTAATAAATAAACTTTCATATTTACACAGCAGTGCATTTCCACAGCAATTTTCCCCCCAACAGAATATCAGCTTACCTACACAGTAGCTGCAGTGTACCAATTTAAGACCGGTTGGTTCTGCAATCTTAAATTCATGACTTTTTCAGACCGAACTACAAACCAATCCTGAATTTCCAGACTTGGAAAAGATACTTTCAATTCCACGGTTTTCAAGGCTTGGTATATTGCAAACCAATACATGTCTCTTACCCCTATGAGCCACCAGAAAGATGGCTTAGCCAAAGACCACAAAAAAACAAAAATGATATAATTTGGTTGAATTTGGATGAAACAACAAAACGACTAGAAAATTGTTGAAATTGGACTTGTAATCTCTTGTCAAGGTGAAGTCACATACCAACTTTCTATAAAAAAACAAATCTTTTTTTCGATAAGTCCACAAAACAGCACAAAAACTTCCATAATTTTATGGAAATGAACAACACAGTCAGAGACTCACAACAGATAAGTACCTTGTGAATCAATACAATGGTCCTGATAAAAAGTCTGGAAAACTGACTCATGACAAAATGACACTTCAGGTGTAAAGGGGTCACTCCAGTGCCACAAGGGGACTAATAACAGCCCATGAGGACAGGCTTGGCACTGGTGACCAAAATACAGAGGGCTGTCCTATTTTACATCCTTAAGTGAAGCAGTTCAAATGCAGGGTTAACATAAAAAACGACAACATTAATACCATATAATACGATTCGTAATATGGAGGTATAAACACCCTAAGCATGAAAAGGTGCAGGCACTGGTATTCCTTACATACATGTAACACAATCTGTCAATTCTGAACTCACTTTTGATCTCTTTCTTAGCTTTAGCTATTTCCACAAGGGTTTTCTTGACTTCAGCATTAGCTGCTTTATCAGCATGAGAAGGCTGTAGAGAACAGAAAGTTGAGAATAATGTATGGCACACACATATTAACAATACTACAAAGTATACTCTTCTTAAAAAGTGTCCAGTGTATGAATGACTGGAACTAATTTGTCAAATCTGTGCAGAGCTGAAATGAAACAGACCCTACTAATACTACATGTAGAGTTCAGACAAAGCAATGATTTCTTTGACATGAAATCGATCTTGGAAAAAATAAAATCAGAGATGAGGTTTTAAAGTGATTCCAGTTAAAATCAACTTGCCTTCCATTAACGTGCTGTGCATATCTGTACGTCACATGTGGGGAAGTTTGTATGTAATTTACCAAAGTTTAGGTGTTTACCTCAGGTACTCCAGTCTTCCCTCTTCATAAACATCACTGCCGTTGTATAATTGAAAATTCCTGAGTATTGCATAAAACAATAATCAGGGAAAAAAATAAACAAAATATAATTACTTACCTTGCATCCATTTTCTTTCTGAAAGGAATCTTCAAACTGCTTCACTTTTTTCTTCAAGACTAAAACATCAAAAGAAATTAAGCAGAACTGATCAATAAAGACTTTTCACTGATAAAAACAATTATGCAAGAAAACATAAACCAGCCATTACATTTCACGCATTAATACTTCTTGTGTATGTATAAGAGTAGTAATATAAAATGTCCCTTCATACAGAATTTTCTTAGACTAAGTTAAAGGTCTGGGAGGCTTGTTATTGTAGGTTATAATAAAAATAAGTCGACTATGTTCTATGGACAGGTACTGTACACTGTAATTGCATTAAAAGTCATAAAATATTACTTTTGGTTCTGAAACTACAATCTGACAAGTAGGATATCACTCTGCTTTACCAAGAAAATCTCACACCACACCAGAAGGTCAACAGAGCTCTCCGGATCAGGCTACACTTAGGTACGGACATAATTCTATGTCCAAGTAGGCCTACATGTATGTAAATCTTTAAAACAGTTTGCCCCATTGTGAAGCGAACATGGTATATACTGGCTGGTCTTACACTGTATCCTGCGATGTATCTGCTTAGTTGCTGCTGCTACATCTTCTTCTGCAGGACCACCACTGGAAAAAAACAAGGCACAAACATCACAGTCACACATGGCTGATCACTTTGTCTTAAAAGTTCCAACTTGCTAAATGAGGAAGTGTGAAGACAATGGACCATTTAAGCATTACTAACTTCTCCATTAGTAGCATGACAAGCACCTCCATACATTTGTTTGTCAGTCAGTCTTATGTTTGTTCTGTAAAATTTTGACAACTGGATATGAACCATTCACTTAATAAGAGGCCTGAGTGCAAGATGACATCAACTTCTCGCAGGAGGTCGCTGCCATTGTAAAATTAAACTTTTTTTCTCTTCAACGTAAGGAAGGAATGAATGTGTTGACAGTCAAATGTCCTTACCTGTGTCAGTCAGTCTTATGTTTGTTCTGTAAAATTTTGACAACTGGATATGAACCATTCACTTAATAAGAGGCCTGGGTGCAAGATGACATCAACTTCTCGCAGGAGGTCGCTGCCATTGTGAGATTAAGCTTTTTTTCTCTTCAACATAATCAAGGAATGAATGTGTTGACAGTCAAATGTCCTTACCTGTGTCAGTCAGTCTTATGTTTGTCCTGTAAAATTTTGACAACTGGATATGAACCATTCACTTAATAAGAGGCCTGGGTGCAAGATGACATCAACTTCTCGCAGGAGGTCGTTGCCATTGTGAAATTAAGCTTTTTTTCTCTTCAACGTAATCAAGGAATGAATGTGTTGACAGTCAAATGTCCTTACCTGTGTTTCAGGTAGTGGCCTTGCTCCACAGGTGGGGAAGGGGGGATATCTGGGTTCCAGGGTATACTACAACACACACAGCGACATATTAATACACACATCCACAAGTCTATGATATCTGAAGGACATTGTGTGTAGGTACATTTTATAATAATCTGCAATCACCTGGGTATGTACTTACTAGTTTTAGTGAATTTCATATGTAATACATATGTAACACAGTTAAAACACAACTTATAAATTCTCTTGTCTGTAACTGGATACTACTCAAATTACCATACTCCCACCTCTAAATCCATCAATACAATATTAATAATTAGGGTTCCACATTGATACAGATCAGCCAACACCAGACAGACACAATACAGAACTTTTGAGTTGTGATGTTTTGACGGTGTGGTAATGTCTCTTTGTTCCCATGACGTTTCCACTTTATGGCACGGTGGGCAAATCAATGGATCTTATAAAGAAGCAAGTATACACAATGACATTATCTGTAATCGATGCACTTTATTATATGTACCTGAGATATTGATTTTCAGTGATTTGCAAGGTATAAGTCAGGAAAATAAAGTCATGAGGATAATTTTCATTATTTTAAATCTTAGTCAATGTTAAAATACAATGATTTGCGCCACTAGGATGTAAAGTAATGGCATGACATCACAAAGGGATGTTACCATGATGTTATAACATCACAATTCTCAAAATTCCCATATTTACTTGGGACAGTCACAGCTGCAGCAATGGCTGTCCTTGGACTGGTGGTTTTGTATAGTTCAGTGTTTTAGCATTGACACAATGGTTTTATCAACAGATAAAAGGACTCTAGGAAAACTAGCTGTAAAGTCTCATTTCATGCCCTGAATATTGCTAAACAAATCTGAGTTTGTAGTACAAGTATATATCACCCACAATTAAGTCTTAATCCCCAACCAATTACTTTTTTGTCCACTAACAACAAAAAACTGGCTTGTATTTGAAGAATGTCTAGCTTACTTAGAGTGAGCACAGTGTTCTACACTACTGGACATGAGAAAACTGTCATTTATTCAATTGAAATATGATACCGAGACAGAGATTGGACGGACTGGCTAATTCCGAGGCTTCACAAAAGCATACTTTTATGAGTCTATGCATTGAATAAGCTGACCACATATACATACAAAAAGACTGAGCAATCACAGCAGCCATATCACTACATGTACATGTATAAACTCACTACAAGGGGTTGGAACTTTATTACGAGCTTTAGACTAAGTCTTTTATACAGCTGACATCTACAGATAACTACTCAGAACTCCCCTACGTCAGACGCACTATTTTATGTGCACCCATACTAGCTACTACCAAGGCCACGATATACTGGCACAATATATACATGACTGTGTACCAAGATATGTGACTTACACTGCATACATGTGCATCTAGGATCACTAACCGTATGTATGGTACATAATTGTGTTGAGGAAAACTTCATACAATAAATGATTGCCAGTTCTTGTGATGATTCACTCACTTATCACACTTACAAATAAGCAGTTCCTTTGAGTTCCATTAATATCACATGTACGTGACACCAAAATAGCTTTTCACTACAAAAGCACAAATCCTAAAAAAAATATTTCAAAGTGTCTTGCTTTAAAACTTTCTTCAAGTGACATAAATAAAAAAAATGACAAACAATATGTTCTTTGTGACAAGCCTCTCCTTTTTGTCCTTCTCTTCCTTGATTCAGTTTAAATTAGGCAAATGTTATTTGTTACCCAATCATTCCTACAAAAAATTCTTAAAACGTGATCTAAGGCAATTACTCGATTTAAAACCTTACGTTCTGCTGACAAATTGAGGCTGAAAAACGGTTGCAAACTGCCTGTGGCCCTGCATTAACCACAGCTAAACAATGACAGCTGACCTACACAGTACACAGCCTTGGGTATAAACTGTGTAGCAAGGCTCTTTCATCTAACACTTCAAACACCTGTCTGCATACATACCCACACTGTAATGATGCCTACAATGTTCACAAACTTTCCCATACCTTTAATCAAGCTTTTATGCCTTGCACAGAAATCCCCAGCAATAACAGGTGAAAGTTTCAAGAAACACAATAAGATCGATTTCATTATAAGGTTGTGAATCGTATCATGTACACCAACATTTTCTCACCAGTGTTAATTTCATGCGTCATCAAAACTGAAAATTGGAAGTATGTTAACCTGCATAAACCAATGACTGGAACATACACAAAACCAGTAAACCCACATTACAATGTGCTAATATGTTAAGTTAAAAACTAATATTTAATGAATGAGACAAAATGAGAACAAATACCACAGAAACAAAACAGAACTCTGAGATGTCAGGTAGAGAAAAAGAGCCAAGGCCTCTTTAAGTTGTTTCACTACCTAAGTTAGATAATTAATGCAGAACAGGATGTTTTCATGAACTAAGGAACTAAGACAGGCCAGTCTATGAGTTATCCCCCCTTTCTTCACTTCTATACCCACCGACCCTGCAGACAACATGCTTTAGCTAACCCCATGCCTTAAAATTCATTCATCAATGCTCGTTTATGAGAGCCTCAACCACATATGGCATATCTGTAAGAATTCAGGTAATAATGGATAGTATTAGGGGCAAAAATTCCCAAAGCATGTCACCAGTATGATCTCCAAATTGGATTCCGCTGGAAAAGTTTATAGATCAACTAACCAACAGCTTTCCTACTAAGAATCTGACATGCTTTTAATACTTTTAAAACAGTAGTTGGATTTACAGCAAAGGTTCATGAAAACATAAAACAACGTTGTGAAAAATGAACAAACTGGTAATGACAGGAAATCATCAGAGATCACACTTTGAAGGTGTTGAAGCTGACATATCCTCCCACAGAGCCCAATAATACATTGTCAATACTCAATTCCCAACAAAACTTAATAATAATAATAATAGCATGAATGCAGCAAAGCTTGGTAGAGCAAAGCAAAGCTCATGTCACCTGAATGTGAGGCTGGTTTTGAAAGCACTGGGGGACAGTGGAGCCTCCTGCTGGCTATCAGGGCTGACAATAAAACAACGCAGACAACATATCTCTTAACATCAAGCAAGAAAGTAGACAAAAACACCTGAAGTCTTCAGGCCTGGTTATAGTGCTATTATGGTATACACTGAGTTATGTGATGTGAGGTGCACTCTGTCAATGTCAAACTCACTGTGAAAACTAATACTCACTGGGTTATGTGATGTGAGGTGCACTCTGTCAATGTCAAACTCACTGTGAAAACTAATACTCACTGGGTTATCAATTCACCACCACATCAGAATGGCTAGTTAGGTGATGATTGTGGATGTGGAGGTGAAAAATTTGTCACCTTTCTTCCATTTGTTTAATGGTAATCAACTGCTTGCCATAAACATTTACATGTACAGAACATACGCATTAATTACAGTTCTAGATCATCAATAACATCAACATGCCATCCAAACCAGTGACTTGGATGGGATTTATGCTTAGTTCCATCTTGCATGACAGCAGTTCAGGTAATGTACTCAATTGTGTGTTTGTTGTACTTGAAGCTAGTGTGGCACTTGTAAACTCCTTACTTCTAAAGCATTATACCTCATTTTAAACAGATGTACTATCCACTCCAGAACAGAGTGCCGAGTTTATATTTTTTATTTATTTTATATGGTTTATATTTTTGTAGTTTGAAATTTACAAAGCACCGTTCCTTCGACTTCCTGACAGAGCTGTTTGAGCTATGCCACATGAATGACTTCCTACAGAAAACTGAAGAAGCAAAACTATAGGATTTAAAGGGTTTCTGTGTTGCTGTCCTGCATATGTACTATGAAGATGAGCAATTTGCAGTGCCAAATGATTCTGGAAATTTGTGATCAAACTCAGGCAGGAAAGCTGTATTGTACAAACGCAGGTAAGAAAGCAATGATGTGAGCAAAGCTTTAAGTTTTACTCAGGTAGATCTATTGTATGCATGACTGGGTGGATACCAAATGGTTTTAAGCTCAAATACATGTGTAGGAGAGTGGCCATTGAGAGAGTGCTTAGTCTTCCTCCATCTACAGTGGCAGGGTTCAAGGTCATCTCAGCCAGTAAATAAACCATTTCTTTCATTGAAAGACTTCTTAAACTCATTAAAAAGCAAGCTTCAGATTATTTCAAAGCAAAGCAAACAAGTCAAAAAGTTTTAAACAAGTGTTTGAGAATTTGCATTAGGAGAGTCATACACTGAGACTTCCAATGAACCTAACCATACAAGAGCTGAAGTAGCAGCTATAACACGAGCTCAGTTCTCCTTAATGGCTCTGAGCCTCTTTATTAGATTATTTCTCAGTGAAGGTTGTGTTCAGGCAAAAGATCAGTCACGCAGATGTAACAGAAACGAAATTTCATAAGAAAGGATAGAAAAACGATCTTTAAGAAAAACAATTAAAACAATGGTAAAGGGCACATCATATCATCCAAAAATCAATCAAAAACAAAACAGAATACATTCATCATGTCAGTCACTCTTGAAACATCACTTGACAGAAAAAATCCATGAACTTTGTTAATTCAGGTATTAAATTAGCCAAGCTTTCACACTATAATCCCGCAATGCAAATGAGTCAAATATGAAAACTTCAATCTGACCATTCATAAGCCTTCAAACTTGCACCCAACCAGAGTCGCTGTAGCCCATCACCTCTCATACTGCAGCAGCCAACATAAAAGATTATACATATATCATGTTCTACATACTCTCTCTTTTTCTTGAACTTGATGCCAGTCCTCGGAGAGAGCACAACACCAGTCATAGCAAAGCGATCCCCAGACGATTGGACTTCCTCGTCGGAACTGTCGTCTAATGGAATCACTGTCGTCTGCGGGTATCCATCTGCCCGACCTTTCTCTGCTGGGACGGGATCTGAAATACATGTGGATGCATAACAATTTTATTATCGCATTAAAAAAGTCATAAAATATCACTTTGAAGTTTAGAGCTTTGTAAATGTTGATTGCAAATTAAATTTTTTTAATGCATTTGCTATAATGAAATACAAATCCTTTTCATTTTTTCATTTACAATGTAAGTGAAGAGATACATGTATGAATCTGGTTAATTTTTAATGCTCCTGAGCTATGATGCTGATGTCTGACAATCCTCTATAATCTATCAGGCAGCAGCAGCACCTACGCACAGCATTCGTTAACACTACAGTGGAGGCAGCCAACAATGAACAACTCAGGTCTTACCCCTATCAAGTAAATGACCCTACCCACACACTAGTAAAAGTATTAAGAGCAAGTATTTCCACATTGTGAGAAATTGGTAAATGAATTTTCTCTTTATCTTTTTGGTAAATGGTTTATTTGGGTTAGAATGAGAAGATGTGATATTCGACATCAGTTTAATACAAGTTTACACCCTTGAACTGCTCAAATAGATTAGAAACGCCCTATGCTGTCTCTTCACCACTGTCGCCTTATTAGTTGATTGAAACTGGTGACAACAGTGCACTACGATACAAAGGATAGGTCTGTTGTCTTGGATTAGCCACAAAACTGATTAACAGACTGTAATGTGTGATAATACACTATTTTTCCAGTAGACCAGTCCTATAAGTTTCTACTTTAGACTGTAGTGTACTGTATTTTAAAGAGGATTTGAGACATTCCTGGTACAAAACAATTCTTTCTTACCTTTGCCATCAACCTGTTCATGAAGCTTTGTGAAGTCGAGGGGAGGCACTGTGGGTTTCTTCATGCTGTCCGGAGATATGGAGGGGGACCTGCTGTTGTTGTTGTTGTGACTACCGTTTCGCTCCTGGCGCTGGGACTGACCTGGCTCAAGCCTGTGTCTGTGATGCTGATGATCTGAGTGTCCGTTGTGATGATGATGAGGATCGTGATGATGTGGATGACTACTGTTGTGATGTTGATGATGATTTCGACCTATCTTTTCTTGTTCCATTGTCTCTGCAGTGTCTCCCAACAGGTCATTGATATCCGCATCTAATTCATCTAGGTTTAAACTTTTACGCACTTTGCGAGAAGGTGAGCGACGGTTTTTTGGACCTGGAATTCGCTTAAACTGAAATATTAAATGAAAAAAAAGGCATAATATCATACTTCTCATTACACACATGTTAACTTTACATGAAACAAGAAACTAGAAAGTAGATTTGTCATGCTTATTCCTCAAATAGAGAACTAACTGCACAAGGTTTACAAAGGTAAAAAATGGATAAATTTACTGTTTTCACGAAAGGCAGACTTTTTGAACATTATCTATATATTTTCACAGAATTTTTCCTGAGAGTAATTTTTCATCTATCAAGATAACTTAAACCACATACTTCTTTGTAGTTGTTATCATACCATTTTCAAACATAAATAAAACCCCCACTTACCGATTCTAAGGTGTGTGGAAAATGGTCAGTTTCATCCTGTTCCAATTTCTCCGGCAGCACATCAGACTTGATGTTTCTCACATCCTCTGAGGGAAAACTGTTATTACAGAGAACGAACATTCCGCAACTTAAGTACAATGTACTTTTTACAGTATGCTAGTATTTGCTGGACTTGCAATGACAGATTTGCTTTATTAACAGATAACTGCTGAACGTCATAATGGAGAGAAACTGGGGTATGCCAATAACACCCAAACAAAAGCCACGAAGTCTTGTCTACACAGTTTTCAAACAAACAACCACACTGGTGAGGCTAATTCCATTTTCACATGAACAGTAAACCATTGTGCATATTTACACAACTAATACACGTGGCCCAGTTGATGTGTGACACAGTGTGGCCTTAAGCAACAACCAATCAATCCATAATTCAACTTGTGACAATGGATGGACAGCTTCGAACTTCTAAGTATAGGTATATCCACATATGAATGACCTTAATTGAACACTTAAGTGTGCACACATGTATGGATAAAAACTGTTTGACATTTACAAGTGTGGATGTCCTTATAAATATGAAGTCTGTGCAGGATAAAGCTAGGGTTGATGCTGTAATGATTATAAAAATAATATTTATACCATACTTGAAACAACTATACAAAGAAACAGGTATTTTAGTTCATTTTTTGGGGAGTTTAATGCCTTGCTCAAGCATTCTTCACGACAACTATGTTCGTCATACATGTGGATGGAGGCAGCCGATGAGAGGAAATTATTACTGCTCACTGGGAATACACACACACGTGCAATAATTCATCTAGTATCTCACCTCTTATTAGGAAGGGAAGAACTGGAGGGATTGGAGAACAGCAGATGAAGGCTAGAGTTGGTGGATACCCCATCAGACAGATTTGTTACTATGTAATCCTTGCTGCTGTCTTTGGACTCAGAGTGGCCGGCACCCTGCAGACGATACCAAAACACAGACAATAAAATGAGTGGGGTTCTTCAGATATTCATGATTTTTTCTAGCAAATGATGGTGGTGTAGAAATACTGGATGTGAAATGAAACCAAATTAATCAAGGCTACAACATGAAATGTCATCAAAACAGAAAATCTTTACATGCAACTTTTGAATGTATGAGGTGGGTGTATTAGCTTTAACATAAAAATACCCTCACTAGACTTTAATTTTTCAGCCAACATCATCTTCTCAAATTACATTCATGCTAATCTCCACCCCCAAAAAAACTTTAAAAGTCTGGATGTTGAAAACTAGGAGTAACATTACATCATCCACCCACCTTGGTCCATACTTTTTAAGAGCTTTTGCTTTAAACATATACATGTCAAGCACAGGAAGCTTAACAAAAAAAACAACAAACAGTAGAATGATAACGTTACACATTAACATTCCTCATGTGTCAACTGCATTACACAAGAGATTTTATCCGGGTTATCACACATTATCCTTCCTATTACAGCTACTATACTGCAAACAGGCGTCACAAAAACACAACTTGTGTAAATCTACACTGTAACAGATACTTGTACTTGTCTGTGTTCATGTTTCCTTTCACAACTGGTCTCCAGATCGACTTTCAACAAGTAGAGGGCCCTATTTCGTGGATGTTTTGGTGAGGATCCAATAAAATTCACTGACAAGTATATGAAAAATGGTGGATGAAAATTAGGAAATGATGATCTCACGCATACATGTACATCCCTAAGCTGTGGAATAAATATCCTATGCAGTTCAGGCACTCCATTTACCTTGCTGCCAATCAGTATTCCCTGGTTTTCAAAATATTCAAATGCGTCCGAGGTTGGTCGCTGTCTCTTTGGTCTGTTTGGTTGGGTGGTTGCATTACTGAGGGAGGTTTCTGGCAAAGCCTGGTCTCCATGCTGTTGAAACTTATGGACTCTGTCCTTGACTGGCAACGGGAGATCTTCATCGTCTGAGCTGAGAACATGTAATTGATGCTTGTTGAAATAATCATGCAGTGAATGTAGCATCCATCATGTCCATGCAATAAGAGTACAATTACATCCTGGGAGCATATGGCAAACTGCAATTCTTCATAATTACACTAATAAAGCCCTATAACAAATCACTTTATTTACCAACAGAAATACAGTTATTATTTTGTGGTGGAGCGCTACATGTAAACTTAGGCAAGTACATATGAGAGATATAACTAAACAAATGATACAAGGATCTGGGACAAGTAAAGAATAGCCTATGCACATCTTTAAATCCTTACACCGGTTAACTGCTTACAAAACTAACCTTTTATCCTTCTGCATTTCACTGTTCATCACGTTTGGCTTGTGTGCTCTAGGACTAGGGGTTGGAGCTAAAATAAGCATATAAAGAGAGAAACTAAAGCACTCATGTACCCTTGATTGTATTAATACGCATAAAACTCCAATGAAATCTTGACGCTTGTCCCATCACCAATATTACTTCTATTTCATCCACAAGATGTAGAAACAAATATTTTTAGGGTGCAAAATAACATTGTAATGACTATTATATGTGCTACAGATAAAAGTCATTTCCAGTCTGGTTAATGACTTTTCTTTCACATATATAATGGATGAGGAAGTACTTTACACTCAATGGGGTACTAATTTATCGATGGATTTGTACATGGGAAGGTTTGCCAGCAACATGTAGATGGTCATGGGTTTCCACTGGGCTCTACCTGGTTTCCTCCCACTGTAGTACTGGTCACCATCATATAAGTGAAATATTCTTGGGTATGGCGTAAAACATGAATCAAATAAATATGGATGGATTCAAAATCATTTAACTTGAACTAGAGACAAGGACTTATATGTAACATAACATCAATAATTCAGGTAAATCTGAGCTAAAAATGGTTGACAGCGCAGTCAACTTTAAACGCCACTGTATGGCAACCAGTAAAGATTTAGCACATATTCACAGTTTTTTCAATGACAAGTATAGATGTAGTATATTACATAACTGTAATTCCTTTTGAAGGCAGGGGGAACTTACAGCCATTTCATAATTTATTCTGCCTTTATTATGCTTCAAAATGTGTAATACTGACATGGCTTCAGGATATCTCCTTCAATCCACTTTTAAAGAATCATTATCAAAAGACAATGACCCCACTGAGTTACACAGTAACATAAAAGCTACATGTAGTAGGATAAAATGCATGAACTTACTTTCATTTTCCAACGAGTCTCTGGTCATTTCCTCTATGCTAGAGACAGTTGTACTGGCATCTCCATCATGGCCAAACATGTACTGTGATATGGCCTGAGTGATTGTCTGCTCCACAATTCTGCACACAGGGAAAAACAGATGTGCTTATGTACATGTACGTCCAGAAAAGCTTGTTATAATGTATGCAGAATCTTCTATGCTATTATAATCTGGTGTAACAGACAAGGACACATGTAACCATAAGAATACATGTACATGCTATTCTAACTGCCTCCAGGACATCCAGTCAGGCACATGTCAAACAGACACCCACTATACTGTACAGCTGACAAAAGTGACATGAGGATATAATTCAGTTATGTATGAAATACCCATTTTCAGAGCGAATCCACAATTCTGCATAACAAAGATGACTATAAGGGATTCACAATGACAGAGTTGTCTATAACACTGGTAACATTGAGATGGGCACATACAGTGTATAAACACAATCCTATACTGGGTACCCTTTATACATGATGAATATGAACATTACAAATCTGGTTATACATAACACAGCACAGACAGGAAATCTAAACCATTGTAAACATGACAAAGCTGCCACGAGAGGGAGACGCAACACGGGCAGAATGGACATACCCAAAATCCTGTGTAATGTGAATGAAACTCTCACGATAATAGTCAACATTCATCACAATCCTAAGTAACACGAAGGCTGAGCGCAGAACATGTAAAATCCTGCATTCCACCTCTCACAATGTTGGTGGTAATGTTCAATGTACCAGTCTAGACATACATAAATGCATGTATATACACCTGTTGGACACACTTGGGAGTCACCGCTGATCCACACATACATGTACTCCTCTATTCCCTTTACAGCACATACACATATACATGCCCGGCCCTTTACCTTGCGCAAATAAACTGATAAAATTATAAGTAAAAGACAAATTCAAGTTTTTAATGAGCCCACTCTCACAAATCTGGTTTGACTTGCTATGAACGGCTACAGGTAAACTCAGTCAACTCTCCTATTCATCTGCTGTTTACCATTTTATATTGGCTCATAACATCTGATACTGTATTTCACCTGAAGATTGGCATGTCAGAAATGAATTTCAGCAAGAACACAGGATTAAAATGATAAAGTGATACTACATCTAACTTTTTGTGCCACATGAAATATGTTCAACTTTAGGTGAAACACAGTAGTTCAATGTGACATACCAACCTTTCACCTTAGATCCTTGCGAGTTCAAATTTGATGGGGTCAGTAACAACATGTGTGTCTGACTATGAGGTATGTATCTTATAGTCCCGTTTTACTTGAGATATCCAACAAGAACTCACCAGAATGATAGACACTATTTTTTTTCAAACCTATTCAAGCAGGCTTACACCTCCTTCTGCTCAATCGCCTGCAGTAGAAAATTACGCATGTGATTTTGTACCTCTGTATGCCTGATCCCACAAAGAGTATGCCATTAAACGTGCACACCATATACATATAGAGCACAGAAATATATCTCAATGTCTGCCCCTAAACATGATTAATGACTTCATGTAAGTTTAAACTCACCTGTATAAAAACCCATAGACAAGATACTTGCTAATAACAATGAACAAGCAATAGCCTTACCTGCACAAACATACTGATATATCTCTACCAGTTTTTAACACCTGAATAACAAGTAGTACACACAACCACTAAAGGTACACTGGAGCTAAGCTATTTGCACAGGTCTTCGCTTCACTTCCTCTTTTCACTTTTCAAGGACAACAATCTGAGACATATTTATCACATTAAAAACCCAATGAGATAGTTTCAAAAAAAAAAAAAAAAATGCTTATAATAGGGGCTGAATAAGGAAATCCTGAAGGCTATTGCCAGTGGTGCACAAATATTTTTTTGTCATCAGAAGTTGACAACATGCCTAATGTTACAGTAGGCAAAACTCATTGGTATGCCAGTCAGGTACTCCTATCCCTTCTCCTCAAAAATTACACCGTTGGTAATCTTTAAATGACCACAACATACAACATACCACTGTCAAACCAAAAGTAGTCACCTTGACTGCTGGAGATGATCACCATTCACTATTAACTTACCTGTACAAATCTACAATGGGCTAGAGGAAGACGCTAAGGTTTTACATATAGCAACATGTCATGATGCAAACTAATCTTATCACAACGACAATTATCAGCTGTAAACTTCACAAAAATTACAATTTTGTCTACAAAATTTTGCCTTTGGTGAATTCCTGTGCAGAAGAGGTGAAGGATTTTACTATGCTACTTAACTGAATTATTCCTTATGGGGAAATGTAACTTACAGTCAATGGTCCATATGCATCTACATTGTAATTGCTGGTCTCTTTGCTTTTGTGTAACTGTGTGTGAAAATGTGCACATACATGTTCATGTTTTAGCTTAATTTTTAAACTATGCTGGTGAACTGAAATGACAACTCAGTATTTCAACCAGCTGAGAAACAAATAAAATTATTTGATTGTTTACAATGTCTTTACTTACACACAGCTATTATGAAAGACAAATTTTGAAGCTCCGGTGATCTTGCCAAGGGTCACTGTTCACTGCCCATAAAAAAATACACTTCACAGCGTTCATCTGATACACCTATCAGTCTGGTTTTCCAAAGCAGAAGAATTCAATCCAGTTCATGTTAAGTTCACGTGTCTTTAGCTACTAGGATAAGTATGATGATACAGGTGAGTGGGGATTTTACCAATTATATAGTGATATCAACAATACAGTAAGAGGGCAGGATAAGGTAAGACTGGGAGGAGGATAGTATGCAGCAAGAAAGGGAGGAGGATGAGATGAGGTACCACTGCGAGGATGACAAGATAGGGAAAAAGCATATGACACAGCAAGAAATAGATGTGGATGGGATAAAGTGTGATAAGGAGGATGACAAGATTAGGTAAGGGAAGAGGACAGCATGCAGCAAGAAAGGGAGGAGGATGGGATAATGTAAGACAGGGAGGATGACGGCCAGAAGATACAGGTGACCGTATATAGCGATAGCAGGTGTGGCTGGCATAAAGCACAGTGTAACATAGTATACTAACATGGACACTAGGGAAGGGAATGCTAGGCAGCGAATTTCAACACAGCTTTAATAGTGTCTGATGAAAAGTGCAAATGAGAATTTCATCTACATATAAAACTACTTTAAATTCTTATCATTGTGAACAATGCTTTACAGAACTCTTCAGAGTGACCAATGGATACTGTGTCATTATAAAGTGACATACATGTACACGCAGACCTTAGCATTTTACCAATAATAAAGATCAATGATTATGGCTTAAGACGCCTGTGTAAGATCATTTTACTTGAACAATGGCCACGTTTAAAAAGATTCAGTATAGCAAACCTATTGTCAGGGTTACATGGTGCATCATGCTTATATGGGTCACACAAGTTAACAGAGCAAGACATCTGATGAGGTTAGTGGGATGAAAGAGTAAGTTACCCCAGTACTACTGTACTGAGAATATTTTATATACAGAAAGCTCAATGGTATTGAAATGATAAATGGTAAAAGTTAAGATACATGTCGAGTATTCTGATGAACACATTTGCCAAAGACTGGCGCATTTGGCATATTTGTCTGCTGCAGGAAATATCTGGGAATAGCTTCACCAGAACAGACTTTGCAGCTTTCTAGAGAGGAGAAAAGTAAAGACTTCCCTCATGCCTGAGACCTAGAATTGGATAATACGTGCCCAGTCTTAACAGATACATAAGATCTTACAAGAAAATGAAAATAAGATTCATCATTTTCAAACCAGACTTTACTACACATACTACGCTGTGGATTTTAAGCTGTTGCGCTATTTGTTGAATTCAATTAAAAATGACCTGGATATTATGTCACAGGAGTTATGTATACTCCTCCTTCCCCTATAACAATGCTGGCAGAACAGCACACAAAAGAACCCACTTGCTATAAAGAGACAAGGTTAAACTGGAGAAGACATCACTGGAAATGTAGCAGAACTTTCCCTCCTGCAGGCAAACTGTATGATGTCTTGACAGTACTTATACATGTATTTGCAGAGCACAATAGTCCTCCTTGTTTAACACTAAACCGCATATACAAATACGCAAAAAGTCAAGGCTCTACAGGCTGCTACAGGGACAAAGCAAAAAGTAGTGTCAAACATAACTTCCCAATACCTGAGTATCACTGAGATTTTAAGGAACTTGTTTTTCGTTTTTAAGGTGACACCTCCACAGCTGGAATATAACCAGTTACCTGTGTAGTGTATTCCATTCTAACAGATCTATACTAATTCCTCAACATTTGTGTGTATAGAAGGGCAACTTTGTATGCACATTAATATGATGTTCCAGTGCTGTACCTTAGCCAAACTTTTGGCCATACAAGAGGTTTGTCAGACACAGTACATGGCAGGGCACAGTGGTTTCCCTTAGTTCAACTTTTTACCATACCACAAGAAGTGTGTCAGAATTTACATGGTAAGGCACTGTGGTTTCCCTTAGTTTAACTTTTGGCCATACCACAAAAAGTTTGTCAGACAGTACATTTTAAGGCACACTGGTTTCCCTTAGTTTAACTTTTGGCCATACAACAAGAAGTTTGTCAGACAATATATGGTAAGAAGAATGCAGAATAACAGCCCTTCTCTGCCCTCCCCTTATCCAATTTTTATTCCTCAGTGAATTAGACTGAAAAAAAGTATTAGCATGAACATGGTTAAACTCGGTGTCTTGAAGTGGTTCTTTCAACAAGTTACCAAAAATATACATACAGGTTAGTTATTTATTTATGTCTGTAAGGCACAATGGCTTCAAATACTTTTGGCCATAAAACAAGAGGTTTGTCAGACAGTACATGGTAAGGCACAATGGCTTCCCATACTTTTAGCCACACAGCAAGAGGTTTGTCAGACAGTACATGGTAAGGCACAATGGTTTCCTACTTTTGGCCATACAAGAGGTTTGTCAGACACAGTACATGACAAGGCACAGTGGTTTCCCTTAGTTCAACTTTTGGCCATACCACAAAAAGTTTGTCAGACAGTACATTTTAAGGCACACTGGTTTCCCTTAGTTTAACTTTTGGCCATACAACAAGAAGTTTGTCAGACAAAGTACATGGTATGGCACAGTATATCCATTATTTTAACTTCTGGCCATGCAACAAGAGGTTTGTCAGACAAAGTACATGGCAAGGCACATTGGTTTCCCTTAGTTTAATTCTTGGCCATACAACAATAGGTTTGTCAGATGCAGCAAATTTATATAAGCAACTTCAGGGCTTAACAAAAGGATGAATCTACCAGAGAATACATATGCACTTGCAGTTCATGAACAGGAAAAAAGAAGGCAGAATAACAGCCCTTCTATGCCCTCCCTTTATCCAATTTTGATTCCTCAGTGAATTAGACTGAAAAAGAAGTATCAGCATGAACATGGTTTAACTTGGTTTCTTGAAGTGGTTCTTTCAACAAAAGTTACCGAAAACTTACAAACAGGTTAGTTATTTATTTATGTCTTTGATGAGCCAATGGGGTGTGGGTTCGAACACTGCCTTGGACAGGGAATTTGAAGATTTCCTTGCTCTCATCCTTCATAGGGCCTTTGTGAGTAAAGGCCCTGTGTGGCTGTTTGCTTAATTTAACATTCATTATGGTGAGCATAGTGATATGTTACAGGTGTTTAAAAATGACTGCCACCAGTAAGTGAAAAATTGAAAACAACCACATAAAAGATAAGTGAAAAAAAAAAACTCACTCTGATGCCACTGCTGGCATAACTGGTGACTCCATAATGCTGTGTCCATTCTCACTACAACAAGAAAGTAAGATGTGAACAGAACAGATGCATATATCGGGTGGGCATAAAAAATGGGTCGTACTTAGACACTCAATATCTCCGAAACCCTCTTATGTCAGCTTCTAAAATTTACACACTCAAAAGCCATTATGTCCTCAGTATACAGACCAAATTTCAATTGCATCCTTTAAGACTTCTGTTCATGGGACCAAAATCAAAATAGAGTCCAAAATGCATGTTTCGGACATTTCAAAACAATGTTCTATCTTGTTTTACTTGAAAAGGTGATCAATTGGTCCTCCATCTTCTCGGTGGACGGCACGCAAAGGTTTCTTCCATATACTGATCGAGTCCCGAATCTCCTTAAGAGTAATTTTTTTCCAGCAGTCCTTGATGTGTGTCATACAGACATGATTGTGGTGAACCAAGAAAATAGCTGAAATTTACTATCATAGCCCAAAAAGGCCGGGGTCCAGGGGCCGCCTAGGCCCCGGAAGCTAGAAAAATCTGTGTGGCTGAAAATGGATTCTGGGACATTTTTGGCTATTAAAATCAAACTAGAATCCTGTAAAATATGAAGAAAACCAACACTGTTTTCTGACTTACAGATTTTCCCATCTGCTTTGTCCCCACAGAACTCTAATCTTCTGGACAGAGAGAAGAATGCATTTTTGTACCAAAGCCAAAAGTTAATACATGTAACAGATTTTTTCTGGTTCAGACAGTGTTAGTAGTGTACAGGTCATTTTCAGCATTTTCAGTCAAATGTTTAGATTGGCATGTTATGGCACAGAATACAACTGTGCTAGCGCCTTCCATCCGCAACCCCCATAATGCACATCTTTGTGGCACAACTCGCAGAAAGCCAAACCGGCAGATGTTATCTTCCTCATGAATTTTCCCACGTATTCCCCTTCGACCTTCCGTTCAAGCCAATCCCACCTCCAGATGTTTTTCAACCCCTTGTCCACTGTACGCGCATCAAAATCTTTATCTGATCGATCCACGATACTCCGAGACGTTGCCGCCATTTTTGACCGGGCTGGCTCTGCTTCTGCCTTCGAATAATGGTATCTTGTTCCCGATTGGTTGAAACAGTTCGGCTTAATGAAACACACGATCTGATTGGACAATAGACTCCATTCAGATAACATTATAACCTCCGGCAATGCCAGATTTCAGTAGCCATGCATCGGCAAATTGACAGAATCTTCGACTTTATTTTGAGGAAATAAATCGGAACTTTACAAAATGTTACTACACAGAAAAAAAAACGGAAAACAGGTAAATTAATCGAAACTGAACAAAGAAAAAGCGGAATTCCGCTAAAAAGCGGAAAAAGATCATGTCTGGTCATACAGGTGCAGCGCGCGCTCTACTCATGACAGCTGACAGGTGATGCAATGTGGGTCACCAGAAAATTTGTCAGTATATTAACAAAACCATGCCATTTGAATGTCTAAAATTTGAAAGGGTTCGAACAAAGGATAATGAAGCAATGCAGCATCAAAGTACAGCTCCCTTTTCTTGCCCTCCCGATATAATGCAAGGGTTGCAGCCCTTCACCAAATCCATCCATGTGCTTATTAGGATTTCTGTATGGTTGCAACTCGAGCAGCAAGAAATAAACAATTAGCTTGCATGTTCCACATTCATTGTAAATCAGCATGATTATATTGAAAAAGAAATGTAATAAAGACCATCAAAAAATCAATAGCAAAAATGAATAACTGACTCACGGTTCACAGCAATAATCCATGACAAAATTGCAAATCAGTACAAATTAAAATGAGCGCATACTATATGATATGCAAGTACTGTGACACTGGCAATGCTATTTTCTGCCTAGTTCTGAAGTGTGCACAGGTACTACAAGCCTGCAAATTACAATCTGAGCGGCACCTGCCAAATGTGTTAGGTACCAATGACTTTGTGCCTGATATTTAAAAGTCTGTGCCAGACAATTTTTTCTGTTACGGTGTGCAGATCGCACAGGCTTACAGGCAAAACAGTAGAAATGTACACTGTAATTCTTCAACCTTATTGCATGCGTGCAAGGTGTTTATTCAAGCATATTCTAAAGGCATTATTTTGTCTACACTGACAAAATTACACTCTTTGTGAAGCCCTGAAATTGGCCAATCCAATCAATGTAGCTTTGTCTTAAAAATCAACTTAAAAATGTGCATACATTGAACTGAAAGTTGCTGTTTGATATGCGTAAAGGTTGAGGAATTAGGGTAATAAGATCTTTGTTTCAACAGATTTCTTGCCTTATTTTTTCCCCCTAATGGAATAAATTTCTAAACTCTGTTCTGACTGGGAATTCCTTACATTTTTGCTGATTTGACAATTTGACAAAATTACGCCTACTGGTAATTGGCAGCTAAATCACTGACTAACCCAGCATGCATAGCAAGGGATCTGCCCAGGAAATATTCAGTGGTGGGCACAAATTCCTGAATGAGTGAAGCGAATGAACAAGTGAGCATGCGAGTGATGAGGGGGGTATGCGAGGGGAGACGGTTTGCATAGCAAAAATTATTACTAAAATCTTATTATTAAAATAGTACTCATCAAATCATAGTTTATTTTTTCTCATTGTCAAACATCATTGATATTGAGGTGAGCCACTTAGATTTTTTCTCACTGTCAAACATCACTGATATTGAGGTGAGCCACTTAGATTTTTTCTCACTCAAACATCACTGTTAGTGAGGTGTGCCACCTAGATTTTTTATATGTGACAATAACAGGAATCCTATTTGAGAGGGCCTATTCGAAGTCTAAATTATTTCTGCTTTTTGTTTTAATACTAAAGCAGAATAGCCTGTTTTGATACTCCTGATATCAAATGTTAAAATCACTAATTATGGAAAGCCTTTTGGGGAATGTGTGTTGATATAAATGAATATAAAATATTGTACTGTATACCAGAGGCAATGAAATAACATATGAGCCCTGTATCTTTACCAGTTTGATTGTTTAACTACCAACTGTCGCTTGTCTTTATCATAGAAAATGCCATTTAGAACACTAGGGCTATATGGTAGTTGGAGGGGCAAACTGGTGAAGTGACGCTACATGATAGGCTCTGTGCGTACATTAGTAGCAATGTAGGATGCAAAATGCAACATACTGTACAGTGTAGACTCTTTAAATTCAGTGTTGTAGTTGTTTTTGTGCTGGTTTGACACTGCCTACATTGAAGTATGCGATGCATTTTATAGCAATTTCTGAAAACTGCATTTTTTTTTTCTTTTCTTAACTGACCTTAGACTTCTTTCTGTTGTTTGATCACTGGCTTTTCCTACTAGAAAAAGAACGGGCCATCTTTTCATGTCTCATTTACATTTACATTTGCTGCTGTGAACGGACATTAGACACAAATGTCATCATAGTGACAGTCTACTTGGGTTGTTTTGATCCACACAAATCTCCTCTTACTGAAGGCAGGGTCGCTAACGTCTGTGTGTGCCACTTTTCGGCAATGTTTACGACAATTGCAATCACTCGCAGCGGAGTGATCATGTATAATGCTGTAACAGCCATTTGCCTGAGAAAGGTTAGCTTTACACACGATACCCCGCACTTGGAAACATCAATAAAACTGTACTTCTGACAGTTGAATGTTGTTTTATTGAAACAAGCTCACGAAAGTATGATCAGGGGTAGATAGAGACAGTTACACAACTGAATATCTCCTCTTTTTATGGACCTCTGAATTTCTACCTGGCAGAATGATTGGCGTCAACAACCTTGAGCCAAATGTTGTCCGTTATTGTACCGGACAATGTCTGTGTCTAGTCGCTTATATGCAGGCTTGGTACTTTTTGTGCAGGTAGCGTGTTTTCTGCAGATGACTTACCTGTCTAAGACAAATGGTGACACTCGGCCTGATTCATCATCACTTTGCCGTGGGCTGACTAGGGTGGTGTTACTGCTCCTACTCCTGGGGGTGCCCATCCCACTGTGAGACTCGTCACTGGAATCACCATTGTCCTGATACTGACTGCTGTCATACTTTAACTTGGACTGAAAACAAATATGAGAAAGGCTTGAAAATAAAACTTTGAAATGATAGCAAGGCTACCAAACAGCTTGCCTGTAGGAAGCACATGCATATTTCTGAGATACCACCCCTAAGATTTTATACAACATTGATTGTAACACATTATACTCAGGAATTCAGTAATTTATGGTATCTAACATGTACACACCAAATCAACCACTGAATATCCTCCTCACGCTATTGTGCTCTACATGTGTGCAAACCCTGATCTCAATAACTGTAATACTTTTAAGATACCAGTCCTAACATTTTGTTTAACATTACTTTCCCTGTTACGGGATGCTGACGATCACAGTACAACCTAAGCTATGTCTGTATTCTGTAGAGGGGTTCAGACAGTACATACAGTACAACTTGGTTTCATTTAAATTGATAAATAGCACATTATGATAGATTAGTGTTTAATGTCATCCTGAAAATTTTTTCAATAATACAAAGGTGGTCAGTTTTATTGGAGCACACACTGGTGGTACATTATTTAGGCCTTGTTCAGAAACAGACAGATTTATTACAGATGAACAGAACACATGTTTATTCCGAGCTGACTAACCTACAAATTCAGTCTTCACAGACAGAGTAAAAACTAAAATCCTCACCAAGATGTATCAATACACCATTTTCATTCAAGTGCTACATGCGGAAACTGAAGAAATTATTTCACAGGCAACACAATTTTGTGACTCTTAGCACTTAAGAATTTAATATAGCAGTTTTAACTGAGCTACATACTTTTCGTGGAGGAGCCACAGGAGCTGCAGTTGTGTCCCCTGCATGAATCTTTGGTGGCGGAGGACGAGGAGGGGGTGTTCTTTGAATTTTACTCCCTTGTACCTGAAACAGGAATATGTCTTGTGTACCATTTGAAGTGTGAAGCACTTTCAACACTGATTAATGCATGGGTTTGGCTGTAAAACATTTATTTCCCATATATTATTATTTATTTATCTGATTGGTATTTTACACTTTACCCTTAATATGTTATTAAGTTTCAATTCTACTATAACAAGAATTCGTGAGACGATCTGTCAGCAACCTGTAAATAGGTCATGGGTCCCCCCCACCCACCGGGTCTGTCATACTTCCTCCTACCATAATGCTGGCCACCGTTTAATAAGTGAAATATTCTTGAGTATGGTGTAAAACATCAGTCAAATAAATAAATACTAGCATGAATTCAAATACCCACAGAAGAAAACAGCATGATACTCAAATTTGAATAGAATTCTATAATTTTCCACAATGAAATAACTGATATAAGTAAAAAGAAATTTGCCTTAAACTTTTAAAAAGCCGTGTCCAAACAGACTACAGGTATTCCCCTCAAAAAGGCAGTATTTATTACCAGATGTTAACATACCAAAAAGAACAAAAAAAAAAAAAAAAATTCATGTCCAGTCTTCGATGTGCAATATATGTGAACTTCCATGAACAGTGGTTAATTCAAACGTGCATCAATAATGACAACTGAACTTCATTAACTTACCTTAATAAGTTTTGTAGCTAATGGCGACACCTCATTTGAGTCCTTAAACAGCCTGTCATACTCAGTAATGAATGTACACACAATCTTGTTTGTAACACCCTGGTCTTTCAATCCCTCTATGCCAAATCCACACCTGCTTGTCAAATCAGAAATTCAATAACCTAATTAAGCTTATGAAGAAATAAACAATATCAGATATCAATGGTAAAGTGAATGTAATAATCAACATTATTACGATGTAGTGAGTTTGTATCAAGGTATCAAATTTATTTTCAGGAGTACAATGAAAACACACAGTACATATCTACATATTTGGGTAGTTGATGATAAATCTGGGGAAGTTCTCTGTAATTTGGAGTACATGAATTCATGAAATCACAGAGAATACTGGCCCCTGATTAAAAGCTATCCTTGATAGCTAAAGCTATCAACTGAGACACAGCTGAGGAAAGTTATGAATACAATGTACCTAAGCACTGCAGTGTACTGCCTGATATACTGTATACAACAATTTATCTGTCTGAAATTTGCAGGTGCAAGTGTATTTCCTGTTCAATCTACGCTATTATCACAGAGTAAAAACCACAACAATGCCTACATGTGTGAATCTATGTTCATGCCACTGTGATATTATCAGCCCAATACAAGGATTGAGCATCACGTAAAGGACAAAGAGTTAAAAAAAAAAAAACAACAAAAACGCACATTTCTAGTCATCACAATATCACTACAATCTTACATCAACTAAAAACGTCACATCATGTAGCTTTCAATAAAATGAAATTGAGCATACTGGAATGCGTTAATTATATGTATTAATAAACTGAAGCAAAAACTCTGTTATATATTTGGGGGGTCTTTATAACATAACACTAACTGAAGCTTTTAGAAGCTTTTTTGTCAGTTGTCACTAAACATTGACAAGAATATTTCACCTGTGTGATGGCAAAAGATATACAAGTGGAGTAAACTAGGAAGAGACCAGAGCAAATCACTGCACCTCGCAAGGTACACATATTGAACAAACCTCTTGACCAAGGACAAACTCAGTGGTTGAAAGGGTAGGCCTTGAAGTTAAATTATTGTAAATGAAGGCTACTATAATACTTTTGTGAGGAAAAATGAATTAATCATGCATGGCTTCATTTAACTTTCAAAGTAAATTTGTTCTTTAAAACACTGATTTTTCAATGAATGTATGTTGGGAGCAAAAAGTGCAACAGGATTCACTCCTGAGTGTGTAAAGGCAAACGTAAAACTTATTGGAAATGTAGTTTTTATTCTCACCTGAATATATTGGGACCAAATACAATGGCTAATGCCACAGGTGACATTTTATTGGTGGGTTCAAACTGTGTAACAATGGCCAGAAATCTCATCAGATATTTTAACAGGTTGTAGTTCTCCTCTGGCAGTTTGTTCAGGCATTCTGTTATCTTGTCAAAGTACAAGCTGTTTCTAGAATCAAAACCTATCAACAACACAAAAACACATCACCACATCATTTAATAAAGACATTTTCATGAAGCATATTTTAATAATAATAATAATAATGCTGTTTAAATTCATAAACAGATTTTGGCCACTCTCCAATCCTTAAGAAAGCAAAATAGAAAGGTTACTCTATATGCTAATAAACCTGTACACAACTGATTCAGATCATCTACATTGCTTTATGATGATATAACAAGGCATATCCCTAAACCTCTAATAAATGAAACAGACAAAGTGAAGTTATGTTCTGGTGTTTCACTGATTACGCTCAGGTCATGGAAGTAAAACTACTGGGATAGCTTGTTTCAGATTCAATTTTGAGTGGCAAGAAAATTTTGTGAGTTCCCTCATGACATGGAATTTTTTGTTCATGGCCCTTCATACTCACCCTGCTCAATGGCTATAATGTGTTTCGTCATGTGCTCTGGCACCACAGACTCAGGGAGCTCTCTGAGAAAGAGCTTCAGGAGGCCTGCCACTGCCATGATGTCATCATCTTCTGACAGATTTGCCTCCCCTGTCTGGTCAAATGAGCTCTTTAGTTTCTCCACAACACGGGCACTGCCACTAACCCGGAAAATACCTTCCTGTTCAATCCCTAAGCATGGAGTAAATAGCAGAATTTAAAAGTTGGCATATCACAAGCATATGATTTGCAATCTCACTTGTAAACTGACATCTATGAATGCAATTTGTGAACTTAATTATAAATCTGCTTGGTGCAGATTACGCCATACTCAAGAATATTTCATTTACACGACTGTGACAAGTGTAATGGCGAGAGTAAACCAGGATTGGGAACACCCATGACCGTCCTGATCCAAAGGTTGCCTTCCCACGTAAGACCAGCGAGTAAGCCAACATGAGCTGTATTTGAACTCACAGCGACAGCATTGTCATTGGGTCATTTTGCTTCGCTAGCAAAATCCAACCATTTCTTCCAATGTGACACACACTACCTCTTAATCCTTGAAAGGGATGTTGAGAAGAATATTTACTTTATCTACAGAAAGGGTTAAACTTCACCTTTCAAAGTTTTTCTGGAAATTTTTTTTCAGACAAAATTTTTTAAAAGTCTACAGCAAAATTCCTCCTGTTCAGAGTCAACATAATTGGCTGCAAATTAAAATCACGCCCACAAATCAGACTAACTCATAATAAGGAAGTCCTCGTTTCCTCTTGTAAATGATATTTTTGAAGCTTTGCATGTATAGGTCATTTGAGTTGTTATTGGTTAGCCACTTTGTTCAATCCCATGAGCTCTTACTCAACACAGATCAGCTGACTATAGCTCAACCTGGCCATACACTGATTCATGGTCTGATAGATACGTGTGCTATTTCGGCATACTCATAACATACACATACGTATCTTATAACTTTTGTACGTTTTTTCCTCTTCATGAATCTCTTGACCAACTGGACAGTCCAGTTTCTGTTGATCAGATATCTGTCCGTGTACATCTCTAGAGTAAACAACACAGGCAGTCCAGATGTGCAGAAAAACAAGTCGTACCATAAATCAGAGCTGGTCATTGTTTTGTCACCAAACAAAGGGGCATGTTGAGACAACTACATTTTTGTGTTTTTCTCTTCAAAACAGTAATTCTTTGTTCTGCTCTGTGTTAAAATGGTGACGTGCACACATGCAAAATATTACCAGAAACCTTGTCACGGAGAAGTCACACGCATCCGTCACAAAAATCTAGTGAGGGTGAAAACTCTTTTGTGTGTCACAACACACACACGCTGTTTAGAATCAAATGAACGTGAGTGTGTACATTTAGAAAGTAATCACAGATGCCTATCAACAGTTTCATAAAATGGATATGAAATAAACAATTTATTTATTTACTAGTATTTGAAACCACCAACCTCTGGCAAATTACTAACAAACTTTCCCACATATACACATCATATAAGTAGACGAAGAATGGTTTTCTATTAGATTGTACAAATGGCCACTTGAGCGTGATCGAGAGCTAATTGTCACAAATGTCACAAAAGCAGGTAGATGGAAAGACATGCTGTAATATTAAGCGTGGTCATACCATTGTTCTGAATGTAGTCACAGAGTTGTGACACAATGCGTGGTACTTTTTCACTGGATGGAGCCCTCCTTACTAATTCCTCTAGGGGAACCCCAAATGTCTTGTGACCATTGTGGACAAGCTTCCTCTTTGTGCCTGGGCTTAGTAACTTCCTCATCCTATCCATGTATGATGTTGGACTTTGGTCTTTGGGCTGAAGAAAAAGGAAAAACATAATATTAAACTCCAGATAAAATGCTGTTCTTTAGTCTGTGCTGCAGAGCAGTCCACAGAGTCTCAATTCAGACCTATATAACCAATGTGGTAAAATATTCCAACCTGCTGATACTAGTATCAATGGAACGGCAAAGTTTCAGAGGGGTACAGGTTTTGGTATCATTCAGGATTGGATTGGTTTCCTCAATCAATCAAATGTAAAACATAACCAAGCTCAACAACAGGCACCTAGAACTGCTATTATCAAAAATGCAGATTTAGAAAGTGAAAAAGAAGCATTTTTAATGTAGGCAGCAATTCGTTCCAGTGTTTTGGAGCCAGGATTTATAGCAATAAATGTATAAAACCTCATTTACATTGTAATCTAAAATGTGCACTGTAATACATACACATATAAATGCTTTGTGTATTTTTACTGTGTCTCATGGTTGATCATACATGTAACTGCTGTTACTGTAATACCGCATGCTTACCCTCTTCTAAAGAAGTTTACTCAAATTGTTCCTACATCATCAGTGGATAAAAACGCAACCTTCACAGTGGATTTAAAAATCCAAAAAACCTGCCAATCCTGTTGTCATCTACATGTGCATGCGTGTCTTGTTTGTGATTGTTCTACACATATTTATATACCAACATAACAGTGGATGCCGGCAAAGTTAGTTGGGTGGAAAAAAAAATAACCTAAGTTCTGGTTTTATATGAGAAAACAAAAATTCTCCCAGAAAAAATGCACCAATCATGTGTCATGGAGGATAAAATTTTCTGCAAACTTCCTCATATTTCCAAGACAAATCTGTAAGATTGGTGAAGATGTTCTGTTCCATGTACAATCCAGGAATACATAATAGATGAATAATTCTTCTGTAACATCCACCAACAGTGAAACAATTATTTACTACCTATGACCACAAATGATTATATCCCACGCCTTATTTATCTCACAAGAAGAAGAATTTCCAGTTCATCCACATGTGTCATAAAAATATCAAGTTGCAAAGAAAGGAAAAAAAAAATCCAAAAAGATTGTTCCATAATGATGAGATCTGTAATAGCATGGACGTGTCATGAACAATTACAGGACCCACCAATACTCAGATTCAGACACAGGAAGAATTAGTACAAATTTTGATTTACGCAATAAAAAAAAAAATGTAACACACGGTTAAATTCATGCAAGAAAAAAAATCTTAGAACCACACATAGAAACTCTTAACCAGAGTTACTAATGCAAAACCAAACTTTAAACTGAACTGAGGGTAGCCATATAGAATAAAATGAACACCATATTTCCACAAGGCTAACAATATTTAACACTATTAAATGAGTCTGGCTGAAGTATCCTCAAAACCAAACTTGAAGAAAGCATCAGTAAGAAGGCTATTAAAAAGCTATGTCTAAAAACATCTCCATATATTTTCTTCACAAATTTTTTCCTTGAAATTAAAGGCAGTTAAATGTTTACATTGTAAGGTGGCCTGTATGAACCTTATTGATAATGTATGTCATCATGAACAGATATTTTTCTTTCCAAGTGTTACAAATGCATCACGATTAATTTTATAGTCATCAACTTATAATTTTATACGGTACATGGAGTAATTAAAGTTGCCAATATATTTTTCAATAAATTAATACACCTTTGTGTCTATAATAAATCACAGAATTAGGCTGCAAGCAAGATTTAATGTAAGCGCATGAAATAAATACATGATGCATTATTAATGAATAACAGAGGGGCCACCTACCACATTGTAAAGTCACAATTAGAATCCAAACACTCATGGATGCAATCCAGATATGTTACTTCCTTCCATACTACTGCCAAAAATAACCCCCAAATCTTGTTGTGGTAATGAAAATAATGGAAATTCAGAATTCTGAGTTTTCCTTGCAATTCTACCAAAGATGTTTGGTTATGAAATTATGTACAAAAAAAGAAACATACTTTGTAGATGGGGGAGGAAGACAGGATGGTATTTGACAGTGTATTTACATAAAACTAAAATATACTTTGTATATGTATATCTATATCACTAATATACATGTGCATATATAACCACAACACTAATGTCCCATCTACATGTAATTCCAGTCTTGGCCAGGTGCATCTATGCTGACAGATTCAGGCTCAGAATTTACCTGTTCCTGACACTCTCATTAGAATGTATAAGTACATGTGTATACAGTAGGCAGAATAATTCTTACTGTGTAGTGTGAGCTGGTAAATGCACACTGTAGACATAGGCCATGTCTATCACAGAAGGGAAAAGCACGTGTAGATGTATCTTAATACTTCAGCATATCATCACTGAATACATGTACCACTGTGACAGTCTTTACTGACAACAGATGCATTCAGTGCTATATTAATCGCAGAGTTTATTGCATACTGTATGAATTTATATAGAGGTCCATAGGACTGTGGCTATCCCACCCAAATCATCAGTGAGTACAGTAAAATATCTGGAATAACATGTATCATATGTCGATGTATTTACAATTGAGACAAATGTTCACAAAGCCCTACTTTCAGTTTAATACTGCTAAGTGTAAAAAATGTTCCTCGATCAACAAAATGCACCAATGTTAACAAATAACCAAATACAGCACAGCCATTAATGTCAAACTGACCATAATCCAACAAGGCACTTCAATTATTAAGAGTAAACACTTGCTAACAATCAAAACCATGTTGTCTTCTCCTATGTCGTCATTCAAGGAAATGCTTTGAATTTGATTTCTACAGTTACCTCCCATTTACATGACTATCGATATCAAATGTGTACTTACAGTTACATGTACAAGTATTACTTTTGTGACAAAGAGGTATCACATGGTTTAACAGGTAAGTCAGATGCATATGACAAACATTCATGAAAATACCTACACAGCAGTGCTAGACCATGCTTCCCACCTGGCCTTTTAATCCTCAATCAGTACACAATGCCAAACAAACTGACATACCTTACCTTTTGAATGAGGCCAGTTTGGAAAACTTGCCCAGAGCTAGTTTACAGTTTTTCATTAATCCATCGGTAACAAGGTCGCCCATACTGCCCATGTCAAGGTCTGGCCCGCCGTGTAAATCAAGCTTCCAGATCTTACACAGAGGAGTTCACCATGTCACCATTTAGTGGCCGAATAAATTACCCAGCTAAAAACAGACAAGCTGCATGTATTCCATCAGACGTGAATACTTTATCATCCTTCGCTTCTCACAACACAGCTAGGCCACAGAGAACTATTAAAACACTACATCAAAATGTTGACTTCCCCAACTGTTTGATTATTTCTAATGAAGCCAGTCGGGCAATAAATAGGCTATCATTCACATCGCACAATGTGGTTAGCAATACTATAATTGACACTAAGTACACAATCCGAACGTTATTCAAGTGTCATGGGTTGGTAGTTAAAACACTACATGTGTACTATACATAGCAATATCTTGTAATGTTACACGTATTCCATGGGGGTATTTAATGAGCTCAACAAGATCTGCTGCCAAGTAACTTGTGAAAAGTAAGAGGAAATGCCATTCCATACAATTGGTACCACTTTACAATCATATCATATCTATCATATATCACATATGAAAACAAAAATATCAACGACCGTTATGGACTTTTAAAATCTGAGATAAAAGTAAACTGGTGGGTTGATCTTCACGAAAAGTATACTGTAGTTCTATCAGTCTATAAAGAATAACACCTTCAGAATACGCTTAAATATATATATTGCAAACATACAAAAAGGCTGAAGAATTATGCTAGCTGGTTTCTGTAGAATAAATGTATATACATGTAACGCTGAACCACGTATGTTGTATGTGCCATAATGTATTCAGAGTTCAAGGAGTGTTACTGGGGCAATTAGGAATCATACTGTTTGACAAACCTTAAAGCGCACAAGAGCACCTGAAGACGACACAATTTTAAAACCAATATTATCATAGTTTATAATCTATCTTTGTAGCTAGCCTCTGGGTGTAACTAACAGCGAACACAAGTCAATGGGACATGGGTTAACTTGTACCAGTGTCAGAAATCGAACATTTTGTTGTCCAGTTTAACATTGCAGCATCTTTGTTCTGAAGAGTTTTTGGCCAGAAATCTAATATTTTGCTGTGATAAAGTTTATCATATACAGGAGACATGACTATGGTTCATTTCTGAAAATCAGATATTTTTTTGCCCTTTTTTCTCAAAATACTTGTGATCAAATTCTGCATGCTATCAGGCGCTCTGAGATCTATATATTAACAAATCAGCAAGAGACTTAGGGAACATGCCGACCCTTTACAAGTACATGTCAACACAAACAAATTACTCAACCCAAACATATCATAATGTCATTAACATTTTTCAAAATTTTCCTTTTGTATACACTGGTATTCATACATATAGTACATGTACGTGTTATCGAGTAATATTACCCATGCATCTTTATTTGGTATTTTTAATATTTATTTATTTGATTGGTGTTTTACGCCGTATTTAATACGACACTTATCACGACGGTTTCACTTATACGACGGTTTGCCAGCATTATGGTGGAGGAAACCAGTCAGAGAGGAAGCCAGCATGAGCTGGACTTGAACTCACAGTGACTGCATTGGTGAAAGGCTCCACAGGTCATTACGCTGAGCTAGCACACTAACCAACTGAGCGATCTTTTCAATAGGAATGTTGAGCTTACACATTGCCTGTCATGTGTGTACTTGAACATTTTTACTCAGAGGTCTTTTACATGTACAGAGAACTATATGTACATTAACACTCTTAATTTCTATCTTGCTATCCACAATTCAAATATAGTTTTCTGAACTATTCATCATGTTGCCTGTCAGTATAAACTGCTATGCATCAACATGTACATGTAGCTAATATAACACATCTCCAAATCAACATGTGCTCTTTTAACTTCTGACTATCCACAAACCATACACATGTACACACCTGATGTAGGTGAATGTACTCAGTGACTTCACTCTCAGACGACCTCACATTTACATATGGCATGTGAGCATGTCTTGACTTGAAACAAACACTCCACATGGTCTGTATCTGCACAGAATAATTGCTATACCCCAGTGCGGGGATATGTTAATCCCACAGAGGAATACAGCACAATTATTAGACTGAATCTCCATAATGTTTATAGACAATTAGACTGCTTCATATTAAACTCTGTTCTTCACAACCAGCCAGTTTATAATTTGTTCATAATTTAACCTCATAGTAGAAACCCTCCTTCCCTCAGTTAAAAAAAAAGCACTTGTGATGCTTTTAAGTCAAAGGGTTTATTTCAAGTCAAAATTGCTTTGTGAAATCAGTTCCAGGATTAGAAATGCTTTTTCGCTCCCTCATTCAAACAGAAAAAAAAAGGCTTCATCACCCAAAGAAAATGTTTAAGGAAACCTCTATCAACATGAATCTCTCCACGGTAAAGAGGTGAAAGAAAGGTATCAGGTCCCTGAGAAGCGTGTAATTTAGCACGTGATGCAAGATTGCATTTTTGATTTACATGGCACTCTAAATGCTAGGACCTAATATAATCCCAGTCTGCAATAAAATTATAAAGGCCTAATCAATTTCAACCTCATTTCATACACACACACACACAAATATGTATTTACCTTCAATTTAAAAATTCATGAAATGATATGATAAATGATAAAACTTCAATTTCCTGTGCCACAAAAATTAATAAATAAATACTATGCTTGACCACATGCATGAATGACAAACATATCAATGATTTTGACTTAATTGTTATGTGTATGCAAGATTCTTGTTTTGTTTTAAAGTCTAAGCAGCATGTGAGTGTTTTTCTGAAACATATCAGTCCCTACAAATACACTGTTATCTGAGTGGAGTAGCATGGCTGTATGACACTTAACATACATGTCAATCACATGTAGATAATATGTGCTACAAACACATGTAGATAATATGTTGTATAACAATCTAATGGTTATGAGCATGATCACTACCACTTCCGAACAGATCCTGAGTAGAACAGTCATGAAAATCTGACTTCCTCGTTGATTGCACAGGTTAGCTGAGAGTTTTACATCTCATGGTTTCAATTCCACAACCACTTGACTACAAATTTGAAAAACCACAATGCATATACATTGAATTATAAAATCCCAGACATTCTGAGATAATCACTTACATACTATGAGTGATGAAGCATCTAAGTTTCATCAAGAGTGTTTTATACATTACTATGTGTACTCATGGCTGTCTTATTTTTATGTTATAATTTGCCAAGATGCTGGATTTCTCCAGTTACCACGTGATCTCTACTCGGGTTTTACTCTCCAATGCCAGTCTCTGACATGCATGGGGAGAGTCAACTTTGTGGACTGAAGAAACCAACCACTCTCTTTCGACATTTTCATCCCATACCCAACAATTATTAATGATATTATGAAGCCTCAGGCACACTACATGTCGTAGCAGCATAATTTGCCCGTCTCATTGTAACAAGTGTCATTGGCGATCTTTTTGTACTTGATAACTTGGAGGTTATAACAGTGTCAACGTTTATACAAGATAACAAATCAGATATTTATGGCATTTAATTTATTTACTTATCTGATTGGTGTTTTACGCCGTGCTCAAGAATATTTTACCTATATGACAGTGGCCAGCATTATGGTTGAAGGAAACCAGGCAGAACCTGGGGGAAACCCACGGCCATCAACAGGTTGCTGGCAGACCTTCCCATGTACGGCTGAGAGGAAGCCAGCATGAGCTGGATTTGAGCTCACAGCGACCACATTGGTGGGAGGCTTTTGGGTCATTGTTCGGCACTGGCGTGCTAACCACCTCAGTCACAGAGGCCCCCTTAGGGCATTTAAATCACTGTAAATACTTTCCATGAATCATCAACATACAGGAGTAATACATGTATCTGTTCTTACATAAAGCAAATTTAACATTAAGAAGTAGCTAACTTTTTCCAACTCTTGGAAAAGATTATGGCCACACAAATAAATGGCATATAATACAGTTGATGTATCAGATAATGTTTTTCCTTTACACTTAAACATAGGCCCCATTATAACGAAAGTGTCTTAAAGAGAAAGACAACACCTGACTAATGTATATGTCCACTGAGAGACTACCATTTAAAGTATTTTGGATTTTTTTCAACCCAGTAAAAGTTTAGTGAAACTTCGTCTTGTCACAGTCTCCATTACTGACAGCAAGGTGACGTTTACTCTAGCTCTCTAACGTCGAAGGCATTTCCCGTGTAATAGTCAAGGCAGTAGCCTGTGGCAGATTAAAGTTGTGGACTTGGGTGATGAAGGGCTACGTGATAAATAGTTTTCTGGGAAATTGGACATACTGGAGGGATATTTCCTCCACAGCTTCAACTGTTCATACAGTAGGCCTAATGTATTATTTATACAGTTTACGAGTAGCCTGCAAATGCACGACCAGGATATTCTTGGTTCACGTCATAGCCTCCGGAGGGGTTGTGCTGGTGATTTCGATCCCTATTAAATGTTTAAAAACTTACAATAGGATTATTGTGCAACTGCATTCATGCTCAATTCTGACAAAAATGGAAATAAATCTAAGCACCACTGAGGCTGATCTAGGCACTGGTCTGTTGCTGTTTTTTTTTTGCTTCAATTTTGTAGTTGTGGCTTCTAAGATGAGAGATTAGTAATCGCGGACGTCAGAGAAAGCACCTCTGTTTAAACACGTAATTTCAATAAAATCTGTATTTTATAAAAGAAAACAGAAAAAAACATCCCTTATTTGCAAACGGACAAAGGGCAAAATTAAAATTCTTCAATTCCAATAAATTCAGAGAAAAAATATTATTTCATAAGATTTACTTAATTTAAAGCGTTGTCCGGTGAGATGCCGCCTTCTCAATCCCATAAATCTGCAACTGCATACTGACTACATGCTAACATAAACGACAAAAAATGTATTTGTACAATATGAACAGCGGGTCTAAGTAGGCCTAGTGTCTACTGGGGAGATGACTTTCAGTTTGAGCCAAGACTATGTTGCTGTCTGACATTACTTAATACCATGATACTGTCACTGAATATTACACAGCTTGTAATGTAAATCAAATGATTTTACGTTTGTGGTGGTCCATAAATGATACACGCCTATCCCACAACACTGTGTAAATGGCCCTTCGGCTACACGTAAATAAAGCATTGTAAACGATCTCAAAATGATGTTCTTTTATTATATGTCACTTCATTGAGTGAATGGGTAAAGGCTTTGTCATAGCTTATGCCGTGTAACCTGATAGCAACGAGTTTCATTGGAAAAAATTCTCAAGGCTGCCTCGATTCACACCAGCCATTTGGGCAGTATTATCACTTTCTTCTACACGCTATTCGGCGAAATCTCATTAAAACAATAAAGTACGATAATTTATAGAAAGCTTGAGTATCCTGCTTTCCACTGAAATATGTTTTAGTCAGGTGCTGTCTTGCCCTTTAGTGTAAGACTTGAGTAAAACTTTTTTTAAAAGTTTTAAATTCAAATTGCCTTACTACATTAAAATTGTGACTTAACATATAAATCTTGATAAAATTGTATATTCATGAGTGTTCAAATTTCTGACTTTATAAGTCTAACATAGCTTTGTGATGCTGAGGCCTGCTCATCAATAGATGGTAAATTTCAGGAAGACAATATGACAAAACAAATGCTTCACAAAAAATACAACCTTGTCATGTTGAAGACGTGTCGCAATAACCAATCCTACAAGGAAACCAAAAAGTTGTGGAAAATTGAAGGTGGGACAGTCAGGCGATGAGAAAACTTTGAATACAAAACTAAAATTTTGGTGCAAATCCACCAAGATGTAGAGCAGGGTTTCACATTAGGTCAAGGTCTTCACCAAGAGCTTCATCTACATCAATAGCTCATCAATTTTTTTCTAGCGAGACCTGTTTCAAATAAACAGGTTAATTCTGCAGCCTAAGAAGTGTTAACCAGAGGGCAAGCTTTAAAAGCGCTTTTCTGTTGAGACTTAATTATGGAGTCATTCATGCACGAATGTACATGTAGGAAGAAATCAACCTTTCATAAAATCAAAACAAAGAGAAACAAGAAAAACAAAACAAAGAGAAACATCAAAATGAAACAGAAACAAGTTTCACTTCAGGATATTTTACATGTACCCTCATTCCTCAACCTTTTCGCATATAAAGGACCAACTTTCAGTGCAATTTCTGAACATTTTCAATATGATTTTGGAGACAAAACTTCCTTAGTTTGATTGGTCAGTTTCAGGGCTTCATAAAAAGTATAATTTTATCAGTCAATACACAATAATGCCTACAGAATATGCTTGAATAATCACCTTACAAACAAGCCAAAAGGTTGAAGAATAATAGTATATTCTTCTGTGTTTTCATATGCTACATGTTCATGATGAAACGAGAGCTGGAAATGTTTTCTCATGCTGTGTTCATAAATTCAGACAGAAGTTTTAAAAAAACAAATCCATGAGAAGAAATTGAATCAATCATTACTTACAGGTTAAGAAATTTACTTATTCTTTACAAATGTTAAAATAGTTACTTTTGTAGACAGCAGCAACTAGTGGGATGCAGTAACTTCCCACTAACCTCAGTAATGTGAAATAAAAGTATGAAGTAAATGTTTTACAGGTGTTATCCAAGTATGAAAAGTTCTCAACACAGACAACATCCAATGAGGATCTGTCTTTTAAGCCTGCTCCTGGAGCATTTATTAGCTACCTACCTGTAGTAGCTACTTGACCTCTACTGACACACATGACTACATACCTGTTATTTATACAATTCAAGTTGGGTTTCAAATCCAAGAGAATTATATACATGTACATGTAATAGCTTTAGAATTTATCATACTGAAGAATTTTTATAATGATGGTCAGCTTTATAGGTGAAAAACAGGTGCACCGAACTTTGGCAAGTTACTGACCAACTCTTCCACATGTGACACAGATATGCACACCACATTGCAGGGGGGAAAATAAGAAAAATTGCTAGAGGCAAAATGGCCCTTAATCTGAAACTGTCTAGAGGCCATGTCACAAGAATAAGGGCCAGTTTTTTTTTTTTGTCTTTGTTGAGACAATATGTTGAATATGTCTGATCCTTGTATACACAATGAGAGGGTTATGAAACTCACTACACAGCAGATAATATAGATGGCAATACTTTGAACTTCCTGCTCCCATATCACAGTAAAGTCATGCATACAACCATAGGCTATGCATATAGCACATTGAATTTAAGACTACATGCTACTGATAATATCGAAAGTTTATATTTTGAGTATGAACATGCAAAAAAAGACAATAATATTAAGACTGATTGAACTCACGCCCCAAATGATGTTGAATGACATCCCTACATTTAGCTGACTGCTTGTTTATTTCCTGTACTACAGGTATGTCATAGGTGTGGGCGTTCTGTACTATGGTAAGTTTTCGTCAGAATGTCATGTGGGCTCTCACTGTTGACTCAAAACTGGGAGCGAGGTTGTACCTGAAGCCTACAACTCCATACACTGAACAGGGTGACCTGATTGTGGGGAGGGAGAATGACCTATCTAACACTAAACACTCGTGCCCTCACAAAATGACATTATGTGACTCATATTTATTTCATTATTGGACTGGTGTTTTAGCTGTGCTCATTACGCCGTGCTCAAGAATATTTCACTTATATGATGACAGCCAGCATTTTGGTGCATGGGAGGAAACCGGTAAGCCCTTAAATAGCAAGAGAGAATCAAAGATAGTTCACCAATAATATGGTTAAAAATGAAAACCATTTTTTTCTATTGTGCTTCACATTTTTTTTAAATTCCATATCAGCCTGCGGTCTGTTAAAACCTTAAATACTTGAGATGGAAAATTTATTTACTTACACTACTATTTCAGATCTTATGGAAATCTAACAGAGGAGGAAGTACATTAACACATTATATTTCTGGGAATTAAACAAATTACAACCAGCCTTAAAACTGCACCTCTAATATGCAACTGTACTTGTAGATTACACACCTGTTATTACCTTTTCCCCTCCACCCCCAAATCAGTGTTCTCAAGGTTGAGTAGACAGGGTTCAAATGTTCACATTCTATTTCCTTTTTTGTAGCTTCTCAGCTTTTCTCGGCATACAACCACATCAGCGTTCTCAAGGCTTAGCACACAAGGTTCATATGCTAATAATCTACAGTCAATTTCCTTTTCTGTATCTCCTTTGCTTTTCTCTGCCACTCAACAGACCAGCATTCTCAAGGCTTAACAGATAAGGTTTATATGTTAACATTCTTTATGCTTTTCAGTAGTTTCTTAGCTTTTCTAAGAATCTGTATTAACCAGCAAGTAAATTGAATAAAAATATAATAGTTTACCAATTAGAAGATAAGTTTTCATACAAATTTTTTTCACATTTAGGTGTATTTTATAAAATTTATTTATGCATGGCCATAATGTCACCATTAAAATTTGGAATCAGAAGTGAACATTCAAATTTTATCTACACATGCCCTGATTAGAGGTGTTTTTCACATTCCACAAGTGACATGCACACAAAATTCCATCAAAATCTGACAATATTTGGAGCAGGTATTGCCTGGAAACCAAGCGAAACAGACAGGCGGACAGCACCCAAAATAATTTTTAAAGAAACCCACTGTCATCATTTTTAACAACAACAAAACTAAATTGTCTCATGAACAAAACATCAATCTGATGTGGTCTAAATCATCTTGGACAGAGTGTCCACTATCTCAACTTTCAATACAAATATACATGACTAAAACCAGAGAATTTTTCAAGAATAAGACAAAAATAAGTGCAAACACTGAGTAAATCACCACTACATGCACTATATTTCAGATAAAAGGGAGGCATTATTCTTTTGTTCCAAGCCAATTAGACAAAGCCATTCATATTTATTTAAACCATGTGAATTACCCACTATTTAAGCACTAAAGTCCACCATCATTTACTCCCTCCTACTCATTCCCATTCAATCAACGAATGTGTTTTGTTCACTAAAGCGAAACATCTCTATATCAAGACAGTCATAAGCCCGACTACATTCAGGTATTGAACTGAAGTTTATGAAAGCACACAGAGTTATTTCCCCTGAAAATACCATCACTGCTATATTTGAATGAATGAAACCTTTATTCAAAGAGGGCTGTCAAATTTAACAAGTTGCTCTTCCCAGAGGCCCTCTATAACAATACATGAAGATTAAACAAGTACTAACAGTTTATACAATTCCATTTTTGTAAAAACATGAAAACAGTAATACATCACTACATATATCAGCTTATATAAATTCACTGGTTGAAATAATTTTCAAATAATGTGACTTAAAAGCAGAAAGTGATGGTGCTGTTTTGATTAGACATTTGAAAGAAACTGTTTGGGAGAAGACAAAAGTTACATGACAATTCAAAAATAGCAACATTTTTATGTTGTATACCAGAATCCAGAATGCCTGCTTGGTTCAACAAATCATGGAAGAAATATAGTTACATACCCTGAAACTGTACTGAGCTTAACATCTGCGAATGGTAAAAATATATTTTGGTCAGGGCAATATTCTTTTGTGGTATGTTGACCGATAAACATTGTTTTCCTTTACTAATAAACACCTTTCCGTTCCACTGGTTGTTTGTTAGTTATGTGTTTTCAAAGTCTGTCAGCTGATTAAATGTGACTCATTGTTAAGAATGCACTAATTGAATGCATGTATGTTTATGATTGTTACGAGCCTGAAATAAAATAAAGAGCAAATATACAAAAATACACTGCATATTATCGATTAAGACTATAATGCAGACCTATAAAATAGGATATAATGGTTGAATATAATTTACACTACTGGCCTTACACCTGACCTAATTCCCGACTTTTCTGACTTTCCCATTATTCTGGAATTTGCGTTCTTTAACTTTCAATGTTTGAATGCTTTAATATTCAGGTGTATTAGCAAATAAACATCACACAAATAAGGCTGAGAAAATTTCCCCAACCTTCAGCCTTAAAAGCCTTAAATATTGCATATATCATAAGAATTAAATGAAAAGACAACCCCAGATTAAATGTGTAGTCAATGATTGAAACTGAATAAATTGACACTGTCTAATCTCACACCTCTGACAAGTCAAGAACTGCATCATTCACTCATTCCATCTTTTGCTTTCATGGTAAATAAAACCAAAATATAGAATGAATAATGCACTGATTTTATCAGAGTTGTTACATTATTTAGTCTACGACAACAAGAGCAATGTACATGTAAAACTAAAACTGACCTGATCTGCATATGCCATGGCTTATGTCTTGTTTTTTTCATCACCTAATTAAGATTAACATCTCTTCTTAACAACTTGTGCCAAGTTCTTCACCAGCATCCACACAATACAGTAAGATGCATCTCTTTAAGCTGAGCTTAAATCTTGAAAAAACAAGATTAGGAGAATTACACAAATTTCATCCTTTCATGAACTCGTGGCATTGTTTCATGTAAGCCTATGGTACTTGTGCAAGTGACCCAGTATTTAACTTGAGTATTACAGCCATGGACAGATACATTACTACAAGTAAATACATATTCATTCCCCATTTTAATAAGCAATACCAAATTATCCCATGGCAAAAATGAGAAAAATAAGATAAAAAACATATGTTAAAGTTACATTAGCAAAGCATCAAAATGTGCTTAAAATAAAATATTAAAAACATACGGTTTTCTTTGTAGATTCTCAAATGTAATGGAAAAAACAAACAAATCCCTATGTAGTTCAAATTTATTTATTTATTTATTTGATTGGTGTTTTACGCCATACTCAAGAATATTTTACTTACATGTATACGACAGCGACCAGCATTATGGTGGGAGGAAACCGGGCTGAGCCCCGGGGAATATGTTAATCAAATCAATTTCTTTGGCAATTGTTTATCTCTATACCCAATCTCAGTACACTCAGGGAATATATTCGCTATGAGTCATGTACATGTACATGTGGTACTAACCTTTATTACGGCTGTTTCAGGGAACGACAGGTCAGGATACACAGTCGTAACATCCAGACAATGCAGTCGTCAACACAGGTTAGAACAGCAAGTCCTACGGTAATGTGACTCTCAAATCAACCTTCCCTCAACTGCAACTGCTGGAAGAAGATTAATGAAAACGTTCAGTTAAAAACAAAATAGAGAGCTACGCACTAAATCTCTCTCGGGCATAAGTATAGTTGTCAGGGGTGTTTACAAGGTAATGGAGGCAAAGGGCCAAAATCCTTCAAAAATAGGTGAAGGTCAGTGGAAAAGAAAATTTTTTTACATGACTAGTTGCATACACAATGCAAGTTTGATGAAATTGCTTAAAGACTTCCAACATATGGTGTTAACTACCCTGGCACAAAAATAACTTAAATGATCGCAATGACCTTGACAAAAATTGGGCAAGGTCACCAAGCTCTTCGAAATGTCTAAGTGTACATCATCATGAGGTATAAGTCCGCTAAACCTGGATACAAGTGTACAAGAGACAGAGCATTTATGGATGAATGCCAACCACTGTGACAATACCCCTACGCTAATTTTGAAAGCACCAAACCATTCTGTGCTGGTATTCTCCAATAACACTACTCTGGTCTAGCAGAACAGTTTCAATATCATCAAATCATATTTGAGTTTTCAGAATGACACAACATCCCACCCAATCACAACATATTCGTGTATTTTCACAAAATTGCAAAGCCAAAACCGGCAATTTTATAACCTTTGGTATGAGCCATTTCATTCCAGCAACCCAAGAATTCCTTTTACGCACTAAGCATATTTTATAACAGATATATCCTTCCTCATTTAATGTACGCTGTCCCTAATTGGGATAGCTGTTCCAAAGGCCTACGTGATTGAGTATATAAACTCTAAAAAACTGCTGCAAAACATATCCTAGACAAACATAACAATAAATCATCAGCTGAAACTTTTGAAATATTAAACTTAAAGACTATAAATGAAATTATCCTGCACCAAAAAAATCTCACTGTTTACAAATCCTTAAATGACCACTATCCTGACTATATGAAAAAGTTGCTCCCAATCAGAGAAGAGCCCCATCATGAGCTACATGTAAGATCATGTACGAGCAACCAAGTAAAAATTCCTTTTCCCCACACAGAGCAAAACTTTAAACTGATTAATGCTATGTGTATTTTTTTTCTTTTTTTAATACCCTGTGTGACTGCAGAGTGGTTGTGTAAGTGAATGGAGGGCCTCAGGGAACATCAATACTGTCATATTGACTGAGTTTGTTACCCTCTGAAAATAAAGATATTACTATTATTATTATGTTAATTTCATCATAAAATACAGAGACATGATTGAGTCATCAGTTCCACCTGGCTAAACATAATCCAGGTACCAATGATGTTCTGCATACAAGCTCTGTCAGAGCTGCATTCCTCAACGCCTTGTGCAGGCATGTTTTTACACATGTAGCCTTCTGCAATTTGGAATAGAAGAATGCACAGACAGACCTACAGATCATATATAAAATGTCCAAGAACAGTACATTAGGCACAAAAATCAATTTATGACGTTCTTCTCTAATAATGTGTGTACATTTGCCCCATGTCTGTCACAGATCAGAGCACCTCTCTCAAAGCACATGTACATGTAAACATCAGACAGCCTCAGTAATGAGTATGTATGCATGCACACTGGGTACCCTGAGGTGGGTGTCACTGGGTTGTGGTGTCAGGCAGTGACTTACTAGCCGGATAACAGACTAGCAGCTGATTAACGGGATCAATACTCAAATCAGTTCAGCCTAACAGTCAGCCTCTTGTGGAGACCGAAATAAACCCGTGTCCAGTGACCTGTTGATTCACGCACATATACATACAGTAGACGTGAACTGATGATCTAGGGAAATGTCTTAATCAAAGAACGTGTGAATATGCTTGTTCGAATCAAATCACCTATAATTTCACGGAAATTTTCACTTATTAAGAACCTTTAGCACAATTAATGCAGAAGCAACAGCCATTCACAAATGACTTCTAGTTGGTGAAACATTCCCTGAAATTTATTACAGGCGACTTGCTGAGGTTTCCAGAATCATTTATTACACTGTGATATTTATTTACTTATTTATTTTATTTATTTGACTGGTGTTACATTACTCAAGGATATTTCTCTTCTACAATGGCAGCCAGCATTACTGTAGGTGGAAATCAGGCAGAGCTTAGGGGAAACCCACGACCATACTGTGATATTTCTATATGTACACGTAAATGTATTCTTGAGAACTGCAATTAAGTTTCAGAGCAGACTCCATTAACATTCACAAACTTGTGCAATATGGCAGTATAATGTAACCTGTAGGAACTGTACACATCACCAAATGAGGGATAAACATTTTTGTCACTGATCTTGTCACATTTACATTTCACCAAATCATAAACTTCAGAGAGATAAAACTGAACTAAAGGGTACTTACCAAAAAGTATGGATTTAAGAGAAAATTATATGCACATTTCTGAACACTTACCAATGTACATATACACTTTTTAAAAATATAATGATGTAACAAAATTGAGACGTTTTTCTTGTTTTTCTTGTACACTGTCATGTAGCTTTCAAATTCAAAACTACTGGACCACCAAGAACATGTACCTTTGTCATTGTGGTTCGACAGAGATGACAAGTTCACATTTGATTAGAGCTGTTCTGCATTGCCTAATTAGCAATATACATACAGCGTCAGAAGGTGATATGACTTTATACAAATGAAGCTCATAGACACTGGAAGTAATAGAAACTACAGGAAATTCAGCTGCCATCAGATGGGCTTTGCACAAAGGAGTTCAAGAGGGAGGTAGAACTCTATTTCTTCTAATTTTTTGGTCTGCTCATTTTAGCCACCATATATATAAATGTAGCAGGACTATTGAGTTACACTTTTCTCACACTGTTAAACCCTCTAATGAACAACATACTCATATCTTTACTTTTCCAAAAGGCTGGTAAAGAAATGTGTCAAAGCTACTAATATCTATCCCAGAAATTGGAAGAATTAGGGTATATGTAGCATAAACAATTTAATAAGTCAAGTCTTAATATATATCTTTCATAAACACCTATATAGAGAATGCGAGAATTCAGGTGTCAAATACAAATATTATTTACTGTAATACTGTAACAAGCCTACTACAAGTAACAGCTCAAATACATTTCTGAACTCAAGTATGAAGCATATGTACACATGTATAATACAAAGTTTACCAAGTGTATTGTATGTATTTATTTGATTAGTGTTTCACGACGTACTCAAGAATATATCACTTATACAACGTCGACCAGTGTTAAGGTGGGATGAAACCAAGCAGACCTCAGAACCTGGGGAAACCTACAATCATCCGCAGGTTGCTGGCAGACCTTCCCAAGTACGGACGAAGAGGAAGCCAGCATGAGCTGCACCTGAACTCACAGCAACCATATTGGTGAGAGGCTCCTGGGTCATTGCTCTGCACTGGCAGACTAACCACCTTGGCCACGGAGGTGTCAAACTATATTGTACTAAACATGTCCATAGCCATCAACAAACACAAAATTATTATTTAGCAGAAGTACCATCACAATATTTTAAGTTTATTCTAAATTTGATTGGTACTTTCGAAGTTTTTGCTTAATATGCCATAGCCAGGAGCCTTTAGGTTTAAGGTTAGAGGAAGTCAGTGTCTAAGGTAAATCACCACCTTTTGCAAAGAGTCTATGAGCATAGACTCCATGCACAGGATGCCAAGTCAGCCAACCTCTAAATGACATGGATAAGAAAACCTGTCAATTACACCTAATCAACTGTAACTGTAAATACATGCATATATACATGTATTTAATGATCATATTATGTGGGCTACACTAATAATTTCATAATGCTCAATGCAGGAGTAACAATGACTGTGCGTACATGTGCATTTCTATCCATCAACATGCTGAATATATCAACGTGTGTTTCCATTTAGGGTTTGCCTTGTCCATGAAGTTATTGTCAAGACAAAGCAAATCCGAGCTGAGTAGATTTGTGAGATAAAGTCACGTATTTGGCCTATCTTACAATGCAGTCCAGGATCCCATTAGGTAGATTACAACGAAAATCTGACCTTCTCCAAGAGAATGCTGTGATAGACAAGGCCCATTTAATGACAATTTCATGTACTCAGATCATACAGTCTGGAGCCAAAAACACAACTACATGTACATCTGCTTAGAATCATAAGAGCATAACAACATGTGGAAACTGGGAATTGTGATTGAGACATCTGTCCATATAGAACAAAGCATGCATGTATACATTTTCAGCTGAACCAAGGAATGATTACGTATGGCTTAGCACCACATTGGTAGCGTAACAGCCACTGTATGAAAAAATTTCATGTGATTATAACCTTGGACCAATACATTTATCTGGGGTTTTCTTTGCGAATTTTTCTTTCTCTATGCTTTTAAAAAATTCTCATACACTCTCACCGTGTAGTACCATGTTTGCTGAACTACATGTCTACTGCAGGACACAGATAAAAATTTTTCTTCTTGATCGATTGATGGCCAAATTCATTGAAGTATTATCAATGAAAAACCACAACTGGCATTCAAAACTATATGCATTTGACCTAAAATTTCAAATATGACTACCCTACTTCATAAAGCTTTTTGCATATGAAAGAGCAACTTTCACTACAATTTATGCATCTTTTAAGTTGGATTTTGGAGACAAAACTCAGATGGTTGGATTGGCCAATTTCAGGACTTTATAATTCTTTCAGTCTGCACAGAATGCTGCCCTCAGAATATGCTTGTGTTTGAATAAACATCTTACGAATATGCGAAAGGGATGAATAATTACAGGAAGCTACTTAGCTTGACTGATTCTAACAGTTCTATTAATAATCGGTAGATTTTTTGAGGTTTGTTTGAAACCACCAAGGGAAATATATTAGTTACCTCTAAAAGTGCATTTTTATCATCTGAATTTTTAGGCCAAATACAAAATGTGTAGACACTTTTGGTAAGCTCAATTTAAACAGTTAAACATTTAAGGTGATATTTGTATATCATTTATTTTCAGTCAACATCCAAAATTTCACATCGGTATACATGTACATGGAGCTCCTTTTCTAAAACAGCTTTAAATTGTCTGTCAGAAGACAATTACAAGAATAGATGTTTCAAGATGTTTTTCAGTTCAAAACATGATTACCATAATACATTACATGTATAATAAATTTTCTTTGCAATTATAAATGCAGTAATAGGTACTGTCCACGTTTAATATATGTTTACATGAAGAAGAAAATATTATTGTCTATGTACATTTATATATATTAGTTATATGTATTAACAAGACCAGGTCTTTGGGAAAACTAGTGCAGGGTTCAATTTTATCTACCATACATGTACATGCAGACGTATTTAACGCAGACGAATTTCACAGGGGATGCATTCAAAAGAGTTTCTAGACTGACCTTTGAAAACCACAGTGGATACATGTTCCATGCTAATGTGTATGCCACATTTTTAAAGAACATACATGCATAGTTTACATATACTGTAATTACCAGAATGACTACAATTAATTACTACAATTAAGTATTTGGTTAACACTTAAAAAAATATACAAAAAAAGAAAATATAAAAATGTAAATGTGTTTTTTATTTTTATAAGGTATTCATGAACTCAAATACTCACAGTACTCAATCATGTCAATCATATACATTATCTTTAAATCTTATGCATCTACATGTAGGATAAAACAGATTGCTGTATTAACCTGGTTGGAAATCAACTTTCTTCACGATACCATCAATTACATGTACCTGTACTACCTATAGCAAACATGAAATCTGTTATGGGGCACAATGACAAAATTCTATATTATGTAACCAAAGAAAACAAACAACCCAAAAATGCTAAATGGCAACAATGTATGAAAGCAGCATTTGATGTCTATGTAACTGTCTGGTTAAGTCAAATACCCCCTTAATACACATATATCTCTTGCCTAGGCTTGCATGTACATGTTATGATGTATTACCATCAGGCAATAGAAAATGTGATGAATAATGACATACATGTACATGTGCTACAAAGACATTTATGCACATACGGTAACGGTTACAACCCTGCAGGCGTACAAGCTCTGATACAACTATACATCATATACTTACTAAGTATGCGATAAACATCACAGTAACAAGTATAAGACCATGTGAGGAGTGGGATAAAACGCTTGTCTTACCACGAGCCATTAGGCCTACCATGTGCTCTGCAAAATCACTCATTACATGTGAAATTACCACGGTCTGCATTGCAGAGCTAGTATTGGCAAGCCTTCAACTTCTGCCAGTCGCACATGTCCGTAATCATGTATGATTAGGCTTCCTGGGCAGTGGAGGCAGCTGATTTCACATACAAGTATACATGTACCCTTTACCAGGGTTGCCTTATGGCTTGTCAGCTCAGGAAATACTAACACTTACCTACACAGCACAGTTCCCAGGAACAATGCTTCTGCTGAGGTGAAAAGGCCAGCAAATCAGATTAATAGAGACATTTGTCCAATGCATATAACAGAATACAAAGTCATACATGTAGTACATATCAGCTTGACTACTTGGGTACTTCAGGTAAAGATTAACTTGCTCATGCCAGACTCTACAGAAATTATGAGGAGCCATGCTGTGTCCTCATTAAACATTAAAAAGAGAAATTACACCGTAATTTGCACAACAATTTGCCATAATCCTGGTGCAATATCAAATATCATCTATTAATGATGGTGAAATTCTGAGGACAGATCATGTTTGCACAATGATGGCCAAACTCAACACATTTTAGGTATGGTGAAAATCAAATATATGTACAATAATGTAGCTGTCAAGAGATTATCCTCAATGGCATTAGGTTAGCTCAAGGTGAGATTAAGTATCAAACTCAGATAGAAAGTCTTGCAACATCCACTACTTTGTAAATTACGACTACTGGTACTCAATGATTGCAAGAATCTGTACACCAAACCAGTAACTGTCAATTAAAAACAAAAATGATGTTACAGTTTAAAACAAAATCAACAAACACTGGAGTAAAAAATACATTGATCAAGCACATGTATATACATGTACATGTATGTGGGTAGGGAGGTATTATTAAAGGTAGGCAGTGAGAAAATTGTTGTGTTTTAGAGTACAACGCTGCAGTGTATACGTGTAATCTAACCTGCTTCATAAAGCTGGCCATGCGCAAAAGACAGCACCTCAAACAAACATAAATTAGGACAAACGCTTTTTTTTTTCATCAGCAGACTGGCACTGTGACATAAAGTATTACATAATACAGATGGCAGAGTATGGAAACTCGAACTCACATAGGATAAGCAGGTCTACAGGCATCAAATAACCTGTAGTGTTTGTGCTTTAATGCCGCTCAGCTTCACACTGTCTGCTGGCTTATTTTTGATGTGGAAACATCCCTCAGGAAATCATCCCTTCAGAACTATACACTTTTAACACAAATGTTTACAAAAACACACGTCCATTTCAGATATATACATGTATACAGGACTAAATGAATACTGTACAGCATACAAGTTGAAGTACATGCAGCTCACCTTAAGCAACCTGTGACTGGATTATTGTTTAAGAATATGCGAACTGGCACTGAATCTCAAACTGAGCCCCACAAATGTGTTTTCCAGAGAAAAACAAGGCTGAGAAATATAAACCACATGTTGCGGCCCAGCAGCTCTGACTTCCAGGTTACTTGTGAAGTTACATCTTAGGTCAGTGCAGCCTTACAACAAACTGACATTTCCCATCATGTGATCTATATACATGTAACTATGAACAGTGTTATCAGCCCAGGCATTATACACACTAGCACTCAGGAGATCAGCATAGCATCCATACTTGTTTGCACACAAGTACACAGAATCTGTCTTAACAAATAACAAGACCACAACAGACTCTAATTTCTTTCTCTTGAATCTACGCAACCCATTGTTACCGTATGTGCATTGTCGACAAGTACATGTACATTAACATAAAGATACAGTACAATATGGCTCACAAAAACAATTGACACACAACTTTAATGTGTTATTTTAATATTGTAGTAAATGACTACAATGTTCATTTAATTTAATCTTTATGTTATTTTCCTACATGTTAAAAGTCCAATATTTTATCTCCTTATTTATTTAATTGATATTTTACACCAAACCTCAATTTCTAGGATTATGGGAGGAAACCAATCAGAGCTCACAGAAACCCAAGATCATTCGCAGGTTACTGCCAGACATTCTTATATGTACAACAAGAGAGGAGGCCAGCCTGAGCTGGTCTTGAACTCGCAGTGAACACAATGTGGTGAGGCTACTGAATCATTCTTCTGTGTTTAACTGAACCCCAACAACACAAACAAAGGAAGGCTCTGATGAAATTTACTATTAACTCTATTTACAAAAATAGGAATACAATGTCAAAACATGCAGCTTGTACCGAGGACTTTTACATATTTAGACAAGGGTATATTAAACAGAAACATGTGGAGTAAACTGTACAAGTATTTTTGTGTTGATTGAAATAATATAATTCATAAAGCCTGCTGATTTGTGCTACATGTACCTGTAGCTAAGACAACAGTACCCTAAGACTGGTAAAAATAGCTCTTATTCTTAGGTACACATTACATGTAAACCACAGGCGACTTCAAAAGTTCATTTTACAAACAATTTGTAGCAGTTCAATACACACGTGTCATTGTCACATATGGACCATGAAATGAACATGGATCGTCATTACAGTGTACATACAATTTGCCATGAACGTTATTCATGTTAATGAACAAATTGAGAAAACAATTTACCCTAATTCCTCTAAAATTTGGGACAGATATTAGTAGTGTTGAAAGTAGAATATTACATTTCTGTACCAGCTTTTTGGAAAAGTAAAGATATGAGTATGTTGTTCATTAGATGGTCTAACCACATGAGAAAAAATAAACTCAATATTCCTGTTATAAATACATATAAAGTGGTTAAAATGAGCAACCAGGTGTCCCAAATTTGAGAAGAAATAAGGTAGCCCAGTTGCCATTGTTGAGCAATACATGAAGAAGTTTACAGGTGAACTAGTGAGCACAACATATAAATATCTGATGTTGTTATAAATTAGAGCAGCACCAGCAACTGAATTACAGTACATAGCACCACTGTTGGCCAGAGAGTAAGGTGCATGCAGATGTATCATAGCCTGTCTGTCACCAACTGCTTCTGCACATCCCTCAGTGTGACAGGCATGTTAAGCCACTAGTGACAGCTGTGAAGCCTACACCTACAAGGTAGTTGACAGGTTCAATAGCAACATAACAAACCTGCACTGACCCAATTTTAAGGTTAAATGTTTAAGGTTAAATGCAGATGTAACCTGGCCAAAAATTAATTACTATTAATAACACCCATAGTAATAACTGTATTTTAATCAAATAGACTTCATTTTGAAATTTTCTTTACATTTTCACCACAAACTATTTTATACTTCTTTAATTCAAGAAACTTGTACAGGTATTTGTAGCAAGCATGTTCAAATGATCACACCCAACTACATGTAAATGTCTTCAAAACCACCTGGTCCATGCAAAATTTCATCTGCTGAAATGAATGAATGATTATGGCTTCGCTCAGCTGATTTTGAAAATGTACCATAAACATGCAAGGTGCATAATTAAGGTAAACATAACATTCATCTTAAGGATTTTTTATGTGCAATGCAGGTCTGACATGAAAATTGTGTGTTGATGAAAAAGAAATAAATCATTGATTTTTAATATTTAATATTGTGAATGCCTTAAATGTTTAGCTGCCTGTATTGTGCTTAGTGTATAACTCCAGGGATAATTTATAGCCATATTATATAAAGCTGATTAAGTTTTCTGCTTAACTTCTTTGGCCACATGTGTTCTGTTTACACATGTGTAAGTACACATCATAAGATTATGTACACTAGTTATAAACAATTCTAGCATAGCTGCCCACCATGAAATTTATTACATTTTACATCCACCCAAAAAAGGATAAACCTGTAATTGTGGCAACAGCCAGCACAAAAGAGGATTTCTGCTTGCACCCAGACCTTTCTTATAAGATGCACGCATGGAAATAAAGCTGTTTAACTACCCTATGATTTGGCATGAATTTACAAAAAGTTACCCTGTACAGTTTAACCATGATGAGAGAAAATCAGCTTTCTTGAGTTTTCTCCATTGGCATTCTTTTTTTATTTTGTTTGGCTTCTGAGATTTGACTTGGAAGGCTCTTGCAACGATCATCACTATTTTTCACTCCTTTTCGTTTTCTTCTTCTCTATATAGCAGAAAAACTAGAAGTGACAGCTATATAAAACTATACCAGGTTACAAAACATTCAAAGCTATGGGCTCTAAATTTCCAATATTCTTTATACAAGTACTATCTAATAATTACTGAATACACCATGTAACCCGTAAAGCTGTAAATCGTATGTAAAGACAACTTAGAACCTGAGCATGCAGGTCTATACTTTAATATATATACATACATGTATATTTTATTTGAAACTCTGCTTTCAAAGTACATGTATGGGTAAGTTTAATATCAAACCTTATTTGATCAGTATGATATCCTTTTTTCTGTTACTTTGTGTAATTACATGTACCTCTTTCACCTAAATGGAAACTACAGTATCAATGTTCAAGGATCTGTGGTTGATGGAAAAGTCATGACAAATTGAGACTGACATATATCTATATACTGAGACTGAGGCCATATCAAGTTAGAAATACCAATGCTTGGAAAGATGGCCACTACAATGTCTTTGATGGTGATGACATGACACATACAGGCAGTTGTGAAGGTGGTGCCTGTGTTTACTGCTGGCCCACGTTTCAGCTGTGTTCATTATGACAAGCAGATTGAACTACGTGACACTACCAGATCACTTACTCCCTACTTACACACATTAACGTGTAATCCCTACTCTAGTATTAATCAGTTACGTATTCATTTTTCTGATTGGTGTTTTATGCTGTAGTCAAGAATATTTCACTTATATTACGGCGGCCAACATCATTGTGGGAGGAAACTGGGCAGGGAGCGTGGTAAACCCACAGCTAAACCCACTGCACAGATCGCTGGCAGGCCTTTCTCACCTATGACAGAAGAGGAAGCCATCATGAGCTGGAACTTGCTCACAGCACTCTGATGGGAGGCTCCTACAAGAAGTTCATTGAGATGCGCTAGCCATGAAGTCCCCTATTAACTGGTTACAGCAATCAGATGAAATATTTGCCTCTATAAATGCGCTACAGATGTAGCTCCTCCAGCATGCTTTACAAACTTGTCCACCTGTTCCGTGTGGCGTTTTCAAAAGGCTGGTATTGGTAACTGTAGTGAGGGTCTGCATTTGATTTCTTCAACTAAGAAGAATAATAGCTTGTTCATCACGTTGGAGGAATGTTAGCATTGCTGAGTCTGTTATAGGAACTAGACATATGGTTTACAAAGGTCTTGTTAACCGCCTAAATACACATACAATGACGTAGGAAAAAACCGTCTGGATAGAACAAGATACCGATACTTGAAAGCAGCAAGAGTTACCTCCCTTAACATGTTGATCCAGACCATAAAGTTCAATGCAGCAATGACTTTTAAGGAACTGCCTAAAAACTTGAATCACAAGCATTATGGCAGTTCAAGATACAATGATTACAACGTATATTCCTCTAAGTACAAAAAAGTACTATATCACTCAGGTACAAGTGGATGCTATTTAAATTTCTAACCAACTTCATGCATATAGCCTCTACTAATTAAAATGATGTACCCTGGTTAAGGATCGACACAGTGCAATTTACATTTTCACATTGTCAATAGAAGGAATAAGTGGGTGCTTTGATGTGGTAAGGTTGATCGCTGTTTATCAGTCAAATGTAATTTTTACATATACAGTATATATATGTACATGTATGTATCATATATTATATCTTCATAGTTAAAATATATATTTTCCAGACCGAGGACATGGCACTGAACTCGCACACATGAATGGAACAATCTCCTGCTTTGAATTTTTTTAAAGATAATTGATATTAATAAATAACAACAAAATATATTTCACCAAATAATATACAACCTGAATGTCTCCACCAGTACATCACCCCACCCCTCACCCTGACTTGTCCCCAGAATCTCAAGAAACCAAAACAGCCCACCCCGAGTCCTTCCCCAGACAACCCTTGCCTGAATTTACATGTGTGTGACCGTGCCGCCAAAACCGACTTGTTTACCTCACGATCACAATCTGTACTCTGACCCACTTACAAATACCACATTACCGAAGGATTTTTCAAGACAACTGCTTCCACTCGACCAACCAGAAAATGTGCTCTAATAAAGTGATATACAAACCTTCTGTGCGTCCCGAAAATGTGGCCACCAACTAACAAATATTTCCCATTAATTCCACTGTCTGCGACTATCGTGACAACAAATCCTCACAGACGCATTCTAGCACCCATCGGATGCCAAACTAAACCGTAATAATAAAGTTCCTAACTAATGAAAGAAACGGAATATTCGCACATATGCTTGATCACTTATATTTTAAACTCCACCTTCTTTCTCTTCATTTCATTTGTACAACATTGGGACAGTTTCTCAAATTGTATTACCAAAAGGCGTTGTAAGCTTTCACAAGTTTAAAAGCTGGCAAATGATTTTTTGTAATGGTGATTTCAAAATATATAGTTGTCGCGTGGTATGATTTTCGTTTTGTTTTCTTGTTCCTGTATTTATATTCTCACATGAGGATGTCGATGACGACTGACAGAAGTTACCGAAACTATGTGTGATGTTCCTCCAAGTTAAAGATAATCGTGTTTGCCGATAGTTGAGGGACCAGGTTCGTCGGTTACAAGGTAATGAACTTAACATTTTGAAAAAGTAAACCTAGGAATTCTTGTATGGTGATAAATTTTTCCATTCCATCGTAGCCTTGCGATGTGAATCACGCTGGCAGTGACAGGCGATGACGATGTCATGCACTCATGAAGAGATTTGTAACTCCTTCATGTGCCGACTGTTCAAACAACTCATCCTCCATAGAAAGCCCTGTACACATTTACAGTCGCAGTTTAACAAATATTCGCTACCGAAAACCTTGAAGTTTTTCTCCTCAAATTTGTAATTGTTTTGCGCCATTCAATCACAAGAAACGTGAGTATTGTACGTACAAGTAAGTGTAAGCCTGCATGTGGAATAGGTGTTGGTGAATAGGAAAGTTTCGAGTTAAAATTCTTTTGTCGTCAAAGGTAAAAACAGTTCTGCTGTGTCGTGTGAATTGTGCAAAATGTTAGGTAACCTTTGTTGACATTAATTTAGTGATCACCTGTCTCACCCTTTTCCAGGGTCACAAATGGCACCTCTTTCTATTAGGAATTTCTCAAGTTCATAAACGTTTAGGTTCTCAGCTTTCTCTGTCATTCGTCTACTCTAAATTTTCATGACATTTTTTTTTTTTCAGTTACGAATGTTGTAATGAATATCATCAAAAATAGTGGCCTAGCATTTTTGATGCGTCACATGATACAGTTGAACTTTTTCTACATTAATCGATAAAAGAGTACTAACTCGAAACTCCCCTATTATTCCATCATGATTTGTGTATTTGAAAAAGTACTGCTCGATGTCCGACCAATTTCCATAATTTTTATCACTATCAAAGTGGCATCTGCATGCATGCCTACGTGTAGTTGGGCTGTTTCGTGGTACCATGACTCTTTCTCAATACTTTTGTTGTTTTTTTTCTTATCCCAGTTTTTTTGCTACTGGTAGACAGCCTGCCACCAAGCCATGGCAGACACTGTGCCTTTCAGCGGTATTCGTGATCCCAGTGAGCGCATACGAGCTCTGTGTCGGGCAGGGGGACAGGTAGATATTGACCCTACGATCCCAACTAAGCTGTACTTCCGTTCAGGGGGACAGATGATCAGAATGGCCACAGTTTACTATGATGAAGGCAGCTTGGAATCTGCTTTTATTCTTTTTACAAAGTATATTACGTAAGTATTGAAAACATGATTGGACTACATTGGCTTTAATTACTCTGATTTAACATTAGTTCTTCAAGTTAGCATTCTCCTTAGATTATCGTTGTGCAGACAGTATTATATAGGCTACTTGTCATGACACTGGGAAAGCCAGTCCTACTGCATACTGAACTGATTGTAATCACACAAAATATAACCAGAAGGAAAGCAGTCAATGATATACAGCGATATTTGGGTAGAAAGTTTTCCTCCCTAAATGAGACACGGCTTGCATTTAATTATAAAATACATGTATGTGTTATTATTTTTATACATATATCAGTAACCTTGTGTAATGGGAGCAGCTTTCCACTGCTTACATGTATACTAGCAGTAACTAGGGGGAATTTCCCTTGAGCTTAATTGGTAGAGCACTGTACTTCGGCTGCAGACCTTAGTTCAAATCCTGGTATGACCTACATACTTAGTGAATGAGTGAGTGAATGCTTGGGGTTTATCATCGTACTTCACAATTTTTCAGTCATTAGACAAAGAAGGAGTCCCTAGAGTGCATGCAATCTACCTCCTTGTTTTCAACAGCTCTTTTATGTAGTGCTGCTTCACTGAGATGACTTACAGAAGGGAAGTAAGCCGCCCCTCCCAAACCCTTATACTGATACGGGTCAACCAGTCAGTGCACTATCCTTTTAATGCCAGACGCCCAGGAAATGAGGAAGTTACGGCTTCTTCTTTTAAGGTCTTAGGTGTGACCCAACCCCGGACATTCTACCAACTGAGCTATCGGGGCCGGTACCCACAGAGTCAAATCCCTCAACCATTTCTCTGGTGCCATGACCAAACAGGTTCCAAGAAGCGTGGGGCTCTGGGCCTGTGAATGTGGTGTGTGTCTTAGGAGAGTGTGGAGGAGTGTAACGGGAGCAGCCTTTCAATACTTACACTAGCAGTACCTAGGGGGACTCCCGGTCACGTCACCAGTGTAATGGTGGAAGGATGTCACTATCAACTATCTACCAAATGAACTAAGGGGAAATTCTTCCTAGCTACTCCTAGTATAAGCACTTGAAATTTGGGCTGGTTACACTTGTGACTGTCTCTCCGAGCAGTGCATGTACTTGAAAAGAAATTACATTTGAAATGAATTCTTTCTTCAGGCTTTTTGTAGAAAAGTTGCCAAGACATGCAGATTACAACCAGGCTTCCAAGGCCGATATTAAAGATGTAAAAAAGGTAATATCAAAATATTCCTTGTAACATATTTTACTTTAACAAAACTTGGCTCAGCAACCTCTTCTTTCTGGTAGGTTTGTAAGTAAAATATTTAACAAATTATGTACATTTCCTTGGGTCACATAGCATTGTATGCTTCACAAGCTGACCACAACAAGGTGTGTGGACCTCAGTTAAATTCTGCATTAATTATTACATGATACCAATTTTATCCATTATGTATCATTAGGAGCTCATCGTCCTTTAGACAAATCTTAATTCATACAAGGGAGATTACAGTCAGAGGGACGGTTCTTGTAATGATGTGAAGGACATCATTCAGTCTATACAGCAAATATGGTCAACTGTGGCTAAATGATGTTTATGATGTTTAATCATGAGGAGAAACTAAAATGAGGTATATTATTAATGTATCTTTTAGAACATTGATGCCTAAGTATCTGAGCAATTACCTGTTAAACAGGCTGACATTATTCTTATATGTGGATCAATTTGAGTCCATGATGTAAAATGGATTGGTGTTGTGTGGTATATGTCTGTCCACCATGCTGTTATGTTTTATAGTCGTGTTGTTTACATAAATGGAGATATTGACTCAGGTTCTTAGGAAAATGTGTTGATCACTTCTATTTTCTGTTTTTAAAGGTTGCAAACTACTTAATGAATTCACATATTGCCTTATTTTTAAGAAATTGCAAGATGTATTCCCTATCGCTGAAGAATTGAAGGAAAAATTGCGGATAAAATACATTGAGGAAGAAACAAAAAGAAGAGAACAGGAGGTAAGAGTAAATTAGTTTAAAATTCTATATTAAACAATAAAACTAAAGTTTGAGCTCTATTATGAGTTTGAGCATGTTGTCAGTTGTTGACAGTTATTAAGAGCCCAGTTTTCATGGATGCTGGACATTATGCCACATTTATTAAACTTTCAAACGTTAAGTGGAAGTGTCTAATCTGTCTTTAATTTGCATGTCTGTTTTTTGTTTGTCTGCTTTGTGAAATGCATTGTATACCCACGTATAATGTTATTGACTTCGTTTAGGGGAGATAATGGGGATGTGTCACTCACTTTTCCTTTTGGTACTATTCATTACAGAGACAGCTACAAGAACAGATTGCTAAAGAGCAGGAAAGACTCAGATTAGAGCAGGAAAAACATGAACGAGAAGAAAAAGCTAGACTAGAAAAACTCCGAATAGAATCTGAAGAGTTATGGATACAAGAACAAGAGGAAAGATTTCGACAGTTACAGGAAAAAGAGAAAGAGAAGTTAGAGCAGGACTTGGCTCAGTTAAATATTGGTGCTAACACACCGGACTTACCTAACAACAAGACAAGTGTTTCTGGGGGTGCTGGCTATCAACAACCTATACCTAACTTTGTGGCTAATGACCTCTCCAGTAATACACCTAGCATCCCTAGTAGGGATTTGAAGAAAAATGTCATAGCTGATTCCAAAGGTCCTGGGTAAGTTTTATTACTAGTATGTGTAATATATTTATCATTTTTCAACCATTGTTCTGTGCGTCAATGTCATGGCATGGCATTCCAGTGAAGCAGCATATTGGATCTGGTCTGCTTCGAGGAAACATTGTGATGTGACTGAAATATAATTGAAAGCACTAAAAGTACAAAATAAATCGAAACGAAAAATAGAAAGCTCATTAATAAAGTTGCTGATCATGCATTAAATATGCAAGTAACACTGCAAAGTTATGGACCTGAATCAATAACTTCATTTCATGTGGTTTTTCCATTCAACAGGTCAGCTCTTCCATCCACTCCAAGTTTTGACAGAAGTACGAAGCCGGCAGTATTTGATCACTTCACAAGTATTGGCAGTTTTGAGGGAAGCGTAAAAGGCTTACATCCAGTAGTGGTACCAACAGTTTTGATGCAGAAGTTTTTGGAAACCGCTAAACCTAATACAGATCGAAACATTGAGACTTGTGGAATACTAGCTGGAAAACTGGTAAGAATATTTGCAAATTCAATTCATTTGTGTAGTACTGATCGATGAATTGTACTACATTTCACTTCACATATTCAAGTCATAAGAAGGACAACAGCCTAGCCAGCAAGCGCTGAAGTGGAAGCCACAATTTCTGTAAATGACCAGTGGTATGAACTGAAGCCATTAATTGTCTTGGCCATTAATTATTCCTACACTTGCAGTGTGTGTAAAAATTCCTTCTAGATACATCGGATAAGAAAATGCAAAGCGGTTTTTCATCTGTCTGTATAGATAAAAAGTATATTAAAGTGATTATCCAGTTTGGTATATCTTGCACTGTGTTTGTAGGCCCGTAACCAGTTCCATATTTCCCATGTGTTGATCCCCAAGCAGTCCGGAACCTCAGAGACATGCACCACACAAAATGAGGAAGAGATCTTTGATTATCAGGACTCCAATGACCTCCTAACTTTAGGGTGGATCCATGTAAGGAAAATTGAGTCTCTGCTAGTCACTCTATCAGTTTGATGTGTTGTGGAAGTGAATGAATTAAATTTTCCAGGATAGTGCAAGTTAACTTCTCTTCTAGCACTCTGTAAAATGTGAATCAAATAAAAATGTTAGTCATTCAAGACAAGAATTTTTGCAGAATTTATCTTGCTCACTCACATTTGAAGGCATTTGTCATTTAATGGAAAAATGTCCCCGTACAGATTTAGTTCTAATTACATATATCAGATATATACATGTATGTGTACAGTTTCACTGTGTCAGACTGTCACATGCCAAAATGTCTCTCAGTGTTGACATCAGATTATCATTATGTGTGAGATATAGGGAGCGAGTCATGGGTGAGTGATGAAGACGTTTGTTTTTCAGTCAGTAGGACACTCCAGGTGTGGGTTCAATTCTGGACAGGGAATCAGGTGGATTCCCAGGCGTCACACTGTTCTAGGTGACAATAAACGTTCGACAGCAGTTGTGTGGCCATTTGCAAAGTCTGATGTTCTTTGAACACAATTTGTCTTTCACCAAAATGTTGTGCATATCTGTATGCCCCTTACAAAGTTGCAGTTTTTTACCATGGTTAACTACTCTGCTTTCCCCCACCCGTATAAATGAAAGATTCATGAGTGTGCCATTAAACAACAGTTAAGTAAATAAATGAATTTATTAACTGTCACATTTTCAGACTCACCCCAGCCAGACAGCATTTTTGTCCAGTGTTGATCTTCACACACATTATTCCTACCAAGTCATGTTACCAGAGGCCATAGCCATCGTCTGCTCTCCAAAGTACCAGGAGTAAGTTTCACTTTGTACTAGTTTTTCAGAGCAGTGTGTGTCTGCATTCACGACGTCATTATGCTTTGGGTGTTGTCCTCACAGTATTTGAAGTTTACTGTAAGGTATAGGTTTTCACTTAGTCACTTTGTCAGAATTCTGGTTTCCCAAATCAAACACTTGATGCATATGAAGCAGTATACCAAGTGTGTTTCTCTGTGTACTACTAGGCACGGCTCAACTTTTACTGTCAAATTAGAAATGCCTGTCCTGATTTAGATTTCAGTGTGATCCAATTTAAACACTGATTTCAGTTGGCTGAATTCATTCATGTTTACGTGAATAGGAAATGGGTTCAGAAATCCATAAATTACAACATAATCTTACGTAGGAGCAACTTTTTGGGGTGTGAAGAAACTTCTATATTGATTCAGGATGTTATCTACAAAGTGTTTTGAGGTCATTGTATGCCTAAGGCAACAAATGTATATAAATTTAAATAAATTGCTGTTTGCTACTGTGCTGACTGAGGAGATAGCAAACATGTAAGAGAAAAATTCTGGACTACTGCATGAAACCCTAAGGAAATAAAGAAATAAACTTATATGCTGTTTTTAAATTTTTGAAATTCTTTTTCCATATATATGCAGCATGGTGTAGTATTTGTGGTGATGGTAAAAATCCATTTTGGGGATGTACTAAATAGTTTTAGAAAGTGAATTTATACATGTACACCTGATTTAGCCTAAATACAAAATCTGTTGTTTGACTACATGGCTGTATTCTTTGCCAGGACTGGTGTATTTATGCTGACGCGGGAGAGAGGGATGGTTATAATTGGTAGCTGTAGAGAGAAAGGTTTTCACATGCACCCTACTGAGCCACCATTATTTGAGGTATGTATGTATCATGTGATAGCTGGGCTTTCCATCAGTTCTCATCATGACTTGTAAACCAAATATACAGGAATCTGCATGCATTTCTGTGAAAAAAAAGTCATATTCGAACTCATTTTTTTTTACAATGAAATGTACAGGTATCTTTTTAAAAAAGTGAACATGGAATTTCCAAAATCTGTTACATTAACACTGTAAGGAGCAGCTGCTTTGTGGTATTAGATTTGAAATAGATTGTGCAAAGCTAGCCTTGGGGAATCCATTTTTATTCTGGGAAAAATTATGAATACAAAGGCTGGCTATATTAGTGCTTTCTGTGGAAAGCTGGTGGTATTATGTACATGGATTATGTACATTTGCAAGTCTGCATGAATACTGTACATAATGAACTATTTTTGGAGTATTACACTGTGTAGACTCTGAAGCCTGATCAGTTACTGGGCAGTAGTACACAAACAAAACAGTGTTTCAGTAGAAGTGGTGTGGTTTTACTACAGTTTTGATCTCTGTGTAACCTGTCAAATCTGCCTTTGTTAAAAACAGTTGGAATACCTATGTATGTACATGCATCTCCCCTTCCTGTGTCTTTTTTCAGAACTGCCCTCATGTTAATCTAGTGGACGGAGTATCTGTCATATTAAAGGACTTCCGCAAATCCTAACGTGGAGAATTTCAACAGAGCTGTATTCTGCAGAGGCAGATGAACTCCTATGATTTCATGGAGTGTGACCAGATAGTTCAGCATTAACAATAATGTCTACTGCAATCTGCTTATAAATTGAAACCATTTTAAATCTGTATTGTGCAGTTTATAGGAATAAATCCTTTATTCTTTAACTTCATGAATATGCCTGTGCATTGTTAACACACCCATCACACAATGGTGCTCTCATGTTGAAGGGTAACGTTGTCTTTCAGTGTAATCGTGAAAAAGAAATTTTGTTTTTTTAATTTTTGTCACATTCCCCACAATCCTAAAGGCTGATGGTATTATTGAGAACTTATGGTATTATTTGTTTTGGCCAGTCATGAAAATGCTTCGTTAACACTCTTGCTAAAACCAAAGCTTTTGTGAGACCTGAACACCTGTCAGTGTTATTTAGCTTGTTTATTTGTTTCAGGCTGTAGTTAAGAATAGTTCACTTCTATGACAGTGGTTAGATTTACCTGTGGAAACAAATTTCTTTATGTTATGCAGCAGCCCAGTTTGTAGCCTGTTTCAAAAATGTGTGACTTCATTCATTGATACATGTCTGGTAGTCTTCACTGAGCTTATTGCTCAAGAGCACTAAGCAAGTGAGAGCTCACAAGTGCTGTTGTAAGGCCTGTATTATTTACTAATACATATAAACAGAATTGCCTGTATGTCCTGCACAAACCACCATATGCTCCAGTGACTGATTTCTTTAAATTCAGTCTTTGTGTTCAAAACATATAAAAAAAATGCATGTACATATGAGTAGACCTACACCATGTCATGAAAAAAAAAACAAAACATTATTTAAATGTGAAGAGAGTATTTTTTCAGACTTTCAAGTGAGTTATTCAAGGTAGATATATACAGATACATGTAGAAAGACTTGTCACTTTGAATACGTACTGATGTTGCAGATTGTTGTATATGATTTGCTGTTACCATTTCCTTGTGATAGTTGTCCTGTATTTTGCAAAATTTTATATAGAATTGCCCTTTTTTAACCGTTACTGTATATTGTAGTGTGTAAGGTTGTCTAAATTTAAAGATTTGTTCATGAACTATGATATTTGTTTACTCCTTAGATGGTAAAGCTTTATATAGAAGTTCTACAGTGTAAAATGTGTAGTTTTCAAGTTATGTCATGAGCAACAAAGTTAGTAGTACCAAACGATATCTCCCCCTTACGACAAAGGGCTGCTTTCCAACATGTATCTTTCGGCGTAAAATTTGGTACGTTTCGATAAAATATCATTATTTTTTTTTAAGTATTTGATGTATGAATCCATGCAAGAAGATGTTACAGTAAATTAGTCTAATCATGTTTTATTAATAAGTTTTCTCAATATGTTTTCTATATACAATGTACCACCCTATGTTAAATTTGGCAGATTCACCCAAAAATGAGGTAAAGAGATGGGGTCATCTTCTTGTGTGGACATCACTCTGTTATCATAATGCCGAGACTCGAAATTTGCATATTGGATAAGTATGCCAGATGTGTGTCTGTGTGTGATGAATGTAACTAGTACTGGTATGTTAAATTTCTGGTTCATATGTCTGTTTCACGGCTCTAATAACTGGTTAGGTAAATATGAGTGGAGGGAGATGAAAGGATTCCAAACTGCGCTAAATCATTTTTGTGTTTGTACAGTAAAGCCAGTGTATACAGGCTGGCATTGTGAGTAGATAAGTGATTTTCATTTATTCATTCATTTATTTATTTATTTATTTATTTGATGGGTGTTTTACACTGTACTCAAGAATCTTTCACTTATACGACTGCTGCCAGCCTTATGGTGGGAGGAAACTAGGCAGAGCCAGGGGTGGACCCAAGACCATCTATTATGCTGCATTAGCATGCTAACCACCAGGCCATGGAGGTCCCCCAAATGGCTTTCATGCGATGTGGGTGTATTTTGGATGCTTGTGATCTGATAGCAAAATTACAACTAAAACGCAAAATAACCAAGGCCTTAAAATCTTAAGGTCTTCCAGTTTTGACAGTCATACTTTCAACCACAGCAATGTACCCAATACACGACAGTCAGTTGCTTGTTTTTTCATAACTTGTCAACATATACCTGGCAGTGAGGTGGATGTATCTGGTAAATCCGATAGGGTGACTGATGTGTTAAACCTCAGTCATTCATTTCATCGATTAGCTTTGATACCAAAAGTTGACTGCCCTGACTAATGTGAAAGGACAAGGTGGGAAGAATCTGAGAATGTGGGAATGAAGAGCAGGGGCCTCTGCGGCTCAGTCGGTTAGCACGCCAGCGCAGCACATTGACCCAGAAGCCCCTCACCAATGCGGTTGCTGTGTGTTCAAGTCCAGCTCATACTGGCTTCCTCTCTGGCCGTATGAGGGAAGGTCTGACAGCAACCTGCAGATGGTCGTGGGTTTCCCCTGGTCTCTGCCTGATTTTCACCCAACATAATACTGGCCCCCATCGTATATGTGAAATATTCTTGAGTACGGCGTAAAACACCAATCAAATAAATAAGTAAATAAATGAGGATCATTATTTCATCTAGTCATACAATCATGGCCTATGAGTCAGTTGGTGTTTTCAGTTGACTGCAGGAGGTACCCTAAATGGCCTAAAATTTCACCCACAAAATTTTTAGTCAAGTAAATGTGATAAAATATTTTTTGTGCAGAAACTTACATTTTACCAGTAGAATAACATTTTACCATCCAAACTAACCTTAAAGCACCTTTTTATAATCAATAGAACTCCCAGAATCAGGAAAAGTAAGCAGATTAGTCATGGATGAAATTATAGGTCATTTACAGTAAACAGTGTTCATTTATATGTGTATTCTGTACAGATGTTCGTAGGCCTAATAGAGCTTTTTGTCAGTGTTGACGGTTTTGCGGTTTTCTCAGTGATGAGCCGGCCTAAACACATGATTTACTGTATATCATCTGAACAGTCATTTGTTTGTCTTGCAAGTATCACAAGCTATGATGATAAACGTTTTATCAGTGTTGGATTTAATTGTTGCTGTATTGCTTTTGCCAAATTTGTATAAACCATCCTGAATACTATGTATCCCTCTCATGTCTGAAATAAAGTGCTCCTAGTCATAGATAAATTTCTTTCTTCTGGTTTTAAAGTTTTAAATGTCTTGAATTGTAGCTTATTGTTCATGTCATGTGATTTTAAGTTTACTTTAATGACAGCAGATATCGTTACACAGCAAAGAATACAAACTGATTTACATTTGTAGTGAAGAATATTTCATTAACTTGACATGTAAGGTTGGATTGAGAGAACTGGGCAGTGTTTGAAAAACAAAATTGGCCTGCTGGTACTATACATCGTCTCTTATCTGATATACCTCTTGACAAAACTTACAAGGAAGAAAAAGAACTTTTTTTTCATGAATGTCATGGTGATAAACAAATTCTCAAATTAATGAATGAACTATGTGTTGTTAGCCACAAATGCGTCACCTATGGAAGGCTATACCGTATACAATCAGTTGGTCTAGTATTTTCAGATGGTTCTTTTGGTTTAATCGTGAAAGCAGCTTTTTAATTGTCATCTCCAACTGATAAGATAATCTAATGATTCTTAATTTCACGTCACATTTTTTTTCTTCTGAAGTAGAACTCTCAGCATCAGAAAAGTTAGCTAACTTAGACTTGACCAGTAAATAGGTCAGACTTCACTCGTTGCGGGAATCCCCACCGTGACGCAAAGTGCTAAAAATAGCTGAATGGCAAAACCCTGTGAACCAGGAACGACAACGTCGTGAAGAGTAGGACCTCGCCGTGCATGAACTTCAACCGCGTATGTCAGCTCTAAATTTCTGTCCTGTTATGAGGAAACAATGAGACAGTGATATACTTTGTTTCAGGTAAATATATATCGTGTTTCCATGAGGTTTGCTGGTCTTACTTCTGGCGCGGAACAGTTGTCACTATAGTTTCACTTGATATCTTATAATCTATGAAGTGCGCACTGTTGTTGTTGTTGCTGTACAGAGGCGGATATTTACATTCATCTGGACTTATCTAGTTCAGTTTAATATCGTCATGCATGCAGATTTTTCAAGTTGTACGAATTTTTTTTTTCACTGATCACTTGAATGTTAATATTACCAATAAGCCTAACCAAGAATCTCAGCTATGATCTTTTAATATGGGGTTAGGCGTAGATCAGAGCCGAGGAGTCTTCCAGGTTAAAATAGTGGTATTTAAAAACAGCTTACTGCATAGAATTAAACTCTGCATCACAAAAATCTGTGCAAAATGAACCAAAACATGCATTTACCGGGCAAAAACTCCAATCAGTTATGTTCACCAAGATGTCATATCCAAACCAAAACATACATTTACCGGGCAAAACTCCAATCAGTTATGTTCACCAGGACCAAGACATTCTCTGTTCCTGTCCCAAGTTTTGCTACATTCTGTAGCCTTTAAGGCAAATCCAAGATAATTCACAGTTGTGACTTTCGCTCACATGCCATGTCGACATCGTGACCTAATAAACTGGGTTGTTGCTCTACGCTCATGCGTGGTTGACCTTTCACACGTCTCTATGTTTTGATCATCTGGCAGACAAAAAGCCATGTTACTGCCAAGGGACGAATTTGCAATTTGCAATCTTAAGGCTTTGGAGCAGAATCACGCACATGGCAGTGCGCGGTGACCTGCAAAATATGAGCCTATTTTCGACTTCGGCTAAGATTTACAAGAGAATGGTGATGTAAGGGCAAGTAGCAATTGTGGCAAAATATGCATAAATATTTTAGCTTTCAGAATTGCTGTGCTATATATGTATTCAGGAGGAATCTAACGGACATGCATCGGAATGGAACGAGAGAGTAGCTCTTTGTAAGCATTATACCCGAATCAGGTCCCATAATTCTCGGGCTAAGGGTGGGCAGCAGTCCCCACGTTTCAGCCTACATAAGCCATCCTTAGACCGATGTCTCGGGCTACAATAAGCCCAATTGGTGTTTTAGGGTTCTTGCAAGGGAGAGATCAGCAAGACAGGTGGAAGCTCTCGCAAACTAAAAAAAACGATTTTTTTACAGTAGTTGCCAGATTGAATACACATCTGTCTGCTGACTTGATGGCGCCATTGACACCTAACGTAAAATCACGTCTTTTAGCTGCGAGAGTTTCCACCTAGCTGTCTTGCTGATATCTGTGTGAACTTGTGAGACCTCTGAAACAATAATTGGGCTACACTAGTTTATAATTAGCTTATATCCAGGATTTGAAGTTAATTATCACCGAAATAATTATGGTCCATATATGTAATGTGTATACCATACTTCAGGTGTAAAATACCGTATTGTATATACATCTGTCAAACACCAACCTGTCAACTATATTTTGCAGAGTGGGATAACTCTCATCGAGTATCACAGTTGCGAGAGTTACAGTGTAAACAGCTGTTCACACGCACATTAAAACTTACATAACATCAATCAATTTCTGGTTGTGAGATTGCACCAGGCTCTGCCTGGTTTCCTCCAACCACAATGCTGACCGCTGTTGTATAAGTGAAATATTCTTAAGTATGGTGTAAAACACCAATCAAATAAATAAATAAATAAATAAATCAATGTCCGTTTGTCTTCGTGACAAACAGACATGGCCATTGACATGATTGATAATGCCATTCAAGGGGGATAATCCTTGGATTCGGCCAAACATCTGTCTGCAATTAGGCTGATGATGGCCTCAAGGTCAGTCTTGTTAAGGCAGCATGATGAAGGCAGGCTCACCAACTGCTATTGTATAGGCTTGGAAAATGTGATTATTTTTCATGAACAAACATGATTGCCATAGACCCTTTTCATTTAGGCTATGGGTGAACAGTTTTAAATGTTCCTTACCCTCAATCCAACACATAGGGGCTGTTTCACACTGTAACTGTCGCAAATGCGTTCCTCATTGATAGTTACCTCACTCCGCAACTAGCTATCAGCAACCTGGAAGTATCATTAGTTTAGACAGTGGTTGCCACTTAGATATAGCGAGATTGGATTATACCTATAATGGTAGTGTAAGCTGTAAATCCAAATAATAAATAAATACAAGTGAACAGTTGGTAAGTTTGTTTTCTAATTGGTTGAAATTCTGTTCATTGTATGAACTAACATTGGACACCAGTAATATACATGTAACTGTTACTTCTTTTCTGTAGGATTAGAGATGGTGGTACACTGTGTCATCTGCTTGTACTAGAGGAGTGGTGGTTTTATCCAAGATGACAAGTCAGGGGTCAGCGCCCCGGGGGGGATGGGTGGAGAGACACATATTGGGATCAGGCGGGTTTGGAACTGTCACCCTGTGGGAAAATCAGGTACAAATGCAAGATGTAACTTCATGAATAGCAAGTCAAAGATCAGAAGTAATCTGTGATGATTATTACTGGATTGTAAATATTTTCTGTCCATGCCACTGAATGTTTAATAAACAACTTTGAGACAAAAGCCCCCCACCCCCACCCCACCCCCTCACATTCTCCCCAAAAATCAACAAAATGTTAGAATGAAATGCAAGTATTTTGTATTTTGGATCAAAACAATAAATGAAAATTAATAATTAAAATCCCAGTTGTTTGCTATCTGCTTACTTAGTTAATCAGCTGCACATATACTTTGTGCAGGAGAGTGATGAACGTATCGCTCTGAAGCGCTGCAGGCTTCAGAATGAGATGAATGCGAAGCATCGTCAGAGATGGGAGCAGGAGATCACCATCATGAAGCGACTTGATCACCCCAATGTGATCGCCGTCAGGGATGTTCCCCCACCCCTTGATGTGGGCAAGGATTCACTGCCTCTGCTGGCCATGGAATACTGCTCAGGTGGTGATCTGCGTAAGGTGGGTATGCAAGCTCAAGTTCAGACATGCTATAACAAGATAGTAGTGTGGTGTTAAACCAGGGTCTGATGCTCCTGGCAAAGCCTCCTGGTTTCAAAGCAGAATTCTTGTGTGTTCCGTATAAATGGATGTGCCTATAAAGCCAGTTCCACACTAGCATGTTCAACTTCCTATTTTGCCTCAACTTTAAATAGAGGTAAAATGATATTTTATAACCAATTGTCAGAAGATGTGAAATGCTGATTTATGTCAAACGTCTTTTATATTATTTAAATTTAAAATATATATAAATTTTTAAATTGTGATTGAACCAAGCTGAAAGATCATCATGCATTCAGATGACAGTACAAGTGTTTTCATGGTATAAAATGCTACTCGTTTCCAGGTGTTGAATCGGCCAGAACATTGCTGTGGTTTGCCAGAATTACAGGTACGCTTCCTGGCACGGGACGTAGCACGGGCCATCGAGTACCTCCATGGCAAGCGCATCATTCACAGGGATCTTAAGCCGGAGAACATTGTCCTGCAGAACATAGAGGATAGGGTATGTCCTGGTGCTGCTACCTATATTACCTGTGTCAAAAGACTATCTTTTCATCCAGTGTGATTCTTTTATGTGGTTAATAGGAGCTCTTTGCAAAATTCATCGTCAGCGCAAGAAAAAGTTAGCTTGAATTGCCTGTGTGGAATGAAGAGTGCTGGCAGAGTTACACGGGTCTTTGTTCATGACCTTCTTGTTCTGAGGTGTGCTCTGTGTAGCATTTGCAAATGTGAGGAATTATAACAGTCATAGCCCAAAAACTGAAGAGGTACATTGTCATGACCATTGTGGCTTACTCTTAGTTAGTGTTTAAAGTGCATGTAGTGCAAGTACCTTTACCCTACAGTGAAGAGATATATTGTCATGACAGTTGTGCCTTGTGCACTCTGTGTAAAGGCTTTTGAAATTGTATGTAAGTAACTCACACCGAAGAGATAAATTGTTGGGACAGTTTATATGGGGGCTTTTGTAAATTCATGTAGTGTAAGGTACTTGAGAATGATACATGCATCACATGCAACAACCTTTTTAAAATAAGTCATTATGAAGACTGTAAATGTAACCTTTGGACAGTTTAATCCCATAGTATCATTATATGTCTCTTTGTGTTTATCAGATTGTCTACAAGTTGATTGATCTTGGATATGCCAAAGAGCTTGACCAAGGGAGTGTTTGTACCTCCTTTGTCGGAACTCTTCAGTACTTGGTAAGACAGATGTGTGTGTTATAACTGTGAAAAGGTATTGCCACTGTAACCTTTTTTGCAAAAGTGTTTTGTTGGAAATTATTTGGTTTTAGAAGTTTCTGGTTTGAAAAAGGTTTAGTGAATAAAAAGCATAAAGTTTATGGAAAAATATGGCTTAGTGGAGGTGGCATATGTTTTATGCGTTGAAGTGGCTCTAGTGTCATTGATTATCATGCAATGTCCACAGTGTTACATTTAATTTATCAGTTTCTGTTATAACATCGTTCTGTTTTTAATGTGAAATCATTGCAATGTACTGGGAAAGGAATATTTGACATCAGTAAAATGGCGTCAAAGTCCTGCTGTCAGATGTTTGAGGATTCCATTGTGTGCATATTTATCAGAAGAAATATAGTAAATTTCTTTTTGATATCACAAACTTGTGACAGCACTGTGAACACTTTTTAACCTGCTCTGTTTTAGGCCCCTGAATTATTTGCTAGTCAGAAATACACCTGCACTGTTGATTACTGGTCATTTGGGACGGTGGTGTTTGAGTGTATCACAGGCATTAGGCCATTCTTGCCTTCCATGGCTCCTGTACTCTGGTGAGTTTACCTGTATAGATAGTTTTGTTCACCTCTGGTGATTTGCCTATGTGTTAAGGGACCCTGCCCATAAATCGTTTGCTTCAGGTTCGGTTGAAACAGATGAAATGAACGAACACTCAAATGATGAGTGTTGAGTTCGTTTCTATTTTTCGTTGGAACTGATTATTGGAAACAACCGAAGAGGGAGCAGGCCTGGCTAAAGTAGGAATGCTAGCTCAGCAGGGAATGTCAACTACAACAACGACACGCTTCACTGATCAGAACTGTCAGGATACAGCCCAGCTGTATTAACCATGTAAATCTTTTCTACACGACATGTTGACATATTAAATACAAAATTAGTATAAGAATACGTTTTCGTTGGAGCAGTTCCACCTAACTGAAAAGATTAAAGGCTCCATTTCCTGATTCCCAGATTCCCCACCAGAACTCGCTTGAAGTCTGTAGAGGAAAATGTGAGCATAACTCTCGTCCATCATACACAAACCACGCACATTTCATGTGGCACCTGCATCCCTGTTAGATGTGAGGTTCTGGAAGGTATCCCTCAATTTCTGAGACAACATCACTGCGTATCCTAATGATATCTGCTGTAAATATAGAATTGTGGATAACTGAATAATCCATATGTGGGTTAATATATACTAAATTATCCGAAAGGTATGCTCGAAGATACAAATGATGCAGTATGACGTGGAGTGCAGCCCATTTCTGGTAAATGCATTACCTCTTCTCCCATCCCTTGAAAGCCTCAACTCGGGATTGAAGTGAACTATTTTCCTGACAGACTGTTCAGTTGAACAATAGCGACACAAACTATACAGTGTATATATGGATTACATGTACATCAGACTGAGTGACAACTGGTACAGGTATTTACTTTAGAAGCTGTTAGCAGATAACGAACATAAAATGCGGGATTAAAATATTATTTGAGAATTCAGACAAAAGCTGAAGATGACAGCTTGTATGTATCCTGCAGAGATTTTTAAGCAGCTTTCTGTAATTATCTTTATGCTGGCTGGTAGGCCTACTTATACTTGCGGATGAAGAATTACCTGCTGTGAAATAAGGAAACATGCACATGTTGTTTCATCAAAACACCTGGTTATATGACAATTAAAACTTTTAATCACTTGGTCAGCAGGAATCCTCAACACCTGCATGACGGCCCGGTCACACCTGAGTGCCAAGGCTGGATATAACATACAGTTCACATTAAATGATTTAAATATTCTTTATTAAATGTCAAGCACAGATTTGGACAAACACCCATAACACAATATAGTTATAGAACGAAACATGCAGGACCTGGTATGTGCCGGCATACATACTTGTACAGTGTAGCCTAGGCCTGTATGAGTTTGTGGCATATGTGTCCAACCACATTCTTAGGCCTGTATATCGGGTATGGATAGACTCGGGGAATATTGTGAAAATATGTAAGTCTGAAACCCGAGCTTTCTATTTGAAAGGTTTCATGACTGGAACCACTGTTGTAGTTGTTTATTTGAATTTGTATCTTGCGTATACTCACATTGAAAGCCTCATTCAAGGCGAGAGAAAAAAACCCCAAACGAATTCAAATGACTTATGGGGACAGTTGCTAAGGAGTCATTTTCATATGTACACATCATACACTATATCCCATTGTGTATAATATATTGAGCACATTTTAAACATTTTTCCAGGCATAGGGAGGTGTGCCAGAAGAAAGTCGATGACATTTGTGCCATTTTAGACTCCACTGGGAAAGTCAGGTTCTCTCAGAAACTCCCCACCCCAAACCATCTGTGCAGGTATGTACAGAGGACATCGTTAGCTACAGATTAATCACCAAAATTGGAAAGTTTGCCCTAGTGAACCAATCATACATACATGGCAGTGTTTGTTTTACCACCATTATACACTGTTTCTTCTGTTTTATTGTCTAGCAGAAACATGGTGAATCATTAACTCAAGAATTAACGTCACAGCATTGCTAGAATAATAGCTTATTAATTTTTGTTAAAGACCATTTTTCTTCCACCTGTATGGCATGACTGTCTGTGGGTCATCTGCACTACCTTAACTAAGTAAGCAGATAGCAAACACCACCTACATGCAAAAATCACTAAACAATTAAGATTTATTCACAGCATTTTTTCACAGATACATTTATAATTTGTCCCAATCTCATATTTAAATTGTTCCTTTCCTGTATGTATCTCACCTGGGAATCTTATTCCGCCTATAAACTATATCTCACCTGTGAATCATACCTCACCAGTATGGCCAATGTCTAAGCTGTGAATCATACCTCATCTGTGTGAAGCATACCTCATCTATGTGAAGCATACCTCATCTGTGTGAAGCATACCTCATCTATGTGAAGCATACCTCATCTGTGTGAAGCATACCTCACCAGTATTGCCCATGTCTAAACTGTGAATCATACCTCATTTGTGTGAATCATACCTCATTTGTGAACCTTATCGCACCTGTGAATCTTCACCTGTATGAATCATATTTCTCATATAAAACATATCTCATTTGATTGGACCACATATCACCTATTTGAGCTATCTTACTTGTATGATCTTGTATGAACAGTATCTGTACCAATATGAACAGTATTTTTACATGTATGAACAGTGTTATAGCTGGTGTATATTTGCAGAACTCTCCAGGTGTATTTTGAGCAGTGGTTAAGAATGATGCTATACTGGGACCCCAAAGCAAGGGGTGGAGGTATAGATCCAGATCAGAGACGCCCTAACTGTTTTGTCTTGCTGGACAACTTGTTGGAAATGAAGGTAAAGTACCAATTTGTCTACAGTGATGAAAGTATTTTTTGACATTGTTCTTTGTTACATAATACTCAGTCATATTGTTTATACTTCCAAAATCAAAAGGAAAGCTCACTTTTATCATCTTTTTGATATCATAAATGTTGCTTATACTTTAAACACTTACATGCCAAGTTTCCTTCAAACATTGACATCTGTTAGCTTTATTTGCATATTAATTACCTTCTGGTTTGCAGATAGTCCATGTGCTGAATGTCTCGGCCAATCAGATGATGTCTTACCCAGTAGTGGAGAAGCAGACACTTCAGGAACTTCAGCGAATCCTTAGTGAGGAAACAAAAATTCCTGTGGAGGAACAGGAGATTTTGTTAGCTAGTGGCATTACTCCAGACCCTGAGAAGCCAGCTGCACAGTGCTGGTCTAAACCTGTAAGTGCGAGGCAAAGATTGCCATAAAATACTGGTTTCAAAATTTATTTGACTTTTATCAAATTCTTACAGAGAATTTAATGGGATATGAAATTGTCAAAGCTAAATTTTAGGTACTGTACATTTATTCAAGTGTGACCATAGCTGCAGGTCTTAATACCCCAGACACACACCTTTCCACTGTCAGCCACTCATCATCGATTCTATAGACTATTAAACTTCATGGAACACCACATACTAATTACAAGGAGTGTCATGATTGTCTGCTAAGTAAATATTAGCATACCAGGTTGGTGGCTCTGTAAATATTAGCCAATCATGTTGGTTGCTCTGTAAATGTTAACAAATAAGGTAGTATTCAGTGCTGCGGGCGGGCAGGATATACTCAACATGCAGCTATGTTTTATTTTCTTTTGTGAATTTATTGGTAAAACAGAATTATCTTGTATTAGGTTACATTCATCATGTCTTTATCTCCTGGTTTAATTTTTTTCCTTCTTTGCCAAATTTCCCTTGGTTTCAGGGAGAAGAGGATTGGATTGTGTTTCTGTTCAGGAAATCCACTTCAGTAATCAATAACAATGACAAACAGGCCAAACCTATCCCACTGATGGTACAGAACATCATCAGGGAGCCTAACACACTACTGCCATACCAGGTAAATCTGACCCACTGATGGTGCAGAACATCATCAAGGAGCCTAACACACTACTGCCATACCAGGTAAATCTGACCCACTGATGGTACAGAACATCATCAATGGGCCTAACACACTACTGCCATACCAGGTAAATCTGACCCACTGATGGTGCAGAACATCATCAAGGAGCCTAACACACTACTGCCATACCAGGTAAATCTGACCCACTGATGGTACAGAACATCATCAATGGGCCTAACACACTACTGCCATACCAGGTAAGTATGACCCACTGATAGTACAGAACATCATCAAGGAGCCTAACACACTACTGCCATACCAGGTAAATCTGACCCACTGATGATGCAGAACACCATCAAGGAGCCTAACACACTACTGCCATACCAGGTAAGTATGACCCACTGATGGTACAAAACATCATCAAGGAGCCTAACACACTACTGCCATACCAGGTAAGTATGACCCACTGATGATGCACAACATCATCAAGGCGCCTAACACACCACTGCCATACCAGGTAAGTATGACCCACTGATGGTACAAAACATCATCAAGGAGCCTAACACACTACTGCCATACCAAGTAAGTATGACCCACTGATGGTGCAGAACATCATCAAGGATCCTAACATACTACTGCCATACCAGGTAAGTATGACCCACTGATGGTACAAAACATCATCAAGGAGCCTAACACACTACTGCCATACCAGGTAAGTATGACCCACTGATGGTGCAGAACATCATCAAGGAGCCTAACACACTACTGCCATACCAGGTAAGTATGACCCACTGATGGTACAAAACATCATCAAGGAGCCTAACACACTACTGCCATACCAGGTAAATCTGACCCACTGATGGTGCAGAACATCATCAAGGAGCCTAACACACTACTGCCATACCAGGTAAGTATGACCCACTGATGGTACAAAACATCATCAAGGAGCCTAACACACTACTGCCATACCAGGTAAGTATGACCCACTGATGATGTACAACATCATCAAGGCGCCTAACACACCACTGCCATACCAGGTAAGTATGACCCACTGATGGTGCAGAACATCATCAAGGAGCCTAACACACTACTGCCATACCAGGTAAATCTGACCCACTGATGGTGCAGAACATCATGAAGAGGCCTAACACACTACTGCCATACCAGGTAAGTATGACCCACTGATAGTACAGGACATCATCAAGGAGCCTAACACACTACTGCCATACCAGGTAAATCTGACCCACTGATGATGCAGAACATCATCAAGGAGCCTAACACACTACTGCCATACCAGGTAAATCTGACCCACAGATGGTACAAAACATCATCAAGGAGCCTAACACACTACTGCCATACCAGGTAAGTATGACCCACTGATGATGCAGAACATCATCAAGGAGCCTAACACACTACTGCCATACCAGGTAAATCTGACCCACTGATGGTGCAGAACATCATCAATGGGCCTAACACACTACTGCCATACCAGGTAAGTATGACCCACTGATGATGCAGAACATCATCAAGGAGCCTAACACACTACTGCCATACCAGGTAAGTATGACCCACTGATGGTGCAGAACATCATCAAGGGGCTTAACACACTACTGCCATACCAGGTAAATCTGACCCACTGATGATGCAGAACATCATCAAGGAGCCTAACACACTACTGCCATACCAGGTAAATCTGACCCACTGATGGTGCAGAACATCATGAAAAGGCCTAACACACTACTGCCATACCAGGTAAGTATGACCACTGATAGTACAGAACATCATCAATGGGCCTAACACACTACTGCCATACCAGGTAAGTATGACACACTGATGATGCACAGCATCATCAAGGAGCCCACATACCAGGGAAATCTGACCCACTGATGGTGCAGAACGTCATCAAGGAGCCTAACACACTACTGCCAAACCAGGTAAATCTGACCCACTGATGGTGCAGAACATCATCAATGGGCCTAACACACTACTGCCATACCAGGTAAGTATGACCCACTGATAGTACAGAACGTCATCAAGGAGCCTAGTACACTACTGCCATACCAGGTAAATCTGACCCACTGATGGTACAGAACATCATCAATGGGCCTAACACACTACTGCCATACCAAGTAAGTATGACCCACTGATAGTACAGAACATCATCAAGGAGCCTAACACACTACTGCCATACCAGGTAAGCCTGACTTAAGCTATGCTTTGTATTATTGCTTGGTTTTGAGAATTTAATATTTTAAAGGATGTATAAAGGCTGATTTGCTTTGTCGTGTTAAATTAAACATAACCTTTTGATAATTGTGTTAATTTTAAATTTTCAGAGGTTATGTTTGAAATTGTTTGACAGGAGCAACGTAGAGCCTGGGCAGAGTCTGTCTGTTTTTGCCAGGAACAAGTGACTGACCTAAAGACCTTGATACTAGCCCAAAGAGCAGCCATGTAAGTCCATGTTCTACACTGACCTCTCTCTCTCAGTTTGTACAGCTTGGATGTGACCTTTGTCTGTCTGTCCATTGTGTACATTCTGTGTGTGAAAGCCATGGTCTACACTGACCTTTGTCTGTCTGTCCATTTTGTACATTCTGCGTGTGAAAGCCATGTTCTACAGTGACCTTTGTCTCTCTGTCCATTTTGTACACTCTGTGTGGGAATGCCATCTTCTATACTGACCTTTGTCTCTGTGCAGTTTGAACAGTCTATGTGTGAAGACCATATTATACAATAGCACTTCTGTGTTTTACCAGTTTGGATGTTTTGCGTGTAAACACCAAGTTTCTTCAGAAGAAGACAGAGATGATGCAGGATATTGGTCAACTACAGGCCAAGGGAGATTTCTTCAGAATGAGGTAAGCTGTGTGCCTTAAGTCTTTTTAAATAGATTACAGCTACACATGCTAGTAAAAGATTTAAGCATCTCTGACATACTTATACATGTAAGAAAGAATTTGGAATATCAACTGTTGAATTGAATTTTGGGGAGGTGAAGAATCCCAGATCTCACACAAATAATTGAAAAAAAAATTGTAAACTTTTAACACCCTACTACTGTTTTCAGCTTACAACATGACATCCAGCGATACAATGATCAGGCAGCTTCTGGAGGCATCAGTGAGTTCTGCAATTTTCTATATAAGCCAAGGCGGGGCCTCCGTGGCTCAGTTGGTTAGAATGCTAGTGCAGCATAATGACCCAGGAGTCTCTCACCAATGCGGTTGCTGTGAGTTCAAGTTCAGCTCATGCTGTCTTCCTTTCCTGTCGTATGTGGGAAGGTCTGCAGCAACCTGCGGATGGTCGTGGGTTCCCCCGGGCTCTGCCCGGTTTCCACCCACCATAATGCTGGCTGCCGTCGTATAAGTGAAATATTCTTGAGAACAGCGTAAAACACCAATCAAATAAATGAAATAAACATAAGCCAAGGCTGTCACACTTGAACTGTTTATAGGTTAATCTGAATGAGGTTGCTCAGTCGGTTAGCGCGCTAGCGAAGCGTAATGACCCAGGAGTCTCTCACTAATGCGGTCGCTGTGAGTTCAAGTCCAGCTCATGCTGGCTTCCTTTTCGGCCGGATGTGGGAAGGTCTGCCAGCAACCTGCTGATGGTCGTGGGTTTCCCCCCGGCTGTGCCCAGTTTCCCGCCACCATAATGCTGGCTGTCGTCGTATAAGTGAAATATTCTTGAATACGGTGTAAAACACCAATCAAATAAATAAATAAATAAATGAATGGGGTCATGTAGCACAAAACTAGATCAGATCTGCTTTGTGTTCTTTCGTTTCTGTCAAAATTTGGATGCTGTTAAATGTCTTATGAACTTGGTCAAGGATAGCGGGACAGTTATATAAAGTTTTAGCTGGGACTAATATAATGTGATATTAGTTATGTCATTATGTTATATTAGTTTCAGGTTTTAGTTATTTCTGGGAATATGCTCTGTGCCAAAGTTACATCCAATCATCGCTTTACAGCGGCATTCTTTGAATACTTGGCACTGAAGATCACTGTCAGTGTTTTAAGAATGCTTGAGAGTTTTTGGAATTTTGCTGTTTTTTCTTCTTTCAGATTTAAAAGTCAAGGAAATTGTATTTTGAAAAGTTCGGATTTAAAGGTTATTCTTGATGATGAATAGATGTCTTTTATAAAAGAACATTCAGTGTATCACTTAGATATGTGGATGCTTTCATTAATATGATTAAATTCCTTGAACATGTTGGGCCAAATTCATAAAGGTGTTTTAAAACTAACATGCATGTAAAAGTACCAAACATGCAGTCAGCGCCTACTTAAACTTACTAATCAGCAGTTTATTAAATGTGATTAGAAAACGCATGACTAAACTTCAAACACTCACATCTAAATAAAAAAGTGAAAGTTTAATCTCTGGTGATGATTATGGTCACCATAGTGTCTGACTATGAAAGTACTATGTGCTGTCATTCAGAGTCTGACCATATATAGTTCATGTAAAGCGAAACAGTCTTTTGACTTAATATTGACCAAAGGTTGAAATACACACAGTTGCTGCTGATTTTCCATTTGACTTGGTGGTAAATCACGTTTAAAAGCAGGATTTGACTTCACATGAATTGCTAACCCCAAACATAAAACTTTTGTGACTGCTATGCTCTTAGTATTTATATAATTACTTGACTATGGCATCAAACATCAATCAAATATGTAAATAAATTTATATAGTTATTGTTGATGTATTACATCATAGTGGAATATGGAAAAATGTCACATGGCATTTATCCCAAAGCCATCCTCCCACAGCTAAATGTCTGATCATCTGAGCTCCTCTTTTACCACCTGGTCAATTAGCTGTCACAATTGTGTTTTAGCTCTGTGTAAAAGGTAAGCTTATTTTAAGTGCATGCCCCTTAAAACACCTTTATGAATGTGGCCCATCATGTTCTCACTGTTTTGATTTTGTTTAACTTGTCAAGACTGATTATCAGCGACTGTGATAAAAATGTGAACATCATATTATTTTGTCCACTAATAGCATCAAGTTCCATGTATGCGAAGTGGAAGAAGATGGGTGAAGATTTGAAGCAGATAAAGGAGCTTGTGAGTGACAGATTAGAATACCTATTCACTATATTTATCTACATCACTATAGGCTCATATTTATGCAGCACTTTAAGACTTAACTTCAAGTTGACAAAGTTGTGTAAGCGGCCACCATTTGCAGCTGCATGACATGGACTTGCACACATTTAACAACATTAGATTTAGTTACATAGTACAGTACTATAGTAATGACTGATCATTAAATGTGAAAATGAGTCTTCATTTTAAAGATGAAGAGGTACATGCAGTTTGAAAGCTTGAAAAACATGACAGGAAAAAATATACTTTCAGCTTTTTATTGCTTTGAACAGCTCGAATAACCATTGATTTTGGTTAATTTCTGATAAAGAGTGCTACCTATTATGTGTTTTCAGAGTTGGCGTATGACTGAACTTGATGAGCAGGCTCGAGCTTTACAGACCAAAATTGTTGAGTTGCACAAAAGCCCTTTTGCAAAATCAAAACAAACTGATGTTTTAGAAGAACTGTGAGTATCTAGAGATTCATTTGTTAAAGGAAAAGTTCAACTTTAAATAAAGTAAGCATTGTCTGAAAGGCCATTTCATGCAGATTCCAATATGGATTTCCAAATATTTCAAAAAAATTTGGCATAAAATGAACATTGAAATTCTATAGAAGACATTTGGGACATGGACCTTAATTTTCCATAGGCGACAATGTTAATATTTAGTGCTGTAGCTCAGTCCCAAACATTCCTTGACCAGTAAACTTTGGTGAATACCTGTCCCAGCCTGTGAGAAAGCAGCCATAAAAATCTTGACATAGGTTGGCTGTCAAAATCTGGACATTTCCATGCCAGCAGCTGGGAAGAGTGCCTTGCAATGCCTAAGTGACATCACTCACAGTCTCATCACCTGTCTCCTTGTGGCCTCTCACCCAGAACTTCAAGCTTTCATCATTAAAACTCATACCTGCCCAAAGCTTAGACAGATTCCATCTTTTTAATGCCAAGCATGCACCTGTACACAAAAAATGGCAGGCTGGCAGTGAAAAAAGACTTCACACCCTAAATTACACAGAATTACTTTCGTCCTCCTGAGAAACGGAAGTGCTAATAAGGTCCTCATTCCATACTGCTCAAGCTGAAGGACAACAACATCACAGATTCATATTTTGGCTGCTAAACAGATTGCAAGTCCTTTTCTCTTTATTTGGATTTTATTCACTGTAGAAAAAATATGGAAAAAATTCTGAAGACCAATTTGGAATTGGTGCAGATGGCCTGTTAGATGATGCACACTTTATTTTAAGGTGGTCTGTTCTTTTAATCGACAGCACAGCTTTGGCTGAGGGGTTAGATCAGATTTTGGTCTTTAAAATTGGTAATCTTCAGGACATGAGGCTCAGCACAAGGGAATTTGTCAAGCATTGGATGGGTTTGTATCGGTATACTGACTGGATGAGGCTTTATATTTTTTGTCTTTAGCATGGTATTCCAGTGTTGCAGCAGCACTAGGATTATGAAAGCTTTTGTCCAACCAGCTGCTGACATGTACCTGCTGTGGAAATTCTCAATACACAAAGTCCATCTTGTGAGGCATTTGTGTGAAACATGTTCTTCACTGGCCTCTAGTGCTGTAATGGGGAGGTGGCATATTTTTGAATCCTGTGAGGGGGTGCTAGCTTGAAACAGAACCTTAAGCCATTGTTACATCAAGAATGGATTGTAGCATAATGTCTATACTTTTTGCACTGTATCAGATTCTATTGTAACGTTGTAGTATCTTTGATGTGATGTCATCATGATGAACCTGGGAAAGGCACACTTGACATCAATAAAATGACATCGAGGTTCTGGTGCGGGTATTTGACGGGTTCCCATTGTTATGTCAGAAATGGATTGTTGCACAAAGTTACATTGTATTAGTTTTTATTATAACATACATGTAGTTCTGTCTTCAATGTGATGTTATCATGATGAGCTGGGAAAGGAATCTTGACGTCAATACAACAATGTCAAAATCCTGCTGTCCTCATTGAAGCCCTGTAAATGAGCAGATCGGTTTAATCTGTCTGTTGATTCTATTAATCAAACTGTTATAACATACATTAATGTTTTCCTTGTTTTTCAGTACAACCAAGGCTGAGAAGCTATATCAGGATCTGAGATTAGCAACCAAAGGTAACAGGTTTTTTGTGTGGTTTGGTACATGACCTTGAGGATGAGGTTGACTAGGTTTACATGTAGCATCATTCTGAAGGCTATCACTCAGACATAGGTGTTTAAGAAATTAGGAAGATTTTCAGATGCGATTTGGAACTTCATAGATTACAACTTTGGGTGTCACTGTGAAAAAGTTTTAAACAAGTAATGAATTGTCTTAATTGTCATATGAATCTCATATCATGTAGTAAGTGCCAGAGCCAAAAAGGATTAGTAAATTTAGTACCAGTCTATACTACCAGTTACATGTTATATATTAGTACTACCTTACTGTCTCAGTCTTAATAGACATCACTGCATTTGTACATATATTTTACATATTTATATATTTACATATTTTAGAATACTTAATTTGGGTAACCCAAGTTGATGGAAAATCATTTGTCAGAAGGGCATCTGAGGTTGCCATATTGTCACGTGCATGTATAAAAAAGCTGCGAGACAGTGTTGCTATTACTGAAAATATTATGAAAGTAGATAAGTCTGCTAGTGAACTATATAAACTAAACCTATGTCACCTATGTGTTCACAGAGCAAAGGAGGACATTGAGTGACCACTCTCCCATGGTCAATGTCGTCCACAAGTGTGTGCTGGTCAGGCACAAAGCAATGGCTGACCTCTATACACACCTGGGGTAAGCCTGCATGCTATTATTATCCTAACCATATAGGGTTCCTCATGTGTGGCTAACATTAACAGCACTAATTTGTTCATTTACTTGGTGTTTAAAAGCTCACCTGTAGGAGAACCCCCTGCCTCGTGTTGCTGTGCTGGATACATTTAGTACTTTTTGAGATACTGCCCCTTTTACTTGTATTTTATTTGCTTATTTATTTAATTGTTGCTTAATGCTATAGTCAAGACGGGGGCCTCCGTGGCTCAGTCGGTTAGCGCGCTAGCGCAGCGTAATAACCCAGGAGTCTCTCACCAATGCGGTCGCTGTGAGTTCAAGTCCAGCTCATGCTGGCTTCCTCTCCGGCCATAAGTGGGAAGGTCTGCTAGCAACCTGCAGATGGTTGTGGGTTTCCCCCGGGCTGTGCCCGGTTTCCCGCCACCATAATGCTGGCCGCCGTCGTATAAGTGAAATATTCTTGAGTACGGCGTAAAACACCAATCAAATAAATAAATAAATATAGTCAAAACTTTTTCAGTTATACTATGGTGGTCAGTTATATGGGTGGGGGGTACCTCAGTGTTTGGGTTACAGCACTAATGAACTTTTCCACATGTGACAGCCAGAAATGCACACCGTATTGGAGGACAATGTGGCCTTATGCTAGGGTTAGGCTGCACAAAAGGCCACAGCAGCATTGCCAACAGCTTATTGTGACCATGACGCCACAACCAGGGAGAGCGGGAATGTTTCACTTACATACACTGGCAGTCAGGTTTATGGGTGGAAGACAACAAACCACCCAGAGTAAACCACCTCTGTCCATTAGTCACCTAAGCAACTTCCTCACATAAGGATCCAAACAAGCAACAGGTGGACTTAAGTCTGAAACGTCATGGATCTGTGGCTGGCCTGAAGTTAAGGGAGCATTGCTTAGGCTAAAACAGCCAGTAAAGGCCCTTATAAACTTTTGTCATCAGTGGCAAAATAGATATTCTTCTGTATTATGTAGACATGTGGCCATCACAAAGGTGTGCAGAAACAAGCTGCACCTCACTTTATCTGGCCAATGAAAAGTGTTTTGTCAGATCAAATGACCGCTAGCTGCTACACTGTAGTTATTCTCTTATTGTTTTTAGAAATGCCTCTATCTGTAATTCTTTGGCTATATGTAAACATTCGGCTGTTACAACTTGCTTGATATGTCCCACTTTAGATGGCAAAGGAAAGGTGTGTTTAACTCACTTGTTATTTTCAGGAAAGCCTCTAGCTGTAAAGCTGAAATAAAGAAACTCCTTCCAGACATCAGTGCTGGTTGTGATGAAATAAAGCAGAGCATTGAGAGGCTGACAACCAATCAGAAGCAGAGGCAGAATGACCTCTGGTATCTTGTGAAGAAGGCAGTAGGTATTTTTTCATCAAGCACAGTATTTAGTTGTAGTTGTATTGCATTGCAGGGTACAGTTTCAGAAAGCTATTTAATGGGTGCTGTGGTAGTTGGTCGGTATATTCCAAGATAGATTTATGGAACCCTGCCCAATCCAAGAAACATATGAACATTAGTAACAGTTTTTACTGACCACATAATTCAGCACATACCAAACTGAGTTTAGAACTTTTAGTATTGCCTTCAAACATATAGTTTGATCATTTCAAATTACTGTAAGTTTTTTAAGTGTATAGGGTCAGTAGTTTGAACTGATTCCTGCTACTGGTGGATTCTTGGGTATATTTGTGCAGTTGTCTGGAGTGAACAACCAATCCGGAGCGAGTGTATTGAGACAAGAGCTGAAAGGAGACATCTCCAATCTTCCCCCTCAGAGTGCCGTGTCAGACAGCAGCTCTAGTGGTTTAGAATCCTTAAAAATCATTGAGGACAATAAACAGACCCAGGCCCAGTAAGTACCTTAGCACACCACCACGACTATGGTAATTACAGTAAACATGACTCGAACACTTATCAGAATAACTGAGAAAAAATTCCTGTGATTTTGAATGACTTTTGATGTATAAATTTCTGACAATTTGACCGGATTCAGGAGTCCAGCCAGGTTACTTTTTCTGAGGATGTTGACAAAGATTTAGGTCTTTTAGGACAAATAAATATACTTTACCATTATATTGATTTATGGTTTGACAAAATGTTAAGATTATGTTTTATAGGTTTCTTATAAGTGTCTTTTCTTTTTCAGCTTGTCAAACCTATTTGACAATGTTCTGCATGAACATGATAGTTTTGTCAGCTCTTTGCATGACATGACCTGGGACTTTCTTGGACCATCATCTGGTGACACCAAGTGAAAAGGGGCCAATCAAAACATCATCACCCATCATGAGGGTTCGCACTAGTAAAAGAAAACATGTTTTCAAAGTCTTGTTGGGACCTACTATCCTATGTTTGCAAACATTTTTGACGATCGGTCAATTTATTTTAAGTACAGATCTTATGCAATATGACATTTAACTTGAAAAGTTAAGTCTCATTCTTCAAAGGAACTGTGGAAACCTTGGTTCACCTAATTACAGGAGCTGAAGCCAGGGGTAATCATCATCTATCGTTTCCAACTGTTCAAACTGGAAATTCCGGAGCTTTACCGAGAAATGTGTCTTAAGGAGCCAGGAACCATTTTAGTCTTTCTGTGAACAGTGATTTTTAAATCTGGTTTGGTATCATCAAAAACCTATTTTAAAGGGATTTTTTCTGAGCCACGTTCTCAGCTGTGTAGATTATGGACATGATGTTATGAAGTTTCAACTTTGTTATGTGGTTTCTTGGGTGAACAGTTTATGGAAAATATTTACTGTGAATCCCCTCCCAACATGGTTTATTAAACTGGGATGTTCCATCCCACAATGCAGTTTAAGGTGTACAGATTTGATTTGTATAGCAGTCATTGATCTTGGTAATACCTCTATGTGAAATAGGGACAGCTACTGTGATAATACTGAAAAGTTCCAGAACACACTTACCAAGAATCACAACCAGGTGCAAGGAATCATGGAATACACTTTGCATTTTATTTATTTACTTACTTGATTGGTGTTTTACGCCGTACTCAACAATAATTCACTTATATGATGGCGACCAGCATTTTGGTGGGAGGAAACTGGGCAGAGCCCAGTGGAAACAAGCAACCATGCACAGGTTACAGGCAGACCTTCCCACATATGGCCGGAGAGGAAACCAGCATGAGCCGGGCTTGAACTCACAGCATTTATTTATTTTTGTGAAGAAATCTGTGAAATTCAAATGAGCCTATATCATACGTGCATACCAGTGTACAGTCATGTTCCTTTGTGTTATTAAATGGAAACCTGTATATATACTTTGTAATACATTTGATTAGAACATGAAAGACTGGTTTTGCCTGGTTCTTGAGGAAGTTGCTCACAGGTGTGTTCTACAGTATAAACGTTAGTATGTGTGTGATGAGCTCAGGCTGTGATTTATGTTTTATGCATATACCTGAGCAGATAGATGTTAGTGTCACTGTTTGTGTTATGCATATCTTCATTTCCTCAGCAGGCAGCTGTGTGTACAACTGTTTTATCATGTTTGATTGAATTTTATGAATGATTTCATGTATTGCATTTGCTAACAGTGGTAAATGTAGGGTACATGTTTTTGTATTGAACTTCAAGGTGAAGTGAAAGAAAGGTTTATTTGTTAAGCTGATATTTCAGATTGATCTGTTCTGGATTCATCTACTTCCACTGATTTGAGGCTGTATTTCATTACCCTAAATGACCCTAAATTTTGTCCATGACTAACTTGCCCATTTTTTCCGGATTTTGAGAGTTCTGTTGATTTTAGAAAGGTGTTTTGAGGTTTGCTTCGAACATGGGATGATATTCTGCTACTGAAAATTGTAAGTTTCAGTGCCAAAAATAGTATTTTGTGACATTTGCATAGGGGAGTTTTGTGTGTACAGTTATGTACAAGGTGCGAAAAGGGTTGGGCTGGGTTTCAGGGTGTTGGGGTCGTTGATTGATGTATGGTTCTTCAGAAACAAAGACTTTATATATTTAAAATAATAAGACACATGTGATAATACCGGTATCACATATTCTACCAACAATTTCTATGCCTCTGTGCATTGTATAACATGGATTGTCATGAACAGAGTATTGTGAAAGAAACGCAGATTTTGAGAGTAAGTATTTTATGGACAGCCCCTTGTACATGCCTAATGTGTGGATATTAAGGATCTTTAAATGTGCAGTAATCATATTAGCCAGGACAGGCCAGCTGTTACCTTGGAGCTGTATGGTGCACACACTCTGTGACTATTATTATATGAGAAAATGTAACACTTGTATAATGTGTGATATATCATTTAGTATGATGCAAAAGCTGTAATGAGCTAAACAAAGTTGTAAATGAAACAAATTTAAGTGTATTAAGTGATTGATTTGTTCTCTCCAGCAGATTTCGAAAGATATTTGTAATTTTGTATCATAACATCCCCCCTCCCCCCCAAATCTTTCTCTCCAACACATAATCCCTTGCACGCATTATGTCTTCATGTACTATACACATTAGATGTGTGAAGTCACACACGCATTTGTACCATGTCAAGCTTTGAAGAGTTTGCTTTATTTTACTGCTTTTTGCAACTAGTTTTGCATAAGTGCGCATATTGTATGATATGTATACCTGTATGTTTTAAATTCTAACTGAATCAGTAAATATACTTATAACTCAATGAATAAGTTGTGTTTAATGTCATGTTTAAGACATTAATATGTATTGTGTTGTATAGAAGATAAATAATGTAAACAAGATAAAACAATAAGTTAAGAAAAAAAGGACACCCATAGTCAATATATTTATTGTACTGTATCGTGCAAATAAAAAATAATATGTAGGCACTCAGGGACGACTTGCACAAAGTGATTGTAACTGCAATGGCAACATGTTCCAACACATGATAGTTACAATCAACTTTATTACTGTCCTAGGGGCCTAGCGTAATGACCCAGAAGCCTCTCACCAATGCGGTCGCTGTGAGTTCAAGTCCAGCTCATGCTTACTTCCTCTCTGGCCGTAAGTGGGAAGGTCTGTCAGCAACCTGCGGATGCTCGTGGGTTTCCCCCAGGCAAAGCCTGGTTTCCTCCCACCATAATGCTGGCCACCGTCGTATAAGTGAAATATTCTTGAGTACAGCAGAAAACACCAATCAAATAAATAAATAAATAAATAAATATTACTGTCCTACAATCGCTTTTTGCATGAGATCCCAGGTTATAAGAGCCAATAGCTATGCTGAGCTCTTGTACATGTGGCCTAATTTGTTTCCACCAGAATGATACTTTACATGTATCATTATTATGAAACATTTATTTGTTTGTTGTTTAGCGCTATACCCACAAATTTTACGCTTATACGATGGCAGTCAGTCTCATGTGTGGAGGAAGCTGGGGAGCCCAAAGTAAACCAACAAACTTCAGCAGGTTACTGACAACCTTTCCAGCATGCGATGTAATGCCACCATATGGTGGCAGACAAGTGGTCTTCAACAAACTTTAGACACAGCTGACCACTTTATATTGTAACCAAGGGCCTGTGGACAATGAAAGCATGCGCTTGTGATTGAAAGGCAAGCTCCTTGACCATGGTCCACTGCATCCACTTTCCTGGGCATGCTTGCACTCACTTTGTCCACATACATGTACCTTGGATTACAAGTACCTTCATTCTTCAATCTTTTCGCATATGAAGAGCAATTCAGTGCAATTTATGTTCCTTTTTCATTTAATTTTGAACAAAAACCTACATTGGTGAGGACTTCACAGGATAAAGTATAATTTTATCAGTCTACACAGACAAATGCCCTCAGAATATGCCTTAATAAACACATTGCAAACATGTGAAATGGTTGAAGAATTACACTTAAGCCATACCTATTTAAAATGGCTGTGTTATGGGCGAAATAAAAATGCGGGTAATGTGGACTATCCTAGTAAAGTTTTTTATTAAGACATATTTACACAATCTTTTAGCCTTGAAAAACAGAAAAATCATTAAAACATCAAGATCAGACAAAATTAATGAAAGTGGATATTCTTGTTTTATTTTTATACCATTTTGGATTGTTTAGCACAAAGTAACATTAGTGCCACTTAACTACCATGACAACCAGCACTACACAGCCATGGCAATTACATGAATATACTCGTAACATTAAGAGGGCTTCATGCACACAGACTTGTGTTTACCTCGTATCATTTAGAAGAAAAGATGCTTGGAAGCAGGATTTTGCATTACATAAAATGTGTACAAACCATTTCTTATCAGGGTTTTTAAAACAATATGCATTTTAAAAGTATTTTAAGACAAACTATGATAATATTTTAGTGTATCACAGTTTTAAGATACAAAGGTACATCACTGCCATCATCCATTTTAAAACCAAATATAATTAATATTTCAGTGTATTCACAGTTATAAGATACAAAAGTACATCACTGCTATCACTATGACTATAAAGGAAAAACAGTCTTGCAAAAACGACGCGGAAGCAGACGTCCAGCTATTCACATCTAGTAGACATATGACTAAATTGTTTCAAAGTACATGTACAGACAGGGAAGTCATAAATTTATGACATGAAGGGTGTTTAAAATGTCACTGTTTCATAACTGACAGAACATAGTCAATAGCACCAAAGCTGAGAACATGACTGACTGATTATTGATCACACGACTACTGCATCACCAAACTGCACGTGCATGTAACATACTCTTAACATTGATGCATGCAAATGTATTCTCACTACCTCCTCATAATATGGCCAAAATATATAACAGTAAGCTTAAAATTAAAAACAAATGATACTTATGAGAGCAATAACAACACAAAAGAACAAAAATAAGCACTAAACTGCCTGGAAGCACCTGAGGAAAGTTAAGTATCAACTTGATAAATGTAAAAGTTTCAACAATGTCAAGAGAGTCAGCTGAAATACACAGAGAAAATACATGTAAATATATGTACATATAATGAGGTACGTGATAAGTACAAAAGGAGTAAGTACAGCTTTTAAATTGTATGACAATGCATTGTATGGCTAACTCTACCGGAAGCACTCTAAAATGATAACACTGATGACATGAATAAATATGAAATATATTTTTTAACCTATAAAACTGTCATGGCAATGCTGCATTGCCTAAGTTAAAGAAATGAATTGTACTAATGACAGCTACATGTATAATAAAAATAACAGACTATATGAATAGTCAGATCAATGTAAGAAAATGACCTGGCAAGACAAGAACAAATTACACCCATATATATCTAAATGATACATAATCTAATGATACATAACCATGTGCATGCACAAATAACATTTACATATTTATTTTACCATACCCATATGTCCTTAAAAGCACAGCACTAATCTCTTCTCATAGCAAATTTATAAAATATTACTGTATTAAAGAAAACCAGGGTATCAGTAAAGATAAAAAGTAAAACATACTAACAATAGCAATGCCAGTTCAAATTAACTAAACCACTTAAAATCATCAGCAAACCTAAACAGTAAGTTATATTAGCATTCCAGTTAGGTGGACCTCATGCGAGATAACAGGCCTTTACAAGATATTTTCTGACATAAGTCCTGACCTTTTCTACTGTTTCTTCTTGTCATTCACAGTGAAAAGCAGCAGGTTGGCAAAGATATATTTGTTTCATAAAAGCATGCTATCTCATGTAACCTTGCCTACCTTTCTGGGGCCTGTCCTACGAAGCACTCGCAAACTGCGCCTGGCGCAATTTCCATGACAACATACAGTGAAGAGATAGCTCACCATTGTAAATGCGCCTGACACAGAATTGTTAAAGCTTTGTACAACAGGCCCCAGGAATGCTATGTGGGTGTTTGTCTACGCGTTGCACATCACAGTTCATCTCTGGAAGTTTCCGAAATATCATTAAAGCAAATATCAGAGAAATTGCAGCTGGAAATGTGAGAATAAAGCTGCTGAAATTTAGACAGTGGACAGAGGATTTTTTCACAGCCTGGAAGATGTATAGGCACTTCATTAACTAAAACAGACACAGCAAACCTGTCATTTCCCTGGCTTTCTAACTGACAGTCATATATGATAAACCCAATATTAGCAGAGAACGGGCAAATAAGACTAGAGAGAAATTTCCTGTTTTTATGCTGCAGATAGTTGTCTGCTAGTAGAGGTTGCTCATCTTTATATAACCCCAATATTGCATACAGGGGTAGAATGGTTTCGGCATGGCCAAACCGAAACACACCTGTTATATACCTGAAAATATAAATACATATTACATCTCAACAGAGTAACTCACGGCATGACATGCATAAGCGTAAACAGTACCATTACTAACAGATCTGTTTAGCTCCATACTATTCAACAAAAGTATTTTTTCTTCCACTATAATTACCTTGCTACAAATATGTGTCAGTGCATGTATGATAAGATTACTTATTGTTCAAGTCTGTTTAACCAGTTAAATTATCAACTGTTTCAGTTCGTCATCAGAATCTTTCAGTATACAGACATCCTTAGTCCATACAGTAACAATGTATGCATTACCAGGGCCTGAACTGGGTTAATTCAGAATCTGATACCTGCACTACCTGGCCCTTTTAAAAAGTGCCCCTTTCAAGCAAATATTGGCAGAAATGAACCCTTTCAACCCTCTAATATGCCATTTGGGGTAAAAAAAAAAAGGGTACCTGCCCAGCATCATCTAGGTTAGAGTCGGATTATTACTAATGGTATCAACTTACTGCTTTCCTTCTTTATATTTCTGAACAGCTTCCTTAATTGAACCAAAGATGTCTGCGGTAAGTGGGCAGCTCTGAAGATAGTTGATGTCATAACCATACGCTTTCTTCCAATAGTGCTGCAAAACAGAAATGACTACCCAATTTGAATGTTGGTATGAATCTTTCATGTTGTTCACCACACATCATCACTGCTGAGGAGCAAAATCTTACCGAGACAAGAAGGTAATTTATTTTAAGATCGACAGAAGCAAGAAAATTTAAACAGTGCATTTTTACAGTGTAAATACACTTAAAACCACACTGTTCCACATTTAGAATTCAAATCACCCATGTGCATGTATATAGGCTCTCCATGTAGGTCAACAAATGTCGTATGTATACGACAAGAAGTTCTTCATAAAGATCTTTTGTTAACGCTTTACAATATATGGCTATGCACAGAGAGTAAATTGCACTTATCTCAGTTTTTTTCAAGAATAAAAATTGACACACAAACAGAAGTTTTTCTCACGTTTTCATTCAGACAACTGCTAAACACCTTTAATGTGCAGTTCATTCTTTTAAGTGATGGCATACCTTTGATGATTTGCATTGTTAAATGGCAAAAGGAGATTACAGACCAGTAAAACCAGTGAGACAGAGAGGAATCAAGCACCTGAAATACAGTGCATAAGGCTTTCCACCTTAATTAACCTTAAGGGGTCAGGTTTGTCACACCTGGTTAATGGCATCTCTCTGCACAGAATTCTCTCACAACGGGCCTTCACGTACCACATGTAGATCTCATTCGCTACCCTAACACAGTAAGAAAATTTAACCTAGTCCACCCTCCAAGATCAACATGTTTGAGAGCTTTATCTGCCTATTTGCCTAACTAAACACTATTACTGTAATGTTCCTAATAATGACCCTTATCTGAAAGCATTCACTGCTCACTGTACAAACATATTTAACACTGTTCCTGTGGTAATTTATTATGCACATAACTGTACAGCTTCAACAATATAATCTAGTAAATGACAGATGATCGCTATTTATGTGTTTTTTAACTTTTATTTTCATTTTTTTGTTTTAAGTGGTATATACATTGCAACATGTATGTTATCAAAAATAAAAAAAGGCAATATTTTGGGTTTTTGGTAACTCTGATACCTTAGCTACGAATAATAGGTACTTTACGGTGAACTCAAGAATATTTCACTTATACAATGGCAGCCAGCATTATGGCGGGAGGAAACCTGGCAGAGCCTGGGTGAAGCCCACGACCATCTGCTGGCTGGTGTAAGACCTTCCCATGTACCGCCGGAGAGGAATCCAGCATGAGCTGGACTCACGGTGACTGCCATGGTGGGAGGCACCTGGGTCATTGCACCGTGCTGGCGTGCTAACCCCCTCAGCCACAGAGGCTCCCTAGAATAATAGCCAAATTATTACAATAGATATCATTAAATCTAAAGCTTAGTGAATTATGTGAAGAAAAACATGTATAGGGCTTGAAATAAGCTGCGAACGATCGTTTTGGTTACAGGCAGGTTACATGATGATAATTTCCTGACAACGATTTTTCGTTCGCTGAAGACAAACTGACAAAAGTGAAGAAAAACGAAATACTAAATACCCTAAATCACTAAATCTGCTGAAGAGCTGGGTTATGCAACATGTCAACAATTTAGTTCCTGTTCTAGTTGCACTTTTAATTCTTTCAAATCGAAAGTGTCATAAATCCAAATCCAGATGATTGAAAATTTAAACTTTAAAAGTTGATGCATAGCTCAACTGTCCTAAAGCACCGCAACTGGATTTGTGATGCAAAGAAAGAAAGATTAAAAATCACAGTAAAAAGTGAAGTTACTGTAGCATCTTTCGAGAACATTCGTCTTGCAATAAGTAACTTCCCACTTTTCTAATCTTCTTGACAGTCAAAGTCTCTTATAAAATCCAACATCGTATTGTTTTGAAAACTAGAATGTGGTGCATGAGGCCACTGATGTTATGCACTTCTAACATGTGGTAAGTTGACTATTTTAATGCTATCTTATTTAATGACCGGCCCCGACAGCACAGTTGGTAGAGTGTCTGCTTTGGGAACAGTAGAACAGCATGAAGGGGATAGTCAACGACTGGTTGACCCGTATCAATATAATGGCTCAAGCGAGGCGGCTTACTTGCCTTCGGTAAGATGTCTCAGTGAAGTAAAACTAGATAAAAGAGCAGTGGAAATCCATCCTGCAACAAGAAGGCACATTACAAGCACTCAACTTGTCACTTACAACGTTATACCATATGCACTCACTCACTCACTCTTATTTAATGCCACACTGTGCATCGCACTTGGAGTGTATGGAAGTTGTGCCACTGTGAGCTCCAATAAACTCTTCAAAACAATAAATTAAATGACAGTTATGTTTAAAAATCATTGGAGTTAATTATAATGATGCAATGCCAAGTAAACGACACATATTTTTACATTATAAGACCTTGGGCCAGCAGGAAATAGAACTTTAAATTTATGGTTTCCTGGTACTGGTATAAAACATAAATTGAAATACATTATACTTAATTCACAATAAATTAACATTTAAATAAAATTTTAAAAATAATAAAGCCAAATAATTTTGATTTTGAAAAATAATTTCCAACTTATGTATATTTCTTCGTGTTTAAATGCTATATCACTGCGTAATACATATTCCCAGATAAAAGGGTTTCAAGTCATTCAATTACTGTAACCTTGCCTGAAACCTAATGTTTATTTGTTTACTTGATTGGTGTTTTACGCCATACTCAAGAATATTTCACTTATAAGACGGCGGCCAGCATTATGGTGGGTGGAAACCGCGCACAGCCCGGGGGGAACCCACAACCATCCGCAGGTTGCAGAAGACCTTCCCACGTGCGGTCGGAGAGAAGCCAGCACGAGCTTGACTTGAACTCACAGCGACCGCATTGGAGAGAGACTCCTGGGTCATTACGCTGCGCTAGCGCGCTAACCAACTGAGCCACATGTAACCTAATGGGTTACAGATGAACATAATCCTGTAACCTACAAATACTAAGGTTACTGGTGTGAGGTCATATTTCAAGCCCAGCTTGTTCATGCACAGCATCGCCCTTTTTTATTTTATTTTTTTAAATTAATGTTTAGTAGCTTTACAACAAAAGATGGAGGGTGTGGGCAAATGATTTGGTTGTTATGAAACCTGTGGAAAAATTAACATGTCCTGGTTCAGTCTTTTAATAGAATAACACTCCTCTGACAAAGCAGAGAACCCCTGCACTTGACATGTGACAGATCACGTAGCTCACCTTTAGATCCATCAGGTATTCCAGGACAGGTAGATCATGCTCCTCCAGGCCACTGCACCAGCCTGAGCTGTTGTAGAAGGCTGTCTCTATACAGCACAAGTAGAACATGGTTCTCACCTCAGCTATGCAAAGTGATAAACAGGATATATTATTAAAATGTCAGGATTTACATGCAATAACTCATACCAATACAATAATAGGTATCTATTTAGATGATAGGAACAAATCTAATTGACTTCTAACCTGTGTTCAAGGCTGCAAGCACTTCTCCTGAACGATACTCATTTATCCTACTGCTATGGCTATTAGTTGCGTCATGGATTTGAATGTATACCATAAATGACCTACACTTTCACCCACCCACCAAAGTGCATTTTTAGAAGCAAATAAATTTCCTGAAATATTTATTTTTGGTACTGAAACTTACATTTTTCCAGCAGGATATCATTCTTCTTTCTAAACAAACTGTATAGCACTTTTCTAAAATCAAAAGAACTCTCAGAGTCGGGAAAAATGAGCAAGTTAGTTTTGGATGTATTTTTAGGTCATTAGGGTAATTCTGAATGACTAGTGCAGACATGATTGTGGTGAACCAAGAAAATAGCTGAAATTTACTATCATAGCCCAAAAAGGCCGGGGTCCAGGGGCCGCCTAGGCCCCGGAAGCTAGAAAAATCTGCGGAAAACAGGTAAATTAATCGAAACTGAACAAAGAAAAAGCGGAATTCCGCTAAAAAGCGGAAAAAAATCATGTCTGCTAGTGGGCAACAACCACTCCAATTAAATTATTTACATTTTCACAAGTAATTGTTAAAAACCGCCTAGCAATAAGGAAATCTGTTCACAGCTTGAAAAGTTCCACTGGTATCCATAAACACCCACACCTTACAGTCCTAGTCCTGCTGTAACCTGCACAGAACCACATGATGCACATGTATATTGCTGCTTACTGAACATGTGATTATAAGATTTGAATTGATACAGATACACATGTGTTCAAAAACTACCTCAATCATTTGAACTAGTACGCAACCCGATTTCAGTGTCAGGGTTTATCCAGCATTTGCAGGCTCCTGACATATTTCAAAGACAAAATCTGCTCATATCAGATCTCTAACAAAAGAATTTCACTGTCTTTCTTGAAGTGTATTTTTCACTAATTAAGTGCAATGGACCATAAAATTATTTTGTAAGAGATCCAAAATGGCTGCATGCCAGTGCAAGTCATATGTAGTTTAGTAATAATTAACATTTCATTTTTACCTGTTGTAATTGGCACATCCCTCATTTCCAATCTGTTTGACACGTTTTTTGCAATATTGGTCATGGCATCACTCTCAAGAAATTTCAAGAACTCTTTAAGTGCTCCATCATTGTTGTCTACATCTTTCACATACTTATCACAATTGTCAAAAAATCTTAATGTTTCGTCAGACAGTGAAATAACCATTCCCTCATCAGATGTCAAGTCCTGTCCTAGCTGTGGCATGATTCCGTGATAGAAGGCCACAGCACTGTCTTTGGTGCGACTCTTACTTGATACAATAAATTGTATACCTTCGGCATTAAATTTCGCCAGCACATCTTTGAAGCGTTTCCCCAGTCTACTGCCCAGCTCAAATTGTTCATCACGACCTATCTCAACCAGCTCCTTGTCGTTGCCTTCAAAACGGTTTATCCAGTTCATCAAAGGCAAAAATGTGTGTTCTTTACTAGCCTCCAGCTCCTTTTTCACCTTTAATCCCAAGGCTGAAAATTTCTTCACATCTTTGGCCCCAGGTTCTCTTGCACCGTGACGTACTAAAAAGTTCACATGTATTGGAATACATCCTTCAGCCGAAGTATTTCCAAATTCTATGGAGCTATTCTCTTCGCGATTGTCAAGAAGCCATTGATACGGAGTCTTTGTCGAATATACAGGCTGTCTGAAGCCGTGATAAGCTGACGCCGATAAAACTCTAGGCACTAAAAACGCGAAATAACAAACAACAGTAGGTTTAAGAACGTTCATATGCTTAAACGACATGATGAAATAGGGATTAAGACAATAAAATACACTCATTTTGACACAGACGACATTTCACACAACAGCCTGAGCAGACGACAAACCGTCTGAAAGTGAAAGCCATTTATATACGCGATGCACTACTAATAGTTTTATCCCATATGCCCGTAGTAGTTATTACCCTTTGTGGGTATATTACCTACTGAATCAAAGACAAAAAAATAACACGACGAGCCAGAATTACTAGTTTATCTCCATCATTATCAAAGTTGGCTTTTGTGGGAGACACTCAAGTAATATGAATCACGAGATCCTTTCTTCCAAAGCGTTTTGCAAATAGCTGTGCTGACGTGGACGGACTCAGGGGGTTTAACTCTTGCATCCAAATATAAACATTCCTGTAGACCATCGTGTGCATGATTTTCACGCATTTGGCTCGGCGACCGGGTGTGAATTCATTCAGAAGTGAAGATTTGAACGACATGCAAGAGTCAGACAAAAGACGTTCTTCGGGGCATGTAAGTTTTATTGGATGAAATCAAAAATGTCTATTACTAAGTAATGTGCTAATTCTTTTTATTTTTTTTAAATTCAAGTTTCGCGGCGATGTTCCGCAACTCTTCGCCAGGCAAATCTGCTTCAACATGTGACTTTCAGCAACTTGAGACATTCACTAGACTTTCGTTAGCTCCAACATAAATAATAATTGCAATTCGTCTACGACAATAACGCTTGGGAATTTTAAACTAAACCGTTCTGTGTAGTTTATACAAAACGACTGTAGTTTGATTTAGCGAAATATGGACCTTCCATAGGCAGAGTGGAAGAATACAAGTCATATCGTCTAACAACCAACTCGTCTGAGTCAAATCGTCTAATACTTTAGGTCTAATCGTCTACGGTCTAAGTCAAGTCGCCTAACAATATAGGCTATTTATTGGATATTTTTGGATTACTGGTTTTACAAATATATATCTCTGTTGTAAGCCACATACACTTTGGTTCCTAAGGCTATAGTACATTTTAATTCCAGCAACCAAAGTATTTTCATACTAATGTATATATAAATTTCTCTTTCTTCAAAAATAGACACCGAGGCCTCCGTGGCTCAGTCGGTTAGCGCACTAGCGCAGTGTCATGACCCAGAAGCCTCTGACCAATGCGGTCACTATGAGTTCAAGTTCAGCTCATGCTGGCTTCCTCTCTGGCCGTAAGTGGGAAGGTCTGCCAGCAACCTGCGGATGGTCGTGGGTTTTCCCTGGGCTCTGCCCAGTTTCCTCCCCCCTTTATACTCCTCCTTCATACTGGTTGTTGTGGTATAAGTGAAATATTCTTGAGTACGACATAAAACACCAATCAAATAAATAAATAAATCAAAAATACACCATGATAACATATATTTAATGCAAGGGGCCTCCGTGGCTCAGTTGGTTAGCCTGTCATCAACGCGATCACTTTGAGCTCAAGTCCAGCTCATGCTGGCTTCCTCTCTGGCAGTAAGTGGGAAAGTCCTCCAGTATAAATGAAATATTCTTGATTGTGGCATGAAACCCCAATCAAACAAATAAATATATTTAATACAAATGATACTGATCATATATTGGTGATTTATGTTATGCACCAGAAATATTTTCATACATGTATCTTTCTTGAACAAATTGTATACAAACAATGAAGATCGACTTACATGATAAATACACCCTGATAACAGTTTATTATTTACTACAGGGGACTCTTCAGACGTGTCGGCACTTGCTCTGCAGTTATGATGCCGTCTGAATAATTTCTTCATAACTCAAAATATCTTCAACTGGTGATCCAAATGGAATGCACTCCAGTCTCTGATTGTCCACACACTGTTTTCCATGCGGATGGCTAGGACATAATTGAATAAAGCTATCTGTTCTGGTGGTGTTGCATTTCTTTCTTGCAACTGCTCAAAGGTTGGACACACAAAATCAGTTGGCAGGAAGGGCAGTCGGGCATACCTTTTCAGCTGGGTATACCTTGAGATTACCTTCCAATTTCCTTTTAATCAGCTTTAATTCGGCACCAGTACCAGGTATTACAGCTCATTCTAATCTTCCAAGTGTCATTTCTCACTGATGCCCTAACCAATTGAAGATCATGTTACATTCTAATAAATCCGTATAACTTGTTTCAGATTGTTACCGATAATATCTTGGGCATAGTGAAATAAAACAAAAGAAACTCTTCTCTTTCTGTGGATATTGCTTTAATGGGCTCGGACAAAAGATAGCTAGTATACATTGACACACACTCATTCATATCATTTGTCCAAGTATTGCTTATAATTTCTATGCCATTTGTTTCAGATTCTCTTGTTTCGAAAGAAACCCATTTGTGTGAAAATATATATTTTTGGGGCTGAAATTAAAATATGCTCTAGGAACCAAAGTGTATGTGGCTTAAAAGAGATATATATATTGGTATAATTGTATTTTATTGGAAATAAAAACAGTGTGTAATGTATAATAGCCTGAGCAGTAAAATATGAAACACAAGATCGCAATGCAAACAAATGCGGATAAAATGGAACCAGTAATCCAAAATATCCAATACATATGTTGTTAGGCGACCTGACTTAGACTATAGACGATTCGACGTAAGGTATTAAACGATATGACTTAAGACAAGTTGGCTGTTAGACAATACGTGTCTTTAAACAGCAGAGTGACATCAAGAAAAGTAATTCAATACAGCCCTATTCATTCATGCTTCCCAGAATGAGGCTGGCCGAATATGGAGACCCTTTCAGTGACACATGCACATGTGCATTTAACTCTTACCATGTTTATCTGTTTTAAACTTGTCACAACAATACGAGTCTAGTGGTATAAGCATCCAATTATGGACCAAATACGTTGTCTTATTTGAATCCAGAGCTTTTCATTATAAACAAAGATATGACTTTTGTATGTAAGTTGAACATCTCCCCATTCATTTCTAACCAATGAAAAATCAGTAATAGTATGTGATGGTGGGTGGGGGGCGGGGGGAATGACATCAAAAGGCGTGTGGAAATGAACATGTTAACAGCACTTTAGTCTTACTAATCCCATTTCAGAACTCCCAATTAAATGGAGCCGATCTCAATGAGGTCCTCCCTCACAGCACCCAAACTTACCTGCACTAAAAATACAAGCTTTTTTTTATGCCTTTACGAGTTGAATTAAGAATACTGAAGTTGTGCTTTTAGACAGCAATGGAAATATAATAGTATTTAAGAGGATTTCAAGACCAGAAATTCAAGATTGCTGATGATGGGGAGGCACTCGGCAATGCCGTAGTTCTGGCATTTGATGTGAGCATAAGGCAGTGAGTTTATGAATTTCATTAGTGAGAAGAGTAAATTAAGAGGATACTATTTGAGATTCCAGTGGAAAATTATTTATAAATGAGTAGGAGAGGTGAGATACATAGCCATTAGTGGGAAGGAGATTGAAGTTTGAAATCCCAGCCATGGTTGTTGAGAGGCAGCGATGGACTCAGTGTTTCGATGAATGTCAGAAACTTTAAAATATCACACTGAGTCTCTCTAGATGGACTATAGTGTGAGGTAACTCTCATTTCAAGCAAGGCAGTTGCAAGAGTTACGGTGCATATTAAACAGCCCCAAATGTGTTGAGTGTGCGTTAAAGCATAAATGCAGTCAATGTCAAATGATTGTTTCTACAAATCAGCAAATTTGTTTGAGGTTGGTTTGACCAAAAATAGTCCATGGCAATATCACAAATTGACAAAAAAGCACATTCTACCCTACTGCAACCGCTGTCTCGATCTGTTTGTCCTTGTCACGTGATTTTGTGCCGCAACATGTCAAGAAAAGCCTCAAATACACATGAAATTTCAAAACCTGAATGACGTTACTTACATATGACCTATACATGACTTCATACAAAGTCTTGGTGCATAATTTGCGGTACATATTGATTTATCAGAAAAAATATGTTCATGAGGATGTAGCACTTGATCTGTCAGGCAGTTGTCTTGCTGCATCTTTTAAATAGATGTCAAGTATTCCTAAGCCAAGTGTAAATTATTATGTGCTGTTACAATTTTATAATTTGTTGTGTACAAGGAGGCATTGTTTCTTAAACTGGGTTCTCTCCCTTCTGACGAAAGAGAAATATTCTTGAGTACGGGCTATACACTGGTCAAATCAGTATCTATATCTAACTAATGCAGTTTGTGCAAAATAAGCTTGCAACTTAAACTTAGATTAGATTTCTTCATACTGAAGATAGAAACCTCTTGCTTAAGTATAGGATTTCACGAGAATTTTTTACTCTTCCCTGCAAATGCAAATTTTAAGAATTTTGTATCCAGATGTAGTGTTAATATTTCAAAAATGTTCAGACACAAATAAGTCAGATATTTCTAACCTTTGTCTTAACTGGTTAACATTTTGAATTATTTTTGGAGAGGGTGAAGTCATCAGCAGAATTCCTCTTGTAGAAAAATACATCTTAAAAATATGACTGTATTCCTAGTAGGACTGCCACTTGTTAATGTATAACAGAGCCATGCTTTAAATGTCACAAAAGTGGAAAGGGAGCTAACTCTGTCAGCAATGAGAAGTTATTTTCAGAGACAAAAGTCTAGTTCTTGTCAGCCTCTAGTGTTTTGGCCATCATAAGGTTTAGGAGTAGTGCAAGAGCATAATGTTAAAGTAGGATCACTTGTACTATGTTACAGTTAATGCATGGAATCCTCATTTGTTGGTTAAAATATTTAAAAAGAAAATCATATTATGATATAGTATTTCTGCAAATGTATGCATAAAACATTACAGGTTTCAAGTTCTTTTAATAATAATGCCAGGTCTAAACGCGGGCTTGCAGTGCAATGGATGGATAGATCATCACCAGCTTAAAACAGCCTGGCATCAGCAGTGGTCCTTACCTGTAACCTAATGTACTGCATTATAGAGGATAACAATCATTCACCCATATGCTTGTGCCTTTATTTATTTTTTTTGGAGACAAATTGAGAAATTGTTGATTAGATTTACCAATTGACAGTATATGCAGGAAGGCAAGCAATCCTACTGACAAACACAATAGGTCTTAACCAACGCCTAAGAATACCTACATAAGACCAGGGCTTGAGCTAAAGAAAACAAAATTGTCTTCTTGATTTTGTAACAACTATGTATATTTGACATGCACTGATATTTTAAGTTACAAATAAGAAAATCATGAAACCAATTAACACATTGTCTGTCATTACATTCTTGAAAATGTTTAACCATCTGGAAAATGTCAAATTTGATCATTAATATTTAATTCTTAAAGTAAAACCTAAAAGTCACTTGAATTAATGGATGGCAGTTTGAATTCCGCAGTGGTCACCCACGGAGTTTAGGACCGTGCTATGCAACATGTGGTCACCCGACTATAATCAAATTAACAAGCACGATGATTAATAATGAAGTCCACGGTCAGTGTGTATTTGTAACACACATATTGCTGACAAACCACTCCCCATTTATGTATTGTGCATGCGGATAATAAAGTACATGAAACAGGTATACACCCATTATTTTGAACACTTTAGATAATATTGGACCCATAATTCGTACTCAAAACAATACCACCTTGAATTTGCAGTGCTGTAGCAGTGTGATATGTTTGAAGGACTGTGTACTTTTACTGCCTACCAGGGAAAGACCTTTCCACAATCTTATTACTCAGATCATTTAGCTTACACTGTCAATCTGTACACATGCATATACTTTTAAATTGGAAAGAGACGAATTAAGGGTGCAAACGTTGGAATGAACAAGAGACATATTTATGTAGCACAGTGAAACTTATTGCCATCTGTCACCACAACAAGGATTGTAATCCTTCCTAGTTAACATGTCTCTATCTTGCTTAGATCTCATGTTCACTGTGATGGTGTGTTTCCATCAAATATAATTTTATGAATTGACATCAAGTTTCCATTTATACAAAATGAACATTGAAATTAATTTCCTTTTTAGTATTTCTGTTGTAAGTAAATTTTGCACTCTTTCCCCATTTGAAATCAGTGTATTATTTGCTGTCAATGAAAGCAATTTTTTTATTTATTGTCGTTTGACCATTTTTTTTTACCCTCAAAATAAAGACTATGGATATAACCTTGCAAATTACACCATAATACATCAGACAGACCGTCGTGGTCTGTTTCAAATGACATCAAGTGTACATGTACCATGGAATTGGAAAAAGGAGGGCAGACCTGGCCTTGGGTATATAGACACATGAATGTGTCCTACTTAATCATGGTTGCGTACAGTACATGGATACACCTGAATAAAGCAAAAGTCTGAGGGGATTGAATTCAAGTGTGCTCTTAGATTTCTGGGCACAGTTGTTCAAAAGTGTATTGGTACTGCTTTGTTTTAAAATGAGACTACTAATAAGATTTAAGCCTGGTTTAACTTTAATACAGTTTTAAACGATTGGCCCCGGGTCTTTTGCTAGTGGTGTGGTAATCACACAGCTGCTCAAAAACAAAGTTTGAAGGCCTGGAAAACATATGATCAAACAGACAAAGCAAAAGGTGTTGTGTTTATAGGTTAAATTGTATTAATGTACAGTTTTGTCTTTCCATAACTTCCATGTGATCAGGCTTCTGTCTACAGCCATGGCAGCTATTGCTCTCTCCACATGGTTCTGCCTCTGTACTCCCGCATAGGTTTTTTAATACTCCTGACTTTAAGCAGGTTCTAATTATGATATCACAGTGTTGCCTGTCTATCTGTATCTGTGTCCAGGCTACATGCGCATCGCCGGCTGTTTTATATTTAAGCAGTGTAATTTGTGCTGCGTACATGATACTGAAATGACGATGTGTCATGCCGTGAACTTGGTCCGTTTCTTCCATCATCTAATTATCAAATTGCAATTTTTGTCCTCCACCATGAAGTGTTTACAGGACATGGAAATGCTCCACATGTGTCCATGCATCTATCAATCTGTTACACCTGATCCTAGTAACAGTATGTATCTTTCACACTTTTCAACAAATAAAATCCTTATTTCAGTAGTTTAGGGTCAGGAAGAGGATTGTAAGGACAGATTTGCGAGATTGTATGTATTGTAGGATGGTGGCTGTAGTGTTGACATCTTGGATATCCTGACCATCATACCTTCCACTTTAAAATGTCAGGACATACTGGAAATAGGAATTAGCCTCACAATATTATATAAACATTGTCACACTTGTGAGGGACTTGCCAGCCACTGAACTTGTCTACTACATGTATGTAAATACACATAGTCATGACCTTGTGTCTGGATTACATGCAACTTCACTTTTACTAATTATGCAGTTTTAATGTGTGGACTGGTGGATAAGGTGCATGTAGGTACAGAAGTCACAGTTTTATCATGCTTTTTCCCAGTTGTCATCGTAACCAGATTACCAGTTTTACTCTGACCTTTTTTTTTAGTTTGGTAGCAAAATGTACATGGTCATATTTATTCTACAATATTTAAGGCATTATCACATTTTGACAGGATTTCCTGGGCAATGGGAATGAATGAATGTATGTGTAATGTGGTATATTTATCAATGGTAAATGTAAATGTGTACGTTTCAAACAGCATGTTTGACCTGCTAATTTAGTGTTGTGGTGAAATAAAGTGTTTCACCTCTGGAACTAACTGTATGTTTCTCTGTACTTCAGTATATTCATGATATTAATTGAAGGGCTTCTGACAAACACTGCCAGGGCTGGTTGCATAGTCTTACAGCCTGGGTATACCCTGGTTTTTGCTTTCAAGATGATGTACATGTAGTTTTTTTTTATTTGATTGGTGTTTTGTGCCGTACTCAAGAATATTGCACTTATATGACAGCGGTCAGCATTATGGGACACTGTGCCCCACTGACATGCTAACCACAGAGGCCTGCATGTTCATCTAGGGTAGGATTCTAGCTATCCAGATGCCAGATCATCAAAAAAGAAACACTTTGTTGTAAGGCATTCCAATCTGAACCCAGCAGGGTGATGTCCTAATCCAGACCAGTTCAGTCAACTTTCCAAGGTCACATATCAAGACACAGCATCATATAGCTAACAGCCTATAGCAAAAACTTTCAACATAAAAACATTCAAATATACAATATCATTTTATCAAAATATAAAAAATTAATTTTCAGGTGTCATGGGTTTATAATGATTGGCTGGGCACAACTAGGCCTCGTGTGATGTTGTGTCCCAACTTCACCACTCTTAATTTCAAATAAATTTGACATACACTACATTTAATGTGTATGTAGAGATATCATTTACTTCATTAGGTTCCTGGAGCTACACACACAAACAGGGGGCATGTTTACCCCTAATACAATGGAAAAGAAAATTTGCTGTGGAAGTTTTGTCACTGATTGTAATCTTGGAATTGCTGATTCTGCCTTATCCCTCATTACAAGCCTGATTGACTTGCTGATGAGTGTCAGTATTGAGCCGTCCTTTAGGCACACAGCATACGAAGGGTCGGGTGTTATTGGCATGTTCCGATGGCCGCTTGAAGCGGTACATCCCCTAATTTCAGGAGTGCCATGGCGTTGGACATGCTGTCTGTGTAAACTCGGCCATCACCAGAGATTCCTTCTAGACAGTTGTTGATGAAAACTGTGCAAGCCACTATAGTGTTGACCAATATGTCCTGTGTGCCCGCAGAGCAAAACATCAAAATTAAGTGTATTTCCTCTGCTATCTAATATTTAAAAATCACGAACATTTTAGGCATTATGCCTTGGTGCTATATTGTGTTTTATAGATTGATGAAATACTGTCTTTTACAATTCAGCCGTGGTGAAATTTTAACATGTACAGTGTACTACTTCTCAAGTAAAAGAAAGATTAAAGAATAAGCGTGCTTGCTAACATACAGACATCTTCAAGAAATACTGCTAATGTATAGCTGTTTTAAAAAACAGAAAGACAGTCTTGTTTTGCTGGTAGATCAGCCTGTCTTGTGTACTTAGTATTGATATAGTATTGATATTACTTGCTTGTCTGCTGTACAAAGTGCATGGGCCTACTTGCATATATACATGTCCTCTGTAGAAACTAGAGTTCAAATGTGAGTCTAGTGTGTAAGATTTCTTGCAGACTCATGCTTTGCACTCTCACCGGTGTAAAGTTCCAATTTGCCAGATAAAGCATAACATTTTTTTTAATATACATACATGTACATGCAGATATGGAGGCTGATGTTAATTTAATCTGATGGATTTTCTGTGCAAATGAGAGGATTTTTTTCTAAATTTGGTTCTACAATTTCTGTGTGGTTTGAAAAATATATTCTGGTACACTACCCATCTGAATTTCAAATATATTCCATCTAAGAAGTTTGACCGAGAACCTTCTATATCACCATGTTGTTGACCTAGAAACACGGTTTTACCCTTTAGCCATCTTTTTTTTATGTTGAGAAATCTTAGCCACCTATCAAAGACGAGAGGCTTTATTGAAATCACACTCGTTAATAGCAGTAGATTAACTACCAGATCAATTTGCCATTACAGTGTGTTATCGTTGGAATGAAAGCGTGCTTACTCCACCTTCTCTGTCCTTCTCCCAGATCAGACTCCAAAACCAAGCATGTCTGCAGATATTGGCCAGTATAGTTGAGCAATAACCCTTTGATGAGGTACAGTCAGGAGCTTGTGTTCACGACCGCGATACGTGCGAGCTCTCTGTCCAAAACACGCCCCATCCAGCCAACTATTGGATGTTCAGAATCGTCCTTGGGGTACTGGTTGCATTTGTCCTCCAGCCGCAGTGTACTGTGTATGGACATTAATTGCAGTTTCAAGTTGACTTCTTGCACCCTCCTAGTCCTGCTCCTAGGAGTCATTTCTAAAATTTTGTAACATTGCACTTCTGTCTTCAAAAATTGTGATAGTGTTTTTTTTCTGGATTTAGTTTTATTCATATCTCTAAGGGAGACACTTCTACAACTTCTACAAGTCTTAACAGCTGAACTGTGAAACTCCAGGATTCGTTGTAAGAATTGTGAAGTTATCTGTGACTCCAAAGAGTTTGTTCTGAAGACAGAATTGTTTCATGAATGATGGCATCAGAACTCACTCAAGCTCTGAGGAATGTGGTAAGTCTTTCATCTGGAATGTTACATGTATGTATGCCATTTCTAAGTCGACCAACAGTTAACAGTACAATACAGGTGTTAATTCTTAAAAATCAATTAGATGGTTCAGGTCTGGCCTGACGTCAGGAGGTTTGCCAGGTAACCTAAGGACAAGGGTTTACTTCAGATAATCCAGGTTTCATCTACCCTCTCATTAACCTGACAGTCGTCATAATAGAGAAATTTCAGATGAACATTACAAATCAATAAAATCATTAAGACAAATCAAAATAAGTTTGTAGGTTGCTTGATATACAGCTTACATGGCCATCTATCCATTTAGCTCTCTTCTCCGAGCATTGTTAATTTTTTTCCTTAGTGTAGCTTTCATATTGAGATATATTCTGGTGGCTGGGCTATGCTGTTAGATACATCTATGCTAAAACATGGATATAACGTCGATATACATATGTAGTGTCATGACAATGTCAACTTTTACAGTACATGCAGAGGTTGTTCATTTTGTGATATGTAGAATGTGTGTCTAGTTCAATTGTCGTAAAACAAGTTCTAGATTGTTATAAAAGTTTATTATTATCAGCTTAATCTGTAGTAAGTATGAAGACATACCACATAATGAAGTTCATTATTCAGGTACATTTCACAATTTCAATGTAGCACATGGACAACACTAGGTGCATTCATTTCACATGAAGAAAGAATTGTATTTAAACGGTATTTTATAGTTTGCCGGCCAAATTACCCGGAGTGTTTTTTGCCTATTAAAAATTGCATGTTATTTTTACTGTACATGATAACCTGGTTTGAAGCTTTAAAAATGTCCAGTTTCTTGTCCTTGTGCTCTTGTTTGTGTTTTTCTTGTAAGGTAAAAATATTTGGCCAGGTGTTGAAAAAAACATTTTAAGCTCATGCACATCATATTCTTAACATATTTGTCTGTGTTTATGGAAAGATGATCTGGGTTAGCCAGCTGACAGTAGATCAATAACTTTTGTTTTTCTTCCAATATGCACAGATGATGTGGTAAAACAGTAGTTAATGGGGAGAGACCCTGAGGGAAAGGACTGCTGTTGCATCTGTCATAACAAAATATGACACATACTTATGGTAGACTACGCCTCCTGCCCAGCTCCTATTCATCCTCTCCCCGTAGTCCTGGCTGCCCCACCCCAGCTCCAAAGGCATGCTGCCCTATTATCACACGGTCAATCCTCATATTGAAAATTATTGATATTTTGAGGTGACACATGTTAAAGTGAACATATTGATTAGAGCTAGCTACATGTACATAAGATACCTATCCATGTACTTGTGCACTGCCACATCAGCTGTCTTCCTATTGGTCTAATTTTTTAAATAAGCGCTATATAGGTGTTATCGTTCATATCTAACTGCAATAATACTACCTGTGGTCGCTAAGAACGGAGCCTCTTGGCTGATGTCCTACCGGATTGCATTCATCAGCAGTGTAGAAAGATAACCCTGTCCAGAGAACCTATAATATTATTCATCGTCAGTCACAGCTAGTAAGATTATTTCTTGTCAGTCACAGCCTGCTCAGTGTTAAACATAGCTGTCCAAGATCCACACATCTAGAGATAACATGTTTGGATTTCAAGTAAGTATTTTTGAGTTTGACAATAGCCTACAAGGTAGGGAAATTAAAAATTTTGTAGATCATGTAAATATTTGGTTTTGTCACTTGTCTTTTATGAGACAGTAGTGATGCTGATTTCCATTACCCGATATATTGTGTAGCATGTAAGAGAGTATTTAATACTGAATTTGGTGAGCTCCCTAAAAGGATCAAGAGTTCTTCAGCATTTTTATGAGAAAGAAAAACATGTTTGTTCTGATCTAAGCCAAAAGAAAAAAAAAGTATTTTATAAATTGGGTATTTTTTGGCATAACAGAAAGCATGTCAGATGTGTATGGGAGAGAAAGTTTTTAAAAACATCAGAGCATAATTCCACAGTTAAAACTCAGGTTTGATAAATCAGATGTATCATTAATCATTTGTCAATCCTTGGAAAATCTCAAAACTCATTTTATGACAATTCTCTGAGCCTTTGAATGAATGATTATGGTTTAGTGCCACGTTTGGCAATTTTACAGCCAGACTCACACTTTGAACTTTTGAGTTTTAAAGATCAGCTTGAGTGGAGTATTACTTTTATGACATTGCATAAGTATAGATAGCTTTGGGGTATTTAAAAAGTTTTTGGGCATTTTGTGCTCTCAGTCATACTGACACAGCTGCTACCTGTATATAATATTAACTGTTTATCTGATAAATGTAGTACCTGTTCTCTGTTTTTGAGATTAATGTTGGCTATCGTGATCTTATCATAGTTGTGTATGTAGCGGGTTATACTTTGAAAGACTAGTCTGCTTTCTATAATCCCAAAGCTGATAGTTTTGAATGGTAGTATGTGCACATTTTATCTAATAGCTCCACAGGAAATAGTTTTAGTGGATAAGTCGCCTTAGAACCTTAGTGTATAGGAAATTATTTTCCCCCCAAAATCATTATTCTCTTTTAAAGTGCATTTATTTGAGTCAGTTGAGAATCGTGAATATCAGTGCATATGAACATGGAAATATTTTAGTATGTGCCAAAAAAAAAGGATTTTTTATTTTATGTACACAATGGGTATCACATGAAATACATGTACATTGGGGATTGGGTAAACGTCTGTGTGTTAGGGGGAACGGTGGGAGCTAATTAGGCAGTATAGTGCTTTATTGGCCAAGTCTGACACCTGTGGTGCATTAATTCCCAGTGATTATGCTGTATGGCAGAAGCAGCTACCTGTTGGAACATGCCCTTGTGCAATGATCTGGTCAAGTAATGTTCCATAGATTGACATGTCATTCTACGTCCTGCTGGGCTGCCCCACCCACTTTTGAAAAGCCCAGTTATTGCAGTAGTCACATGCTCAGACCAGTGACATACTTGTCATTGTTATTTCTATAAAGGCTGGTGTCCTTGCTTTTCTCTGCCCACATCTACATTGAGCATTTAAGAGGACATACGTCCATGAATGCACATGTACTGTATAAGTTTTCACTGCCCCAGTTTGAATAGTAAGTCTCCTCGATTACATTGAGGTGTACACACAGATTGCTAGAAGGCGTTAGTGGTACTGGTCCAAAGATTGTATAGGAACTGTATGTCATAGAGATAGCCTAGCTCTGCCGTAGAAGGTACCAGCCAAAAAGAAAAGAGAGCAATTTTATATCAACTTACAGACCTACAGAAGCCAGAGTTTAGTGTGAGCAGAGTGTTGAGCTGAAGAAATGGACATATTTGGTGTGGGCAACAGAGGAAAGGTTTGTACATTTACTTACTTGTAGGCTGTGTGAAAACCACAGCATCTACATGTGATGAACAGATGGTGTGTTGTGGCAGGTTGTTGATCAAATTGAATCAACTTTCTGAGTCAGTTTTTAACCTCCTGTAGACTAAGAGCCATATGTTTTATTATTTGCCATCTTCCAAGACTGTATGTGTACAACTACTGTAAGGTCAGATGAACTTTGTCGTTGAATATAAAGATTAGACTACATGCAGTTCAAACACAGCAGTTATTTTAACCCACAGCTGTGAAAACTTATTCTTACCCAAATTTTAGTTTGTCAGTGTCAAATTATTTAAAACAGTATGCCCTTTCTAGCAGTTGTAGTGGTATAGGCCATTCTCAAAGCAATTTCCAAAGTACAGTTGTACCGGAGTATAGTTATAGTGTTACTGGCTGCAGAGCAGCTGTTTAATTCACCTGTATGGAATATGATTGAAAGTATTCAGCATAGATCTACTTTATAAATGTATGAGATACATTATGTTTGCTTTTGAATCTAAATGTAGTGTACACAAACTCCATGTGCATGTGAAAAATCCTTTTAAATGCTAGGCATTCATACCTTGGTCAATAACTAATAAGCCTAAATTATTTATATGCAGTAATACGACATGACACATATATGTATGTGCATGTGCATAAATATTCCTGCTCCATGTTCAAACTGGTTTCTGTTCCTCTGAGAGATTTCATAGACTTAACTGTACAAGTACAACTGATAACACTAAGACATTTATATAGCTGTTCAACAACTTGTATGTATTTTGTGTAAGCTTAATTTCCTTCTATATTACACAAAAGCGCGTGTGATAATCATAAATTTGAAATTTCCTAGACTTGAATGGGTAAATTGTATGCACAGGTGCAGTTGGTAGATGCCTGTATATCTATATGTAGATGGTGAAGTTGACCGTGTGAACTTCAAATTGCCTGAGTTGCTTCAAATCTGCTAAATATCAACTCTTGCGTCTCAGCTGTTGTTTAAAGTATATTGTCTGCACAGATCAGCTTATACTTCAAGTCAGTGACCCTGGAAATCATCACTGACCTTTGGCTCGGACATGAGTAAACTTCCATCATTTTACCTGTGCAAGGTCAACCTTTGAATTAGGTCAATCCTCTGGGTTATCATAAAAAAATGATTTCCATTAAGTGAATAAGCTTAAAGCCATTGGGTTAGTATTCTTGTATGATCTTTAACCTTGACATACATGACATGAAAGTTTGTCTAAATCATGTGGTGACGTTTAATGAAGTCCATGTTCACTACTGATCAAGGATCTTTTCCTTGGTCTTATTCCTCGTGTGATTATTGGAGAAAAGAAACTGAGTGGCTTTTTGGAGCCATTTTGCTTTTAACCTAGAGTACTTGTAGCATATTGTGCTAATTGATTTTTTTTATTTGCTTGATTTTTACCATCTATGGAAATCTTTATCTACTTCATATTATGCATATACCTGTAATATTGATTGACAAATCTCCAGGTACAGATCTAGAATCTTATGTTTTATGCATTATTATTTGTCAGTACTTTAATCAGGCTGTTTGTGTAGCAGAATACTTTCCTTCTGTTTGGTTGGCACAGTTTGCTCAGAGACCATATGTACTGGTCATTGCTTGTGTATGTCTTTACATCGACTTTACAGATTGTGTATGTCTTTACATCGACTTTACGGATTGTGTGTGTCTTTACGTTGACTTTACAGATTATGTATATCTTTACATTGACTTTACAGATTATTTATGCCTTTATATTGACTTTACAGATTGTGTTTGTCTTTACATTGACTTTACGGGGCCTCCGTGGCTCAGTCGGTTAAAGCGCTAGCGCAGCGTAATGACCCAGGAGTCTCTCACAAATGCGGTCACTGTGAGTTCAAGTCCAGCTCATGCTGGCGGCCGTACGTGAGAAGGTCTGCCAGCAACCTGCGGATGGTCGTGGGTTTCCCCCGGGCTCTGCCCGGTTTCCACCCACCATAATGCTGGCCGCCGTCGTATAAGTGAAATATTCTTGAGTACGGCGTAAAACACCAATCAAAAAAAAAAAAAAAAAAAAAAAAAAACATTGACTTTACAGATTATGTATGTCTTTACATTGACTTTACAGACCATCTACACGTAGATGCCTTCAGTGCATGTATATGTAGTATAGCTACATCTATAACAGAAGGACAAATTTGTACGCATAAATCAATTGTCCTATCATTTCCTTTAAATAAATTCGAAACATACATGTAGGATGCCAAACTGTAGCCCACACAATGTTATTGACAAAAACAAAGTCTCAAGAAAGCGTTGACTTTAGTGAAAGTGGACCCAGCATGGAAGGAAATTAGTGGTTAGTATATTAGAGAGAGCTTGATCTGGTATGACAGAACTGCTTGTATGCATGAAGGAAGTTTATATATTGTATATAAATAACACTAAGGTATAATCATCACTCATCTGCATAGTTGTGCCCTGAGTAATCATATTGTTGCAGCTAACAAGTTTGCTTTGATCTGAACTATTTGGAAGACAAGCTGGCACAGGCGAGCAGCAGGATCAGTATCTGGGACATCTGATTTGCTTTATTTTAATAAGCGCCCAAGGGACCACTGAGGGGTCATTTTCTGAAGGCCACATTTTGTGAAGACATTGAATGTTGGTCATGCACAATAGTACATGAACTGCATGTTCAAGTCCATTAACCCTTAATTTGCCAGTGCTCCACACTGTAGTCTGTTCAGCTAGTGTGGGAAGTTGTGGTGAAAATGAACGTGTTACCTGTGGTAGACAATCCTGAAAATAGGATTGGCATAAGTTTGAGAAGAAAATAAGTTTGCAACAACAGAAATTAGTGACCGCTTTGAAGTACCATCAGGAAAAGAAATTAATGTTGTAGTTGTATAGACCTGTATGTACATGTATACGAATGTATACCTAATTACACTACATGAATAGTGATGCAAAAGTAACATGAATCATTGAGTTATCCATCTATGATAACCTTCAGAGTACAAGCGTTGATGTATGTCTTGTGAAGTCCCTGGCATGGCGTATGACGGTGTTATAGCGAGTTCGTGTAGCTCTATTATGGGGTTAGGACTGTCCTCTGCTGAGTTTGTGTAGCGTCAGCATAGTGTAACTAATATGTGAGCGTATGTCTAAAGATGTCGTGATGTTATGTGCTAATTTAACATTTGATGCACAAGCAGGTTCTTACACACGTACGGTGCTTGTGTGGAATATGTGAATGGAACTGGTCTGCTGGTTCAGTTCAGTGATAGGTGTGGTTTGTGTGCGAGGACAAGTTAGCTTGTGTGTAAACTCTACAGGTTTCCAACCACATTGTCTTGGTAGGCCACCGACAGGAGCTATTTTATGCATGAGTGGATCTGTGCAACCAATATTTTGAAACATTCTGAGAGAAATACTGAGTGTAGAAAAATAATTGAAGTTTTATGAAGCTGGCATCTTTAGTAACACTAAAACATATATTTTAATCGTCATTTTCTTCATAATTGTGTGCATGAATTCCACTGAAAAAAGTGCTTTAGTGGTGGAAAAGATTGAAGATTTACAGTATTCCTTCAGCAACATCCTTAAAGAAAGTGACGTACTGTTATGTGTGAAACCATTGTTTTTACATTCTGTAGGTCTGTATGCTTTGGGTTGACCAGCTGTAGAAATATGAGATTGTTTACTTTGTAAAATGTACTTAATATGGACTCAGCTTTACATATTGGTGGACGGTTAAAAACTGGGCCACACATGACTAAGTACAATTCAGCTGAGTGTTTTTTTGTATGCACAGATCATTGACTAAAAAGGCTGACCTGGTGGTTGTAGTATGCTGTCTGGGTGAACAGAGTACCAGACTGATATAACAATACCCTGTGTACATCCTGATGTGTACATGTGGTGTTGTCTTCACCCACACGGATAACTGTTAACATAAAACCACATCATGACAGTGATAACAGGATAGAAAAGCTTAATAGGACATATTACATCAGTTTGACCTTTATACGTGCTGGTATTAACAAGCCCTAACCTTTATGTCCTTCTTTATGACCGATATAAAACAGGACATAAATGTCAAAAGTGAGACCAAGTAGGACGATTTGTAGGTGTATGGTTTCCATTTTCTTACGATGATCTTTGATCTGTGTTGTTGATAAGGAGGGGGTGGGGGAGGGGATCAGAATGTAGCACTGCATCCACTGAACCTACAGAGATAGTTGACAGGATTTTTACTTATACTTTTGTGATTTCACGCAAAATCATTACATTAATTAAAAAAATGTGGACATGTACATGCATCTGTAAAAAGTGTTTCAAAAATCAGCGTTACCTATTGTACTAGTGACAACAGTAAAGTCTGTTTTCTTCATTCTGTAAGGATGTTTTGTTGCTAAATCTATAAAGGTGTATAAACTACGTGTGTGTGTTTGCACATAATTACATGTACAGGTATTTCACAGAACCGTTAACCTGGACTTGCATGTACCAATGTATGTTCATGTACAGTTTATTTTTTTTCTCTCTGATCATGTCTGCCCTGAAGTGCTTCTGAATTGTTTTAAGTGTTATAATTTATGTTGTAATTTTATAATGTTACAGGGGGTACAGAGAGCGACAAATGTGGTGTTCCAAAGTCACCATGTATCCAGAGACAAGCGTGGTAAAGCTCTCGGCCAGAAGGGAGGCTTCCGTGGGTGCACCATCTGGCTCACAGGTATGTGCTCATCGCACACACATTCTCGTTATGTTAAGAAAGATTTATGTTAGGAATTTTATCATTTTGCCTTGTTTTTGCTTAAATCCCGTTTATTTGGTTTACAGGTGTTTTACTGTAACATTTCTCAGCTATAGATGTGTTCTTGTAACTGATGTAAATTACACAGTTAAACCTCAACAACCACAGGCATAATGAATGTGTTTTGGCATAATTATAGTGGAATGTTAACTGATCTGAACATGCTGTTTCATAACTTCTGTTAAGTTATTACATGCCCATTACTGAACAATGCAATTTGTTCTTCAAGGTTGTATGAATTATGTTTTCAATTGCATCTAAAGTTATACTTTACTGGTTTAATGTGTTGAATAAACGATTGAATGATTATGGCTTAACGCCAGTTAAACAGTATTGCAGCCAAATCTTTATCAAGAAAATGTTTAATACCAGGAGACAGTAAACAAATTTGTTGATGATTTGGGGTATATACTTGTGGTAGAAAGATCATAATATTGACCATTCCATATGATAGGATTGTCTGGTGCTGGCAAGACCACCATCTCTTTTGCTCTGGAGGAGTATTTGGTTGGTCAGGGCGTCCCTGCCTACAGTCTGGACGGAGATAACGTCAGGACGGGGCTGAACAAAAACCTCGGCTTCACCCAGGAGGATCGTGAGGAGAACATCCGCCGTATCTCTGAGGTGGCCAAGCTCTTCGCTGATGGAGGCATCATTTGTATCACCAGTTTCATTAGTCCCTTCTCCAAGGTGGGTCAGCTGATAGGATGTCAGGCCATCAGTAAAAAATTCCTTGTTGAGGGTAACCCAACCATGATAGGGTTAGGTGGTTGGAATGTCTTTTTTTATTTTTATTTTGTCTAATAAAAGAGATAAGGATTTTACAGAAATTTTACATATTTTTAATGATGTCCCCCTGCAGTAGAGTTTCCCATACATAAAGACATGATATAAAACAAATCTGGAATACCACAGGGACAAATTGAAATTCTATCCAAGACATTGTTTAGGGTAATATGTACTTCAGATTAAGATTCTTCTAACCACATTCAGTAGAAGAAAAAGAATGTGTTGATCAAAATTAGCTCTAGCAAATAATAAAAACAAGCTGAGAATAATTTACTTTTTAACTCAATGTGTATTATCATTGTATTATAACATTCTATTATCAAAACATGATCATCAGTTTGCTTTTGTTATTACACATAGAACAGATTCACATCTTCATGGTACTAAAATCTCTTTTTTGGTCATCTGGATATAGGACAGAGAAAATGCCCGCAAGTTACATGCTGAAAGTAACCTGCCTTTTGTGGAATGTTATGTGAACACACCGCTCAATGTCTGTGAGGCCAGGGATGTTAAGGGACTGTACAAGAAAGCCAGGGCTGGAGAGATCAAAGGTATGTAGGACAAAGGCATTGGGGTGGATGGGACCTCAGTTTCTACTTGTACTCTTGCCTTTGCTAACATTTTGTTAGCCCTCAAACTTGAATATTGAGTTTTGGTTGGGTTTTGTTGTCTCTACAAGGTATAGAAAGCAAATCTATTTAGGGAAACGCTTTTTGTAAGGAAAAATCAGAGGAATATTGAAAAACTGAAAATGAGAATATTGAGAAGGCAAAATGGTGCATCCTTTGTGTGTAACATAGTTTGATTTTTCAAAATCTACAGACATTACAAGTTTATAAGCTTTTTGGTCATTGTTTATTTCCCACATATACATATGAAGTGTACAGCTGTATGATGACCTGCTGTATATTGCCAGGTTTCACTGGAGTGGATTCCAGCTATGAGGCCCCAGAGAACCCAGATGTGACCCTGAAGGCAGGTGACCTGAGTGTGGATGAATGCGTGCAGGAGATAGTCAAGCTCCTTGTTGACAAGGTCAGTTTGATCAATTTGTTTTAAATTTCAAATTTAACATCATTTTTATTTATTTTGGAACCTACCAGGGAAACTTGCTGTTTAGGTTTTGTGCATTCATGAATTCAGTGCCAGTAATGGGTCCGATATCCTACCTGTATGTGATGGGATTTGATTCGCTATTATTATTAGGGACTGTCAATCTGATTTATTTCCTTTGTTGGGCAATGTGGCCTGAAGCGAAAACTGACTGGCCCACATGCCTCACTTATCACAGGACGGACTTGGTCTCTCGACTGAGCATTATTTGGAAAACTTGTCAAATTACATGTGCCGCTGTATAAGTTTGGGGAATGCTTTGTGCCAAATTGGAGTTTAAGTTGAGAGATCAATTGGTAATTTGGTTGAATTGGAAAGCTGTCTGGTTGAGGCGCCAGAGACTCCTCAATCATTATTGGCCAACTGTTAGAGACAACTGAGATCAATATTAGAGGGCCTGGAGGAGGGGGTGCCGTTTACCTTAGTTCATCTGGAGTCAAACGACATTCAAAATCAATATTGGGGTTTTAGACGTTAACCTGGGATACACTTAAGAGAGGCTTCAAAACATAAGGAAATGGCAGCCTTTGCACTTTCAACTGCGCAGAGTGCGCATTGAAAATTGTGCCACTTCCTGTGTTTTTTCTTGTAAGTATAGTTTGAACCATTTTACAGAGCATTAAACCACATAAATAAACTAATTGAAATGCTCTCTTGTCATGAATCTTAGACTTTGTATCCCAGCCAGTGTTGTTCTCTGTCAAAAAAAAATATGAAATAATTGTATGTTAGTTTTGTGTGTGTGATATTTTCAGGAAATCTTGCCTTCTGCAGTGAAAAACAATGTTCGTGAGTTGATGGTACCAGAGAACAGAGTGGAGGCTGCCAAGGCTGAGGCAGAGGCTCTGCCAGCCCTCAACATCACAAAGGTAACAAATCCTAGACTAGCAAGTAAAAAATGCTGCTGCTGATGTAGCTATATTTTTGTCATGTCAAGTTTGAAAAGCTCTGTGCCATGTTAACACAATATTTATTCCACATTGTAAATTTGTTGTCATCTGTCATAGTGAAGTTAACTTGTCATATTGTGTAAAATCCATGTCATTTGCTGGAAGAAACACTATTTGGTATTGAATAAAAAAAAATATGGCCTGTACTGGAAAAGTCTGTAGCTACATGTAAGTGTTGGTTAAATTAGACTAAATGAACTGTCCTTGAAGTTGATTTTGAATTTAAGTTTAAAAAAATGAAAAATTATTTATAAGTGCAAAGTAAAGAAAGAAAAAAGCAGTTAAAATGTCTGTGGAGATGTCTTTACTTCACATTTATAATTGAACCCACTATCAGCCTAAACTGTATTGATGTTGTTGCAGCTGGACATGCAGTGGCTGCAGGTTCTGGGTGAGGGATGGGCAACACCCCTCACTGGTTTTATGAGGGAGAGGGAGTACCTGCAGTGTCAGCACTTTGGATGTCTCCTTGATGGTATGTCTTTACACTTGAAATATGTCCTAAATGGTGTATGTCAAACTCTGAAGAAATCATTATTTGAAGTTCACTTTTGCAAATTAAAAGAATTCTCATAATTCTCTGTACCTGGTCATATTCTGTGTCAGTGGGGGCTAATTTCCGTAAATATTTTAGAAAAATTTCTGTGCTCCTTTTTTTAAACGAATGAATGATTATGGCTATTATTTGCTGATAAATAGTCTAAGTGCATGCCATTCTTTTCTGATTTAAACCTTTCAAAATGACCAAACTGTACAAGTGTCTACAATTACTTCTCATGCCGCCAGGTGGAGTGAGCAATCAGTCAATCCCGATTGTCCTGTCATGCAGCACTGAGGACAAGGAGAAGCTCCACGACTGTGCAGCCTTCACGCTCCGTTATGAGGGAAAATGTGTGGCCATCATGCGAAGTCCAGAGTTCTACGAGCATCGTAAAGAGGAGAGATGCTGTCGTCAGTTTGGGACCAGTAACAAGGGCCATCCGTACGTCAAGGTGAGAATGCCGTGTGAAGTAGATTAAAGTGACATGATTGAACAAGTTTTAGAATCTTCTTGATGTAGAGGTGGCTGTAATTTGTGGCCTTGAACAATGTGCTTGTACTTCATGTTGTGTTCTCCGTTTTCATTTATATTGTCTCTGTGACGATTACACATGTTGATATGTGGAACAATTCATCTTTGTTTCACAGATGGTATACGAGAGTGGTGATTGGTTGGTCGGAGGTGACCTGGAGGTCATTGAGCGAATCACTTGGGGTGACGGCTTGGATGAATATCGCTACACTCCAAAGGAACTACGCCTGAAATTCCGGCAGATTGGGGTAGGTCTGGTTATGGGCTTTCCAAAAGGTTTTTCAATACATAGTGAATACAATGTATTACATTGTGAATTACATTATGAATACAATGTATTACAGATGAAATCCATTTTGTTCTGTCTTTTAACATAGCGTGTTGTGTTGTGTTTACAGCATGTACTGGAACTTCTTCCATGTTTTGTGAAAGATTTGAAATATAACAAGAGGAATGATTTGTTACATCAGCAGTTCAGTAGATCTAATTTGTATACCATTTTTTCCATTTTTAAACAGGCAGATGGAGTGTTTGCGTTCCAGCTGCGTAATCCAATTCACAATGGCCACGCCTTGCTGATGCAGGACACAAAGAGAAGGCTACTAGAAAGGGGCTTCAGCAAACCAGTGTTGTTGTTGCATCCTCTGGGTAAGCACATTGCCTAGATGATTACACTTTGTACATAATCATACATCATGGACATTAAAGCTGTTTTTCAATATGAAAAGAGAGCCTTTACCATTCATGAATTAGGGTTACTTTAGTTCAGAAACCTGTGCAGGTCTTATTTCTGGAGTGCATATTTTAAAATTCTCGTGCCTGTGTGGGACCTTAACCCTGAAAATGTCATTCACAATAAAGGTGTTTTTGTTAAGTGGATTCTCTTTGAAGAGTTAACCAAGTATAGAAGATGTTTTGTCAATCCCCATTCTATGATCCATGTATCCATGATATCTTAACCATCCAAATATATCTGTACTTTGACAGGAAGCTGAAAATCTTCCCATGTCATTTTATGGCACACAACATACTATCACAATCAGATTGGTATATTTTGTTTTTTATCATCAGCCTGTTACAAGTGTGACTTAATGTGTTCTGTTGCTAATTTCAGGTGGGTGGACAAAAGATGATGATGTCCCATTAGCTGTGAGAATGAGGCAGCACAAGGCTATCCTGGATGAGGGTGTGTTAGACCCAGAGAGCACAGTGCTAGCTATATTCCCCTCCCCCATGATGTACGCAGGACCCACAGAGGTAACACAACGCATTATGTTAAGAATTCTCCATGTTGCTCTCAAAACATAGAATAGAGTTTGAAAAAGAGATTATATGGTTTCTGTTTAACAAAAGGTTGAAAGAAAAAAAGTGAGACAATAAAAATAAGAAAAAGTGATGCAGCAGCACAATGTAACTTACATTCTTGGCTCCAGTCTACATTCAGTTGAAATCTTATTTTAAGCAGTTTGTTCCACAATTCTAAAGCTTATTTGGGCTAGAGGATTTAATATCTGTTGTACAGTAGGTCAAACATTATCTTATGAATGGATGGAGGAATATACACCGGTCAGACATTAATTTCTTAAATTTTCTCTCTTTCTTCAGGTGCAGTGGCATGCCAAAGCTAGAATGTCCACAGGTGCAAATTTCTATATAGTTGGTCGTGACCCAGCAGGGATGCCACATCCAGATGGTGGGAAAGATCTGTTTGAGGCTTCACATGGCGCCAAGGTAATTAACAGCATTGTTTCGTAATGTGAATCTGACTTTGATTATCATTGTAAAGACTGCAAGGGATAAAATTGACAGAGCATGAATGTAATTAAAGATTTGTCTTTATGGCGCCCAATTCCTTCTTGCATCTCTGTGAAAATGATGTAAGATACTATTTATATGACCATTGTGTTATATGAACTGCAAATGTTGGTGACATAAATGTGGGGAAAATTTCTGGCTCAGTACAATTCTACATGATTTAGTAAAAGCATTCCTCTTGCTTCATGAAACATTAGAAACTGCTTTGGTAAGTGGAGACATTTATGAGAAGCAGAATGTTTTCAGTTGTGATTTGATGGTTTAGCACCCAGTATGTTTATGATACACAGAGTAAGGGCACTAATAATCGGTCTCTTTTCTTCAGGTGCTCACAATGGCCCCAGGTCTCACTCAGCTAGAAATTGTCCCCTTTAGAGTAGCCGCGTACAACCAGAAGAAAAAAGCCATGGACTTCTTTGATCCGGAAAAGAAAGACGACTTCATCTTCATCTCGGGAACCAAAATGCGCAAAATGGCCAGAGAAGGCACAACGCCTCCAGATGGCTTCATGGCTCCTAAAGCTTGGAAAATCATGCAGGAGTTCTATCAGAGCAAAGATTAGATAGATATCTATGTATGTATAAATCCATAACAGCTAATCCTATTTACTTACAGGGTTGACAGCTTAACCTATATATGGGAAATCTTGTTACTAGATTACTTGAGGTGTCTAAGTTGTGGTTAATATATTCATGAGGGTAAATAGTTTGGGTCCATCAAAATACCGCTATTTCTTGTTAGTAATTCTTAAACCTGTGATAGATGTGATGCTTTTAAAACTGCTGAAGTGGTGAAAAAAAAAAGTATTATAAGTTGTATGTATTCATGAATTTTGATCCTTTTATGAGCTAGTGTAAGAAATTTAACTGAAAAGACTTAAAACTGGTTGTGCGAAGTTACTAAAAAAAAAGTCTAAAAATAGTTTACCATGTCATTTTTAAAATGCTGTTCGTAACTTTCTCATGTACGCAAATCATGCATGAAAACATTAATTTCCTGTTGGGAAGTTTTACCGGCTCTTGATCTGATTTCTTTATTATCAGAGGGAAACTTTTGACAATTTTAATTCATCTTATTGATCAGTTCAATGGATATTTGTCAATATTGTCAGTGTCCACTTCATGTATTTTGGGAGGTAACCAGTGCATTAGCAAGTCATAGGGTGGGTCATCTTCATTGAGCTGGGACCACACATTACTGCTCACAAATTTTCATTTTCCTGTGTTGTTATACAGATCTTTATCATGTTATGGACCCAGAAACAAACTTGGTAGAAACCAAGAAATGATGGGAACAATAAATCTTCTTTATCTGGTGCATGATAACAATGGTGTTCAGATGTCTCATTCCTTAACTTACTGATCTTTAGTGGTCCAAGCTGTCAGTTGGCTAATAGTGTTGCAGTTCGTGTTTGTAATATGATTGTGTACCATCAACAGTGCATTCTGTAGCCTAAAAAGCTACACCAGTATCAAAACCTGTAAGTGTGGAAGCTGCGTTAAATGATGGTCTGCAGTGTTTTCCTAAAAATATGCAGCACATTATTACAGCTGGTCGATGTCTCTGTGGCCTAGTGCTTAGTGTGCTAGCGCCGCATAATAACCTAGGAGCCTCTATGCAACGACTGGTTGACCCGTATCAGTATAATGGTTCGGGCGGGGCGGCCTACTTGCCTTTGGTAAGTTGTCTCAGTGAAGCAGCACTAGATAAAAGAGCGGTGGAAATCCGTCCTGCAACAAGGAGGCACGTTACATACACGCTGGACTCCTTTGTCGTCATATGACTGAAAAATTGTTGAGTACGATGTTAAACCCCAAGCACTCACTTACTCCAGTGCAATCTCTGGGAGTTCAAGTCCAGCTCAGTCCTCTCCGTTCATAGTCATGGAAAGATAGGAAAGTCGTGGGCTTGTCATATAAGTTACATATTTTTACAGCGTAAAACAAATACCAAATAAATAAATCAAATTTACTGGTGCGATAATACAGGAGCAAATTTTTTCACATATCCTCTCCTAGTTTGTGCAAAGTCCTGCAAGAAACACAACATTACCAATTTCTAGGCACAAGTGACGCCGTACTTTCCAACATTTTTGATGTCATTCCAGCATACTCAACTACGTATCTGATTCGGTGTGAAGTAAAAATATTATCACATAACACCAAGCAAATTTTATGGAAAATTATATTTTTGAGGACTTAAGTTTTAAGTGTTATTGTAAATTCTTTTCAACCATGGTATTAGCTCTACCATAGGATTTGCTTCATGCCATTGTAGTACTTCCACATAGTTTCTCTCGGAATTGGAGTAGCACTTAAAATTGCAGAATCAGAAATATGGGTTGTTTGGCATCCAGTCTCTGCCTTGTTTAACCTCCTCTATCTCGTGTTACCTGCTATCCAGAGTTAAAATTTCGAAAATGACACTTGGACCATCTAAATGATGTGAAATCTGAATGATTTCTGCAAGCGTGCCAGTTTACTTTCTAGAGAACAAGTCGTGACCAGAAGAGTAACAGGCACTTATTTATTGTACTTGAAATATTTTGACTGTTTTGCTGGAGAATAACAGGTAATGCAAGACAGAAGTCTTGCAGAACTTATGTCACCTTTTCTGCATACTAGTGCATGAGGAGTTAACATTACTAGAACGGGACGGTTTCCCTGTCTATGACCCTTAACTGTGCGCTTACATGTGTGACCTGTGTCCTGTTTCCTCCCATCATTATCTTGGTCGCTGTCGTATAAGTGAAATACTCTTGAATAGGGCGTAAAACACCAATCAAAATAAATAAACAATTCGTGTCATCTGATTCTGGCAATGGTGGTCCAGATCAACAACCATAGGCAAGGATTGTAGTATTCATGCACAAAAGGGTCAAGTGAGTTGCCCAGTTGGTAGTTCTATTACAAGCTGCTATCCCAGTCTTGTGCACGCAACTTTTCCAATGCCCTCCATTTAATGTACACCTACAGGTAGGTGCTGAACAGTGGCTAATGGGCCCAGCTGGGCTGTTTCAGTCTCTTTATTCATGACCACTTGTCTTAAATTAAGCAAAATTTTCTGGTATGGAACACCATAACGCCAAAATGGCAAAGGTAATGTGAATAAAGGTAAAGACATTATGACATCAAACCCACGAGAATTGAATGTCCACACATTACTGAACAACACATGTTAAGCTTCAAAGGGCGCAGTAATTTAGTGAATCAAAATATTTTTCCCATAAACATTCAGTCAGTTTGCCAGTCAAAATATTTTTCCCATCAATTTGAGATCAGATAAAACCATTTTGCCCGTGTCCAAACATATGATAAAATTGTCACCCATGTACACACATATGAAATTCGTCATTTGTTAGACGACAGATTGGCTATCAACGGTGTTTTCAGCCAATCACAGGCTTTAATTCCAAAGTACTTATTGATGAAGAAAACGTCTTCATATGAAGACAGGGGCGGAGCCAAAGAAACCGTGCGCCGAGTGAGCAGACATTGATTGACAAGTCACCGACCATGTGACATAACAACGGCTGTTGGGTTGACACGCTGACAGACCAGTGATAGGAAGAGAGGGCGTGGCTTTGCATGAAATAGCCAGTCAGTCGTCTCGCGTAGCCCGAGTCATAATCGTGAAGACTTTTCATAATGACCTCTATCCTATACTTAGGCAATGCTACTATTTTGTCTCGTTTTTAGTGAGCCGAATAGTGCTGTATTTCAGTTCCTAACTTCATATAAATAACACGGTGAAACATACAAATAGTAAAATTTCTCTTTAATGCCTAGTTAAAAGGTCACTTTCTGTAATACAAAGTCATAAATGGTCACTTTCTGTAATACAAAGTAAATCATTATTTTTCGTGTTATAACACAGTGACATCCCTTTGTCAAAAGGGGTCCACTCAGCAGGTATACATGTAAATAGTTTCAAGGTCAAACAAACTTAAAACAGTAGTAGTAGTATTTCACCTATAGTACATGAATCTGCCTCCTGATGCCAGCATTAGAGGTTCCAATGATCAGTGTTATGATAATTTGATGTTCTTCCAAATTGTATCTTTTAATCTTGTGATATGGACTTGTTCCTAAAAAGACAGAAATAATGGTAGAAAGTTTAATATCATTAGATCAGCAACACATACATGCACATATCAGAGATCTGCTAAAAGTGAAAACTGCAATACTCTGACACTGACTATGGAATAGACATGTACATGCAAGTTATTGAAATCTAGAATCTTGCACAAATGTTACTATTACAACAGGTGAGTGTGTTATGGAACCTAAAATTTAGATTACACCTGTACAAACAGGAAACTTTGATGTCAGATGTCAATATCTGATTTCACTGTAGTGACCTGTTACATCTAAGAGTCTTACCTTTAGTGTTGTATCTCGATTTCTCAGACCTACAATCCCATCTTTTAATGTTGTAACATTCAATATAACGGAAAATGGTACTCCTAGTTCATCAAACCTGAAAATGTCATTGCATAAAGTTTATTTTTTTCTGTAAGGTAGGAGAATTTATTTCTTTGCTTAGTATTTTAATGCCATTCTCAAGAAATTTTCACTTGTGCGAAGGCTGTCAATTATATGGTTAACTATGAATTTTCCCATGTGAAATGTACATATGCACACACCATATCGATGTAAGAGCCGTGGTCTTCAACAAGCATCATCGACTGCTTATTGCCTGCCCAAGGGTGGGGTTGAACCTGCACATCGTGTATAATAGAAAGAGTATGTACCAGTACCAGGGTTCAATACACATGATATACATGGATAAATGATGTACAGTCATTTGTAGTTATAATGTTTGTACTATCATTTCACTTTTAGACTGGCATATAAGTCAATGAATGCAGAGAATCCTGTTGCATTGTGGGGGATTACAACAAGAATTTGTATTTTATGCTGGACTTACGAACATTTGTTTTACATGACAGCGGGCAATTTTATTGTACAGGAAACCATAATGCCTGTCAAGGAGCAAGACAAATGTCAAGACAAGCCACGTAAAATATGTCTACTGTATTTGAATTTTTCCTTACCTAGTAACACGATTCTCTAGAGACATACTGGAGTCGGTTAAAGCATCAAATACATCAATCCCAGCATGCCTCAGTTCTTTAGACACATGATTTGCTACTTCCTTCAGCTCTCTACCTCCTCCAGGCCCGCTGATAGCCGTGGCTGCCTTATATGGCGCCAGACCACGATGAATCCTTAGTATCTAGCGTATAACAGGATATGGACTTAGAAAAGGGAGTTGTGAAACATGTCAATAAATTCTGCATGGAATGTGGTTTTATCTGCATTTGTTTGAATCAAACATTTTGTGTTAAATTCAGATATGGCTCCTCAAAAATGTTTTTTTATTTATTTGTTTATTTTATTTATTTGATTGGATTTTTACACCGTACTCAAGAATATTTCACTTACACGACGGTGACCAACATTATGGTTGGAGGAATATGGGCAGAGCCCGGTGAAAACCCACGACCATCCACAGGTTTGCTGGCAGACCTTCCCACGTACGGCAAGAGAGGAAGCCAGTCTAAGCTGGACTTGAACTCACAGCAACCGCATTGGTGAGAGGCTCCTGGGTCATAACATCATTTTGAGGTTTCCAGGACATTTAGCTTAAAAGTGTATGAATAAATTTTGAAATCTGACTTCCAACAACTTTCTGCCCATATAAACTTACTATGACCTCACGTTTCTACTGAATTACATTTAGGTCAGTACACGTACATGTATCATCAGATTTCTAAGTATATAGAGGTTACGCAAAAGAAAATATACAGGCCGCCAGCTTGAACACACCAGTGAAAGTTCAATAATAGAAATTTAACGAAGGTAATAACCAGAATACACCTTGAAGAGCAATTTTAAAATCTTACATGCCCAAATTATACTATTCTACAGCAAATTCTACATGAATAATTTGAATTTTTATCGTTTACTCACCATTCTCATTTCACTGGCTTTATCTTTTGATACACTCCTTTCCTTTTCACTTAAAGAATCCATTATGAAAGCCAGCATAGCCTTCTCTAACGATGTTGGAACATTCTATAACAACAGGGAATACTGGCTTTCTTCCATGTTTACCCTGTCACAACAAGTGTACAAAAACAAGAAAACACATTTTACACTTTACCGGAAATATCTCTTCGCGTCAGTCTTTGTTTGTTAAGGAACAGTGGAAAAAGGTGAAAATATTCACACAAAAGATACTACCTCAAAAAGATTCTGATGTAAATGAAATCTACATGTAAAAATGCAATGAGTTCCACACACTCCATAATTCTCTTTGAATGTTTCAAACTATTGGTTTCAGAGGCAGTTGTAAAACTTGAAGAATTAGGGTAGTACTACCATTTCCATATACAACCATGCTTGCACTGAGCAAATCTAAGAAGCACCTTTATATACCCTTATTTGCAACTTTATATACATGTACTTCATCCTATCTGCATTGCATTTTCTCTCAGAGCTTTGAATGACAATCTTGGGTTTTACAATACTAGCTTAAGGGTCAAGGTGCTGTCTTGAGATTAACATTAAGTCTCCACTAAAAGTTTATGGACTGGCCCAGTAGGCCTAAAGTATCATGGATTAACAAAATTAAATCTTGTTTTGAAGATATTAAAGATTAGGCTGTCTGACTGGTGTTGAAAATTCATTCACTGTCTTCACATTACAAATTTTACCTCAGGTATGAAAAAAAAGGGTAATTCTCATCACAGTTCTGTTATACAAGGTGTGATAAAAGTCCGAGTGAGGTAAATGCAATGATGATGCCGTCCAAAATTTACCTGGTGAGAGAGTCCAGTATGCATTTCCATTTCCTTGAGATCCACATCCCTCTGTTAACGATGGTTTCCACACTGTCTTTGCCCCAGGAGAAGTCATACTGGATGTCTGTCTTCATCAGTCCTGACTCTGACTTTATATCTGACAGAGAAAAGCTTGAGGGATTCTGACTCAGCTGTATGTGAAAAAGAAGAGGATGGGGCAGAGTTAGTGGAAGGAAGAGCAGAGAAAATATATGTGATAAAAATACAACAGATATTAGACACAGATATTACACAATCGCATTCATCAACTAAAAATTATTTTGCAATAATGTAACCCACAAACATCTTTGACCAAAACAGTGATGCTAAAACGAAAACAATGCTTTAAGGAAGCATAACTGCACAATAAACATGCATAATTCTCATTGTGAGATTTGCCTTAACCCTAATTCTTCCTTTTTTGGGGGACAGATATTAGTAGTGTTGAAAGTAAAATACTACATTTCTTCACCAGCCTTTGGGAAAAGTAAAGATATGAGTATGTTGTTCATTAGGTGGGCTAACCATGTGAGAGAGAAAAAAAAAACAATCAATATTTCTGCTACAATTACATATACATTGGCTAAAATGAGCAGAACAGGTGTCCCAGTGAGATCAGTGGTAACTGAGATTTGAAGTCTTTAGACATCTATCTATCAGTTCACTAAAACTTGGAAATTGTCTTAGGAAAAAAGGGAAAAAAATCACATGAATGTACATTTCTGGACAGAACAAAATCATGCTCTTTTCAATATCATATATATTTTTTTAGCTTCTTTAAACAAAAAAGGAAAAGGTAAAATACTACACAGACATGTAGAGAGAAGGTGGGGGGGACAATACAGACCTCTCAAAAGTAACCACACAGATCTGCTTTATATACGTGGGTGCAGCGTTAAGACAGCTCTGTTTTGATTTGATAAATGTTACAAGACTTGCCAGCAAGACTAATGTGCGTGAGCATAATGAAATGCTTAATAGTCCTGATGATAGACTTTACCTGCCTCCACCATTTGAGCCTTGCCCTCTGCCAGTTGTCATAGGACTGGGTGGACAGTGAGGGTGGGGAAAAATACTGCAGGGTCAGGCCTGTCTGCTGTCCACACCTGATGACATAAACAACAAATAAACTGGTCAGGTGAGCAGACAAATTAATGCATATGGAAAGATGCGAGCAATTCCTTGACCTCCTTAATTGTATTACTGTTTGAGTTTCCACAGTTATTTCGACAAACCATGTTACGATATCATCCAGTGTGAAAGGTTTTACGTTCCAAACTTACCACCACAATGACATTATTGTACTGTGGAGGTAGACTTCTACTTCTATCATAATACAATGTAGGTGAGCAAGTTGTGAAGTGGAATGTGTAACACAAAATCAATACATGTAGTTTCATTGACTGACTAGAAAGTATCATTTACATATATGTATATATTTATATGTATATGCTGACAATGCTGGAGTAAACTAGATGTCTAAATTGATGTACTAAAAGTCGACTTATATATAAATTAGTATGCCATTTTTTGATATTAAAACCAAAATTCCCTGTTATTAAGAATTTAACCTTATGAGATATGTATCTGATGGTGAGATGTTCTGGTAAAGGCCTGTCTGACAGATGGAGAAAGGGAACCTGTGGCTGTTCAACTCTAGCAGTCTGAGGTAGTGAGACAGACATCCTGGGGAGAGAAAAGGGAGGTAAGTGTTACTATTCAGCAAAGATGGACAGATATACATGTAGTAGTTTGCTGCTACTGAGGGGTTATTTGTTCATCCATTCAGACTGATCAAGAGTATGTCAATATATGACGCTGCTTAGGTTTATGTGTAGAATGAATTATTCAAACCTCCTTCAAGCTTTGGCCAAAATATCAGGAGCTGGATTCAACTCTGTGATCACACTTTGAATTTGTTATTTATTTATTTATTTGATTGGTGTTTTATGCCATACTCAAGAATGTATCACTTACATGACAGTGGCCAGTGTTATGGTGGGAGGAGGCCGGGCAGAGCCCAGGGGAAGCCCACGGCCATCCGCAGGTTGCTGGCAGACCTTCTCACGTGCGGCTGGAGAGGAAGCCAGCATGAGCTGGACTTGAACTCACCACGACCGCATTGGTGAGAGGCTCCTGGGTCATTACGCTGCGCAAGCGCGCTAACCAACTGAGCCACAGAGGCCCCACCTTGGAATTTGTAGCAAAAACTAGTATTCACCTCGGCATATGAATGCCAGTTTTGGATATAATACATCATCAACATATACATCAATATATATTGGTCATATCACAATATTTTCTTGTAAAAGAAGAGTCAGAAAAATGCTGATATGACCGATCCGAACTATCATTCAAAATACATCATGCAGCCAGTTTGAATAATAGATATTTGTTAAAGCCACAACATTATAACATTATAACAAGTATAGCCGTCAAGCTAGCAAAACAAGTTTGGATGAGAACATGATTGGTGGGCGTGGTTATTATATTGGTGTGTTGATAATCAGTTTTATGTCACAAGACAGTCTTCAGCATCTAAAGGACTAAATGTATTGCTAGTGCACAATCCTCTTTAAGGATTCAAACTGTTACCTTCTGAGAGTGATGATTTCAAACTGTATTTGTACCTCACTTGATTTCCTTCCCTGAATAATAAAAGAAATGAATAATGCCGTCAGAAAGTGTCAAAAAGCCATGACTCTCATTATCATTTACTCACCAAGAAATCTTTACACATTAAGCAATGATATCACAGAAATGGGTCTTAAAAGAATTATCTATGTATAGTTCACATGTAGCACTTTACACAATTGAGACAAACACTATCAATCAACAGACTGCCGAGAGTTCCATGATATGAAAGCTCATGGCATACTACTGAGTAGTTTAGTACCTGTGTTGCTCTTCGTGGGTGTCCTCAGATAAACACACAGTAGGCTCCTCTATCACATAGGTGTTCTCCTGAGTTGTCACCATCGCCTGATACCTGAAATAATCAGTGGAGAATCACTTGTCTTATTACACTGCAAGGCCCCTTCTTGTGTTTATCAAACTTAGCTGGAGAACACAGTTTAGTTGGTATTTACATGTGAATTAGTGTTAACAGAATTTCACATGTTTTAGAAGAGTAGGTTGAGCAGCTTCCATGAAATTTTACTATATGGTTTTAATGTACGGTCTTATACATCTTATACAGGCCCCTATACATCTGGGGCCTCCGTGGCTCAGTTGGAGTGTAGCCTACTAGTGTAGCCTAATGACCCAGGAGCCTCTCACTAATGCAGTCGCTGTGAGCTCAAGTCCAGCTTGTGTTGGCTTCCTCTCAGGCCGTACATGGGAAGGTCTGCCAGCAACATGCGGATGGATGTGGGTTTTCCTCGGGCTCTGCCCAGTTTCCACCCACCATAATGCTGGCCGCTGTCGTATGTGAAACGTTCTTGAGTATGGCATAAAACACCAATCAAATAAACAAATACTATAGATCTGCAAACACTGATGTCACAAGTAAATCTGGAATGTGTACATCGATCAGTTAATTTGAAGTATCATATATTAACATTACCATGTATTTATTCATGTTTAATTGACAACTCTCATTAATACCACAAAAACGCATACATGTTACTGTCATTATAATCCTGATCACACTAAATCTGACTTCATCATTTTAATGCACATAACTTTTTCATATTGGCTTCTTACAAAGCTTCTCATTAAACTAGAACTGTTAACAGTGTTTCAAAGCTTTGACTTTTTGTGCCATTCCTACTGTTCCATGCATAAATATCATACCATTCTTGAAGTATATTCCGTCGTAACAAAGTCCCAGCTGGACCAAAGCCATACTTGGTTGTTTCTTTGCCGGCAGTTTCATAAACAAACCCCTGCGACTGACACAGTTGTTTTACCTTCACAATCACATTATCAATGGAGGCTTTAGAAACCATAGGTCACTTGTACCTAAAGTCCAAAAAAAAAAAAAAAAAATAAAATAATATAAAATCATGAATGATGTCAGAACAGAGAATTATACCTGTTGTATTATCAGTTTATAGAATTTCATCCTTCATTAAAGCCTGTGGAATATTTGCTTACACATACAGTACTGTTAGTACTTGTTACTGCCTATGCATTTGGCTCTAGCTTTAGGGAAAATGCTATAGTGCCTACATATGTATGTTAATTTTATAGACCTAGGCCAGGTGCTCATGAAAATATATTAGGTTCTGTGTTTGGATAATACAGTTGTCGACAGAAATCGATAATTGTAACTATAAATAACTCAGGGCAGAGGTTACAAGCTAATGAAACTAAAAAAATACATGCACATTTATTCATTCCCTCGGTTATTATGACTCTAATGCTGTGTAATGCCACACGCTGAGTTCTGTTGATAGAGGTCAAATGGTAGGGAATAATTCGATGTTAAGATAGGCATCACTGGAATTATGTCACACAAAATTTTGCCGGTAGTGAACAGCAGCACAACTATTTCGTCTAACCTGATCACAGATGGATGATAAATTTGCTCTCATGAACTTTTCAACAGGGTTAAATCCTTAGCAAAGTTCTGCAGTGTATCTTCTGACACTACAACACGTGCTGTGTGGAAACTTAAGCACCTGCCAAACAGTATAATATCTTATCGTTGATTGGCTTAAGGGAATCGTTTTACCAATGAAAACTTTGCTTATAAAAGCTAGCGGCAAGTCAAAACATCCAAAACTGTGTCACGAGGGTTGCGATCATGGACGTCCCTTGACATTTTTATGTTAAATTGACAAACTAAGTGGAAACCGCTCTTGACAACCATGCCAGGAGTTGTACTTTTCAAGAGGCGCTGGGAGTTTGCGAGTGATGATCTGGTGTTCCCGGGTATTTTTGAAATATTCATCCGATTTGTGTGGTATGTGGTTTTGACAACAACAACATAGCAACCTATATATGTATTTCCTCCCGTTTGCGGTTGTTTAAACTTCACATTTTAGCTCAGTTGTTCTGTCTGTTATATTTGCCATGTCTTATGTACCAAGTGGAATTTGTGGAAATATGTTGCACTTAATACAGACTGTATAAACAGTTTCTGAATCGCGTGAAACAGTTTTCTAAAGTTCCAACCCTAAAAACAGAAAATCCGGTTTGGTACTAGTTAAGCATGACCCTGTTCGACAAAACGATAGTTGGCCTTGTTGACTGTAATATAGCTGAGCCAGATACGATTCACTTTTTTTTTCATAATCATTGGCTGTTTTAAAGACCAGGTTGATGCCTTTGTGTGTAGCTTAGCCGCTTCTCAGATGTTCATTTTGAACATTATTTACAACATTTCATCAACCACACCTCTACAAATCATCAGTCGTTTTGTGGAGTGCAACCTAATGTAGTTTCAGTTGGCTATTTGACTTAGTATACAATTTGTAAAACAAAAAAAGCGGTATCAACTGTTGTTTTTACCTGTACAGCTCACCTGCATGCAAGACATCCCATAGGGCCTATATATATTCCACTTGGTAATGGAACCGGTCCCAAAAAATAACAACACACCAAACTATTTCACAATAAATTGGCCATGGGGGCTTCTTTTAAGGTATAACATGCTTGTGCCATGCAGGAACAAGAACTACATGTATGTCAAAACCCATAAATGTATATTTATGCAATATGGCTGCGTGCACCAGCAGTGATGGCTTTTGTTATGATGGCTTTTCAGCAGATGAGTTTAAGTTTACTTTTAAGTGTAGGTTTTGTTGGATGCAAACCCCAGAAACCAGTTACAGCATGAAATAAAAGGGTTAAAAACCTTTCACCTGGAAAAACCCTGAAATTGAGACTACAGAACCAACCTGATCTGTTGCTTATAGTATACTCATTGATGACATGCTCGTGACGAAATTTGAGGTGTATATGTGAAAGACTGACAGTTCAACTCATTATGGTCATTGTACATTATTTTAACTTAAGTGTGTATAAGTTTAGAGTATTTATTCATGTATCCTGCAAAAATGAATTTTGGGGATAAAATCATGGAAATTTGAAATCTTACAAGCAAAAATTAAAAAAAAAAAACCCAATACCAAGCAAGTTTCAGTGTTTCACATCTATTTTCTTGTGTGATTTTCAGGCTAATAGTGATAGCTGCAGTGTTTCATGTCAACCGCGGGGACTCTGGACTGTACAGGAGGACATTTACTCAAGGCTTTCTATGTGGGCACTTTGATTATGCAGAGTGTCAGCCTGATACTGGGGCTGTTCATTGTTTACACCAGTATGCAGGGGACCATTACAAATGTTAGGCCTAGAAGGAGGATGCCTTTATTACTGTACATAAAAATGAGCCTTGGCATTCCAGAATTAGGGTACATAATTGTGGGGACATACTGGGCCTTTGGAAAGTCCTATGGCTGTGACTGGGAAGTGGTATGGACTGTGAAAGCCATGGTGATTTGTGGCTGGGTGGCTTTTCTGTTTGTTATTATATCAATGGCCATCCTGTTTGATCCTCTGGGGAGGAAGCATGCCCGTGCCAAACAGATGAGAGGGACAGATGCACTGGTTAGTACTGATGGAGAACAATTCAGGGTTGGAGCAGCCTCAGCAGCTACTAGAGTATGGGAAACAAGGTAAACAATTATGGCATTTACTGATTTAAATGATTGTGGGGAAAGAAAGAAATAAAAAGGGAGATCAGTGTAGGCCTAAGTTGTATGTATTATAAAGTAGCTGAAAAAGTATAGTGTTATGGTGTCAAAACTTTTGGATAAATCAGATATTGTATTATTGTGGTCCTAGCTGGCACATTGTAGCTGACCGGCCTTTAAAAAATGAGTTTACATGCCTAAATCAAGTTTCCAGTATGTCAGGAGATTTGTCAGGTACATGTATTGTTTTTTCTGCACTCTGATGGTTCATTTCTTGACCCGGGTGTAGACAAATTCTTGAGTAGACTAGAGCATTTACCACAAGTCAAGTCAGTAAATAAATTATATTATGCAGTTAAAAGCCAAAAAGATAAACCTGTTTCTTTACTTATTAAACAACTCTTGAATGTTAAACAAGGTGAATAACTCATAATTTTACTATTGAATTACTGAAGAGTACAGACAATATACTGTGAACTTGAGTATTAAATGTCTATCAGTGATACATGATTTGTGTTGTTTTATTTGACAGATGTAAGATCCTCTGTTGCTGCGTAGGGTGTGATGAACAGACTCAGTCAGCCTTCTCAGACATAGCGAAACTTATTTCACTCTTCTTTGAGGTGTGTGCTAACTTGTAAGAATGTTGAATTTCCTGGATTTTTGTATCCTTCACTTTTGGTGGGTCATATTATGGCAACATGTTTTTTTCTCTCTGTTATGTATTTGTGTTCGGTCACCACTTTAATCATTTTGAATATGCAGGGTTGCTTTTTAGCAGATACATAGATACAGATGTGGGTCAAATCTTATATTCACGCATTTGGATGGTTGCCATGGAAATCGGATTACCATTTCCTCTGCGCTTAAATGTAATATATATGACTGTGACTGGGCTCCAGTTGTTGTACATGAGCAGTTCTAAGGTACAACCAGAATTGTATTCCTGCTGAGGTTTGTGTTGAATAACTTAGCTACAAAACGCTTCTTACGTTTGTCGTCTGGTTTGTCTAAATGTTCTGGTCCTATTTGTAGGATGTGGATTTAGTCCCCACGGATATTGGTGCAGGCTTGATCCTCCTCCACCGTGATCAGGTAATCAAAGAAGCAAATTTGACGGATGTAGTCACTGAAGCTGTATCTTCAACATCTGTAACAGTCAACACAGAACATCCACCTCAGGATGTCTCAGATAGCTCACCAGCCATGCCGTCTACAGACAGAGCTGAAGAGAGTTCTGGGGCAGGGGCAGCAACTCCAGTCCCTGGTGCAGAAAGTTTGGTCTCACTTCAGAGCCTTATCCCGGCCTCTTCACCTTTTGAGAAACCCAGTCCTCCTCGCAAGAGCTGGATGAACATATCCTTGATAACACACTACATGAAGTATTCCATGGCCAGTTATGGATGGCCACTCTATGTCTTCTCCAACCTAATGACTGGTGTGTGTAAATTATACCCATATTGTAGGTAAGTCAGTTTATAGGTCCTATCTTTTCTCCTGTGTGTTGCTTGCATTATGATGTGACCTTGTTATAACCAGAATAAGTAGCCCTCAACTGCCACTAACTGATGATAAAAGTAATGAGGTCAAAACTGATCCTATATATATGTATATCAGGGGTTCATAGACGTTGACCTTAATAGTAGTTAAGAGATTCAAAATACTGAATACAGAGTTTCAGACTCTACAGTGAATATGACAATTGTCCTTCATAATCTCTCCTGCCAGTTGTACATCAGCTATGGCTTTCTTCCTACTTTTTTTGCAATCTGGAGGATGTCACCCTCTACAAAGGTGTATGGGAACTCCAAACCCAAATATTAACTTTGCCACCTGATTACAGCCAAGTATACTAGCATGGGTTTTACTCTCTGTTACATAATCCATAATCTGAGTACAGATTCTTTTAATAGTATCCCGTTTTATCCCATTTGAAGGAAAAATTTGTACAGAGAATTGTCATGTATATGTACTGTTTTTAATAATATTGTTTGATTGATGTTAACAAGGAAATAGTGTTAATTAAAATATTTTAATCATTAAATTACGTTTGATATTCTTTGTTTTATGTATTACATTACTCATATAAATAGTTGACTGGATTGAACCTGGCTCTCATTGCTTTGAAGCGGAAACTCACCAACTGAGCTGATAATTCATAAGTTTAATGTGTTGGGACATAATAAATTAAAATTACTTTGTCTTATTAATTCTATAGGACCAAAATGAAAATATTATATGTTTGATGTTACGCCACCAACCCGTCACAAAGGCCTTGACAGAAATTCTTTATTTTTGGTGTTTTTACAGATGCCAAGTTTTTTTTATATTATTTCATTTAATTGATGTTTTTTTTTTTTTTTTTTTTTTGTCTGGATCGTTTAAAATGTCAGTGTGTTTACAGGTGACAAGAGCTTTTTCCAGATACAAAATTTCCTCTCCCACTTTGAAGCAAAGCCGACCTTATAGGGCTTCAACCGGCATACAGTATCCTGTACCCGTAGATCAAGATAGGCCTGCCTGTGCAGTTTTTTCATCTGGATCCATTTAGATTCCCGAAAAATAGTGTTGCCATATTTTTCATTACCTTGCAGAACTGACGACCAGTGTCATTGTGTTTCTTTAGGGAGTTGAGATTTCAGATTAATTACTCATTTTGTGAGGTAATCATTGTAAAATGTTCAAGGAAATCTTGTAAACATCGCAGCAGTCAGTGTCTTACAGTGGCGAAATATGGAATTCTTTGTGATCCAATTCTCTTCGCCATGCTGTACCTTAAAAACCCACATAATTTTATAAAATTGAATTGGTGAGGATTGTGGCTCTGGTTATAACCGGCTTGAAATGTTTACAAACACTGACGAAACGTGGACACAGCCCTATACCTCCAAGGACAAGTTGCTCAAGCTATAGGTGTAGCTCATTTAGCTTGATCCCTTAGTTTATTTTTTGTGAGTTAAATTAATTCAGTCATGGACTGGTGTAAACACAGTGACAAATTGAGACTTTACTACTTCATAATATCTGCTGTAACATGATCAAACTGGTACATTATCAAAGAAGTCCCAACATCTGCCCCTTTTATGCTTTGCAATAATTCAATTTCACACATATCATGAACCCCTTCTGTTGGCATGGAAAAATGATGATTGGGAGAACCCAGAATTTGAAAAAAAGGTTAGTCAGGTGTGTGGATGGCATTTCTCCTCATCAAAACTCCATGCTAGGGGGCATGTAGCTGTGAATATATTGGTATAATTTCCTGAACTGTCATTGATATCACCACTGCCAGATGATTTGATGGGTAGAAAATGTATCTGTTTACCAATACATTATTGGGTAGTGGAAACAACGGTAGTGACAACATGTAGGGCAGGAGCATTTTAAATGAAGGAAAGTTCACACACAGAGACAAAGCTGATATGTTCCATCCTTTAATCTTCATGCAACACAACTTGATTTTGGCTCTCCTCTTCCTCATGTATAAATGTTTTGGACAGTGTAAGTTAGGTCAAAGCTGGTGATCTGAGCTGAGGCTCACCTTGGTGTTTACACTCTTCATACTTTTAGACAAGCCGGTACAATGAATGATTTATTGAGGACAGAATAAATGTTTCCTTCACATGAAGGAAGAATCCCCTAAATCTCACAAGGTTTATGTAAAATTAGGAAATCTAGGAAAATGGAAACTGAGACTTCTCAGTATTCTATTTTACTAGGTCATGAGGTTCCACTTCACTTTATCACAAGTATCAGCTGGACATGATTTTGGTTATATTTTTTTATTATTATGCCCATCCGCTCTATACAGGACCTGAAAATGCTAATACAAACTGTTGACTTAAATTGTACTCATAAAAATGCTTAACTCATGTTTAATTGTTAGTTTTATTGTAAAGATCTAAGAATATTTTGTATATTTAATATTTGAGAATTGTAAAATATTGGATGACATAATTTAGTACTGCGTTTTGATGAGTGCTAAAGAAGTTTTAATTGTGATCAATCATTTGAACATGATTCTATGATTTTTCTTCCTTTCTGGATAAAAAATAGATCTACCTATCATTTTTTGTTATATAGGGCTTGTAACAATAAGCAAACAGTATTTTAAATTTGGCCTATTTAGATATTTAAAAAAAAAGTCAATATGGCACTATTGCAAGGCAGTTAGATCTGAAAAAACTCAAAACGACCTTGCAGAAAAATGTTAGTTAACATTTTGATGTCTATGAACCCCTGTATATATGTGCTTGTGTTTTTAAGGTAGAATTCCCAGGCCTTTAGTTTCATCGTTATTTTCCACAATGTAATGAATTCCTGTAAATTTCCTTTTTGGGTATTTATTGTCCAAATTTCGTACCACTGAGTGATTTGCTCTGAATTTTGGTGCTCGTAACATTAACACTGTGTACTTTATAGTAAACAAACATATATATATATTTCTGTATGACTTTTTACAACAATCCAAATAGATTTGTATAGTTGTGCTTAAAGGGAGTCATGCCGATAATCAAATTCCCGGATTCTTGTTGAAAGGAAAGCCCTGGAGACACTTTCACAAAGCGGCATACGACAGTTTTTTATTGTATATTTGTCGTATGACGTTTTGTAGGTCACTTTTAAGTATACAATTTTCCTACGGATATTGTACAAGTACGACATCTTTGTGAAAGTGGCCAGAGGTTCCCTTAAATCTGTAGCATGATAGTATAGAGCATATTATTACAAATTGTCAGATGTTGATTAATCCCACACTGTTTTAGGACTGGTTATCACCACTATGTACTGAAGATCATTAGCATACATCCGTCTTTTGCCATGCTCATTGGTCCATGTTTTCAAAGGTCATATTAGTAATGTTAATGCAGTGTGCACACTTTTATGTTAATGAGCTGGTATAATATATGAGTTTCCAGGTGGATTGTCTTCCAACAGCAACAGATGATATGACTGTCTGCATTACATGAAGTTTCTATACAGAATTGCTCACTGGCTAGATTATTATCTCTTCATAATTTTACTTCAGACCTTTAACACAGTGTCATGTTTATATTTCCACATAAAGGAAATTGTCATTCCAAACACTAAGCAGACAAGACGTTATTAGGAGTTTCAATAGGTATTGCTTTTTTACATTCTCCTTCTTCTTGCTCTAAAGGCTGGTTGTAGAAAGATTAACACTGCAATAGTAGTTTCACTGTTTAGACACTGCAGTTGTGATCGCAGTTGTGCAGACGTCAGTAATATTCACATAATATTTCAACCTTGTCACTTCAACTTTGGGCTACTAAATTTGAAGACAAAATTGTGAAGCTGTGACCAGTTGCAGCATTCCCCAAGATCACTAATTAGGTATAATGCATATTTTGTATATTTCCACATTTTACAAGGGTGGACTGGGTTTTGGAGGAGCTTAACCTGCCAAGCAAAAAAACTATGATATTGATTTTTAAACCGGCAACTGGTTGCTAATGGCAAATTTTAAATCTGCATTATAAATCTGCCTATTTTTTTTGTACAATACCTTTATAGATTATGTAAACCCTGAGTTTAGGACAAGGTTGAATGATTTGTATAGTTATCTAATATGGTGTTCAAGTACATGTGCACTGGCATACACATACAGCTACATGTGCACACACCCAACTGTCGCACTGTGCATGGTTTGTCAATATTTCAGCTAAACTCATGGCATCTCACTGTTGTCATTATATACCTTGGACTTTTAGGTTTGCCTAGACTTGAAATAATGCAAACAGACCATGCACATTGTGTTTTCAGAATTTACATTGAAAAGGGGAGTGGTTGAGCATTTAACACAGTGCATGTACATGTACATGTGAATTAATGTGTGATTGTTTCTCCTGAATTGGTGGACAGCAGCCCGGTTTGCTTACAAAAATAAATTAAAAAAGCACAGGAAGCCTTGGATAGAGATTAATTTTTATTTATGGAAATGTGTCTTTAAAACTTTGTGCAAAAGATATGTATGGAAGTGTTGAAAATCCATCATAACTGTCAAGAACATCCATCATACCTGTCAAGAACATCCATCATACCTGTCAAGAACATCCATCATACCTGTCAAGAACATAGAGGGCCTGTCTTTTTCACTGGTTTGTCAGAGTAATTGTGTAGAAGTTGCAACATAGGGAGTCATGATCTTCAATTTGAAAAAGGTCCGTACTAAAAAGGAATGGTGAGAGATTTAAAAATCATAGGTACATTGTACATAAACCATAATTCTTCAATCTTTTCGCATGTTGGCAAGGTGTTTATTCAAGCATATTCTGAATCCATTATGCTGTGTTGGCTTATTATTTAAAATTATACTTTTTTGTGAAGCCCTGAAACTGGCCACTGAAACCAGTATAGTGTTTGTCCAAGACCAAACTGAAAATTTGCATCAATTTACAAATTGAAAGTTGCTCTTTCATATGCGAAAAGGTTAAGGAAGTAGGGGACGAATGTACCAGCATAGCTTAATTGTTGGTGAGAGGAGCATTGTTGTACATGTATTAGGGTGACACTGATTTTATATGGATGAGATTGCAGCTATAGCACCCTGGGTCTGGTCCAGTCCTCACTGAGATTCACTCGGAATCACCTGGCAAATTATCATCTTACCTCCATTTAAACTCATTCACCAGGTGAATTGTCCGCATCATCATTAATTTATAATATGAAATATGAATTAGGCTAGGTATCACATACATGTACATGTAGAGGATCAGACCTTGGTTGGGGTTAGTCAGTGTTGTGGTAACCAGTTTAAATTTATGTTTTGAGTTTGTTTTGTGTTTCAAACTACATGTATAGGGCCTTTGTCACAAAGGAGACCGGGTAGTTAATATATCCGTGTGCATATATGTTTTCTGTAGCAGTCCCCTATTGGTTTAACCATGTAATATTGATGTATGAATAATTTATCTGTGAATATTGATGTATGGGGCCTGTGTCGAAAAGGAGACATATGATTACTATGGTAATGCATGAAAAGACATCATTAGAGCAGGCCCCTATTTCAGTTCTGTCTGATTCATTAACAGTTAACCGTGAAGTATTGATGTATGAATAATTTATCTGTGAATATTGATGTATGGGGCCTGTGTTGAAAAGGAGACATATAATTGCTATGATAACCTGTGAAAAGACATCACTAGAGCAGGCCCCTGTTTCAGTTTTGCGATAATTGTGTTAAACAGTTTCTACATGAATTCATTTATACATTTATATTTTAACTGTGCTTTAGACGTTATTGCTTAATTTTTTTGTATCAGTTTTTTTTTTCAAGCCAGGTTAAAATTCAACTTAAGATTTGTATCTGTAGTTCTGCCTACATGTTTACACTTTTGCTTCTAATGTTCTGTCAGGATCTCTGTGACTGAGGAGGTAAGCACACCAGCATGGCGCAATGACTCAGAAGTCTCCCATCAATATGGTTGCTTTGAGTTTAAATCTAGCTCATGCTGGCTTCCTCTCCTGGATGACTCTATTTCAGATATTCTTTGTCATACGTCTTTCATGTGCTGTTTGTTTTCAACTCAGATTACAGCTGTTTCAGTCTCAATTGATTCTAGTATAAAATACTTAAATCAGCCTCAGTCTACATCACACCCTGGGAACTGTGTTCTGTGTCCCTTTCCAGGTGCTGCAACTGTATATATTCTCATGATGCTGTTAGGAAGGATAATATCTGTCAGTGTCACACAGCCGCCATTCGCAGGTTTACAGGTGTTCAGGAAGAGGACCTCATCCATGCCAGCTTCCACAATCAGGTCAGTCCACAGGTGACATCATACCTGCCAGCTTCCACAATCAGATCAGTCCACACATGAGCTCATATAAGCCAGCTTCCACAATCAGCTCAGCCAGCATATCGGCTCATACATGTACATGACAGCTTCCACAAGCAGGTCAGTCCACAGGTGAGCTCATATAAGCCGGCTTCCACAATCAGCTCAGCCAGCATATTGCCTCATACATGTACATGACAGTTTCCACACATAAGCTCAAACATGCAAGCTTCCGCAATCAGCTCAGATAATGATCCTGTGTCCATACATACAAAGTTTCAGTAATCAGGTCAGATAATGTTCCTGTGTCCACACATGACCTCATTTATCCAAGCTTCCACAATCAGGTCGGATAATGTGCCTGTGTCCACAGATGACCTCATCCATACAAGCCTCCACAGTCGGGTCAGACAATGTCTCTGTGTCCAGACATGGCCTCATACATGTTCAGCTCATGAAGAACTCTACCTATCACTTGCGCATGTATCGGCTTGCTGTGTAATGTTTGAAGTTGGAGATAATATTTGATGAGCCCACTACACCTGTGAATTTAAATTTTATTACTTAGCAAGAGCGTTTGAATGAGCTTTGTTTTTATACGGCTATAGACAGCATTATATAAATGTTAAATTTGTTAAAGAGTTTTAAATGATCACCTGTAGCCTTAAATGAATTGACTAATATGTAAATTTGTGATTTTTCAGATATATGAAATTCCATTTTTTGTGGCCATAGACAGAGAACACAGTGCTGTTGTTATTTCTATCAGAGGTACCATGTCGCTGAAGGTAAAATCATAAAGACTCACAATTAAGATAATATTTATCAAAATCGAATTATAAAAGTTCCCTTCTTTCTTTTATTATTTGAGAGACTACCGTGTTATGAAATGTCATTGAAACTTGCAGAAGATATTTATTTATTTATTTATTTAATTCGCCATGAAAGGAAACCAACTACCATCTGTAGGTTGCTGATGGTCCCGTCCCGTTTATGACCAGGGAGGAAGCCAGCATGAGCTGGACTTGAACTCACGGCAACCAAATTGGTGATAGGCTCCTGGCCTTTGTGTTGCAGAACATAATTTTTTTATGTGCGCTACATGTAAATGTTTGTTTAGATTTAGGGTTAACTGCTGGAGTGAATATATTTACCAACTTTTCCAATAAATTTTTGATATTAAGTTTAAATTTTGCAGGATGCGTTGACAGACTTGAGTGCAGAGTGTGCTGCCCTAGACATAGAGGGGCTAGAGGAGTGCTATGCTCATAAGGGGATTCTCTCAGCAGCTACCTTCATTTTGAAACAGTTAAATCAGCAACAGATTCTAGAGAAGGCTTTTAGCAGGGCAGAGGTATGTTGTACATGTATACGAATCAGTGATGATGAAGCAGTGATGATGAAGCTGAGTATCGTATTTCACCTAAAGTTTGTGATGTACAAATGCGCTTTCAGAAGCGCATAGAGACCTTAAAATGATACTTTTGATGCCACTAAAGTTTTTCTGATAAGAAATTGATCATAGTTAACTCCCGATAAGAAATTTAATCTTAAAACTTTACCACAAAAAAGTGGACTTGTAAGGTGGATGAATCAATCAAAATTAACATTTGTTTGTCATCTTATGAATTTTCCTAAGGAAGAAGGCGAGAGAGTTCATCTAAACATTGATTTCAACAAAAGTTACCTAAAATTTATGACAATTTGTTGGCCTTTTTTGTACCTTTTGCGAGTTTGATCTCAAAACACCCCTGTTCTGAAGAAGATTTATATGAAGTCTTTCAATGTTACCAGGGTTATGAGCTGGTAGTGTGTGGTCACAGCCTCGGGGGTGGTACTGCTGTCTTACTAGCCACATTGCTCCGCCCTAAGTACCCCGGGGTCAGGTGCTTCTCTTATTCCCCACCAGGTGGACTGCTCAGGTGAGTACTGGTTATATATCAGCAAGTCCATGCTAGACAGATAATACCAAAGGATGAAGTGTTAGTTGACAGAGAATTGTCCCTTAAAAAAAATTAAAATGCTTATCTTTCAATGTCAAGAACAAACAAGATGTGGATTTAATCACATGGGCAGGATATAACTTGGACAGGAAATCATCAGTACACTGCTGCTTTCACTGGTGGTATATTCACAGTTACAAGACAGTGTTTGTAAGCTTCTTAACTTCAGGGGGGCTTACTTGAAGTATAATGAAGATGACTTTCCTTTCTGCAATATAGCTTATACCTTGATTTATTTCTGAGAACATCTGCCTGTCAAATGTAGGAAATTTCATCAGTTGCAAACCAAAGGTTGGTGGTTTACTGCAGGCACTTAAATTTCTTCCACCCATGTACTTAGTGAAAATTTTGCAGCACAGCGTCAAACACAAATAAATAATTCCATGACCTACTGAAACGACTGTGTACATAAATACATATACAAATACTAACAATACAATTTTTCCAGTTTTGACAGGTTGTGGTGCATTACTGTTGCAAGTAGTGGCTTATATATATGTTTATATATGGCGTATACCTTGATGTCTACATAAATACATATACAAGTATTAACAATTTCAGTTAATCCCAGGTTGTGATATGCATTGTTTTCTCAGCCCTGTGATGAGCCATTACAGCCTGCAGTATGTGTGCTCCGTTGTGCTGGGGAAGGACCTCATTCCTCGCCTCAGTCTGGTCACTGTGGAGGACCTCAAAATGGACCTGCTCAAAGCTCTCAGGGACTGTGACATGCCAAAGGTACGCCTTCATGCTTCTGGTTTCCTGTTTCTGGTCATCTTTGTTTTTTTTCCATTGATGAAACAGGATGTGAGCTTATGAATACACACTTTAATTATATAACTAATAGCTATAATGATTTCAGTTTTGTCTTTTCATTTAATTTTTTTTTCAATGATTCAGCATTTTTCTATTAATTATTAAAAGTCAAGAATAATAGTATGTAAGAAGTCTGTTAGTCCTGTTTAGGAAAACACAGTCCAGTCTTCATGTTTAACATGGTGTATACATCTTTTTGTGTGTCAACAACTTCATGTGTTCCTCTTTCACTCTGACAGTACCGTGTATTACTTGGTGGCTGTTGGCAAGTGCTGTGTGGTGTCTCAACCAATCAGAGTTCTCTTTCCGTCATGAGTCGACACACATCTGACAGTCCTCTGATAGACAGTGTCACCTCCTCTCACGCAAACTACACTAGCTCCGATGTGGACCTTCAGGTAAAGTGCTGACATGCCTGTGCATGATAAGGGTAATTAGATGTCTTGTGTAGCAGGTACAATGGATTTACTAAATTAAGTAATAAGCCCAGTCTCCTTTCAATTTTAAATTTACACCCTCTGCGTGTAGAGTGAAATAATCTATAATAAATAGGGCATAACTCACCCATGAAACAGGTAAAACCGTGGAGGTATATATGGAAAGAGGAACAACTCGCCCAGTCAGCCCTTGAGAGTCAGCCAGACACACCCGCAGTCCTTTTCAGCTCTGAATGAACCCTCACGTGGCCAGGCAGCCTTTGATGTCCAATGTATGATATTACGCCTTACAGGGCGTCCTCGAGCGGGGCTTAGGGTGAACTGCCTCAAAAGGGACCCCATCATGAACACTTATTTTGAGTAAAAAGTGTCAACTCCAAATTCTGTGCACAACAAAGATATAGTAAGGTCATATTTGTGCATCTAAGTGGATATGTTAATCACATCTGTTGGACAATTGTATCGGAAGATATAGTATGTAAAGGACAGCGGTATTTATTGAGCAATCTGGAATTTTTTTTTTTTTTTTCACTATTTTACGGATTATATAGTGTGATAAAATGTTTTGCAGGTAACATTAGTTTGTGCCATTTACTTGGTGTTGAAGGATTATGGGCCATGGAGCACAAGTTTTTTTTTAAATGATGATTTTTTTTTTAAATTGCCCATTTAAAATACATGGGCCTATTTTAGAAATACCCAAAATTGGTGATTTTTGAGTTCCATAAACTCATATTTCCGCACAACTAATGATCTATAGTTTAGAAAAATAAGATCAAGGAAACACTTAACTGAATGTGCACATCTGCCATAAGTGGCTTCTTAACAAGATTGATTTTTGTAAACATTAGATTCCTGTATTAAATCGAAAAGCACTGCTGGTTGACATAGGTGTGCACAGTCCCCTCTAATTTTAAAAATATAACAAAACATTACCTGCTGTGAATACGCGCCTCTTCTGAACGTTTATTAGCTTCCTGCTAATGTTTGCCTGTATAACGTGTGAACGTTTTGAGACATTTGCAAGGGCAGCATTCTATAGTGTAACATCATGGCAGGAGTTAATAAACTGTGGTGCATTGAAATGGAATATGGTCAAATCCAGCTCCCACTGGATGGGAATGTCGTTCTTGTTTAAACCTCCACAGTTATAATATATATGTTGGCGGCATGTTGTTTTATGATTATTTATGGTGAAATGTAATGAACGGAAATTCAGATTAAGAAATGAAGTTTTCTCTCTAGTGTAACAAATCAGAAAAAGTTGTCTTTACGAGACATACAAACCATGCATGTGCAGTCATTACTATTCAACTACATGTCCTTGTTTATGATGTTATTGACTTTTAAACATGATATTCCCAAGGACATTGGCAAAGTGCTTTGACATCCATTCTGTTTTGTATTCATTATTCACCACCCAAACAGGGGGGCTCTGTTGTGAGCAAGCGACGCACAACTGGGCGAATGTTGAGAGTCTTTTACCCCAGGTGTCTGTCAAAAGCTGCTATAGTTTTGATAAAGCATGCGCGAAAACTTGCCACAAAGCAGACAGGCTAATCCTCTGTTAAAACAAAGCCTGAATCCTGCTGTGTCAGCATCGTACATTGAACATTTTGAATAGCCCGAGTTCCTCCATCCATATTTACCTGAATGGGAAAACTAAAATATACATGTCTGATGATACACTGTGGGAATGATAGACTGTGGGAATGATAGACTGTGGGAATGATACACTAAGATACAGTGAGCACAACTTATGCATGCAAGTGTGAGACGACTAGAAATGGCAGAATATTCTTTACCACACAGCAGAGGTTTGGGAAGGAAAGATGAATAATTAGGCCACTCTCACATGATTTGCACAAGTAAAAGGATTTGTATTGACTGCAGAAAGTGATCAGTGACTTAACACATGTAGGAAAAGAGAATTACATGCTTACATAATGTGGTGTCATACTATCTTGCAAGTGAGTCTCAGTACTCAAAAGCTGTGTTACCAGTAATGAATATTTAAAAAAAAAATTGCTGCTCTTTCATTTGTAGCATCGCAAAAGTTTACAGGTAGGATTCATTCAAAAGATGTAGTTGGCATTGTTGTTATTGCTTTTATCATGTTTATTGCTGGTATTGGATTTAGCACACACCCTAAACTATGTACACTGTGTCATTTGTTATGATTAAAGGATTGCTCTTCTCCCATACGTTGTATTTACATCTGTCTGCTTGAATTATGTTACAATAGCGTTTGACAGAATTACAAAACAATTTACATTACGTTTTGCATTTTCATCCCAAAGCTTCCTCTTGAGTTATGTTTGCCCTGTGAAATGTTTACGCTTATTATGCCATTTTAAATCTTTCTCTTCAGTACATCACTTTTTGTATTGGTAGACATTTTAGTGGTACGTTGTATGCTTGTATTTTCTCTATGCTGCATTGTTGATGATTACCTTTGTAACCTTTGCTCACATTCTTTTTAAATATTTCCGAAGCATATTACTTAGGTTCTACAGCATAAGCTAAGCTGTTCATAGATATCTAGGAACCTTACATGAGTGTATTGGATAGATATTAAGGAACCCTACACATGATTGTAATGTAATTACCAGTATTTACTATCTTTTCTGGATGACTCATTTTGTGCAAGAAGGATGATTTCGTTTTTGTGTGCTTGGTTTAGTGCATATAGAATACTACAATTACTGAGCATTTCTGTCTCCACATGCCAGAAGGTTGTGGAATTCAGTTACAGGAATTATTGAAAGTAGCTTAAAATGGCTAAGTTATTGTATAGTGTTTGTTGGTACATGTAGGCCATCTGATATTTTTATCTACTATCTACTGCAGATTTTTTTATCTGAAAGAACAATTTTGGAGAATTATTGGATTTTGTGTGACAATTTTTGATAATATATTTCTGACTGTTTTTGTGGTAGGAAGCCCTGCGTGATGCGATCATGAGCAGTGGAAGGTCACGCATCACGCAACGTCCCCTCCTTCCCCCTGGACATCTCTTACACATCATCGAGGTGGAGAGCAGCAAGTAAGTTATTAGCAAACATGATACTGCTATTCTTCAACCTTTTTACATGTTTGCAAGGTGTTTATTTAAGCATATTCTGAAGGCATTATTCAGGCATTATTTATAATAATATTATTATTATTGTGCTTTTTTGTAAAGCCCTGAAATTGGCCAATCCAACCAATATAGTTTTGTCTGAAAAATCAACGATCAAGTTGCTATTAGGTTGAGCAATTAGGGTGGCAGTGCCAGTGTAACTGATGAGGGATTTGAAGTGGACTAAATCATTTGTTTTTCCAAAAGCAGATTCTTGTGTTGTTTTTTGTTGGTGTTTTTTTTTTTTTTGTTTTTTTTGTCGTGTTTTCTTTTTGCCATGGTGCAAATTAGTCTGGTGACAGGTGAACATACTGTCACATACTGTCACATACTGTTCATCTGTATGGGCTTAAGGTTGCCGACGACTGCTGGACGAATGAAATTTTCTTGAGAATGACATTAATCTGAAATTCATCAAATCGAATTAAATATTTTGGTATATATATGCCACAGATTCATAAAAGTTCTGTTTGGGTGTAGTAGAGTGAGAGAAATTCCGTGGGGCAGAAAAATAAAAAGCTTTGCTCTCTGGGTGAAGTCAGTAAAATTGATCATCAGCAAGTTACGATGCAGGTAAAACTTAAAAGTTATGCTGATTAGATGATGTTAGTTTACACTTCACCTTTTTTAAAACAGTAAACCCGTAAAAATGTTAGGGGACAAAACTAGACCTGAACTTCACTTCAAACTGATATTTGTTCCCTGTCTAAAATGTGAATACTGTAATATTTTTCTGACCAACTTTACGTTTTACCAATCTAGTTAAGAGGCACATGGGTCATAAATTATTTCAAGTTTTCCCCCATCAGAACAGCAGAGAGGTACTTAGTTCACCAGTAACACCACACTACATTTGTTTCCGCCAGGAACTGGTGTGGCACCCCTCAGTACTCGGCTGTCTGGAGCTGTCAACAGGCGTTTGATGAGATTCTTGTCAGCCCTAAGATGGTGTCGGATCATCTCCCTGACAACTTGTTCATTGCTCTACAACAGTTAGACGCTCGCAATTATGTCCCTAAGGTCCTCCAACAACACAAGGCTAACCCTCAAACACTGTAACACCCGGTGGAATTTGCTTGACAAAACTCAAAAAATAAGTAACTCTTTTAAAATGATATGAAAATGATGATAATTTTTTAGAATTGTGCCACTTGGCTATCTAGTAATGATAAAATGTGTAATCACTGTTAAATTCAGGGAAATTTTGGAGTGGTGATCAAAAAGTGTTGCGGGTGGAAAATTTTATAATGTTTTGCTTATTTCTTACTTATTCTACAAAAGCTATATCAGTCATTTTTGTTTTCCATTACAGTTTGTGTGGAAAGTTGATGTCTGTTAAATGGTGATGGCCAGACTTTTCGACTTTCAACAGCATTTCAGACAAATTTCTTGAAATGATATGACAAAAAATGATTTCAATTATATGTTAGTGCTGTTATACTGTTAAGAATTTTAGGGTTTAGTTTATATTTCATAAAATCTGTCGGATGAGTGAAATATTCTTGCTTAAAACACAATCAAAGAAATGAATGTTTGATTGTGAGAATGGATGAACTCCTTACAACCTACCATGTGTTATTTTGTAAAAAAAACCTGTATTGTACCAATGTTATAATCTGACCAAAGTATTGTTGACAGTATATTCTGATAGATATCAGGTTTATAACCGTTATTTAACAAACACTTGTAATGGCTAGTCAGAATTTACACTTCTTTCTTAAGTTTGGATGTGGAATTTGGTGTCTGTATATAGTTGGCATCCCGGTACATTGATTAAGATCAATAGAAGTAGGTTTTGTTGGTCTGTTCTGGTGAACTTTTATTTTAAAATTTTGGTATTTTTACTACTTTGGCATCTTTATTTGCATTGCTTCTGTAAATATTGCAGACGTTTGTGTTTTTTGGTTTTCATTTTTTGTTCAACTATTTTGATGCTCGGTGAGAAAATGTGTTTTTTTTAAATTATGTGTGTACATGATCTTTTATCTAAATATTATATTCTTGCTTTTTTTATGCAACACATTTATGATGCTATAACATTTTGCTCTCCTTTTATTCAAACATTATATCATTTGAACTGTTAAATAGTGCCATTCAGCTCTCAGCATCTATGATAAAAGTTCCAGTGCTTATATTTTCTTATTTCGTTTTTTTGAGAAATAGAACTGTGTTTGTATAGTTGTTTTCTTGCTCTCTTTGAGGTTAGACATCAGTGTTCCGGATGTAACATAATATGTGATATTTTATAGCAACATATGTAACTTAGGGGTGATATTATATAATGTAGCCTAAGCATCAGTCTATTGTTTGTAACGTAATTAGTAACATAGAATTATGGTCTGAAAGTTGATCCATTTTGAATGCAGTGTCAAGCTACACAGTATGCAAATGTAATCATGCTTTGACAGCAAGAAAATTGGATTGACTGATACCTAATGTCATCCAACTGAAAAAAGGCATGGCTGTTTTCTGAAAATTTTCATCTCCTTCATGTTTTGGATGAAAGGACAAATCATTTTGCTAGTGATAGTGACACAGTCAGAGTGGTCATAGGTGGTTTTGCGATCAGCTGCAATCTTCACAAATTTAGGCTGATTGTAATTGCTGGGGCTTTGTCATACGTACAAGCTATGCACGAGCATGGCAAAGAATCTTTAATCGCATGCACAATTTTATCACACAGTGCCTTTCATTTCAGGCCATCATGTGAGCTCCGTATGTAAATAGTAGTTTTGCAAGTCATTAGTTCACTTTAGGTGTGCCTACAAACAATTGCTAGGGGCCTTCATGGCCATGGGGGTTAGCACACCAGTTTGGAGCAATGACCCAGGAGCATCTCACCAATGCCGTCATTGTGAGCTCAAGTCCAGCTCATGCAGGCTTCCTCTCTGGCTGGTTGCCAGCATCAGATGGATTGGCTGTAATAGACCATGATCAGAAGATCGGGACAAATTGTATATGTCAAAGTATGTGTATTCATAGCTCTGTTGTGACTGGAGCTTTGAGTCCTCGCTTTAAACAAGCTGTGATGTATAGCTTAAATATACAAGTCAAACGTTGTGTGACTTAAACACCAATAATTAAATAAGTGACTCAAACTGTTTCATAAGCAGGTACATACAATTTTCCATCCTTGATGTCTTGGACAATTTAAGACGAATTGAACATCTACCTTACCACAGCTTTGCATTGCAGCCAAAAACAATAAAACACAGTATATACATGCACCTTCCTTTAGTCATAACAGTCCCAGCAGTCTTATTCATCAAAAGTATACAGATATCCATAATTCATAATTTACTCCTGTTGTGGTGTTTCTCTTTTTAATTTATATCTTTATATTATTGTAGAATAGATGTTTCCTTTATATTTTCCTCCCTTTTTAGCATGTGTGACCCTGGATCTCTAATAAATCTTCCCTTTATCTATTATTAAAATTGCATACATGTACACATATATACAGATCTATATATATTATCAGGTGCATATTTGAAAATTTGCAAACCATTGACTGTATGAACGTGTGGGTGTGCCTTTTGTAAATTGCCGAGTAATCTTTGTGTGTCTTTTAACTCAAATAGTTCAGTGTTGACGTTATTCTATCTAGTAATGAATTTTGTACTTCACAGAAGGTAACTTACCTCAGATTTGTTTCTGGGGTTTTGGATGATATTAACTTACAACAGAATGCCTACCCTAAGCACGTCACTGCTCAGCTGTGGAAGGTCAAAATGTGTTCAGGGCAAAATGTCTTAGGCTCTTCATATTATTATAGGACATAAAAATCATGAATTAATTTTGGGATTTATTGAGATTTAATATGGGATTATTACAGTGGATTTTAATGCTGTAAATATTTATAAAAATCTGTGTAAATCCAAAAACACATGTAAATTCAGAAGCTTACGGAAAATCTCGCTGTTAGGGTGTTAGAGTACCAGCCTGGTCTTTTGGGAATCTTATTTCAGCAGGCACCTGTTTAGTGATTGTAATTAGGACCGTCTTTGACCAGGTTCAGTCACTTTGAGAAAGTTGTAGAAAGCACAGTCACTGTTCTGTCTTTTATGTAAAATACTAGCATGTTAGCAGTGGATGTTAAATGACTAAAAGTGTAACTCTGTAATCTCCCAGACTCTCAAAGCTTTTGATTTAGCTGGCTGGCATACTATCTATATGTAGGTGAATTGACGTAACAAATGTATTCTGGGTGTTTGCAAGCTATATTTGACCAGCTTCACAGAAGATATTAATAAATACTCAGTTGATGTATTTGGGAAAAGATGCTCATGTTCATCTTCAAAGCGACATCTCAACAAAATGGTACAAAATTCCTGAATGACGTCAGTTGTCAGTATAACCTGCTGTCTGTGGTACGCACACCCAGGCTGTATATACACGAGGCTTCTGCTAATGCCTTCTATTTACAGATGAGTGAGATGGTTATATGCTGTCAGTGCGTTTGTGGTGCATGTACATGTGTATGTTTACAGTTATGCTTTATTTTTACTCTTTTTCAGAGCTATTTTTATCAATAAATAAAGTTCTTTTTCTTGTAATATTTTGACTTCTGTTATCAATTTAGCAAATTTTGCTACTAAGAATTTCGTAAGTGAGATCTATGGCATAAAGTACATGTGTAGAGGGTTTTTGATCATAGCCCTAATGTTAGGCTTGATTTGCTTGTGCTGGGCATCTGTGAATAATTTTACTCACTTCGCCTGTTATGAAAGGAATTCTGTGCACTTTAACCTTTCACCTAATGTCTTAATTACTATATATATCTCTTAAGTAAAATGACTTGTTTTAAGGACAATTTACTAAGAACTTTTGGTAAATTCATTCTCTTGTTTTGTACATGCATCATCGATTGTACAACTAAGGAGTGCACATTATCAAATCCATGATTTTCTCATACCTTCTTTTCAGAAATGATTACTAATTATGTCATAGAATTGATTTACTTGAACAACTGTGAAAGAACTCATTATACATTTGAAAATGGTTCAAAGGCTATATTTGTAGTTAAAAAATTGTCAGTGGTGCTAAATTTGAATTCTGGGAGCTGGAGTTGAAGTAACGGTTACTGGAAACAAACAAGGAAACATCTCCTGCCACTTGTTACAACTGTGCAGAAATGATAGAAGAACAAGGACAGTAGAACAGTGTATACTTACCTTGGAACAGGTCCAGGCTTATTTCAGCTATTATTACTCACAATAAACAAGTAAAACAGCCCGTTTTTAATTTAGCAGATGATGTTTTTTATGGCCTCAGCATGTGGGTTCCCCATCAGTCAGATCAGTTTTGGCGGTACACTGTATAATTGGTGTGGAATTTTCAGCCGCCCAGATTTGTATTCTATGGTTTTCCAGGCACCCTGATTCTCCATGTTTATAAACCATGTAACCAGCTATTCTATACGCGACGACAGCTTTCTAGACCAACATAACAAATGAGGGGATACCACCTATTGCTGCCAATTGCGTCTGCCAATTCCCAGGACTGCTGGAATGTGTTGAAACAGTCTGTTATATAAATACTGCTGTGAACACACAGAAATATGTACAAGATGGAAACCTGGCCAATTCATGTACGGTACATTTCTAATAATACACTGGCCTTGACATTAAACAGCGACTGCTTCCCTGGCCTAATGGTTAGAGCGTCCTCAAAGATCGGAGACCTGGGATCAGGTCTTACCAAAGACTTTAAAAATGGCACTTGTTTCTGCTTTGTTTGGCGTTCAACACCAAGAGGTGAGAATTTACCAGAACTGGTTTGCTGGGTGTCAGTATAATGTGAATGGGTGGGGTGTCATGTCTGGTGTCTTCAACATGATTCTTCAATGGCAGCAGCACTTTTGGCGGCATGGACTCACCCTTCCACAAGAAGACACAGTACATGTACACACACCTCATGACTAGTCGTTGTCATACGACTGAAAAATTGCTAAGTGCAATGTAAAACCCCAAACATTTATTTATTTATTTATTTGATTGGTATTTTACACTGTAACCAAGAATATTTCACTTATACAAGCAGCCAGCATTATGGTGTGCGAAAACCTGGCAGAGCCTGGGGGAAACCCACAACCATCCGCAGGTTGCTAGCAGACCTTGCCACTCCAAACATTTATTCACAGTACATACAGGTACATTAAATAGCTGATCTAGTGTAGTCTCAACATACTATACAGGTATAATGGCAGTTACTTCGTGGGTATTTGAATAATCTGATATCTGTGAAACTGCTGCCCACCGATAGGTACACTTAGTAATACATGTAATTAGTTTATACGGAGAAGGACAGTGGTATACTCGTGGAATTGATTGACGTCATTGATTGGTGGGCTTTTTTTTCACTTCAATATGACGTAGTGGTCCTGTTTACGGGTGGAGGAACCTGGAATGCACAGAGTCAATTAATGATCTTTCACTTGGTACCACACAAATATCTAGACTTAAAGCCATCGCCGAACAATGAGGGTTTGATTGGAACATGTGTGTTTCCAGACGGTTGCACTGTGCCATAGATTAATCAACTGAGCCAGCGAGGCCCTGTCAAGGAAAAGACAGCGCAATCTACAACCGTATTTGTATCAAAATGCTTAACAGGTATAACATAAAGATGATGCTTGTAATCCCAATCAAATGCACATCCTGAGTAAGATTAACACCATCATTTCATTAGGGTGAGTGTGTTATTGCCACTGGATTGAAACTGTAATGCTGCAGGTAAATCAGATGGGTAGGGCTCAAAGCATACATTGTACCTCGCAACGCATATCAGCCAACTTGGATTATCTGAAAACTAGAGTTTGGGTTGGATAAGGTTGGTCAAAAATAAGACATTCTCGGACACATTTTCCTATGTACATGGGTTTGGATATATGTACTTGTTCTTCCATATTAAGACGATCATGACTTAATGACAGACTAGTTACGCAAACAGTCTGTTTATTTAACATTACAATCAGCAAACAACCTGTTAATTTTGAGTTTTTCATTGGGTAGGCGAATTCTGCTAAAACTTTTACAGTCAGTTTGAGAGGGCTGTTTGGTAAGTCATAAGGAGATTTGGATAACTTCTGAGTTACTAACAGAAAATTTCGCATCATTTTGCAAGCAAATACAATTACACCAACTTTGTTGTTGTTGCTCCTGGGAGAAAAATGTTCATTGGTTGTGCCAAGGTGAGGGTCACTGGGAGGTATGCGTGAACTTGTGAGTGTACTGCGCTATCTGTGAAAAGGTGATGATTAGTTTATCATTGAAAAAGGTCTTCTACAATGACAGTGAAAAATGCCGAGGAAGAAGTTCCCACTACATCGCAATGAAATACAGCGAGAAGAGCAGCTCAATCATGCGGGGCTTGGGAACAACATATGTACATGTCCATTACCGTAACAATAAACAATGGCAGAATCTTTGCTGGGTGTTTTTAGACCAAGCTCAGTGGTGCCAAGAGCATAGCAGCATGGGGGTCAGAATGTTGAGTGATGGGGACAAGCCGCAGTACTAACCATCATGATACCTGGCAAATTTACCGATCAAATCTCACAGTAACACGGTAGGTACCGGCACTTTCCACAGATCACTCACATACTTAACAGGCGGCTCATATTAGGTAACCACCCAGTATCCTAAGGCTAGTTAAGATACATTGATTAGCGAATCTAGTGAATTATTACTGGGTGTACATATGCTTAGTGCTTTTTAAACATGCCTTAATCTTCAGTAGATAAAATCATATAAAGGTGAAAATGTTATGGTTTATCTAACCAATGATGAAACAGTATAATGGCTGTACCCTTGTTGCCATTTATAAGGAATTTTGATGGATGACAATATGTGTGTTTCATACTCCTTACAGTGCATGCATCGCCCTCTACCTTTCGCTTAACATCACTTCCACCACTGGTAAATTTTGTACACAAATCTTGAACAACGCCAATGTCAATGAGGTCATGGTAATGAGGCGAAGTGCTGTAACAAAACACAACCGATCCATCTCAACCATTCCCTTTATCTAGAGTATGCACAACATGATTCTAACCAGGCCCTGAAACAATTTTATTGATGAATGCTGATTATATAGTTCCGCGGGAGGAGGTAAGTGACGAGACTAAACCTAAACAAGCCCATGTGTCAAGCTTGTCTATTGGTGGCAGTGATGTAAAGTGAACGTAGAGAGCTACACATGCGCTGTAAGCAGTATGTGCGAGGTTTGCACTGCTACACCTACAAAATTAACGACCTGTGTCTCTCATTCTACAAAGCATGTGCAAATGTGCGCAAGCGTAACTGTGATGGTAACACATACTGAAGGGGTGTTTCCATCATAGCTTCTCCTGTCACAGAGTTATCCATGCTTTGTTGTACTTCAGGCCTCTCTGTCTTACAGCACCAGTCGGGTAGGCACCGTTTGGGTCATTCCATGGATGCTCACACCCATTTCAAGAAGTCCCAACGTTACAACCCTGTGTGTTTCATAGCCTAATCACAAAGGCAAGCTTGATATTTTCTATGGAAAGCACCAGCAGGACCAGTAACATAAGGAAAGAGTTTCTTGTCAATATACCCTGTTAAAATTGTTTCCTATGTGATTTAACTGGTAGCCACTGGATACTTGGGGAAACTGTTAGCTTGATACCTTTTTCACCTGGCTTTGACAAAATCCATCTGGAACTTCACCAGCCCATAACAAAGCATGTCTGCAACAGCATTCCCCTAAATTAATTTCATAACAAACAGACCAAATTTTGTATTGACTGAACAATTTGGGAGAATGGGTTTCACCAGTAATGTGGCTCTTATTGGGTATTCTGCAGCTTTTAAAGTGGCTATATACTTTAAGAATCTTTGGTAAAAATGGTGAAGAAATCAAAACATGTCTGCTCTGGTTTGGTTGTATATGATTCAACTCCAACAATTAAATGCTGCAGACGGCATAATGTGGAAGCTGTTTATTAAGAGAGATGGACACACAACAGAACACACAGGCATCTTGATAAATTGTTTCACTATTGTTTGTGTAATCTGTACAACGGCTTTCTCTCAGCGTTACAAAACAGATAGACAAATCAAGGAACACAAAATGAGAAACAAATTCCTCTCTGTTGAATACCTCTTTAACACAATTAGTTTAAATTACAAAAAAAAAAAAAAAAAAAATGGTCACATACAAAATGATGGGAAGATTCTGACTGATAAAAGTACAAAAAATTGGGCAATGATAACAGTGCTAGAGCTAATGACCCCAGTCTGATACACAACTCACAGAGGACACGCTAAAAAGTTTATAAATAAATGCATTATAATGTATATGAACAAACGTCAAATATGACAGCCATCTTAACAAATTTCATATTTCTTTCTATATTTGTCAAACCCCCAAAACAACATCTATCAACAGAGAGAAAAAAAATGACACTTGTGTTGACAAGGCTAAAAAGTTATCAAAAGTTTATGATAAAACAGAGTCAAGACCAAATTGTCAAGAACCAGTCTGGCTATGTTTCTACAAACTGATGCAATTCTAGTGAAAGTAAACTTCATTTAGTTTACATACAACTTACTCCGCAAAGGAGCAATCCTTGTAATTATTCAAATTCACCATCATTTAGTTTGACTCTCTGAACAACAAAAATTTTTACTCAATAATTTATTATTTGTTTGGCTGGAATTGATTGACATAATATCATGCATATTTAGTTTTCACACAACCAATCAAACTGTAGTAAGAGCACATCGGTGAGCTGTATATTAACATTACAGTATCAACATCTAAGGGGGGACAACCCTCATAATCATCCCTTTCATATCACATTCATTCCTCGGCATGAAGGTTAACTCATGGAAGACAAAAAAAATGGGTAGACAACAATGGAAAGCACAAGACAGTACAGCTATTTATGGACCAAGGAAATAAAGAAACTGGGACAGAGGGGGCACAAATATGAACACAAATCAACCATGTAGCTTTGTGCAGCCCACAAAAACACTTCTCATACTGGCTAAGCCTGCTAAACAAAACTTATATTTTATAGTGAAACCTATATGTTTCATTATTTAAAAAAAACTTTTAAGGAAATAAAATTTGCCCCCCGCAAAAAGTCAATATCGCTATGAGTGATGAAATATATTGTCCAAAACAATCTGCCCCCTTTGGGGGCTTGTCAAATAATGAATCCAATAGTGATTGAAATACAAACTCAGTACACTCAAAATAAATCAGCATAATATGTATGTAGAGTAGATGGGACAACATGGCTCTAAAGCTTTATGAAAAGGAGGAGATGGGAGAGATACTGGAAGTGAAGAAGAGGAAGAATACCAGAAAAGAGACTGAGATCTAGTGGGAATAAAAGAGACAGAAAGGGTCAGCTAGCTATCTGTCCAACAGTCCAAGTCCGAGGGAATAGAATGTGTGCTATTTGGACATTGTTTTCAGCACATAGGAAAGATAGAAAAATATCCTGTTCAACCAAACAGGCTGTAAGGCCACCCTCTTTCACATTTCTGGTCAACCCCCTGGACACATAGGAAAGAAATGGGAATGACAGAGAAACAATGAGGGAAGACACAGAAAAGTGAAAAATGGGAAGGACGAATAAGAAACAAGTACACAGGGGAATGGTGAAAGTAGCCAGCAGACCAGAGATAAACAGTCGGGCAAAAAGAGACGGAAACAAGGTAGATAGATGCCAGCATAGTATAGAGATAGATGTAGGAGGATGTGATGTATAGCAAGCAGTGGTATATGTACAGGTCTATAGGGACAGCTCTGACCGGGACCAGCCCCTTGCTCACGACCCCACCCCGAGGCCACTGTGACACAAACCCTAATGCCAGACTTGGTGGGGCTCACCAACCACTGCACATTGAGAAGCATACCTTATAGCCCATGAAACAGCACAGCTTCACATGGGTTACTAGATTTACTCCTCACAATGCATTGTCAAGGCTAATGAAACTCCCAACTGTGATCAGATGCTAACTTCATTCTTTCTTAATCTGGTTGATTAACAGCTCATAATCTGATTCTCAGTAATTAATATGTGTCATACACTGTACGCAGTCGAGGTTTGTCACAGTGACCGGAGGTGAAGGCTTACTCTCCTTGTCCCTACAGGGAAGCACTCTGAAGAAGTCTTCCCACATTACAGTCTGCAGTTTAAGCAGGAAAGGAGGAATTGCATTTCCAATGCAATGTATTAAAGGGTGAAGACTTCTTCAAGTGCCAAGCCAGCAATAATAGAAAAGTGTAGGGCTAAGATAACCTTATCAGTTACATATAACACATTCATGACTGTAAAAATATTCGACATTTTATGATGAGTATATTAATGGAGAGAAAAGTAATAGATAAAGGAAAACTGATGATTCCACATAATACATCCCTTATTGCATTATATCTGCCTGAAGTACAGCCAGGCAAATACTATATACATCAGGAAACCAAGCACTCAACTGTTAACAGAATATTCCAGAATCTACAGGGCAATCACCCAAGTAGACAGACAAGCACCTATAGAGAGTGACTACAAACAGAGCTTGATGGAGATAGGACATCAGTAGTTGTGCAGGGAGAGTTTCCCTTTGGTACAAAATGCCACAATTTGCAACTCTGCAAGGCCTTCCTCTTGCCTGCTATTACATAATTTTACAGAAATCAGGTAAAATATGCTTGAAATTCTGTAAATTCGCTTTATATACATCTGTGTATTGAAAAAAAAAGTCCTCAAACATGTCAAGCACATGCATTCTGGGACTACTGACCAAAGTTTTGACAAACATTGAACAAGTCCGTGCTCTGGGCGCTCCAAATTTGCGGGTTTTAACTTTCTCTTTCACAAGCACTCTGTTTTGTGCCAATGAAAGAAACATGTCCAAAATCATTCACACTGATCATAGCCTGCTGTCTCTGAATTCCATCAGGGTTGAAGCCATTCTATTGCCATTCTCAGGGCACCGGCACTCACCAACAGCTCCATCATACCTGGTGCTCACCATTTCTCATCAGGGGAGACAACTAAACCAATGACTGGAACAGGGGAGACAACCCTTATTGTCAAAAGGCTGGTATCTCATCTGGTATGAAGTTGTAGTGTTCATTTCAGTTGCAATCAAGAATCAGAACCGTTCTTGCATTACTCTACTGCAAATCCACACGTCTCCTCCACAGCACAGGTTAACTTCTGATACATCTTCTCATAGCTTTCATATGGTGGTATGTCAATACGATTGAAACTGAAATCACAAAAACAAAGAATACCATATCAAATGACACCTTGCCAGCTGGTCAGAAAGGTAGTATACCTATGAATACAGCCAAACCTGTCCCTACGTCCACCTGTAAACAGCGTCCATCTGCCGTACACGGCCACCCTCTGACGCGACCAAACAATTATCCATATTAAACGACCTGTAACATATGGACACCTGTCCAACCCGTCCAGTGGCCAATATATTTTGCGACCAACTTCTATATCAGCCTGTCCTGAGCGGCAGAGACTTTCAACAGTAATGATGATTGCCGCTTTGGACATCCAAAAGTTTCAAAATGGCGACCACAGGCTTCAGAAGTTTTCGTAGTGATTAAAAGTTACAACCTGCCACTTTGTGATGACAAGTGAAGAGTGATGATTATTGGTGAATGGCAGTGAAGTCTATTGTTCTTTAATGAGACCCAGCTGGCTATAGTCCGGACACTCTGGAAATCCACTGCTGCAGTGGATTAGCTCAATGCTGAGGTCCGAGCTATGAATGCCATAAATAGCGGGCAAATTCGGATATAATCTGACCTCCTGTGGTTCCTCCCATGAATGGTTTCTTTGACAAATTATCTGGCTTGTTTGACCATTATCTTTGCAGGGAAATGGTGTTGTGTTTTCATTTCGTGTTGCCAAAATATTCTGTGTACCGAACACATGGAGAAATTGATCTTTCTTCACTCATGTATTTTGTTGTTGTTGTTGCTGGCACACGGCTTTCTAGAGTTTGACAATGATGGGAAGAAAGTTCAGTACAATTGTTACATTTCTATGAAATGTATCTAGCAGAACAGATTAGTGTTCAAACAATTATTTATAAGTTTACTATGTACATGTGTAGATTTCCTGAAACTTAATTCAGTTGTGATTTGGCTTGGTCTTCACAACCTGTCTTATGTGGCCACCTGTCATATGCGGCCACTTTATACGTCTCCCTTCACTGGCTGCATAAAACAGGTTTGACTGTATTTCAGAATACAAAATAATTTTCTATAACAACAATAACTATGCAATCAGAGTGGTAGCAACTTTCTATATTTGATACAAACAAATGTCTGATCCGGTCATTCCTAATTTCTTCTGTTTTATTGGGATTAAACATCACTTTCAAGATGATTTCAATCATGCATGTAGCACCATGGTAGCCACATAAGTCATATATCAATTGTTAATGCACACAGCGCATTCAATCTCTGGCCAGTTAAACAATGAAATGTGTCCCAAACAGGAGCATTATAACTCTCACAAGTCACACAAACTTCAGCAAAACTTCAGCAAAGTTATGAGAATGTTTGTGACAAATGAAACTTTACTTGGAGACATCAGCAAAGTTTCCAGTGAAAAAAACTCTAAAAATACAAATAAAGTGGAACTGAGCTGTCATTCAAATCTGCAATGTTGCAGAATAGGCATAAATCACCATGTGCTTAGTTTGTCACATACATGACCCATGCTGGGTGAGCGTACATCATGTAAGCTAGAAACTGCTATCTGGCTTACTGCTGTAACACTTGCCATGCTGTAACGCTGTAACAATTGCCATGCTGTAACACTTGCCATGCTGTTTCACTGGAATGACATTGGTCTAACCAGTACTTGACCTATCCTGTTATGCCTAAAAGCCAGAATGTACTAAGATTGCCAATTTTTAAGGTCTTGAAAAAACAGGGAGAAAAAAGGCTTGGGAAGTCCCTGGTATGATAGCTGTTGCAAATTCCATTTGTGATATCATGATAATAGAACACTAGGGGTTAGTGCCCGAGGCCAACAGCTCTACAAGACTTTGTTACTGGGTCATGTAACAGTAGGCTTATGAAATGAGGCTAACAGGACTGACCTTTACATGAGCACAGGGAGGGAGGGAGGTAGACTTACCAAGTATGGGCCTTTGGTAGTTGGTCTGTGCTGGTGTCTATCTGGTGGATTGTGAAGAGCCGCGGCCCGGCAGCACCTGTTGAACCTGGACAAGGTGCAAAAACACAGACTAGTTAGATCTCTGCCAGGCTACAGTCAGGTCAAATACTCAGAATAGCTCTCGTCAAAACATAACCACCACATACAGTGAGGTAACAGGAAAGAGGTTTTCTTGGACAAACAACTTCTATAAAGAATGTTCTCCCTTATACACACTGACTTTAAATGCCTAATCATTTTAAATTTCTAATCATTTTAAATTTCTGATCATTTTAAAATTCCAATCACATGTATTGACATATTCTTCTGTGTTCTAATCACAATATGGAAATTATAAAAGTTTTCCTTAGTGACTACAGCTGGATGAAATGTTTAAGTATAATTCATGCTTAATGAATTAAAAAGCAAAATGAAGACAATGAAGTGAGCTTGCATTAACTAATGTCTTGAATTAACACAATGTTGTGCAGCTTTTGCTTGCCAAACCCTCCAACAGATTCATTCACTCATCCTTGTCAGCGATATGGCTAGCATTCAGTAAAACTTGGCACACACAGTGATACAAGTGCTCATGAGATATGGTAATCAGAAGCAATACTGTGGTGCTCACTGATAAGGTAGATGGATCAGGCAAATTACACAGGGGGCACACTGACAATTCCCTGTCGACTCTTGGCTTTGAATTGCTACTGGCATCAACCCAAAGACCTAAACAATTATCACTGTACGTACATAAGGTTTGTTTGTTGTCTCTCGTTAGTGTCTGTTCAGCAGAGATTCAGCTTCAGGCTGAGGCTAAACACATGTGAACACAACTATGTCCTGAGTGCATTGCTTGTAACACGGCCAGTTATCTAACTGAAGGTCAGTGATGCGATTCAGAACATTAGTACTAACAAAGATCTGACTATCAGTTTTTGTCCTAACCTTGGGGGCCTCTGTGGCTCAGTTGTTTACCGCGCTAGCGCAGCATAATGACCCAGAAGCCTCTCACCCATGTGGTCGCTGTGAGTTCAAGTCCAGCTCATGCTGGCTTCCTCTCCGGCCATAAGTGGGAACGTCTGTCAGCAACCTGCAGATGGTTGTGGGTTCCCCCCTGGGCTCAGCCCAGTTTCCTTTCACCATAATGCTGGCCGCCTCCGTATAAGTGAAATATTCTTGAGTACGGCGTAAAAACACCAATCAAATAAATCAAATCCAAACCTTCTGGTTCCAATACTGATGACAAAAACACAAATTTGACTCCTAAAAAGTCACAGCTATGCATTCATTTTTATAAAACCATAACTATAACTGGAAAATAGTATCATTATTAACTGCTGTTAAGTTATTTTAAACATTTACTTGCTAGTGTTAGGTAAAATATAGTATGTATATACTCAATAATTTCAGGAAAGAATAGTAAATTGAATTAAACACAGAATTAGACTTGCAAATTTCATCCAAATGAATGTGACATAATGCAATATTAAAGCCCTGAAAACACTACAAGAACCTTTATGACACAAAGTCAAATTAAATTGAGCCCATGGGCCAAGTGTTAGTAGAATAGACAAGATAATTTAAACACAGATACATCATTGCAACTTGGAGTTAATGTTTTCTTCAACTGTTTCTTTTCACATACACAGACACGCTAAGGTGATTTCTGTGTTACTACCTGCTGCGTAAAACAGCAGATACACATACAAAGGTCAAGGTCATTTGAAGGGCAGTAGGCCAATCAGAAATACCCCAGAACGTGGCCTGAAAAATGGGAGCTAGGGACTACATGGGTAGGCAGGCCTGGAGGGAAAAGGCTTTGAATGGCTACACCTGGGTTTGTTGGGGTACTTCCAAGAGACCAAGAGTTCTAATGAACAGATCTAGGTGTGTCAAGAGAAGAGGCATTAGCCAGCATGCCGTCCTGATCATCTGACAGAACTGCTCTGCACACAGGCCAAACAACAACACCCCACAGCCTTGGGCTGACATTTGCCTGGCAATGGCTGACAGCTGATGAGCCAGGTACACACAGTTATCCATCCCTGCCATCAGGAGAACTCTATTGTACACAGGTTCACGGCTTGTGTTTCTACATTTCCATTAGCCCTGAATGATGTGTGTTAGTCTGTATGTTACTGACCCACATACACCACCACATAATCTCAAAGCTCCTAACTGACCAGATCATTGTGACCACACAAGCAGGCAACAGCTGCACAGGATTTCATCCCCATGATGCCACATCAGTCAAGAGTGCTGAAGCTAACTGACCTGCTACCCTTATCCTCCTCTGAACAGTGATACAATCTAATCCACTCCAGTAATCATCACATCACAAACATCAAACTACATTATCTATGGACTTCACTTGGATCAATACTATATGCAACTGGTACCAAGACTGTGGCAAACTCCTGAATGGACTGACAGTTTGGACTTTTGAAATCACATTAAACCATCTTTAATTTGATTCCAGTCTTTGGAATGGATGTGTGCTGAACATTAGATAAAGATTCAGAATTATGACCATTTTGATGAAATTTCAGCCATTTTTTCCTATAACTGCAGTACTGATTATCAGACGTCTGCGTATAAATCTAGGGGCCAGAAAGTTTACATATCCAAGAGTAAGGAATATAAAATATGATATTTGTGAATCCCTGACTGGGGCTAATACATTATCTTGCTGCAATTTCCACATTCAACACTATAACATATCAACATATGATTTCTAGAATCAAGATGTTAAGGTATCGGACTGACCTTGTAATGCTTTAAAACCCTGTAATGGGACACGTGAGCTGCCCGTGACAAACTGTAGTAGCCTGGCTCTCATCTCATCTGTGTACATATCCACCATCCTCCAGAACCACTTGACAATGTTACTGTCGGGTGTACAGTGTTTTAACCTTGTGTGCTCCTTCCAGTCCTCCAAGTCGATCTTCCCTAATCCTCCAATCATCAACTTTGGACGAAAAATATATAAATAAAGTCAAGAACGTTTGACAGGAAAAAAATTTTTGAAGCAGTATTTTGTAAGAAATGCAATATCATCAAAACTACAATACTAAAAACTGTTTGTTTTTTTTGGTTCTGGTTTGATATAAACCAGAAAAGACAACTGGGCTGTATTTGGCCTGAAATTTTCTTCATAAAAAACTCAGCATTTTGTCACATTCCAACAGTTCTATTGATCTTTGAAAGGTGTTATGAGGTTTATTTTGAAGAATTCTCATCGAAAAAATGTACCCCTTCAGTGTCAAAAGTAACATTTTATGACAAGTTTTTGCCTCCAACAACGCACTTCTAGAGGGGAAATTTTCAAAGCAAGTACAAGTACAGGTGGTTACCTCGAGTTCTCTCTCGTCAAAAGGCTTGAGCAGGTGTTGTGGTATAATCTCATTGAATCCTTTCTGTAAGGCCAGGAACTGAGCCTCTATACCCAACAAAAACCTCCATTGCACATATAATCTACAACCAGACAATGCAAAGTAAAGTATAAACAGTCTAAATATACTCAGTCACATGTGCTCAGAACAGGCTCAGCAGTGTAAAATTGGTCCAGAACGGATTGTAAGTTTGTGATTAAAATGAATAGATACCAAGGTGTATACACACATTGTCAGTGAACTGATTAACAATTACCATATCCAAGATAATATGTATCCAAATATTCTACAGGATACTGCACTGTGACAAACTGTTACTTACTTGACATACTCTTTCTTGTTATCTTCGGTCACCTCTATGTTTTTGCCCCCTGGTTTGAGCTCATACTCCTGGACCTGCCCGAAGGAATGATGCTCCACAGAGAACGTGTGATCCAGCACAGCCTCTATGTCATTTTCACTGAAACCACAAGGGAACGTTTATCTCCCTTTGACAAATTAACCACAACATGTGAATACTACAGTAGAATCAACTTTATAACGATAGCGAGAAACCAATGTTGTGTCAATAATTTGTCTGAGTGTAGGGGTGAGGGTGAATCTGACTTCTTGATCAATCCTGTATTATAAAAGAAAGTAATAGTAACAAATTTTCTTGTTTCAAGCATTTTTGTGCATTAATCAAATATTATATTTCGATTCCTATGCAGACAAAAACATGTACTTCTTTCACAATTTTAGAGTATTCATCAAGAATGGCATAAAACACCAATCAAATAAATCAAGATCACATCAATGGTTCAACTTACAGCATCCAAACTAAACTTCGATGAAGGTCAGGGTCAACCATTTCCAGGTCCTCCAAGGTCACAGATTTTCCAAGCAACTGTTTGTAGAAGGGCATTGTAAAACCCCCATCTATGTAGTGCCCATGGAAAATAGCCATGCCAATGATTCGCCCCACAAAATGGAAGTACGAAAGATGTTCCTGTTGAATTAAAAAAACAATTCTGCATAAGAAACAAAATTAGAAGACTTTGAATAATCTGTGACTTCACAACTTTTCATTTAATACGTTATTACTCGTTTACATACGTCATTCTTTCTGATAAACTTCCTAAATTCAGTTATCAAAGTGTGGAAAAAGTATAAAGATACAGAGCAGTAACGAAACCTTTATGGTCGATACAAACTTCTTATAGTGTAGAAAGTGCTGTAAATTTACTAAACAGAAACAGCATAAGAATTAAGATATTCACAGACAAATGTGTGTACAAGAATCATGATGCTTCCAAGGCTCAAACAGCCTGATTACTCACTGGATTGACCCCTGAATCTGGGTTGATTTGTAATGTGTAGATATCGTCCCTTGAATATTGGAATAAGCCATAGTAAGGGTTGAGCATCTCGTGGGAAAGGAGGTATAGCCATTCTCTGAAGTTAAAAGAAAAAAAAAAACAGGATATCAGCTACTAACAACGAAATGCACCTTTTACCAAATATTTTTAAAATGACCACAAAGCAAAGCATAGCTGCAGATTACTTGTAGATAATTGCATGTTATTTTAGATAATAAGTGCAGGTATAGCCTCAATGAGGCCTGGAGGAAAATGAGAGATCTTAACTTCATGTTAACTTCCTGTTATGCAAGTCCCTTTATTATTTAGTTAAAATTGTTCTTACCTAGCCACACCTCCATAATCCAGTCCCTCTTCTGCTCGAAACTTTACCATTAATCTTTTTCGTAAATCTTTGGGCCTCATTTTCATGATTTGTCTATAAGATTCCTGCAATACAAGACAAAACAAACGAATCTTCAGTTCTCAAATAACAAAACAAGAATTGATGATTTTGGCACTTTTGTACACTTACAAGACGAAACTTGAAAGATCACATGAATCCAAACAAAGCAAACCTATACAAAGCTATTTTAGTTATTTTTTTCAATCATTTATTCAGTGTATAGCTCGTGTATGCCGTTTCTGAGATGTCTTTACATGCTGTAAAGTAGAGTCACATAGATTAGGGAAGATGGCACAAAGTTCTCTTCCCCTAAGTGGTGACCTTCTCCCAACTAGTGGACGAGCTTACCTCAAATATTTCCTCTCTGGAGACCTCCACCCTGCAGTGCCCAGCCTGGGGCTGCAGGGACTGAAGTTCCTGTCGTAAAATTTTCATTTTCTGTACCAAGTCCCGCTTATATTTAGGAGCCGGTGAGCTATTTTCTTTGTTATCCCTATGGTGGTGGTGGTGTTGTCTGAAACAAAACACAGAGCCAAGCGTGAATGACTTTAAATACTATCAACTGATATTAATAAAACACATGCATATGATAACCTTATACTAATCATTACGACCTTCGTTTTGAAACATTTCATCTGCTTACTGTATGATGTATTCTTATCACTTCTGTCTAATGGTATAAAGAGGTGACCAAGGATATGGATAGCACATGCTTGCAGGGAAAGCTAGAGTACATTGAGCTTGGTGTCTGAGGTGAAGTGCATGGTTTCCTATTTTATGGTCAAAAATAATTGATATTTAAAGCTAAGAGTTAAGCTGATTGTAATAACCATGGCAAGACATGTCTATAAGATGTGTTGCCGTGGTAGTTATAATCAAGTTTATAGTTGACGACCAGCTTGGTGGAGCCAAGGCCCATGTCTGTTCCACTATCACCAGATTACAGACCATGTATGTTTTGGTATGTAAAAATGCACCTTCAGGAGCACATGAAGTCCTTTAATTAATACCTTTGATGCCAACACTTAAGCTTCTCTGATCAGAAATTAATCAATGCCATCTTCAATGTGGACAAATCGAACAGAATCAAGCAAAAAAATGTGGCACTTCCAAAATGCTAAACTTTAGGTGAAATACAGTATTCTGTTTCGTTTCAGATTATCAGCTTACTCTGTGATATACTGTTATCATTTCTGTCTGATGGGCAAAAAGAAGTGACCAAAAATGCTTGCTAACCCATGCTTGGCTGGGAAAGCTGCAGAGCAGTGACCTTGGTTTTTAAAGCAACCTTACAAAACGCATCATCTTTCTGAGGTGAAACAATCTTGATGATCATACACCAGGTAATAAAGATAGCAGCCTGTACAGGGCAAACTCCCTGGCCAGATCATAGACCAAGATGGACTATACACAAGCCTCATGAGAGGATCCAGGTCAATTTCACGGTTGTATATTTTCAGGGTTTTTACAGCTGAAAATAAACCAAGGGTCCATGAAGATGTTTAAATCATCCCCCCCCCCAGGGGCATTAGTGGTGTAAACGTGCTGGAGGACATGTGTGGCTCCCAGCAGTGTCTTACCAAACCTGCCTGGTGGAACTGTTTGATCTCAGACTATCTCCATAAAGTTTTATGGCTGGTTGCTATAGAAGCTAATTACACAGAAAGCATTTCATCTCCCCCTGTTTACAGTTCAATCTGGGTCATAAGCTAGCCTGGCTTGTTAAGTGGGGTCAGGCCATCTTTACCTCTTTACCACACCCCCATTTCAGACTTTCCCTTCCACAGATGCCCAAGAGTGGCAATTCAGTCCAGAAAAATAACACACTTAATGAGGTTTAACTTCAAACCGTTTATCACCTGAATGCAGCCTCCTAACCTGCCAGTTCACTGCATATGTTCCACAGCTTACATACCTAAGTACAGAGCCCGGTCTGTTAGGTCAAAAGCACATTCTTTATAACTCTACTATGTGTTATCATCGCTGGGCTTGGTTGAAACATTCAAAGGTGGCGTCTTCAAGTACAAGACTCTGTCTGTTAGGCTGGGAACAGATTCTAAACACTGCCATAGAGTGTTATCAGGGGTGGAGAACATCTTATGTATTAATACACAAGGTATACACACATATCTAAGTCCTACTAAATTCTTAGGAAACAAGCGATTAGGCTACTGAACTTGTGTGGTTGGCAGAACTGTATTTCAGCAAATGTCAGAGATAGTATACACATCTGGGTGCTAAAAATGGACGGTAGCCGTGTCAAGCGGGCTATAAAGCACAAAATCTGTGTTTCTCTAACTGGGATGTATAACCTCATTATGAAGACACTGATTCCCATTCCTCAAATATCTCTCCACTTGCTTCAGGTATTGATCTCTATCAGCAAAGTTTTAGTTTTAGTTTTAGTTTTAGGAAGTCAGTGTAATGAAGTATATGTAAAGCAAAACCAAAAGAAAGAAAAAAAAAATGTAAATGGTAATATATGCACTGAGGTGAAAAATACTGAATTCGTTGACAAATTACCCTTTAACACTGATTGCAACTTGTTCGATGTTTTGAGTACTGCTTAGTTATAATTATTCTAATTAACTGCTTAATTATAGTAAAGACATAAGAGGGCTGAATAACATTCAGGTTTTTAGGCATTGTCAATGATCCACAATCGACCAAAATGTCCTTCTGAATGTTTTAATGTGTTAAGCCTTTCATCCAAACTGGCCAATACCCAGACAGATTATATATGTGCACTGCATTATCAGTTTGAGTTCAGCCTAAAAAAACAAAGGCGGCAGATGCATCAGCATACATAAGTGCATGTTAACATAACCCATGTACATCTGCAGCTGCAGACCATGAAGATAAAAACTCAGAGGAACACGTAGCACCTCTGATTTGGTTTCACAGGAGTTAACTTTCAGGGTGCACATATGTTCTCTCACTAGAAGTGTATTGTTTACACTGGGTGTTGTCTTACGGCACACACCTTTACCCCACCCTATATACCAGCACCCATACACTCTTCATGTAACTCTATCCCTATGGTTTGTCTGCTGCTGATTTCTGGGGCTGCTAATGTTTATACTGGAGATCCGCTATAGCTTTGGTCAACACAGCTCCGATCCTGTCCTTAACAGCTACTATCTTGTTCCCTTAACACCTCACACATGTTCAGCCCACAATAGTGTATGGCTGAAATTACCTGAACCCTTACAATACAGTCTAACCAATAAACAGGCCAGAGGTAAACAAGCAAAAAGCACTTGAGCAGAGTGGATCAGACAGACACTACTTGAGAAATTAGATCTTTCCATTTTTTTTTTTTACTATAATGAAGGCAAAAAACTGAAATACATTTACCATCTTTGCCCTCAGTGATATTTTTACACAAAAATAAAAAACAGTCCACACCATTCTATGGCAAATTAGATTCTTCATAGCCCTCAACCTAAAGAGAAGTTAATTTCAGCATAAAAGTCAGCATTTAAACACTAGAAGAGAAAATGTGGCCAAAACATGTAAATTTTAAAAGTTTCGGTAAAAATCTAAACCTAATCAGAATGGAACTGCTAGTTTAATTTTACAGCAAACCAGACTCTCCAAGGTCTTCAACCTAAAGAGAAGTTAATTTCAGCATAAAAGACAGCATATAAACACCAGAAGGGAAAATTTGGCCGAAACATCTTCAGGATGCATGTACCTTCTCGAAGCAGGACTCCTGGACAAAAAAGATTTAGATAGATATGGCAGAAACAGTGTTCCGAAATAAACATTCTTCCTGAAACAAGCCAGCAATACACCCCTGACAAATGAACAGTTTACACCAGAATGTCTTTACCCATTCATTTTTCACATCATTAAAGGAAATGCATTACTTACATTCTTTGTTGTATGACTTGGATGTTAGCGGAAAGTCGAGGGTCCGTAAACTGAGTTGTTCTGTTATTATGGTCTACGAAATACACCCTGCCTGTTCCTGTGTGCCTTGTCTCCCAGCCTGGCGGCATCGTGCCTAAGTCTTCCTCTCGGATGTCTTCATTGTTTAAATCTCTGCAAACAGAACACATACTCGTTTACATAATCAGACTGATGATAAACGTTAAAATCTACACATCGTTTATCTACACCACAGTTACATGGTGAAAATTAGCAATGCCAAGGAGCAAAAGCACTCCAAAGTACATGTAGCCAGAGTAAGAGCAAGCAAATTATAGCCATAACTTCATTCACCTGAGCAATAATACAGGGGGATGGGGAAGGTTCATGGTGCAATATTCTGTGAAAAATTATATATATATATATATATATATATATATATATATATATATATACATCAGTTGGACAAATGAGTACAGCTAAGACAAAGTATTGCACATGATAAAGGGACATCAAATTATTAAACTATGATGTTCATACCTGGGTACCCGTGGGTCATGCCATGTGCTAACCCCTGTACGTGTGTGCAGAAAATACACCTGGCCTTGCTGAGTTGTTCTTTGTTCTGAAAGGAACAAAACAACAGTTTTAATTTCTCACATTTTCTTGAAAACACAGCTAATATATAAACCCAATGTGTTAGCGAGTATGATATTAGTCGATGGCCCAGCCAATGCCTTGGTGTATTTATTGATTTGATTGGTGTTTTACACCTACTTAAGAATATTTCATTTATATGACAGCAGCTAGCATTATGGTGGGAGGAAACTAGGCAGAGCCAGGGCCATCATCAGGTTGCTGCAAGACCTTCCCAGCCAAGACGAAGCCAGCATGAGCTGACTAGAACACAGCGATTGCACTGGTGAGAGGCTCCTGTGCTATTATAATGAGCTAGCACGCTGACCCCTTGACCACGGAGGCCTGACTTATGTCTTGAAGTCTGACAGGTCGAGGGCAAGAGACAGTGTCAGTTTGAGCATGGTGTAAAATCTCAACTGTTTCTCATATTGTCAGTTACAAAGTACAACATACAAATATATACCGTTAACCCTACAGGTAGATCTGTTTTCTTCACTAAATTCAACATCAGAAATAAATGCTTATCATTTAATCAATTTCTAACTTTTCACATACATGAGTGGCATAATCACTGATTTACAGCGGACAACCAACACAAGTGTAACTGTAAAATGAAAATTTAAAAAAAATTTACGTAACAATGCATTTACTGTGCTCTGAAATCAGAATGGCAGCAAAATGGCAGTCACAGACCGCATTTTTGGTGTGAACCCCTTACCATATCCCTCTGGTAGTTCCACTGCATTGATAAGCTGAGATCTGTTGAGGAAGTTCCGATGCCGTGTTGACCGTCGCCGGACAAACTGCCCACTACTGCAGTTGTCAGAGTTACTATTACTACCCCCCTCTCCGGGAGAGGGCTCTATACTGCTGGTGGGCCGAGAGGTAGAGTGGCTCTGTCGTATACATTCTGAAGCCGGCCTGTGGGCAGAACAAATGAGAACAATCAGAAGCTGATTCATGAGAATCTGGGATACACACTGGCAAGCACATACACATCTAACTCATAGAAGATCTCACTAGTTTGTTTGCTCATTAAAATCACCTCACTTCCCATGTACAACAATTAGATACACAGACGGATAGATGGAGCAGTATGTTATAAATCCAGAGTCAGCACCGGCATGATTTGTTCTTTAAACGTTCAGTATTCACACCAATATATAATTCCAAGGTCCATGTTTTCACAGCTGATCTTATGCGAAAATAAATAACTAATTTATTCAACAATAGACAGTTATCTATGACCTAGAATCCAAGATACAGCTGGTCTTGTGGTCTGCTGTACATGTCACTAAAGTTTTTCCATAAACTGATCTAAACTTTTTTTTGCATACACTTCTATACACATTTGTCAATGTAATACAGATTGCTCATCTGGTCATGGCAGAAGAATTAGTGTTAATAGATGAGTGTTTAGTCCTTGTCATTTCCATGTCAGATGTTCAATACCTACAGTGTAACCACATTTTACAGGTATGTACATGCACCTGTAAATAAAGAAACTGAACACAATCTGATATATCTGTCTATTCATGCACCATATAAGCCTGACAAACAATATTAATTGTTAACAACTAATGTTATTCTTTGTTTATAGGCGAGCCAAGGTGTCAGGTACATGTGGGTTTGGTACTAGAAGGAAAGGGGTTTGGAAGAACACTTGAGGTTCATGTGTGTTCATTTGCAAAGCTTTGGTCTCACTTGAGACGGTCATAGTACAGTGAATGGGGGTGGGGGTGGGGGAATGTATGTATTATTTCAGCACCAGGCTAGGGGGATTTCAAAGTTGACACAGTGGATGACTAAAATGCAACAATAAAATTGAAACAGCCATTCTAACAAACATGCATCAAAATAATTAAATCTCAAACAGAAAAACAAACTAAAATGTAAGAAAGAGAACAAAAAAAAAATAGCCATCTTAAAAATTATGTTACAAACATGCTAGAAAAAGTACATGTAACATTTACAAGATTTTGGTTTTGTCACTCAAATGGGGTAACTGTACATGTATGATGAATATTATGTTAAACTCCATGCCTACAAAAGGATTAAAAAAAGCAAAAAAACAAAAAACAACACAACACGTTTGCATAGTCTTATAACGTTTGGATCCATGAACACATTTAGACTTGTATTAACTCATCATAAAGATGAAACAAACCACATGTATTCAAAGAAAAACATACATTCGTCTTCCTTCTCAGCTTGTAAAATTATGTTCAGGCGTTGTCTTTCTCAGTACATACACATTACACACATACAAGACAGACATGATCTTCTATACCAGGGTGGAGTTCACTTTGTGCAAGTTCTCCGAGAGAGTTTTTTTGTGAAGTCCCTTATGTGATTATAGTATCATAGCCATGACAACAAAAGCTACAGCAACGCAGGCCGCATGCCCACAAATGAGAATGGGCAGGAAGAAAATACTGTTAGAATGCACGAGATAGGCTTTTCAATGGCCATCAGACTTACAGAATTAAAATGGGTCCTACTGGTAAACTGAAATCAGAGCAAGGACAAACAAGGGTGAAACAAAACAAATCACTATTTCTCTTCAAAACGCGGTGTACATGTACATCATGTCAGCAGAGGGTGCATAAATGAAAATTCTAAATTGTTTTACTTGTATGTTCAACTCCCTTTAGTCGAAGGTCTCACAAACCCTTCACGCATGTGTTTATGTAATCTGACAATAATAATGCTAATAATTATTGATGTTGTTCACTGAAACCATAGGGCCTATTTGTATGACTATGATAGACCTTCCTGTCAATGAGAAAAGCTTTATACTTTCATGTGATTCTTAAAAATCATTAAAAAGAGAGGCATTGTTGCAGGTTTATCGTTACGCACAGCATCAATGGAAGGGAGGGTGGTTCTGTCATAAATGTGATTCCTTCTGAAAAAGGCTAATGTAGAAAGGTAATTACTAAAAACCCCAACACTAACTTATGCCAATAATGAAGAATTTTCTCTACAGTAGCCGTGTAAGAGCATTGCTGAACATAAAAGATATAAATTTTTTTAATACGTATCCCTAATTGTCACTGATTATTAAAATTATTTCCTATGGGAAGGAAAATCTTATTAGCTGCAGTTTAGATAAGAGAAAAAGCCTATTTTTTTTCACACATGTGCTTCCTTGTATATCCTTGTATATGGGATGCTTTGAGTGATCAGGTCAAGTGAGCAAAGCTTAGCAAATGTAACCAGGTGAAAAAAGGCAACATGGGATTTTCTGCCTTCAGAGGTCAGGAACTGAAATAGCCAGACAGACAAACACTGGTGACAGACTGGGGTACACTGACACAGAGTGATTCGGGCAGGACGAGGTGAGGTGAATACCTGGCTGAGACAGGCTTACCTTGTGGGCCGCTCCCACTGGGTTGTTCTCGTGATATGGTTCACATAGTGGACTCGGCCATTGGCGGTCCTTCTCTCCTCCCATCTGCAAATAGAAATGCACAATATGCTTAACTGATAACTGGGTGTTTTGAAAATCATATATTTTCTTAAGAACAATAGATTGTGAAGGGAACTGTACCAAAATGCAATGAAATTTAAACCAAGATACATGTACACAGATCATAATACCGAACTTGCAAAACCACATTTTGTGGTTCAAGATTGTGAGGAAAGTTAACAGCTGAATGAATTTATCATACACACTGCGTACATATATTATGCACAGAGAGGCACAAGAAAAGCAGAAAAAAACTTCCTTGGTAGTGCCTACTCAACTAAAGATTTACACAAAGAGTGATGGATTCTAATATGTCTGTCAGCACTGTCTTCTTTCTGAATAGTGAAAGAATTTTTAGCACAAATGTTAAACTCATTGAGTTTGTACCTGGCAGAGGGATTCTATTGGACAGATACAAATGGCTACTGACATTCTACTCAAGGTAACATCAAAGACTCATTTGTCCATCAGTCAGCTGCATGTCAATTCACAGCTACAGCTTGTCTTCCCTGCTACACTTACATAGTTTACTAGTCTATGCACTGAAGTCATCAGAGCACAAAATGCAAAACTGTCTGCACCAGTCTAGATCCACTTATCTCACTATAAAGGAAGCCTTCCACATGAAATGTGCAAGGAAGTGTGTGAATAGTGTAATTCAACAACTTTTCCGCATGTTTGCACGGTGCTTATTCAAGCATATTCTGAAGGCATTACTCTGTGTAGAATGATAAAATTATACTTTTCATGAAGGCCTGAATTTGACCAATCCAACCGATGTAGTTTTGTCTCCAAACTCTAATTATAAATGGGCATATGTTGCATAGGAATTGCTCTTTCAAATGCAAAAAGGTTAAGGAATTAGGGTATCTACTTTTTTTTATCTTGCTGTCAGCAAAAAGAGAAGAGACAATGATGCGCTATCCTCAGTGGTAAATTTGTGAAAACTTGGCAGCTTTTCTGTTCATAGTATACCAATTAACAAGGGCAGCAGCTGAAGAGTTTCTGTGTCAGGTCACATACATGTAGATCTGTTTTTCTCCAGCTGGTCAATGATTCAGTGAGGGTAACATTTGATCTCCCTCCAACCATCAGCTGATACCCAGTCAGAATAGCATGAGCTCATTTCCTGGCTGGCTGTGAATAATGCCTCTCCATGTTTTGGAGCTTGACATACATGTGAAGGAAGAAAACAGCAGTGTACTACACGCATCTTGGCAAACGTTTTCTTACATGTCCATAAAACATGGCTGTCAATTTTCTTTCTATGCTTATATTCTAAGAATAGTTTCACAGGTTTATCTCAGATGTCAATCTTCACATCTTTCAAGTCTGCTCATGAAAATGACTGAAAAAATAGTCTAGCTGTTTGCTAGAAATAAAGAAAACTTGTCAGCAATTTGACATTAGGGTTTCTTGTGAAATTTGTTACATTTAGTGAATTATGTTACTGTGGCTACCATGTCGTGTTACAAACATTCGCTCGCATTGATATGCCTTAATCCATGATCCACACCGTCTTCCATCGTTTTACTAACTGCTGTTCAACACCACACTGAATTACCACTCAATTATATAATAACAGTGAGTTTAAAGTTTGTGGAAACACAGAAGCTACCAATGAAGGTACATTTACACACATGTATAAACTGTTAAATTATTCCTGGAGACTATTCATCCTGTAACTGGTAAAAATTCATGTAAGTGATCTTTTGTGAAAAGCTTAATGTCATATTGTTAATATTCCAGCAACATCATGCGTAAATTCAAGTGAAAAGATGTACTTATGCCACTATCAGTTGAGATTCCAGGAATCTGTTAAGTTTACCTAAATGTCAGTGACTGTCTACAAGTCTGAGAGGCAGGTTTATACACCTATCCGTGGTACTCCAAAGCCCTCCTTGTGGAGTTATGTCAGTCTTGTGGACTGATGGACAAGGTGTCTCCTAGCCCCAGAGTTTATCCTTACTATCATGTGACAGAGTTTTGGCCTGACACAATCTACAGACTATAGTGTGAGGGTGTAGTCTCTAGACAAGGGTCATCCAGGTCAGGAAAAGGGCTGGTTATCTCTGCTTCCCCTCAACCTTTACTGTTCTACACCAAAGGTCAGGGACCAGCTTGTTGTGGTTTAGACTCAAGCTGCAGTTCAGTACCACACAACTATCCTCTCCATTCCACACAAGATGCAGCCATGGGGGGTGGGGGGTGGGGGGTGGGGGTGGGGGCACATGCCCACTCATTGATGATTGTGTTTTGTATGTTTCTCCCTTCAGTACTACACAGAGTAAAAGGTTAAAAGTCAGGATGTTGTGAAGTAGGGCATAGGGCAAGAAGAAGTGAAATGCTGGTATCCCTCTTCACTATTCCTGTGTACATGTGTCTCTCCTCTACAGCTAATGACTTGGCCTGTTTTAACTTCCCATTTATCAATGCATTAAAACCCCATCAGTAGATGTGCTCCTGCTTATTCTGCACCTGCCTACCATTTGAATACCCCCATATGTAACAATAGACCCTCCCTGTACAGTTTTTGAAAGTCTATCTGCATCAGTGCGTTGACTTATGACCTAATATCAGAGTGGACCATATGATAAAGAGGGTCGAGCAGCTGTGGTCATTTATCAGCTTGTCAAAAAGAACTGAGGGCGTCTTATGATACCATGTTCCCCTCCTTAAAAACTGTCTGCTAGCCCAAGCCTATAGTAAACAGACAGATTACAGGTCGAAAATAGATGTAACACCACCGAATGGTACAAACTGAGACAGTGTACAGGTTGAAGATAGTATTCCCATACTACAAGCTGGGAGAAACAGCTCCCAGCAGGCAGATGTACAAACAGGATGTACATGCTGGACTCATAAGCTACAATAATGTGTAATTCAGTTGTTATTGCTTGAGGTTTATCGCTGTTAGATCATGTCTCTGTGAAATCTTTTCCAGACAAACCTTACCTACATTTTACTTCATGTGACTACATGTTCCTAGCCAAAAACACTAATAATTATTATTATTTTTTTTTTGAAAGGCAGAAAAATGAGACAATCCTTACTCTGAAATTCATTTAAATATTAACCAGATTAGTGCTTAAGGCTGAATTCCAACATTTTTGACCTATATCATAGTGTACAGATTTACGAATGGAGGAATTCCATCCAAATGGTGAAACATACAACAAAATACCATGTATAATATATTTCTGGTATACATTTATAATGCTTGACTTAAATTAGGAAAAAATGTTTAGTTGAATTTCAGAAATATGGAATGGTGTCTTGTTATGAAAAATTTTTGCCATGAGATGCTCTTCTCTATGAATATCCAGAAACTTTATAAAACTTCACAACAGCTCATCAGACTTTACTGCGTGATTCATTTCACTACAATGAACAGAACTACCCAGGCTTATCTTCAAGTATAGGTAAGTTATCCAATTTATCTTCACAATATATAAATAATGAGCCTGCAAAGTATCATCATCGAAGAATGGTATTCAACCTTCTACGTGCATAAGAAATGTGCAAAAAAAAGTAATGCCAGGACAAAAGAACTTTACTTGTCATTCTTATTAAATACAATTTATCCGTAAAATGTACACAGCAAGAACTAGAACAACACCCTAAGCCACATACGCTTTACACATGGGTACATTTATTTGTATTTCGAGGAAGCCAAATTCATTTCCTTAGGGCCACTGGAGATTTCAAACCTTAAAATGAAAGCTTAATTTTGAATGAAATGCTTTGAGCACAAAATCCTAAATCCTCAAATAGGGACTATGGGCTGCATGTAACAGCAACTGTTTATCACTACAGCTGGTCAAGGAGTAAATCATGCAGCAAATGCAATTTCAGATAGGATGGATTATCAGATCTTAAACATAAGTCATAAATGATGTAGCTAGTATTATTTTCCCATGTGCTCTGTAGCAACATACTACAGTTCATGTATAGTATAACTAGTGCATCTACCTGTAACTCATTATCATAATATTATTTGAATACAAGAAAAATTTTTTCCTCTCCAGCCGTACGTGGGAAGGTCTTGCAGCAACTTGCAGATGGTTGTGGGTTTCCGCCGGGCTTTGCCCAGTTTCCTCCCTCCCATTATGATGTTGGCCGCGGTCGTATAAGTGAAATACTCTTGAATATGGTATAAAACACCAATCAAATAAATAAATAAATAAATAAGAAAAAATGTTTCTGTATTTTTTTTTTAATGTTATCTGAAGTGTATACATTCTGTCAACATAATTCGTTCAAATCTGGTCAATGCTTTCCACTGAATTTAATTATTGTAGTAACTGCAGCAGTAATATCAACATACAAAGGCTGTACACCCTGTGGACACATACAGTATATGTAGCTCCACACCACTACCAATTCTAAGACAGGCGTGACAGACCTGATGTAAATGTACATGCTCTAGCAATTTACACGCACACTTTGTTTATTCTGTTATGCTTGGAGTGTTGGGAGAGATGTCTGTGTACTCATAGTGTACAGCATTACTGCATGTGTACTTATAACACACGGCAATGGAGTATGAGAACTTGCACTAGTAAGACACAGCTTGCTAAAGAGGCACGAAACTGTCTTTTTACATGTTGCTCTTAGACGCATAAAAACTTTCTATTGTGAACAGACAAGAACAGACGAAAATATAATCTGTTACATGTAGTAGTATTATGTGTAGATACAAAATAAGCTACTCACCCCTCAGGTAACTCGTTGGGATCATAGGGAATAGATGAGGGGATTCCTGTAGCATCAGCCACCATAGGTCCAGAGCCGCCCCTGTCCCGCGAGATCAGACTTATCACAATCTGTCCCCGGACCGCATCGTTGTCCGTGTCCCCAGCATTCCTCTGAAGGTCTAACCGTTGGACTGTAAAAGATAATCGAGGTAATACCACTGGCTGCCGCCGTATTTCCACCTCCAACATTGAGACATGGACAGGGGCTGGGTCTTCTACAGCACACACAAAACAGCTCACTGACGATCTCTGCAGCGGCTCAGACGTTTTGGAGGGTAATATCCCAAACAGGCACACAGAGAAAAATTTACTTAGAGCTCAGAAAACATCCAGGGCGAAAGGTAACGAAAAAAAAAAACAATGACACAAAACTGTGCTGGAGTAAGCTCAGGAAAACATGGAGGTAAAGATTGGAATTGCAGCAGAGAAGGGTGGCTGCCAAATTAGTTGTTGCCGACAGGTTGAGCTATAGGTGCAATGTGTGGCAGTGTTGCCAGCAGCCCGTGTTAGTATCACATTACCCTGAGTCTTTGGGGAGAAAGAGAAAAAGAGAGAGAGGGGGACTGGCCAGAGATCCTCACTCAGTCAGTTACACACACAGCCTGGCTAGGGGAGGAGAGGAGTGTACTCTATAACTCTGACATCTTCCACCACTAAATATATCTGCCGTACTCTGCTCAACATTATCCAAACGCCTATCTCTAGAGAAAGAATCTGGGAATCTTTTCAGAGCAATTACCTGGACGCCCTACTGTAAGCCTGGCAAGTTTCGTTTGCTCTGTTTCCCACATGTGGTGTTCGTATTAAATTAGCCTTGGCCCATAAGCCCAATTCACTTTGAAAAACACTTTTACATACTACTATTTATTTACTTCATTGGTGTTTTATACCGTACTCAAGAATATTTCACTTATACCACAATGGCCAGCACCATGGTGGGAGGAAACCGGGCAGAGCCCACGGAAACCCACGACCATCTGCAGGTTGCTGGCAGACTTACATACAACAAACCAAGTGCTGGTAATACATTTATTATTTCCACTACCATCTTCTGTCCAACATAGCTTTGACAAAAATTCCACGCTAGCACAGCCACATGTCTCGTTGATACTTCCTTATATTTGCTATACACCTGACAGTATTTTATACCAGTACAAATTTCATGTTCATATACATGTAGATATCACCTAAATGTTTACTCCTCAAACATCTTCTTTGCTTCTCCATGTCAACCAATAGTTCCCGCAATAAACACTTTATCAACATACATTTTACTTCACCCACAGAAGATGAAGACACTTGAATATTTTGACCCATATCATAATTGCCTTCATACACAAACATCTTGCGTCCATCACAGGATTTTAGTACTTCAGACGTGTTCATTTTTTTCCCCCTTATCTTCCATAAATGCTGTCACATTTAGAATAGTACATTATAGAATTACAAATGGTATTAAATAAAGAAACATTACTCAAGCACCCAATGGGACAGGAAATTTTCAGCAATTGCATATCTGCTTATCAAAATATCAGCAAAAAAAAAAACTGACGTCAACTAAATTTTAAATTTATTTCATAAATTTTGTTATTGTAATTTAATTTTGGCCAGAAATAAGAACAAGGGTGTTGTTTATTTGTTAACAGTTTCTTCCATATTTTTTCGGGCTGCGGTCCATGCAAGATGTGCCCAGTTTTTGAAACCCTATCTAGCTACTTGAGGTCTGTCTGCTCAGTGGGTGGGACAAAGCTCTTGGGGAGCAGCCGGTCATGCACTAGTCCTGTATGCTATAAAGAGGAGACAGGAGAGATAACTACACTAGAGCTGGAATCATTCATCAGAAAGGCCCTCTTCACAGGTGAGGCCAGGAACCTTACCTCATAGTCTCCAGTCAAACCTAGCTTCACCAGAACGCAATAAATCTTTACCTTCTAATAAAAATCTGCACAGACAGACAGCTCCAACAGCTGCTCTGCTTTAGCTGTCTTCAACTTACACACATCTTGAAAGGCCTCTTTAAAGTGCTTCTGCGGTCACGCTGACAAAACTAACAGCTAAGTAACTGTTTATTTTTTCCTTAGACTCAGAGGGCTTACCCTTGATCACGTACTACACAAATGTCCTACTATACAAGTTTACCTTCTTACTGTACAATCTCGGAAATTCACATATAACATTGTTTCTATTCCTAGTTTTTATTTACTGTAACTGGTACAATAAGATTCTTCAACTACACTCCCTTGATTAGCACGCATAGTTTAACTTCCATAATGTAAAATAAAGTAAACTAAAACACTTTCACTCTTTGCACACATCAGTATGTAATATACTTTGGTATTACTTGAAGGCATACATGTGAGTGTACACGTATGTTTACGTGCACTGGCTTTAGCTATGTGATCAATGCAAGTACATTTATTTGCAGAGTACATGCTGTCTGTGAAGTAGAACAAGTTATGCTTTCCCTGAGCTCCAGATGAGCACACTGCTATGTCAGTTTTTGAGTTGATGTCATAAAACTTACCTGGTAAAAAATGGTCTGACAGGGATGCTCATGCTGAACTACCACTTCAAGCTGACTTGATGTGGCAGGTCTCTACCTCGTAACCAGGTATATTATAGTATACTAGAATACTACGGTCTTGTTTACATGGCCAGAAACACTACACAGGCTGTTACAGATGAAGGAACACAAGAGATGCTGAGCACATACAGCTGTTACTCCAACTAAACTACACCTGTTCCAAACTCTACCTATCATTTAGTTATGTTAAAAAGAAGACGCCAAATAGATATACATAACTGGTCTTTACGGCATCATTTTTCTAAACACTCGACACCTTGAACCACTCTTGCAAAGATGCATTCAGTCCTACATCCAGTTCAGGTCCTATAATGCTCACATACAGTTACAGAACTAAAAACTTAAATCTACTTCTATTTTCTGCCCAAACATATGTCACTGAGGTCATGAGATTAGGTCAAAGCCCTTAACCTTATTGTGGATAAAAATCATTTGAATGGACAAATCAAGGCAAAAAAGAAACAAAAATTTGAAGAGTCAACAGAGTCACTGCAGAATAAGGAATGCAAGCCTACGGGCTTGTCTTGCTTATAAATGTAACACAAGATCATTGGTTAAGGAAACCACTGTATATAATTAAGGACTCAATTTTGAGGAGACTTATAGAAATAACCCAAGGTTCACATGTGTGGGTGTGGTTTAGGGGATTCCTGTGCAGGTGCTTGGAATAAGCTTGCATACAATATTTTGTAATAGTAACACAATATCTGCCTACATTTGCCTATTGAACTTTTCACCATCTGATAGTTCATCTTACCACAACTGTCTAGGCAATTTAAAGCAAACCTTATTGGCCTAGATGTGGATATAAAATAACACATGACTGTGAATGTCAAACCTCTCCAGCCTTATGTATTTCCCTAGTCACTTCCCAGAAGTGTCCCAGTCCCTTCCATGACACAATAACAATAATACAAACCAATCAATATTGACATTTTTTTTTACACAATTTAAAATGAACAATATAGCATAAATGGAGTTTACAGTTTCTTGAAAGTCAAAAAAATATCTGCAATAATTTCATGTTCCATTTTCATTACCTATTAATTTTGTGATGAGAATATATATACATTTAAGTAAAATGTGACAAACAATAAAACTAAAGCCTTTATGTATTTCATGGACTCACAGCCTGTATCTTTGAGCCTCTGTATTGCATTGGACATGATGCGTACGCACCCCAGGAAGCCAGCTCCCTGCTTTTTGTGGATTTTCTTATGATTCCATACACTAATAGTAATGGAGTCTTTGTGACCAATATATCTGAAATTCAAAATATCATTAAATTATACATAAAACCACCGCTGTGATAAAATTCATGCAAAGAACAACTGAAATAAAAATAGCTGATATTTATAACTGTTATGCTCATGAGTTGAGCTACTGTGCCAAGGGAGGCAACTTTTGTGAACACAAATCCACACTCACTGTGAAAGTCGTGAAATAGTAGACTGGTAAGGTAAGGGTTATCAGCCACATCATATCTACTTAAAAATAATTCCTGGAATTTTTTGATTTCTGTTATTCAAAAACATACCATAATGAACACTTATTCTTAGGCATAACATATACATATATAAATTTGAAATCAAATTATTTTCTGTAGCTTGCACATGAACTTACAGGTCATAGTGCTGATTCCATTTTGGATCTAATGTGTTTTTACACATATCCGTGGAGTGACATTGTCCTGATCCATCCACGCTGATCTTTGCGAAAGGATCAGGCAGACCTAAAACATACAAAACAACACCTTAACAAAACTGATCTTTTTGACTAATAAAAAGCTGCAGTCCTATCAAAACTTAATATAAGCTAGACAAATAGTTCCGTTAAACACTGATACAGATTCTGAAGGAAATAAAATGTATGTTCAAACTGGGAATGAGTATGATAGATATATATATATATATATATATATATATCAAACTGTGGTGTTACATAAGGGAGACAACTTGCTACAGCATAATGTACAACACTGACTCAGTTAGCTCCCCTTATCAACAGAAATGTGAAATATTTTTGTAGAGCTTATGTGAACATGATTACAGCGCAATAAAGTGCACCAATGATTTTTTACTACAAATGAGACCATTTGAATTCAAAAATTCGCCATGAAATTATAAGCATTAGTCAAGAGAAGCATTTTCTCAACAACTTAAACCACTTTTGCATGTTATGAAGAAATTCATTTCAAGATATTGCAGAAATACTGAAAAAAAATTTGTAATTACCACAGGGCACAAAACAAGCCCAGCAACATAAGAATATGTATACATGTATTGTTTTTCAAATCAATCCACATGAAAATAAATCAAGCTGAAAGTAGGGTTTAGTCCGATATCAACACTAGAGCTAAAGTAAGAGCAAAATGCCAGCACATTACTTTGATTCTAAACACAATTTGACCTTGAAACTGAACTGCTGACATCTGGTGCTGGTGGGAGACATTCTTATGTAAGTGACAGACATGCAGTCTGCCAAACACACACAGCTGTATGTAGCCCTGCAGGGAATGCTGGCATATGCTATAACACACCCCTGGCCTGTTTATTATGGTCGCTCTCAATATTTACAATACCACCACTCATATACTGGGTTTCCACAAACTGGTACACATGGTCTATAAGCCTAGGTCAACAGACAAACCTTTGCATTGGTTTTCATTCCTAAAACACTCAATATTTTGTTACAAATTCCTGATTAAACCCATCTGTCTAAACTGTTTCTACTATCCCACAATAAAACTACATAACAGCTCAATACACAGATCACTCACAGCGTGCAGAGGACCTTAATTGATACCAGTTTCATTATTATACAATCTACTGCAGAAAAAGTCCACCAAACTGAATTAGCTCACCTCAATTGATCAAGTGTATTGATTACTTGATGAAGTACTGTGTCAGAGTAGTAATTGTAAAGTTGTGTACAGTGCATCCGTAACACATAAAATCATTAAAAAATATTATTCCTCCCATAAAAGCTTTCGTTAATGAGTTCATTAACCACAATCAGTCTAGAGTCATTAGTGTAACCTGGGCAGAAGTATGGGAGTATCTAGAGCTGGTTACCAGATAGTACACGTCTTATCCCATTAGGTTATAACATGTCACACTTCTACTTGTGTGTACACGCATATGTAATTATATTGATGCAATAAATTGATACAAATCTATCAGCATAAATGGAAATGACATTGGCATGCGAATATAATCTTCATGAATTAATTTTTGCCTTTAACCTCAAAAAAGTAGGAAGAAATAAGAGAAAAAACAATTTCCTGGAAGCCTGGTCATACATTGTAAACATGGCTACCAGGCTTCAGGATCATAAATCTAATTGGTTTGATGGATCATCAAAGAGGCCTGTGGCACATCAAGGAACAGATCATACATGTGCACACATACACATCTGCTTGCTCTGTGTACTGACCAGTTATTCATGGTCAGGGTCACATTTTCAAGCCGATTATGAACCAGTTGAGACAACCAGGGAATTTGCAAACAGCATATTGATGCAGATATTACAACAATATACCATGTTCATACCAGACCAATACACTGTTCAGTATTGTACAAGTCAGCTATAGCCAGTCATTTAATGCAAGGAATGCATGCATATGACCTGAAGTTTTGTCCATGACCTGTCCTGCGAGTGTAAACCCATTCCCGAGTTGAAATGTTGCTGAAATCCACAGAAATATTTCCTTCTCACTCATGAATATAACTTGCTGTCATGGCGAGTCGGGTGTCCTAAAATCGCACCAAAAGATACGGAAATCAACCTAACGAGACAAGAACATGCAACCTGTCTTATAACCACTCATCATGGATGTAGAATGGAAAGAACAATTTATCCGGTCAGTCGAGCGAGAAATATTAATTCTAGGTTCCAGTCAAGGCTTGCGGCTATCATGTGGGCATCTGCTGTTTTCTGCCCGAGGCTTCAGATAAAATCCAAAGACGCACCCAACGCGTCGCATGTGCACACCATGATTCTGAAGACAGTAAAGTCAGAACTTTATCAGATTTTCTGTATATAACTAGTATGAAATGAATCTAATACGTAGGAGTGATTTCTCTTCAATCCTCAACAGAAACTGACTAGTGTTTTAGAGTGGATCTACGGGTCCACTTCAAACTGCCTTGTGGAATGGACCTACGGTTTTTTAATTCAACAATTCAGGTAAATATCAGAAATTGTTGAAAATACACCTCCATGTTTAATTTAGTGGAACTAATGTACTGTTGGTCTGTATAAATCTTTATGAAACAAGTAAATTGCCCATCTTTGCAAGTCAATTCGAAAATTACAAACTAAAAGTCTATCTGAGACAAGTATTTGTACCTAATGTCAATTTGGGAGGCGAGTGTAAATATTTACAATAGGGTTGACTTGATTGTAATTTTTGCTTACAAGTTACAACTATCACAGCTTAGAATCCTTTCATGAAAGAGGGTGTCAAATGTAAGTTAGAGCTGCAAGGGTAGTTACAACGAACTTACAATCTCTTTATGCAAGCCAAACCAGATACTATACATGTACACTGTACTTCAGAAGAGGAGGAAGTATCAGGAAGTAATACTACCAATTGCTGTTATCACCAGAGCCGAATCACAGAAGCAGGAATTGATTGTGTCAACACGGGAAACTAATGGTGCCCTGGCACTTTGTTCAGGGACAAGTTACACGTCATCAGTCAAACAGATCAATATGTTAAAGACACACTAAGAAATTCAGGGAAGTGATCGTCAGTAACACATGGCTTGGGCCTGCTATTGTCCTACATGTACAGGGGATTTGGTTATTAAAAAGAATGTGAAAGAACAAAACTCCATACCAGTGTTACAACGTTGTAATAATCATACAGTTAACACAAATACAGTACATAAATGTGCTGTCTGCATTTAAAGTCTGAATAGATTAATGTATAGTTATAATGACAGAATAATGAATCATATGTGTCTCACAGCTAATATCTGAATGTAGACCTGATGAAGGAAGTATGATTAGCTCTATTTCAGAATGTGACAGAAATATCAAAAATACAACACTAATTAATTTATATGCTCTCTCCTTAATATAGACAACTACATGTACAAGTACAGTATGTAGTGCACTATTTTTGAATTTTCTTGATTTAAATCCTTCGTAATTCAAGTTTGCATGTGTATGAAGTGTTCTAAATCAAAAGCAGAGTACTGAAAAGAAGTTTCAATGTAAAGTGAAATAGTGACAACCTTTACACACTTATTTTCACATTCAAAACATTTTACACTTCAAAAATTGATGTTTGATGGAAGGAAAAGTTTTTAAAATAAATCACCCAAATCAACAGCAGACAGAATTTAGAATTTAAGAATACTGACTAAAAGATTTAACTTTCATTGTATTGTCAATTGTTTTCATGCACTTAGATACAAGCACAATAAGTGTCTAAGATACCTTACCCTTTCTGCTGCATGTTGTATGTTTGGAGATTCAAGAAATATCCCTCTGTCTAGAATGTGCCAAATGTCAGGACTGAGGACAATATTTCCTGACGGAGTCTGGCTGTCTGTTAATCACACATCATTCTGTCTTTATTAAACATGGCTCCATTAAGACAGCCATTGTTGAGTTGTTATGAGTCAGGCTGCAGTCTGTTGTCTATTGTGTGCCCAGTGGGGTGATTGCTGACTGATTAGGCACATGGCCCCTCTAAGTCTGCCTTACATGCCCTTCTTTACTAAACAATGCTTCTCTTGCCTCCCTTCTGTCAGGCCAAACTTACAGAGGCCTAATCCCAGGATTAAAGTAAAATGGAATAAGAGCCTTGCTATACTGGTTCAAAACTAAGCATTGTCAGCTGTTCCTCATGTTTGGCCATGTCAAGCACATCTCTGGACTTTTCAAGTCAGTACTGACCACATCTTAACCTAGTCATTATGGGGTTTTCAGGACAATCTCCTTAATCACTCCATTGGGATGAGAGATATTCATGTTCAACTTCATCGACCACAGGCTAACTAATTCTTTTAACTGGCCATTAAGGTTTTAATGGACAAAGGCACTGGAGTCAAATATTAATTATAATTTTGAATCAACTGTCGAGGTGGGGGGGGGGGGTTGATTATTTACAGGTCCTGGCATTTGCGCCCCCCTCCTCAACCCCATCTTTCATATCCTTGTCCCAAAGAGAAATGACGACATGATCTAACACTGAGTGTGTGTTTGACAGCATGTCTGACACGATGTTACTGGAGGAGACAGAGGACTGGTAAAAGACATTAATAAGGCTTCAGCCAGGCAATTATGCCACTTTCACAAAACTCTGTGAATCAATATTTCCATATATTGTGCTATAACCTTATCAATGTCTTTTGCGAAAAAATTTTGAAAAATATGGCTCATAAAGTTTTGTAAAAGTGGACCTAGTGGCTTTTTGCACTCTCTCACCTGATAATACAGTCAAGGTACTTCCAAATAAATTTGACGGCAGCCTATTACATTCCAGAGGACTTTGGATTTCATGACATTGTTATATATTACTGCCTTTCAAAACAGATATTAGTTGACATCAAACGTGGTAGCTACGTATAAATATGTCATATTTAAATCTACTTAGTTAGTTATTGATGGTAAAAATGAATTCAAATTCCCCCAAAAATAATGTTACATTTTTCTTCATCTATTTACAAATGACATAGGAGATTGAAACATACTGTACATTATTATGTTCATAATACATGTACATGTCAGTAATTCAACAAAATAGGATTTTTTGGAACAACAAGTCTTAAATACCTTTAATAATTATTTTTTTTTTGCTGCATACATGTAGTTCTTTATATTACAATATCCTGTAAAATAACTTGTGTGAATGAAATACATTACAGAAAACTAAATAATTACAGAAATTGGATTTCCATTCAAAAAAATATGAAAAAGCTGGATCTTGAAAACTGCCTTCATGAGAGATAAAGCCAACAAAACTGGTTATTAATGTCTGCGTATAATTATAATTATATAACAGACTGTTGCTCATTAGGACACCAGCTTTTGTTACGTTAAAAAAAAAACTCTACTGACACTTTGCCATTTAAATCCCTAAACAGGTTTTCACACTAGAAGTCTGATTCAAACAGGGTATGAATTTACATACAGACAATTCCATTTCAAATATTAATTCAGAGAAATATGGCAAAGAAAAGTTACCCTAGACACTGGTGATGATGTCATCACAGGGTAGAGGCTGGGTTAGGCAAGACGGGATATCCTTGAACAATTACCATCACAAGACTGTCTCCATAAACCACATTTGGCTGTATGATTCATTCACAATAATACTCCTTCTGTTAACACTAATAGGTTTTATAACCTTTGTTCCAGCAACTGGAGCAAATAAATCTGCACACAAGAGGACAAGGAACTACAAACTACAAGTGCACCGTGATATCGCAGGCCTTCAGTACATAAGCAATTGGTTCACTAATTCCTGACAACATTATGAATGCTTAACATCTGTACCCGTTTCACTTTTCCTTTCCAGAAACTCCACATAAGAAGTAGAAAAAAAGCAAGATTAGATGTTACATTTTGAATTTATATGTCTATTTATTTCAAATCATTTTCAAATGTGATTTCTGACAGTGGTTGGAAAGGAACCCAAATACTGAGTATCAATCTACCCAACTTGTAAACTTGTACTTGTAAATCTCATCAGTGGAGAACAACCCAATGTACAGGTAATCTACTCTATCACATGTACATGAATGTGTCTGGGGCTTGTTGAACTTTCACAAGATTTCTGAATTTTTACAGTATGGTACATGTACTTGTGCCATGAGACTGCTAGATACATTAATATCGCTTTTTTAGAGTCCAAATAAACTTATGAAAGGGCTCCATCAATAACCGAGGCCACATGTTTTATTATGTGTACACAACAGGCAGTAATTTCTCCACGTTCACATCAGTCTACTGGATCAAGCAGTCTCTGTATATGGCTGTACAAGTCTCCTTTCACATGCAGATCTGTGTACATGTCTACACACAGCTGGCCAGCTGGGCTATCAAAAGTCACTGTAAATCTGTCCTAAACGGAACTTCTGATAAACACAGCTCACATTTCACAGCAATTCATATTTTTTCAAGCTCCATGAACCATGTTTATAAACTGATAGAGCGCCTCTGAATTTTTCTCACCAACCAATTTTGTGAGCATGTACACACACACAAAAATACATGTATATACTATGAATGTAATAGACATATACGTATATAGTATACCTGTAGACCCTTTCCATTAAACACATCAAACTCTAGGCACCTGAAAGGGGGAAGTACATGTATTTACAACCCGAATCTATTCTACTCAAATATGAAAATGTATACTCACGGAAAAAATCCTTCTTTGCAAGATTCTTTGCACACAATACTGAAACAGAAGACATAACGTTGGATAAGTGACCAGGTAAGGAAGATTTCAAGACACTTAACACTCGTGGGAAATTACATGTGCAATGAACTGTATGTGCAACCTCAGCTGTACCCAGCACATAGAGCTATGACAAGATCGCATGGAAATGTTACGTTGTACATACTACTTCTTACATCCACAGTAAATCGCGAATGCTCTATAACCAAATAACCATTAACCGCTAGATCCATCACATAAGGTAAAGCCAAGACATTATTTGACCTGCCCTAATAAAGGTCAAGCGAACCCTAACAATCCAAATATTTCCAGCAACAAAGACATCATACAGGTGTGTAAGTACAATGAAAATGGACACCAGCCAAGATAGATACATTTATTTGTTTATTTATTTCACCAATACAATGCCAGACAGGTTTATGAAGTTAATGTACTTAGTCCAGGTATACAAAGACAATTCCCCAGACTCAAAAACCACAACTAAACTAGTAATCTGATCACATGACTATTCACCTGTGCAGTGGGCGAGACTTGAGCCAAATACTGTACACAAGTATATGTAAACCAGTGAAAGCTTCAAGATTTAAATACATGTACATAATATATGTACATCATCAACACCATACATAGCTTATTGGAGTTGGATGACATCAAGATTCCATGTTACCTTTCTCATCAAACACATGTATATAAACCTCAGAATAAGAACCAGCCACTTACAACAGAACATACCTGCACAAAGGCACATTAACTCCTGTGCTGCAAAACTCATTGACCACAGACATGTGCATGTGGGATCAATGGACTGATGACTGCATGCACATGCTATACAGACTAATTAATACAGTACATGTACTATTACATGGAAGTAACATTTGGGCAGGAAACAGATGTTGTCAGGAATGTGTCACAGGCAACTATTGTATATTGGCAATTTCTTACTAATATAATTTTACCCTTGTGTTACCGTTGTTTTACCCTTATCTCACCCCAAGCACCCAGAAGACACAGAGAGAGATTTACCCATATCTAAATTCAACACATTATTTGAATATGATGATGACAAAGGTTTGGGAGTGTAATGTCACGCTTCAAAATGAAAGAGTTGATTTGTTATTGCTTCTCTTACTGCTCTATAGTACATGTACCATATCATGATACAAGTACAAACAAAACTATTCTCTACACTACAAAACTCTGTAAAACAGAGTAATACTGTACATAAGTACATACATATACACAAAACTTCACAAGCCACCATTTCTACCTAAATGTATATTCCTTTGTATAATGTACTTAAATGAACATCTACTGTTGTTGAGTCATATTCATCAGTTAGAGTCTTAAATGGTGAGAGAAAGGACATGATCACCTCCACACTATAGGAACCTGATGCACTTCTATTACAATCAGACAATCACATATATCTATATATATATATATATACATGTATATATATATATATATATATATATATATATACACATACACATGTACCATGATCAGATCATATACAAGTACAATGAAGGTAATCCGGTGCTTTTTCTATTCTCTTCCCATACACATATGTATGCCTCAATTTGGATTGTGTGGCCTGTGAGGATAATAGCAAGGATTCTGTCTGTCTGACGCTCTAAGCCAGCCAGCCAGCCAGCCTATCACTTTGTCTGCCACAGGGTGCTCATCCAGTCTCAACTACTATACCGGTAGCAGAATGGATTCAGGCTGGCTGCTCGGAAATTTTGTCAGAAGGCTTTTGACTCCATGGATATTTATGAGCCGATCAAAAAAAGTGACAAAATGTGTGGCAAAAAAGTACTAATTCCATCCATTTGATCAGAAGTAATTATGACATCCGCCTGATGATTAGCACTTTAGCTGGAGGATTGATTGATAACAGTAAACCATGCCACATATCAAAGTGCAAACACATGTATGGTAATGAAAGATCTGAATGCAGCAGTCGTTTGCTGCAGCACATTTTATGCTGTCCCCAGCTAACTTCTACAAGCACCCTAGTCTCATAACAAGGGTTGTTGCCCTGGAGATAACTTACAGTCCAAATTACTCATTTTTCTTCTATGGTCATGAAGCAAAGGGATTTACATCTAGGCTACAACGGACTCACTGATACTAGCCTAGCACAAATAGTTACATATGGTAGACATATACACCAGTATACATGTGCCCACAAAGTCTGCCCAGGAAGATATCTATTATAACTAATTGAATAAATACATTAACCCTCACTGTTTTAGTTATGGAGTCAGCATGCTGGCTAGTCTATCCAGTTGAGGGTCATGCCTGCAGCTGTGGTCTAACTTTTGTCTGCCAAAGGCTTGACTGGCAATTTGGAGGGCTTGTTTGCCTAGTAAACATGACAAGGGTATCCTATTTGACCCGGCCATTCTCCCCTTAAAACAAAGGCAAACTCAGCAAACACAGCAATTGGGATATAAAAACCATTCAAAAATTCAGCTCTGCTTCACATGCTGCTAAACAATCGCCCAGCATTTTGGATACATTCTTCACGGAGCCATTCCTGAAATACCATGAATGCTTTATCAAAAACCTGGACCTTATGCACAGTGACACTGGCCAGCTAGGATGACACCAAAAGGAAGAGAATAAATATGAAAACTTTTTGAAACCAGACAAACTATTTTAAACTAATTTCTGAAATAAAATGAAAAGTATCAGATTTGCATGACAAAAAGTTCTGCTTGTACATGAAGTGCAGAGAAAATACATACATGCATGTATACACTAAATCCATGTGTATTTATTATAGCCTTTATGTACATTGTACAGTAGTAAGCCCTTAATTACTGTGAACTTTCCAGGGCAGTAGCTATCACTGGATAACAGGGTCTCACTCTCATGCACCTACACTGTGGACGTCCATGTACATGTACATACATCATCCATGTATAATGAGTACTAATGCTAGCTGGTTATGGTGTATATGCATACATGTGTACACTGTCCTCATCCTTAACTGAACTAAATGCATCACAACTACAGATAATACATCTACATGGATGTTAAGTTAAAAACTACTGTCACCTGAGATTTGACCTGGTCATGATAAAAGAGTCAGTAGAGACGACAGTAAGGCTGACCCAAAAACTAACTAGACCTAGACACTGGCAAGTTTAACTGTACAGGGATTAAAACAGACATTTTGACCAGATTTAAAGTTGAAGGACTCTATCCAACTAGCATGTATACATCGATTTACATATGCAAGACTATCAGATGAACACACAAAACAGTCACAATAACCCTGAACGAGAGCTAAACCTGTGGCACCAGCATTTCCTAAAATCTGCCTTTCTGTCACTTTCAGAAGGTTTACATAAGTCAGGGGTCAGTATTTTAACTATGAAGAGCAACTACTCCATCTGTGTGGCTCACTTTGTCCCTACACCCTTGCTCTGTGTCCTGGTACACTGACATAGTCCACACAGGAAGGAAACTGAAATTCAGGAAGGACACTCATGTGTACTTACTGCCACAAAGCTTTTAACAATGGTAAATTCAAAGTGAACGCTGAAGTAATTCAGTTTCTGTTCATTATATAAATCCACTTATATTAGCGACAAACAACACAAATGACTTTGCTTATTCTCCCCCTCCCCACCAAAATAAATCCAACTACACGTAAAAATACTTCATGACTTTTGGTGGCATGTATATGTACAAGCAGGTCACAATAATTTACACTTTACAAAATGCAGTGTAAACAAAATACTTAGGGTACTTCAATATTCCTGCAATCCCTATTTGCAAGTAAATGAATTTGCATTGCCTTTTGTTTCAAACAATAAATTGCTTCAACAGTTTGACATTTGAATGTACAATTACTACAGGGTCATGAGAACATCTGGCTATATGTACACAAATATCATGACATTATCATCAGACTTTTATATATCCCGTCCTTACTAAGGATGATCATTTGCATACTGATTAATTCTGCTTTCAATAGTGGCGGTCATGGGAAATTCTGAGGAGACTCGATGTCCCAGGCAAAGACCCCCTGCAGCCATGACTTCATGACCAAGTCTTAAGAGGATTTCTCTTAACAAGGCTAGGGTAAGATTGTACATGCAGGTGTAAGTGGAGCTTTCCTCTGCCACTAACCCACATCTGACAGCCCATTGAGAGATCACACAGCCAACAAGCCATCACTGCACTGAGTGACAGCCCATCTCACTCATTACCATAGCTCAATGTCTACAGGCACAAACGTTCAAGTACTGGTGAGGAGTGATCGGTAATAATAGCACAGGGCCATGCTCTCTCTTGTTTTCCTCTCCCTAATTAATGTGAGAACTAGGATCCCCCTAGACAACACAAAGTCTGATCTGATGTTTTTTATCACTTCAGAAGTAAATATCCATATCTGATTATGCACATGTAATACTGCCTGGTCTCCCAGCACAAATACCACAGGCTCAGTCCTAAGTCTATCAGCTGGGGGTCAGCGCTCACATACCAGTTTACTTTATAAAACCAGTAGATGAATGTGGACAAACACTGCACGCTGGGAAACCCTATGAACATTGCTCTTCAACTCTCAACAATCTATAGGCTATAAGAACAAGAGAAGTGCCATTATGGCCCCTGTGGCCTTGAGTCTAACATACATGTTAGTGTGCATGTACATATTCGTATATAATGAGCTGTGTGCAGTGCTTTGTAGGCTCAACACTGCATGAAATTTATATTTCATAGGCTAATGTCCAAGGCTGACTGATAATTCAATTGAGAAAAGTGAAATTTAAAATTACATCACATCTGAAATTTTCTTCAAATTTAAACCTGTCAGTATGAACACGGAGAAAATGGCCACCCATTCTAGCCTACAATGTAAATATATATATATCACCAAGGGTTTTACGGTCATATGTATATTGGAGCTAATGACAGTCACACACATGCACTTGACATGCACATTCACTATACTTTGCGTTTTAAAAGATATATTACTTCAGCCTATTTTGCAGTGTCTGGAAAACACAAACTGAAATTCCCTCTTCTTTCTTTTTTTTTTTTTTGAACACCATACACTGAATACAATAAGTGAGATTTCAACCTTCATCTGGTAGGAAAAAAAGCTATACAACAAAAACCATGATCAATGCACGATCCCAGGGTACTGTACATGCATGTGTTACAGGTAAATGTGCCTTAGACTCAGTAATGACATAATTGGCTTTTCAGCACGCCATTTTAAAAGGCTAACATTCTACAAGTTCACAAAGTGTCTGGATTGGCATGAATTACCCTGAATGCAGAGGAAAGCTTGTTGCTCCATGAACACAGAATGTGAGAGTGAGTTAGGTACAGCTGCCTGTGGTTCTGTCAGTGTTTGATCAGCCAAGTACCAACACATGTACTGTGACTGACAGGCCTGTCCTCTTCAGGCAGGACCTCATAGTGCGGCCTGGGCCTAACCCAGACACAGGACACACTTCTTGACCACAGCTGTCAACCTGGAAAGGTTTAATACCAGATGTAAACAGGGACTTTACAGATCTTCCCAGGCAGGTAGACCATCCATAGCCTGGTGGCTCCTAACCCAGGGTTAATCTGATCAGAACCTTCAGACATGTTAGAGGCCAGCTATCTGTTATACATGTAGCCCTCACCACACTCACTACATGTAGCTGTTCTAAAAAAACCCACAGATATTCAGACCAATTATCGGCATTTAAAACTCCTAAAATTACTGAATGCATGTACACAAAACTGGTTATTCTCAACGTTGCACAACCATACACACATGTACACTAACCAATGTTTAATATAGCCCAACACACAGAAGATACCCTCAACCATTAGGTCTGTAATGAAATAAATCTCAGATAATATCGGCAAAAAAAATGTGCTAGATTTTAAGATACAAATTCTGCAAAAACACACCCACGACCATGGGCAGATAGTTACTAGTACAAGGACAGTGTAAGTTAAAAATTTAAAGTGAAACTACAGGTGCATTAGAAAACACCTTTCACATATGTAAAAGGCAATTTTGCATAATTTAACATAAACCTACAGTTTACACATTACAATGAAAGGTTTGAGGGTTTCTAATTCTTTCAGTAATACATGTACTGTATGTGTTACAGTGGTGATAGCAGTATAACTGTCCTGTATGTCCAAAGCTCAGTTATTAATATACTGGTTGCGCATGTACATTGTCCCCATTTCTTTATGCTCTTGAATATGTTTAAGATCCAGGACACACATAATGTACCTTCTCTGTATAGTGACCCTCGCAGATGTACACGGACTGACCTACAAGCAGGCATCACAGGTATATTCATAATTATACGTGTACATACCGTATATATATAAACATACATCACAGGTAGAAAAAACAAATAACAGATACACCTAGCAGTTAATTACGCATTTGTCTACTTCCTAATTAATACCACGACCTGAAGAAATCAGATTGGATCAACATAATTCAGCTTCTTCTCAATATGTCTTAATTATTTATATTACTGTCAGGCTATTAAAAGTATTTTAATTAATCCTGAAGAATACAATACACAGTACGTATATATATATATATATATATATATATATATATATATATATATATATATATATATATATATATATTTGAGCATGGTCTTTTATTTATCGTTCTTTGCTTATTTTTGGTATGTTTATACATTAACATCCTTAGTCTCAGGGCAAGGTGGGAATACATCTACTCCATCAACTCCACTTTTTTTTTTCCTAGAGCTACAGTATGTCTGTCTATGCATACACCAGGCACATATAGCTACAGGACATACTGTCCAAATAATCAATTATACATAGGCACTGGGCCCTTAAAAAAACTGCTGCAAAACCACATAGTTTTTATCTTATTTCAAATTTCAAGACTATCCAGGCCCAACATTCATAACATCCAGACTACCTAAAATAAATATGCAACACTTACACAAACAAAAATAAATGTAACATTTCATTGTTAGTTGACCGATTCGGTGGCTTAATGGTTAGAGTGTCTGGTTCAAAGTCAGGATGATCAAACCCGGGTCAGGTCATACCAAAAAGAAAAATGGCATTTGTTTCTGCCTGGCTTGCCCTTTAGCACTGATAGGTTAGAGCAAGGAAACAGGACTGGCTGACCCAATGTCAGTATAATGTGACTGGGTGGGGTGTCAGTATAATGTGACTGAGTTGGGTGTCAGTATAATGTGACTGAGTGGGGTGTCATGTCTGGTGTCTTCTGCATGATGATGGGGGCATCACATTGGTGGCATGGACCCGCCCTGCCACAAGAAGACAAAGTACATGTATATATGAACAAACACACACCTATGACTCTTCGTCGTCATATGACTGAAAAACTGCTAAGAACGATATTAAAACTCAAGCATTCATTCATAAGTTTGTGGAACTTAATCACTGTAATTCTTCAACCTTTTCGCATGTTTGCAAGGTGATTCTTCAAGCATACTCTGAGGGCATTATTCTGAGTTCAGATAAAAGTATACTTTTTTGTCAAGCCCTGACACTGTCCAATCCAACCAATGTAGTTTTGTCTCCAAAATCAAATTAAAAGTATGCATAAATTGCACTGAAAATTGCTCTTTCATATGCAAGAAGGTTGAGGAATTAAGGTGGTTGAAAACTTTCACATACACAGGTAAAGACCAGTGCATGTAGCTCAGGCTGGCTCTACAGTCTCAATTACAACGCTTTCCAGGCTAAACTACGAACAGGTAAATAAGGACGTTACACGTGGGGAAATACCCTATGTAGATGAGTACAATATTATGTTCCACATTCACTGATGCCATAATCCATATATGTTATATTTGTAGAACGATTGTTAAAGCAGTGTTAGTCTCTAGTGCATGTACACGAATATGATTGAATTTCCCCCCATGTATAGATTAGACATAGACACGAACAATACACATGTATACAAACACTGGCATATTACTGGAAATACCAGGATGCCGTAAATCCCTAAGAACTGTCAAAGCGTAAAGCAGTACACAGATCATAAACAGGCAATTCTCTTTGCTGCAGCTGCACAATGTGTGTACACTGTACTAGACTTCTAGTATATAAAGGCAATACTCATCCCTTTCGCCTTCAAAGAGACATGCATGCACTTAACACCACCAGTTTGACATGGGAGTTTGTACAAGATACATGTAACTTTTAAACACATGCCTAGAGCATTTCGATGTTGAATGGAAAATACATGTATATGAATAGCACCTTACAGGATCATATGAATATATCTCAAGCAATCTCTACCAAGCAAATCATGTTCAAAAGGTTTAAAAATCATACCATTTATTATCTATCACAATTTTGGAAAAATTAACCTGTTTCATGCTTGAAATCTGTCTCGTTTTAGAGTAAGTTTAGAGAAAGGAACAGGACTTGTTAACCCGATCATGTCAGTATAATGTGACTGGATGGGGTGTCATGCCTGGTGTCTTCAGCTTGATACTTCAGTGGCAGTAGCACTTTGGCTGCATGGACAGTACACACACCTAATGACGCATGGTCGTCATATGACTGAACAACAGAGTTTTGAGTTCAAAACTCTTTTATCGTTGAAGGTAGACAAAATCCAACTGTATCACGTGAGCTATCAAAAATGTTAGGCAACTGTTTTTGATCCTGTTCATTATAGCATGGGCCTCTGTAAAAAGTGTCATATAAAGTAATTTAGAGTTGACGAATGAAAGAAAAAATTGAGAATAGGAACATTTTGTGAACTGGAGAAGTTACCACAGGAAAGTGGTGTTATTAGTCGCTCTGGAAAAGGCTAAAGCAGGTGATCAGTAAATCAATTTCAACAAGGTTGCCTACCATTTTTCACCATACACATGGCATTACTGTTTTTACCTTTGACGACAGCAGAGTTCCAACTGTAAACTCCCCTATTTATAAGTACAACGTAAAACCCCAAATATACAAACATACATGAAATTTGCCAAATATTATTGCTGACTCCACACTCAGTAGGCCTTCACTTGACATTGCCTGCCTTAACTACATATCTGAGAGACTACCATTCACATTTCATTAAACTAACAACGAGTATCTGCAAACTATTTAAAGTTGTCTGAAAACTGATTAGTCTTTCGTGAGAGTAAATCTGAACCAGGTTCTCTTTAACTGTACTGCAGGGGATGTTGTCAGAAACTGTATATTAACGATAAACAGAAAAAAATCATTTCTAATGTTGTATGGCAATTTGACCTCGGCAGCTTTGACTGTACAGCAGCTACAAATGCAACTTTTGTACGTGACAGATACTGTACATGTAAGTACTCTACAATCAATGAAGCATAAACTGTGATGTAAACAGCAGCCTAGAGCAGATTTAGTTTGCGGTTTACAGATACACCCTATTAAACAGAAACACATACGGGATGTCCATTGCGTGCGTCAAGAACAAAGCATTTCTGCCCTCCAGCTATGCCACATTATCTTCCTTACCTCTGTAAATAGGTATTGGTGTTTGAACAATTTGGGGGAGGTGGGGGGGGGGACATTATGAATTACAATGGTTGACAGACATGTGTACATGTGCTTTTCTATGCCACTTTACAAATGCTTCACTTAGTTTACCAGACATCATGGTATATTTTTCACTGCCTATATAATGTACAATGACGAAATTGTAGCGTTTATTCTGCTGTCCACTGATTGCATCCTTTCTAACGAATGCTAATTTGTTTCCCAGCATAATTAAGTTAGCAAACACAAAGAAAAGAACCACTGATGAAGATTGGTATTACAATGGTTTTTAGACAACTTACTACACATCTTTTCGAAATGATTGGGTTACTTTTTAAAATTGTCATTATGATACAGGTGAGATACAGTTACAGGTACATGTAGTGTATGTATGTATGTATGTATGCTTGGGGTTTATGTTTTATGTATGCTAATATGTTGACGAGGAGTCATTAGGTGTGTGTAGATATACTATGTCTTCTTGAGGCAGGGCGAGTCCATGTTACCAAGGTGCTGCCACCACTGCAGTACCATGCCGAAGAAACCAGACGTCACACCCTACCCAGTCACATTATACTGACACCTGGCCAACCAGTCCTGTTTCCTTGCTCAAACCTCTCAGTGCTGAGAGCCAATTGAGGTAGAAACAAGTACCATTTTTAAAGTCTCTGGTATGACACCAGGTCTCCTGACTTCGAGGCAGATGCTCTCACCATTAGGACATCAAAGAGGTATGATTTTGTGGTAAAGTTCATCAGTAAAGTGCCAAAAGTAAGTGAATTACTCAGGCCACTCCAATTTCCTCCACCCAAAATACCCAGCCACTATGTAAGTGAGAAATTCTTCAGTATGACATTAATCAACAATGGAATAAAAAACAAAAAAAAAAAAGACGTAAATGTACAGTAATATACATAACATGGGACAACATGATTTCTCATGAACTGTGTTAACCACAAAACAAATAGGTGATCATGAGCTACGTTTTAAGCATCCGTAAACTTACTTCAGCAGAAAAAGTACAACTATACATGTATTACAGAAATACAGATCATGTATACAGGAGCTCACATACTGTATGTTATATGTACATGTCTACATTTTTTGTCTTTGACCTGTTTCCACGAATAATATAAACTCATAGAAGATACTGATCCATAAATTTACATAAATACATGTATCAAGTGTTTAAGATCTGTAACACAAGTCTGAATCACAAAGACCTATGCAGACTAATGAACTCCTTTCCATACCATGTACCTGTCTACATGTATATTTAAATCAACCCAAGGTAATCACAACTGTACACTCACCTTTGAACATACAGGTACATGTTTAATGGTAATAATTAGCCTCTTTTTATGGCTTACACAAAGAGTACATCAACATTTCAACTCTCCTCATACAGAGGCCTGTAGCCTGAACTGTCCAATACCTCTTCCGTAAAGAGCTCTGATATAACACAATCTAGAATGACCCTTTCAAACAACCGTACCATGGCAAACCAAGACATGTTGTTGTTGTAAGGTTACTCTGTGACTGAAGGAATCAGGAAAGTGAATACAAGCCAAATTTTGCCAATCTAGTTGATGGAGATCAGGTAGTAACTATGGAGATTATGTATGGTTTGCTTACGGTGATCAGTGAGACCAGGTATTGCTGAAGTATATGTCGTTTTTTAATCAGAACAGTAAAACTCAGTAGTTGACACACTATCACAGAAATATTAATGAAGACACATCTACAATTTGAACAATGAAATTTTGCACTTGTTTGCCAGGTTATTTTGCTCATGTGGAGTATTCATTGGCCATTATGAATTGCTATTTACTTACATCAGAAATCCAGGTGCCTTCTGACTAAGCATATAAGCAACAGATCTGAATGGTCTGTTGTGGAGAGAGTAAAAATTTTCAAGAAGCTTGTTCTAAAATGATTTCAAATGACATAGTTCAAACATAACTTATTATGTCTCATAGCAGGTAAATAATACCAGTTCCCACGAGTGACAATGTTGTAAATTTCATTAACAATGAGTCAGCCAAACAACCAAACACAATGTACTTAAGTCCTTCAATTGTGAGCACTGGTCTAAATGCTTTAAGCAATATTCATTAAAATCTTAAACTTCTTGTTTTTATGTTAAGTTAAAAACAGTTAATATATACATGAACAGTGTGTATACAAACAGGTTAGCTCAAGTGCACAGACTAGCAGACACATCACTTTCCTGTCGCATATACATGTATGTAACTGTACATATAAATATAACTTTCCAACTTGTTAAATTACCTACATGCCCCAGTTAGTACACATGTGAAAACCCTAAAAAGTCATGAAACACCACTGGCTTGACATGTGAACAACAGAATTAAAATTGGAAAACATGTAGATGTAAAATACATGTAGGTATTTCATCAGGTCTAATTTTACTCTCAATGTCGGGAGAACCAGCACTTGGCAGTTAAATTTATGACGTGCGGTGAAGAAGATAGCTGTTTGAATTAACTTGAGATTGTAAAGTCCCTTCAGGGAACTCTGGCTGCCAGACAAGAAGACCTGTGTGACATATCATACCTCACAGCCTACATTGTGCACACCTAACCCAACAGCTCATAATAATCTGACAATTTAAACACTTCCTTCTAATTCTTTTTAGGGAGTTCATTATAAACAACTACCAGTCTTATGATGAAGATCACCACATATTACAGTATTTATAGATGAGTAACATATACATGTATGGTATTAATTTAGTGGGCATAATAATTTCACCAAGACAACTCTGAAATGAGGCCATCTGACCGATCAGGCCATGCTGACATCAGCAGTGCATATGTGTACACTTCTGAAACTTGTCCATGTAATTTAGTAGACAAATACAGTTACATGTAGATATGAGATAATGTAGCATTCGACAAAACCAAAATATAACCAGAGTACAGTAAATGTTACACGAAGGAAGAAAAAAGTGACACACTCATGATAGTAGAAAAACATTCTCATCAATTTAAGTTTATATTAACTGTATCTAATTTTAGGGATCTGTATTGTTATCTAATCTGTCACAGAGGGTTAGGTAACACTCGCTGCATGAACTAAATCATGTAGCCTGGAACTGGTATTACACAATGCAGCACAACAGGAGCAGAGCGCTAGGTCACCGAAGCGTGAACAGAGATGTGAGGTGTACAGGGTGAGGCTGGCCACATGTAGAGAATGCCCACTGGCCACAACAATCCTTCATCTATAACACCCACCCTCCATTGTCCCAAAGGCCTTATTTTACACACAGACAAGCCTACATTTAATCCCACAGTACATGTACAATGTATATGTTGCCTTGTGGTACTTCATACAAAATTAAGCATTCAGTGGAGCATCTTTAGTCAAGGAAAAGATCGGAGAAACATACATATAACATAACATTTTAGTTGACAGATTGTGGTAATCCTTCATCATGAAAAAACAAAACTGATGAACTTGCTTCATAGTTTTTATCTTTTTATCAGTAGTCCAAAAGTTTTACTCCTTGTAGTGTGAAACCACTTCCAAAGTTTGATACTACAGCTGGCTAAAACAACAGATAAACATATTGGTCGACACCTAGTATTAATAAATTCCTCAAAAACATGCTCCCTACACATACACACTACATAAAAAGATGACAGTCAATGGAAAAAAACTTTTAAACTCGGTGTCTTAAATTGGAAAAACTTGATATCAACTTTTAACAGTCAACGTCAAGTTTTGCATCATGTTTTTGTGCTTGTGCCTTCAACAGACATATTTTTAACTGCACAAACAGAACACCAATCCTTTCTGGCTGACACCCGTCACAATACGCTTTATTCTCACACAGATTCCGGATACTCTATAGTGTCTAAGGTTACCAGTTGATTACAATATCTCTCAGACCATGCGGTTGCCACAATAACTGACTGACCATCAATTTACACATTTACATGTAGGTAATTCACCAGTCCACTTGATAATTAACTTCCTAGTGGATGTTGTGTGTATCCCCATTAAATGCTTCTGTCTGAGAATCCTCTTCATCACATATTAGTCTTGGTGAAGAGGCAATGAAGGGGTAGTCAACCCAGGCCTAATCTCACTAATGTGAATGGGTCAGTGTGAAGTGCTCATTTACACTGCTTTCAAATTGTTTGTTCTTCCCACCAGAAGATGCTAACCTCTACAGCCAGACCGATTACAGACTGGCCATCTCTTTGTCACCTTGAGCTAGTAGATGTATCACATGTTTACACAGTTCCACTCCAATCCCTGTCGGTCACAACCAGTGTGTGATGTCAGAGTTCACTGGCAAATCCATTGCATGCTGCACAAATAAAGCTATTTCACCACAAGGTCAATTGGTGCACTGAGCAGCTGTCATGACAATTCTGACACTGTGTCATAAATACCTCAGTAAGTTTCAATGAACTTAGTAACTTTGCATGCTACAGTTACATATATATTAGCAAATAAAGGTCTATATTATTAAATGGTAGAATAATGTAATATATACATGCACAGCCAACACAGCCAGTGCATGTAAAATAGCTACAATGTGCAGGTGCATACAGCACTAGAGAGGTATTAATCTGCTATGCGGGGTATGCAAACAACTACACATGTATGAACTACTCCCAATCCCATTTTACTGTCCTAGAATCTTAATGAGATACATGTATCTATATAGAAACACACATATGCTATTTTATCATTTGCTGCAATAACTATTTCTATGCTGACACAACTGCAAGGATTTAAACAGTTGGAACCACAAAATTGCGACGACACTCCACTCACTACTACATGAGCATACATGCACATGAATTTTTGAGGTGATCATTATACTGATGGAATCCTATTAATTTTTTCCTTCACAGGCATGTATTAAAGTAATAAAAACTATCTAGGTTAGAAAACACACATAACATACTTAGTGTAGCTATTTTTCAAGTCGGATTAAAAAATGTATTCCTTTTCTCAGTTCCTAAACAAATAAACAAAGATCAAAGATGATCTTGTGAGTTAAAGGGCCTTGTTTCATGAAACAATTGTAGGCTTACTTGATTGTACTACTCATGGAGGCTTTGTGAAACATGGCCCTGATCCTTGTGTGATGTAATAAATGCACATGAGTATTAACAGATGGCAGACGTATACATTTTGACATAAAAAAGGAACTTTTGCATGTACTACAGGAAAGGGATCTATTGGTCTACATGTAGCTTTTAATCTATTCAGAATCTTAAGCACCAAACAAAAATGTGAGTCCCATGTAAAACGGATTTAACACTCATAATCTCTATCAGTTCAACCAGGGATTGGCATTATCAGTCTTTTTCATCAAAACTGACACATGAGAACTGCTGGAAAGGATCTAGTACACACTGCCGCTCATGTAGGTCAACTTTTCACTGAGTATCATGCAGGTCAGGTCTCACAAGTTGTAACCAGGTAATGACCAAAGCATATCTGAAAATACATGGACTTGCACAATAAAACTAGGGCAGGTCAAAATGTATTTTAGTTGTACATGTCATAAAATGTGAATGTGGAACTAGATGTACGCGAGCATATAAATGACACACTAGTGACCAAGGTGAGGGAGTAATGCTATTCCTAGTTGGAATAAAATGACATGAAATGAGGAAATTAGCTTATTACTAAATTTATGGGTATTAAAAAATGTGCATACAAAACAGTGTATTCTGATTTACGTCGAGTGACATATCAAAGGCTATACTGTAATTATTTATTTGATTGGTGTTTTACTCTGTACTAAAGAATATGTCACTTATGCAAAGACATCATGGTGGGAAGGTAATACCTGCATGCTTAGAGTAATTAATATTTATACATGCCTCCATAAGCTTGGACAAGTATAAGGTTAAGAATGATATGAGCTATTCCGAGATTGCTGTGATGTTTGGTTACGCCAAATTTTGATTACAAAGTCATTACAATCAAAAAGTAAACAGGCCATAACGAAATATATGTATCAATGAATATAATGCCATCATCAGCCATTACTGCTTGCCAAAGGTTCAAACAGATGGTTGCCTGGCAATGAGAACATCGGAAAATTATCTAAAAATCAGACAAAAAAATTGACAGAACAGCAGCTATTCTTCAACAAACATTCCAACTATTGAGAATAAATTATAAAGATGATCAAATTGTGATTGAATGACATGCTGCCCCCCATCAAAGGGTACAATATCACTTCCATGACACTTCATGCTGTCTCCCCCATCAAGGTATCATTTCCTAAATACAGCCCGACCCTCATCCCATCCCCACCCATTTTTCAAGTTTTCGATTTAAGTTGACAATTTTTTTCTGTCAATTGATGAAAACTACACATAACAACATCCACTGCCCGATCCTCACATCAGGTGAACACGATCTCATTAAACTGTCCCATATTTTCAAGTAAACACCGCTGAGAACAGAAAAGCCGTCAAAATAGTTTCTGAGACGGCTAGACAAAACGCGGCCATCTTTGCCTGCCCTCATGAATGGAGAGAAAGTCTTCAACACATCTGAGAGATGATCGCCAACAAAACTCACTCAAAACCGGTCATATCTCTAGCACGCTTTGTCTGAACATACCTGTAAGTCTAATCTTTTGGGCTCCATTTCTTCGTGTACCGCTGCTGGCCATTCCTACGAGAAAACAGCTAACTAAATACCATCATTTGAGTCGTTAGCTTCTGTCCGATAGCCTGTGTATCTAAACAGTGTAGGAAAGGCACTTGTTCAGCGTATGTAAATGAGGGGGCGAGCTAGTGTTGTACTTCCGGACACAATGCGCATGACTCATTTGAATCGTGTGACGAGATAGGAATGCAGATAGTCTCTCCAACAGTCATCAAAAAACACCTCTTTTGATAGGTTTAAAAGACTTCGAGTCTGAAAAGGGCCACAAAGCCGTTTCTTTACCCACTATTCACCAATTCAACGGGATGATGACTTACCGCGAATAGGTCATAAATAATAGCGACGACATAAATGTGGAATCAAAGAGAAAAGTAATATGACCGTGTGGCGCTTTATACACAGTTTAACGAGCGGGTACATGAAGTTGCTTAGCAAATTATCATATCGCATACAGTTAAATTGTAACAAATAAATATTTAAGTAATAAAATAAAAATAATGATACAAAACAACTTTTAAACGTTATTACTCCATTTATGCTGCTTAATAAATGTATTCGCCTATAGTATGACAGTACAATGTGTGTCCCATTATATGTACGCCGTGACAATGTCCTGTCAATGACAATTAGTAGTTATGAATATTTACGAAATTATGATGCTTAATCGTTCATGGATGATTTTTGCACAACAATAAACAAGCAAATGTCAAACATTTATTTATTTATTTATTTATTCGGTTGATGTTTATTGCCATGCTGAAGAATATTTCACATACGACGGCGGCCCGAACATTATATGATGCATGGGAGGAAACCAAATGTCAGATAGGTAACCCGCATTGTACATTGTCAATTCTGTTAAATATGTAGCATTTCTTCTTTGAACAACAATTTGTCTTCCCTCTCCAATGTTGTTAACGTTATATAAGGTTTTCCAATGTGAATAAATCACATTTCTAAAAGGATCCCAACGATTTTAATATAATTTAATATAATAAATGTGATTCTTTTCGCATGGTAATTTATTTATTTATTTACTTACTTTGGGGGGATCATATTTCAATACTGTTACAATATACCAACTCGTAATTTCAGACTGAGAAATTCGACTTGATCTCTTGTAGGTCCAATGTCTTACATGGAAAGTTCAAATAATCACGATATTGCGTTCTCGTGAGGTTGGCTTTCCGGGGGGTATCGTTAGATTATCCTTCCAGCCTATAATGTATAGGCGTAACACCCTTAATATATGGATTCAGCTTCCTGATATTAACACCATGCAAAGACGGCTGCCATATTCTCTGGCAATCGATGCCAATCGCAATTCTTTCAGTTATTGCGGATCTACAATCATGTGTGATCCAAATTAAGACCGACTGTTCTTGAATTTCAAATATTTCATTCAGCGTCAGACAAGCCTACCGCTTGGGACTGACCTGTATTTGTGACCTGTGCAGACGCATATGTGGCCCATCGGGAGCACGGACTGGTCATTGAGAGGGTTTATTTACTCTGGGTGCCGTTACCCGGGTACCCAAAGAAAGGGCGGTTCAGACTGAACGTCTTTGACCAGTGTCCATCTGGTACAATCTGCTCTGTGAAATGCCATTGACAAGGCGACCAGTTTACCATTACAAATCGCCGTGACCAGCCTAATGTGCTTTGTCCGTCACTTCTTTCGCCATTTCTATTCAACTGCATGGTTTATCACAATATCGGAATGGTACATGTACAAAAATGATCGGGGTATGTCCGAAGAAAGGTTGTCATTCGGTGTACATCGATAGATACATTTTTGAACGTTTTTTATGGTGTTTAAACAGATCAATATACATCTTAACACAATGCATATTCTTAAATTAAATCTTAAGTTGCACGCTGCAGCTTGGTAAATAACTGGGCGAATATATTTGAGAACAAGTACAACGTCGTGCAGCGCTAATCTGCAGTTGAAACCTTCGTCGCACTCCATACAGTACCCACATTGAAGAGTTAGGTTGGGAACAACTTTACGTTCGTCGCCGAAAGCACAGGCTACTTCTGTTTTATAAAATAAAGTTAACGGCTTATCTCCCCCATATCTTCTCCAATCATGTCCAGTCAGAAATAATGATACTGACCGTTCGTACATGCTTAGAAACCGTAATGAACGTCCCCTCTTTAAATGTATGATAAATATGTTTTCGTCCTCATTTTTCCCAAAAACGACAAAGGACTGGAGCGACTTACCATCTAAAATTAGAAATTCATCGTTTCCTAAAACCAAAATCCTAAAAAATTGAATATTCTTTATAATTTTTAATATAACGATATGTCTGTTTTGCATTGTAGAATAAGGATGAGACTGAGCGCTCTTCACGCTGATCTGTTTAAGTATAATATTATCCCATATCAGTCCTCTAACTATTGTCTATCCCCTAACGAAACAGCGTATCATTTCCTAATAGATTGCCCACACTTTGCCGCTCCTAGGACGCATATGCTTGTTGACATAGCAAAAATCAAGTGTACAGGAGTTCACCAGTCTTTACCTTTGGCTAATTCACTCATTTCCGAATACTTATTTAAAGTGTTACTTTTTGGATCTAAAGAATAGGTACTCTTAGATAACATTAAATTATTTCAAACCATCCACAGTTACCTCCTGACCACCAACAGATTCAGCAATTAATACTAATGATGTTCACAGTTGATATTACATTTTATTTAATATGCTTGTATACATGTATGTACAGGTACATTTACTTATGTAGACAATACTATTTATTTCTTTCCAAACTAGGTTTAACCATTTAATTTGTAATCGGTCATAATTTTTTGTTGTGAATATCTGTAAGGCTTAATTCTTGCACTTATTTAACTTTATTTTACTTTATTCTATTTATTACTATATAATTGTACGTTAGCAGATATTACGTTCAAAATACCATTTTTCATATGTTGCAGTTGAATGCAAATAATCTTGTTGAGGAAAACCCCTCGTGGCCACTGGCTGTGGGCAATCCTCTATAAATAAATAAAGCATTAAATTAAATTAAATTAAGAGCGGCGGTACGGGAGTGGTGGGGGGGGGGGGGGGGTGCTGAGGCTGAGGAAGTGGTATCCCAGCACATCAGGACCATCAGGCGAGGGTGCAGGGGCCGCCTTGGCCCAGGAAGGCGGCCCAAAGAAACATTATTTAGCGCCCCATTACCTCCCCTTCCCCGATTCCACCACCTATGAATTATTACACATGCATATGGGTTTTCCACACACGGGCGTGTTGAACAAGGTACGAGTGTTGCAGAAACATTGCGGGAAATGGTATCAGATTACGTATGGTGACGCTGTGAATGTGATAACCAGATTATTAGCGGTTTGTGGAAAATTGATCAGCTGTGACAATGTATGTTGTTCATGAGAGAAGGGTATATGATATGTTCGCGATAAAGCTAAAGAAATAGCGACTTTTCATCTTTTAAATCCCGAGAGAGTAAGGCTATTCAGAACTGTCGAAATACGAGCACTCGTTAAGACCGCATGGCGTGAAAATACGTTGTTGGTTTGCAAACGGTATGGTGCTAAAGCTGTGCCCGGTAAGGGCTTGAATTTTTCTGTGACCAGTTCATTTGGTTTTTCAAAAGCCTTTTAATATTACCGATCGCTGTGAATCGGATAAGGAGAATTTTGTTTTGAGGGATTAAGAGGCATTAAGTACTGCTGTCCAGTTCAAGGGACACAACTTTTGTTAAAAATTATTGAAATTGACCAAGAAGCAACCGTTAAACATAGGGATTGCATGTGCCGTCATCACCTTGGCAGAACAGTAGACAGATAGCCATATTGGAGTCCTGTTAACATGGGCTGCTACAGCTATAGTACTATATGGATACCAGAAATAGAAAAAAAAAACTACCCCCTCGTTTAATTCTGATGCATGCGCCTTAGATTTGTCCTGAATACACATAAAGCTGGGCACTTCTGTAGCTAAAATATTTACACCTATTTTCCCATAATCGCTGCTTGCCTGGACATCACCATTCTCCTGTAAATCTTAACCGAAGTCGAAAATAAGCTCATATTTAGCAGGTCACTGTGCTGTTATGTTTTCAAAATCTGGGTCAGCGAGGCGCACAGGGGTAGCAGTGGTTGATCTTTCCATGAAATTTAGAATGGAACGGATGCCGAAGATATTAATTTGACAGTTCACACAAATTCTGGGGTCCGTCATTGTGCTCCATAACCTTCAGTCAGCTGCAAATTCTCGCCTCCGCAGTATCATGGATTTCTGTTTGTCAAAACTGACAGCCAGCTGATCAAAACATAGTGACGTGAAAGGTCAACCACACATGCGTGAGGAGCAACGACCCAATTTATTAGGTCACGATTTCGACATGGCATGTGAGTGTAAGCCACAACTGTAAATTATCATTCTGGTCGTAAAGGCTACAAAATGTGGAAAAAATTGACAGAGGAACAAAATGTGTTGGTAGCACCTTAGACACTTAAAGTGTTTCCTACAAAAGTACAGACCTACACGAACAATTTGGGCGTTTTCAGCTTCATTCCCTACTAGCCTAACAATGACACATGACTTTTATACTTACATGGCCCAGTTTAAAATATGCAAATCTAAATTTGTGAATTTTATCTGTTGATGATGTGTTGTAGCAGTTTTAGGCTTCAAAGTGAGCAGTGTTGAGGTGGCAGAAGTGCAGCGTCAGTGGGAACTCTCCACACGCGGGAGGTTACATTGTTTGCACTCACCACAGCTTCACCACAGTTACAGATAGGTTTTGTGTTAACATGGGGTGATGGTCTTCAAGACTGATGGATCGAGTCAAACTTAAGACCTTAAGAGAGGAAGTTGTAACTGAAGGGGATAGTGCAATGACCGGTTGACCCGTATCAGTATAATGGCTCGGGCGGGGCGGCTTACTTGCCTTCGGTAAGGCGTCTCAGTGAAGCAGCACTAGATAAAAGAGCGGTGGAAATCCGTCCTGCGACAAGGAGGCACTGTAAGGATTCCTTCGTCGTACTGTGGCTGGAAAATGGTTAAGTATGACGTTAAACCCCAAGCACTCACTCACTCTTCGAGGCTGGCAGGCTATAATGGAATGAAGGTGAATGTGCTGAAATTGTGACGCACATATTTGTGCAGTTCTGTACTTTCACAGGCATACAATAAGGAATTGAGATTCAGTATGGCAGAAGTCTGGCACTACTTTAAATAGAATGTCATATGGTTCCAGTGGAGTGTGACCTCAAAATTACTTTATATGTATTATGAGAATTTACTCTAAAAAATTTAAACCATGAGGAAGAAAAGAACAAAAAATAAACAAAAAGCAATAAGGGTCATTCCACGACAGATGAGCCCAAAAAACTTTTTTTTGCGGTGACCCTCTTGGATTTGCTGAAAAAATTCTTTAAATTCCTTGACACATGAGGAAGGATTCCCAAGTTTTAGCCCCAAATTCCAAGTGGTTTTTGAGATATGACCATCTTAAAACAACCTGTAAAGTTCATTTTTGACAGTCGCAAATAGGATATCTGTTCTGGAGGCATTTTTGGATGACTATAACTTTCATTTCGATGGGCCTAGAAGTCTGAAAATCTGCCTACGGGGTATTTTCTACCCTGGGTTACAGAATATGGAATCAGAAAATATCTTCAATACTTTTTGAGATATATGCCCCTAAATACCATGTTATGTTCAACGCATATGCTATATTTGGTATTTTCAGTGAGCTGCCATATGTCGTGATAGATTTAGGAGATATTTGTTACCCGATTAATATTATTGATATATATGACAATTTGCAGAAGAAAGTCTGAGAACTTTGAGGTATTATTATTCATGTAGTTGGTGTCTGGACTTTGCTCTAGGACAAAAAAGCGGACATTCTACCTCGTTTTTGTCTTAACTGATCCCATGTTGACAGTTCTTTGACACCTCTTTGAAATTTTTTCCACATCTAGATACATCTATTTGCCAACTATGGTTGAAAATTCAAGAGTTGTTCTCAACTCCTCCTTTTTCTTCAGACTTCTAGGCCCATTGAATTGGAAGTCATGGTTATCCAAAAATGCCTCCAGAACAGATATCCTATTCGCGACTGTTGAAAATGAACTTTACAGGGTGTTTTTAGATGGTCATATCTCCAAAACCACTTGACCCATAAAACAAATACTGTGTGCAGTACATGCAAAAATGATGCATAAGAAATGAAAAGAAAGAAGACAAAACTAAAAAAGAAAATGGGAAAAGGGAAAAATACAAAGGTAAATTAATTCTTGGGTATAACAGTTTGGTGAAAAGTTCGTACTAAATATGGGTAGTTAGATCGAGACATTAAAATTACCTTTTTCTTTGCAGAAGTGCGGATAGAAAATAATGTAAAGGAAAGGACTTATGCAGCATTGGATGTACAGTAGTTTATTGAAAATAAAGGATTGACATTGAAAGTCTACATGTTGCTCAGTAAATCTGGACCTTATGCAAGTGATGCTTTGAAATGTCAGTTTGTTTGTCTCTTATAACCTAACATAGTGACAGTTATGATAAAATTTAGTATTATTTTACTGTGTTTCCCATATATACATGTAAACTGGGTTGTTTTTTTAGTAGCTGTAGCTGTTTCCTTAAGTGTTTGACATTCAGATATGAATGACCATCTCACTCCCAGTTTGAGTCATAAAAAATTCTGTTTAATTTGCAGATTGCTGAAAAGAATGCCACCCGTAAAGTCTACAAAAGAAAGAGGTGACTATTTTGAGAAAGCAGGGAAGAGAAAATCCGACCTGAACCAAAAAGATCAGGTGTCACAATCTGCTGTAGCGAAAAAGAAAAGAAGGAAAGACACCGACCTGGCGTATGATGATCAAGAGACAGTATTTTCAGGAAGAAAAAAATTTTCATCAAATGAGATTTTGGAATTCAATATTGAAAAGGAGCCCCCATCACATAGAGAAGTTGAAGTTATAAAATCAAAGACAGAAGTCAGTCCCGACATTCATGAGAACCAGATAAGCTCATTAAATAGTTCCTGTAGAAGAGTGACCAGGAGCAGAGCCAGACAGTTGAAACGGACAAACAGTGGTGCGGTGAACGTGAGAGGTACAAGCACTGAAGGCACTTCTGAAACTGTGGTAAGGAAAGCAAAACCAGCACGAAAGGATATTTCTCAACATACAGTGAAGACATCCAAGGGAAAAGGGTCAAGAACAAAAAAAGTTCCGAAGGATAAAAGCAAACGAACCAGTAATAAAATCAAGGAAAGGGAAAGGAACCCATCAGACCAGGAAAACACAAAGCCTGTTTGTGCTACTGTGAAAAAGGAGGGTGGAAATAGTTCTGATCAGACATCATTAAGACAGGCAGTGGAGGGAAAGGGGTCAGGTACAAAAAACATTGAAACAGCTAGGGCTAATCGCAAACTATCGAGTAAGAACAGCAAGAAAAGGGAAAGGAACCCATCAGACCAGGAAAACACAAAGTCTGTTTGTGCTACTGTGAAAAAGGAGGGTGGAAATAGTTCTGATCAGACATCATTAAGACAGGCAGTGGAGGGAAAGGGGTCAGGTACAAAAAACATTGAAACAGCTAGGGCTAATCGCAAACTATCAAGTAAGAACGGCAAGAAAAGGGAAAGGAACCCATCAGACCAGGAAAACACAAAGCCTGTTGGTGCCAAAGTGAAAAAGGAAGGTAGAAATAGTTGTGATCAAACATCATTAAGACAGGCAGTGGCGGGAAAAGGGTCCGGAAAAGAAAGCATTGAAAAGGTTACTCGTAATACATGTAGCAAACTGTTCAATAATAAAATCAAGGAAAGAGAAAGGAACCTATCAGATCAGGAGAAAACAAAGCCTGTTTGTGCTACAGTGAAAAGGGAGGGAGTAGTTGGGTCTGATCAGACATCCTTTAGTTCCAAGCAAACAGAACGCGAGAAGAAATCACAAAGGCGAAAAGGGGTCAAGAATTTTGCTTTCAAAGAAGACAGAAATAGCACAGTGATGAAGAAGTTTGTTGGAGCTCATTTATCTATAAGTGGTAAGTGAAGTTTTAACCATGTCATGTGTGGATTGAATTTATTTGATTGATTTTGATTGATTAGTGTAAGATGTTAGATAGTGAGAATATTTCACTTTAATACACAACAGCTGTCAGGATCGAAGTGGAAGAAACTGCGCAGACTACAAATGATACATCATCTTGTATATGTATATTTTAGCATTTAGGTTGATCTTTCTCCGTCTTTTTGACCTCTTATGTTAATCAGAGGGTAGAAATATCAAATGTAAGACTTGAATTGAAATTCTTACAACACCTTATTTCATAGTGACGCACGCAGTGGGGGTTCCAAACTGGCCTTCTACAAGGAATTTAGATTCTACCACCTTCGCTGCAGGTGGGGCCTTGGTGACAGTATATGGTTGGAGACGCTTGTCTGACTCTTTTGCAGACCACGGTATTTGGTACGAACGAAATGGCCGTTCCTGTGTCAGTTACATGAAGTGTAATTGTGCAAGCCGATAAATTGGCTATGGCGATCTATCCCCCGAAACTTTCCCAGAAATGCAGTGCTTGAATTGCATGGCGCTCAGTGGGTAAATTAGAGTGAGCCACTCTATTGGTTATTGAAGGCTTAAAACCGGTAATGGATTTTTTTGGTTACGTCAGCCACCCAAATTTCATAGCCTCTGTTTGCAGGGTCTAAAGTTTATTGAAGGTCACTTGACTTCGTGGTGTGCATATCAGTATGTTACATATGTGAAAGTTTGTCAGTAACTTGCCAAAGGTAGGTGGTTTATGCCAGGCACTCTAGTTTTCACCTTCCATAATAGTGATCACCACTATGCAAATGGAAAATTTTTTGAATATGGCCATAATAATCAAATAAATATTTCACAGTGAAAGCAGAAATTTAAACAGATGTGATGATACTGTAAGTAATATTGTAAGTAAGACTGTTGTACATCATTGTTTACATGGAATTGTTTATCTGTATTTGTTTACATGGATTTTTTTCCCAAGGTGGACTGGAAAATGTAATTAAAGAAGCAAGGGAAGTAGGGGCAGAAGCTGTGGGTTTATTTTTAAAGTCACAAAGAACCTGGAAGAGTAAACCATTGGAAGAGAAAGCGGTAGAAAACTTCAAGAAAGCCTGTCAAGTAAGATCTGAACCCAGTTTGTCAAAATGGCTTACTTTTCATGAACATCAAGGGGATATTCCCTTGATCATGCAGGGCCTTAAAAGCAAGATTTAATAGCTTGTGCCTGCTTTTCTGACATTGAACTAATGCAACTCTCTGCGATAAATGCCTCTGGTGAGCTCCATTTAAAGTTAGTTACTGATTGCATAGTCAGTTTGAGGCCAGTGGTACTCATTCACTTCTGTAAATCTCTGATTTCAAAATCATTGAGATATGGGACCTCAATGAGAAAATTGAACGTGCAGTACTTAATACGATTTTTATGATTGCTTCAGGTTTGGCTATATAAGGTTTCCTATTGCTAACAGTACTCATGTCTTGTAGTCTCTGCTATGGCTGGCGGAATGTTTGTCAGTATAAATTTGGTAAGCAGTGGCTTTCTGCTCGAATATTTCAAGATTATTTTTCTCATCATGATACTGTCAGCTCAGAAATAATATATTCAGCACAAAAACTCAAATCATGTAAATATTTGACTCATGATGTCAGTATGTTTTCAGGATCTTAAATTTCCAACAAACATGATCTTACCCCATGGTTCATATCTGTTAAACTGTGGATCACACAAGGCTGATCTGCTGGCCAAGAGCAGGGAGAGTTTGATTGATGATGTCCACAGGTGTGACCGACTTGGCATACAGCTCTTCAACTTTCATCCAGGTAATTTGTTTAATAAATCTAGACACAAGGTGCAGCTTCAAACCTGACCTTGCACAGAGAATTTGTAGAATCCTTAGTTCAAATTCTTTTAGTGAGTGGTTGTGGCTTAAAATGCCATTTTAACGTTCTTAAGCTGGTAGAAAACCACACGTTCCCTACCAGCCGTACTGTTCAACCAGTATGTTGTACTTATGTGTAACATGTGGAAGCTCGTTGGTGACTTGTCAGAGGTTGGAGGCACTTTTCTGAGAATTGAATGAAAGATAGGATTGTGATGAGGAGTTAAGGGACTTTACAAGTCCCAGTACCATCTAAAGAAGGTTTGTCTGAAAGGATTGGTACTGAGAAGAACACAGCATGAGTTATATGCTGAGTGGTTAATATGGGACACCCAAATTCAAAAATACTGATTTCTCCTTGGGGACAACCCAATGACCAAATATTGAGGCAGTGCAAAAACACTTGTTATGTATTATTTAACTTGTATTAATCAATCCCACGTTATGATCCCCTTAATTTTGCTACATTTCTGCAATAACAGTTTTCCAGGTGTGAACTAGGCTCACTGTTTTTTTTTTCATATGTTGAAGAAAACTGTTTTCTGCTGTTCACATCAAGTGATGTCATGCTAGAGCCGATCCATCGTCGTTATTGCAGTCTGTGACCTTGGTCAAGCAGACTTTGTACAAAGTCAGCTTTCAGCTTGATCAGTGCGACATGGTTTTGTCGTTTATCATCATCATCGGCGGGGTTATGCATGTTCACAGTAAGGTCTACCGATCAGCTACCTTCTATTTTTGTAGAAGGCCTGTTGGTTGAGTATACTAAACATTTGACATGTAGAGCCAGCAAAATTGTAGTCAGTGGTTTATAAACCAAAATGGTTGTATACCATACAAAGTATATAATTAATTATTTATAAGTTAAAATACAATGTGCTGCACAACTAAAGCATCTAAGAATAGGCCGCTGTGTGGTATAACCTGTCTTATCTTGAGTGATTGAGTGAGTGCTTGGGGTTTAACGTCGTACTTAACAATTTTCCACTCATATGATGGCAAAGGAATCCTTACAGTGCATACAATGTGCTTCCTTGTTGTAGGGCGGATTTCCACTGCTCTTTTATTTAGTGCTGCATCACTGAGACGCCTTGCCGAAGCCAAGTAAGCCGCAATGCCCGAGCCATAATACTGATACGGGTATTATGCTGAATGCCAAGCGAGGAAGCTACAACTTCCTCTATTAAAGTCTTAGGTGTTACTCGACCTAGGTTAGACCCTAGATCTACTGCTCAGGAAGCGGACACTCCAACACCAACTGTGATTGGGGCTGGTGTCTGTCTTATCTTGATGTCTGTCATATGGATGCATTGAAGCAGATGAACCAAGTTTAATATTTCCTGAATGTCCATCACTTTACAAAATGTGTTAGACAAAAAAATTATTGCTTATATTGTACTATTTTCTCTCCTGTGTTGTCTTTTACAGGCTCAACTTGTGGGGAGATAACTGTTGACGAATGCGTGAGTAGAATTGCAGAGAGCATCAACATCGCCCATAACCAGACTCAACAAGTCACTGTCCGTAAGCTGTTTTTTTTTTTTTTTCTTTAAAGTACCAAACATATGGCCCTGCTGCTGTGGTAGCATATGTGTTAATTATGACATAGTATGGTAAGAAATGACAGTCATGTAGAGAGGGGTGGAACTCAGCTGAAAATATTATTAAGTGTCTGTCATGCACAATGTAATATTTAAGTGGAACAGCAGGGCTAGGTCAGTTATGAAAGATCTTCATCTGGAATTTTGCTGAAGTAACATTTAATTTTTCACTGAAAAACATTGTTTGACTAACAAGCAGATGCAAATGTTTGATTCTCTGTGTTTTGTATGTTTAAAATGTATCACATGCAAATGACCTGTGTTAATCATTTTGGTCATACTGAGATGTGTTTGTACATCTTACATAAAGATGAGTGGTGAGCATCACTGTAGCAATGTATTATGTGTTTATCAGTGATTGAGAACATGAGTTGTCAAGGCCACACCATTGGGGGCAAGTTCGAGGAGTTGAGAGACATCATAGCCCAGGTGAAGGATAAAGACCGTGTGGGAGTCTGTCTGGACACATGCCATGCCTTCGCTGCAGGTAAGACCATATCGGAAGAAGAAATATTATGGGAAAAATGAATTTAGTAAATTTTCGAGGATACAAGTACATCTATATCTAACTACATAAATTCATCAGCATCACAGAAGATGCCTTCATTTGTGTAAATTCGTTCATTTTTATTTGGTTGAGTAGCGTACTCTGGTATATTTCACACAATGGCAGGGAGGTTTATGGGTGAAGAATGTGTTGATGTATGACTGCAGTCCAAGCAGTAGATACCTGCGGATGGTCGTAGTATTCCCCCGGGCTCTGCCTGCTTTCCTCCCATTATAATGCTGGCTGCCGTCGTATAAGTGAAATATTCTTGAGTATGGCGTAAAACACCAATCAAAAAAAAAAATCCAGTCAGTAGAGGCTGGTTATGAGCCTGTGATCTTTATTGTCAGAGTCTGTGTCAGCGCCACTGTCTGCGTTTTCTGTTTTATTTGTCGCGAAGGATGCATGGTGGATCTTGGAAGAGGAAAAACAATGTTCATTATTTTTTCTTTTTTTTTCCGTTGGCAGGATTTAACATAAAAACAAAAGCTGGCTATGAACAGATGATGACAGAGTTTGAAAATATTATAGGACTTGAGTATCTCAAGGCCGTTCATCTCAATGACTCAAAAGGTGAGGCTGTCTGCATTTCTGTGGAAGGCATGGCATTCCCCCTTGCATGAATGACACTTTTTAGATTGCGGTTGCTGTGAGTTCAAGTCCAGCTCATAAGTGGGAAGGTGTGGACCTGTGGATGATCGTGGGTTTCCCCCGGGCTCTGCCCGGTTTCCTCCCACCTAATGTTGGCCGCCGTCGGTTAAGTGAAATATTCTTGAGCATGGTGTAAAACACTAATCAAATAAATAAATAAATGAACTTTTTAGCTCGCCTTATGAAACAAGAAGAGGTATTCTGAGAGGGGGATCAGATGCTGTCTAGTTTTGTTACGTTTTTGGCCAATGATAAGGTTGCAATGGACACCCATAGTACACAGAGAGGACAGTCATTGGTAGCGATTTTCATATCAAAGAACAAGGAAGTCTTTTACCTTATAGCTCAACATTTTGCTCAGCCATTCACAGGGTTGCAATTGCCTCCCATTGTACATTGCCAAATGCAGTTTTGCATATCAAAGAGTCATGTGGTAAAGTTTCGCGCTAGCTACCCCCAGTGTCTTTTTACCACCACGATGATTTACAGCTCATAAGAAGTCACTGCACTGCAATAATTTCACATGCGATAAACAGCTATAGTTGTGAGTATAATAATTTTTTCTGGCTTTTATAATTTTATAATTCCTGGCTTGGTGTTCGGCATGAAGGGGATAGTGCAACGACTGGTGGACCCTTATCAGTAAAATGGCTCTGGTGGGCCGGTTACTTGCCTTTGGTAATGCGTTTCAGTGAAGCAGCACTAGATAAAAGAGCTGTGGAAATGCATCCTGCAACAAGGGGACACATTACATGCACTACAAGGATTCCTCACACTCACACTCACGCTCACACTCAATCATTCTACTTTTTGGGGTTAAGAGGTCAGTATTTGAATGTATCACATGACTTGAACATTATGCAGTAGTACAAACTGCTTAATCAGATGAACTATCAGTATTTTCTTAATGCCTTGTTTGATATTGACTTTGTAAAATAATTCATAAAGGCATTCAACCCATAAACATAGCATGATTTATGCTCCCACCTGCTATAAGCAAACCAGTGAAGATTCCAGTGCAGACTGCAAGCGAGTAATTTGGAATATTTACCTTAGTGCATTGTCCATTTGGCAAAAATTTTATAGAATAATATATTTTATAAACAAGTTATCTAATACAACTGCGATTGAGGTTTGGTTGATGGTGCACAGACATTTCTACCTCAGATCTGTGGATTAGTTATCTCCCCTTAATTTCATTCATCATGTTCCGCATATCTATGATAAACTTGCACACACTTGGGTTTTGCTGAAGCATGACAGACTGTCAGTCTGTCTGTCAATTGAAAGTTTATCCTCCTACACTAAATAAATCACTCAGTTAGTTTAAAGGTTACAGATCACTGATTAACTGAAGTCAGAAATAGATAAGTGTAGGCTCTTCTAACTCAAGCTGAATTGTAGGAAAGGTACATTTACTCAAACATGGATAAGGCTACAGGATTTAACCTTGGAAATCCTGTCTCCCCTGTCAGCCATTCAGCATTGATTCTGTAAACCATTAACCAATCTAAATGTTGCTGATAATGGGATTTCAGGGGATGTTGGCTGCCACAAGGACAGACATGAAAACATTGGCAAAGGCAAGATCGGTCTGGAGGGCTTCCGCCGTGTGATGAAGGACAAACGCCTGAACAACATCCCCATGATTCTAGAAACACCGCTAACCATAGATGACAGTGAGGAAATACAACTGCTCTACTCTCTGTGAACAAAACTGCGATATTTTCTTGTTAAAAGTGCTACTGAATTGTGGAGAGTATTGTGATGTTCATTGCAAACAAAAATTGGCTTGCTGTAATTGGGGTATCTGCTGTGATAAGAACATTGTTTTATATTTTTAATCTGTGAACAACTCTGATATTTTCTATGAACAAATCTGTTTTGTCTTTTGTGTACGGAACAAAACACATCATGTCAGCTGTATTTGTCCAACTATGGTCGCTATTTCAAAGAGGTTGTCATTAAAAGTTTAAGATGCTAGGTCTGAATGCAAAAAACCAAAAAAAAACCAAAAACCAAAAATGAGAATAGGACAGATTAACTATAGATGTTTGATTTGAAAGAGGACATTTACCAGATTAAATGTTACTAGACCTGTTGTGAAGCCAGTATTTTCTTGAAAATATCAGAGAAAAAATAACAGATATTTGGTTTGAACATTCTGATAATGTCAAAGCTGGTATTATAGGTATTCAAACACTGAGGAAGCTGATAGAAATGTCTTCATGTTATCAACTTTTCAGTTTGAATGTAGTACAAATGCTGTCAAGACCGTCAAATAAAAGAAGTCATTCAGAAGAAGTGCTGTATGTAGGAGACTTTGTAGGACATTACTACCATTGTATTTTATTTTTTGATATATGTCCAAGAAATGCGTTTGATCATTCTGCAGTATCAAAACAATCACATTTGCAATGTTTTAAATGTTCAATAGTTCCAATAGCTCCTTTCATATGTCAGTAAATCATTTAATATTTTCATTAAATGAAGATAAAAAATTCTTATTTATCTGTTCAATACATTGTTGTGATAGGTCTCTCTAAGAATCACATGTGACTTCCGAAAGTTACCATTAAAATTATAGTTACAGTTTCCCGTTCCTCCACAATTATTTATTTATTTGAGTGGTGTTGTACCCCATAATCTAGAATATTTCACATACGATAGTGACCAGCAGTATGGTGGGAGGAAAGTGAGCGGAGCCAAGGGAAAACCCACGACCATCTGCAGGTTGCTGCCAGACCTTCCCATGTACGGCTGGAGAGGAAGCTCTGGTCTGGACATGAACCGACGGCGATTACATTGGTGGGAGGCTCCTGGTTCATTGCGACGTGCTGGTGTGCTAACCCCCTCAGGAGGCCCTCTACAGAATAATGGCAGAAAACTACACTCAAGTCAACTAGATCGTGTTTTGCTAATTTACTTATGTTGCACCAGTGTTTGTCATTTGCCTGTAGCATACATGGAATCTACTTGTAGTTGACACCCGTGTAAATTTTTTTTAGTACTGAAAAAGTGATTTACTGTAGGATACTCCAGAAACGGACTGCTTTAAGTTTCACGTTACTATATTGTTCCAGGTTACAAACAGACCTATACAATGATCAGTGTCGTCCACCCAGTTGTCTGTCTCGAGTAAAACTTCAAATCAAGTGTAGACTGCTGCAGTTTCTTGGAATAACAACTCCACATACATGCACATTCTACATCTAGTGTCGCAATCCCACAATAAAGTTCTATCTGAGACTTGGTATTTATGGTGTTGCCTCAGTTGATGCTCAGTAACATGAGTAGGACATGTTCTTGTCAACCCCATGTAATGTGACTGCATAAGGTGTTGTATGGTGTCTTCAGCATTGGGTCAACCCTGCTGCATGGAGATAGTGGTGATATGACCCAAAATGTTTTGAAGGACACAAGGGTCTCCTGATGTGAGATACTGTGCATGCAAATTTGTTATATCTTTGTTTATACTAAACACAGCCCAACAATAAAAGGCATTGTTATAAAACATTGAATATATATAATGTACATGTATATAAAACTTCAGTACTTCAAATTATGTTCTAAGACAATGGCATGCACTATAACATTCATAGCTCTTAGGTTATACATGTATATGAGAAATACTATCAGGTGAAACACTCCTTGTGTAGTACTGTAGGGCACCTCACTTATGCTTTTGAAAATACCATATTTAATATTACTGAAGAAATGTAAGAGACATGAATTGTAAACTTTGCATGATTGATTTGACATTTATTGTCAGAAATTTCCAAAAATGTGGGTTATGCACCATAAAGGGATATCCAAGGCTTGTTTTTTTTGTCATAGTCTGCATCATTAAGATTCAAAGTTAGAAAGCTCTGCACATTCTTGTTCACACCATTGTCTTACAAAATAATGCCATATAATTAGAAATGATTTAATTAGTGTGTAGTCTTGATATGATCTGTATACTCTGTGTTCTGGGAATTATTTTGATGGGTTAGTTCAGATTATGGACAAAGTCATCAGACTTGATAATGAAAATAAACAAAATTCTCATCAGGGAAGCAGTTCCACAAAATAAGTGTGGATATGAAAAACCTGGGGCCAGTCGTTCAAAAGTGTATTAAAGTTAATCCAGGCTTAAATCTTAATATCAGTCTCATCCTAACACAAACTAAATTGCACTTCAGTCTAGACTAACATTAATACAAGGCCTAAGTAACTCCTAATACACTTTTGAAAAAGGGGACCAAGAAGGTCACATAAGGGGGTGTAACTCTGTAATTTTAAAGATAGTTGACTTAAGCCCCAGATATGATCCTGTAACCCCAGACCACATGAGTATTGTAAAGGTTATAAATGTACAATCATTCTGAAGTGGCATGTCCAGGGCTAAAATAAGATAAAATTACTGGTGGTAGAACAAAAAGAAAACAAATTTTAAGGGAAGCAATGGTTACAGTTATACATGTAGTGGTAACTCCAACATGTTTGTAGTCAGAAGGATTTCACCATACCAACACATGAAAAGGCATGTTGCACATTAAGTTTACATATGTTTTATAATATTTAGCTTGGTGATACAAGTACTGTTCTACACAGGGTCAGTGTGAAAATAGTCATGTACTCAGCACATTTCCAGATAAACAATGTCACTTGGTTTCGTTATCTAAAGTTTGATTATCATCTCTGTTGCTTTATGGAAAGAAGCAATTTTATGTCCAGTACACATATTAGCAGGGTAAACATACAGGTGGACAAATGAACACTTGACTGGTTCTTGAAGCTGATCAGCTGCAGCCTGATGAGTGAACTAGTGCTTCAGTTACATGCCAATAGCATGGTGGATTTCATGCTTACTGACGCTAATTTTTCTGTGAACAACGTACTGCATGGCATACTTATTCCAAGAATATTGCATTCGATCAAAGCCTAAATTTATTACTAATTACTATTATTACTAATCAATGCATATCATTTTACACAAAACTAAGGACCCCTCCGAAAATTTCATGAATAAATCTTACTATTCCTTCTTTCAAGGAAAGACACTACATGAATTGTAAAGAGTATCGGTCAAATCTGAACAAAATATTAACTGTAGTCCGATTGATAATTTTGGTGTCATGTACAGCATTCATCATGTGTGAAAATCCCTTTCTAGTCTGTTAGTCCACCACATGACAACATCAATTTGTGCTTGTTCAGTCACGTAATATCTTTCAGCACAATTGTTCAATTCTGGCAAGATCAGCTTAGTAATGTCTGAAATGTAGGCTGATCTCTTCCAGTAGTGAAGATGTTTCCTTGCTGACTTTTGCTCAAAGTGCACACTGTCAGTCAGGCTAGTGGTGTGCAGCCCACAGAGGATGTGAAAACAGTACATGAGCAACTCCTGTCCATCAGGACTCTGCCACTCTGGATAGAGGATCTTCTAGATACTTTGCTAAAGCCTCAGCCTACAACAAATATTGATAAAAACAGATTTGACAGCAAAGCTGCTGAAGAGTTTGCCTGTAGGAGACACATAAATGCGGAACTTCAACTCAATACAAAGAGTAGTGAACTTGTGAATTTGGTGGTTTACAGTAATTAATATGCACAAAGTGCATCAGCAATGGAACATTCCCCTCGTGACAATGTGCTTCACATATGTGTAAAACTTCAGCTCAATACGTGGCAATAGTTTTTGAGATACCACCCCTAACATTTACCTTAATGTTGATTCTAATAAGTCATGAATTTTACAATTTACCATAATTAATATGCACAGTGCATCAACAACTGAACAAGCCCCTCGTGTTATTGTGCTTTACATATATGCAAAAACTTATTTCAAAACTTGCAATACTTTTTTAAAATACCACCCCATTTTGTTCAACATTGCTTTCCCTGTTACTGGACCCTGAGGCCAATGCTTGGCGTACCTTGTGCAGGCAAGCTTACAACCATAAGTAAAGGCATAAAATTTAACAGCACATCAACTCAGAAACATTTTCTTCGCCTGTATCTGTATGCATGCCCTCTTCAGGCAGCATGCTCCACCAGCTACATTTACTGTGAATTCCACACATGATGATCATACACACTAGTCCCAAGACCATTAAATTAGGTGGACATTTGATGTTGCGAAAGTTTGTATTTATGAATTCATTCATTTACTTCATGTTTAACACAAATGTCTTCAAAGAAGCATTTTCACGTACACAGCAGTTCAGGTTTATGGGTTGAGAAAACCAGAGTGTTTAGCACTGCCCTTGACAAACCACTTGACTCAAAACCACAGCTAGGCTTGAGAGTTTACTTCAAACCGTGCCCATATTAGTCAGGGGTAGAAAAATCGAACTAGATGAAAAAGCCAGCAAGAGCTCTAAAAATCTTCTACAAACACGAACCATTAAGACAGCAGTGCAGTCATATAATGCCTGTCAGGTTGTTTACCTTAGCCTTCAACATCCCAAAGCCTACGATCTCCTTGGAATAGATACACAACAGCAATTTGGCCACTCTTGTGATGGCTACTTTTCCTTGCTGAAATAAAAAACGAAAATGAGGAATGGTTCAGTTGTTGTCCGCTTAAAATTTGAACTAAGTTATCTCCCCTTGATCGGAGAAATTTGGCCTCAGTGTGTATTGATTGCTACATACATTACAAAATCTTAAATGCATGGAAAACAGAATTTATCATAAGGGCATATGCATTGCCTTATGTGTCTTCGATGAAAATTAAATTTTATTTTGTTCAAATATTTCTACTGGTTCCTCTTACGTTTATTTATTTATTCATTTATTTGATTGGTATTTTACGCCGCACTCAAGAATATTTCACTTATACAACGGCCGCCAGCATTATTGGAAACCTGGCAGAGCCCAGGGGAAACCCACAACCATCTGCAGGTTGCTGGAAGACCTTCCCACGTACGGCCGGAGAGGAAGCGATATTATTTTTTACGTTTTAAAGATTAATGCGAAACAGTATGCAAAATATAAAAAGGTATGCAAAATATAAAATGACAGCATAAATCAGGTAAAGAAAAGAATATATCATATTGGATTATCCTGATTCCTCTTACAAAAAGACGTTTTGTAATCTTTTCTACATCACACAATGGTTTCTACTAACACACAGAATGTTCTTTTTCTCATAATAGTCATTAATGCTTTTCACATAAAGATTACAATGGTTTTAACCATTTTCTGAAGTGTACATTCAGAACACAATACAATCACACAAGTCAGTATTAATCCCTCACCTCACAGTCTAGAAGCACATACTTTAGTTTGTCATCATTAAATGCTATAGAGCCATTCTTCTCATATGCACTCCAGATATTGCTGGCTATGGCTGCCGTCACCTGGGCATCTTTGTCCCCATAACCTGAGTAGGCCAGCAAGGCTCCCTCACTGTTCAACAGTCTGGAAGTAGAGACCTGACACTAAAAGTCATTATGTGAACACTAGACAATAGGCTGATTATACCCTTACACTGTTTCCACAGAATCATGAGTGTTTGAATATTACTGTCTACCTGTTGGCACAGGCAATTTTTATCTGCGACCAGTCACAAAAAAATTCACCTGTTGCTGCGACAGATAGGCTCAATAACTTTACAACCATGTTCAGGTCAATATCCATGGATGTGTATGTAAGTGAAGTTTATTTTTACTCAGCGTTCTCATAAATAAAATGTTGTCACAACACATCATCATTTTCGGCCCCAACAAGTCAACATGGTCAGGGCGTCATTTAGTGAACAACGCTGTCGTCAATCTATCACATTTCAATTCAAAGACCAAACGTACCTTCAGCATTAAAGAACGTGCTTTAGCAACGACAAAATTAGATCTGCAAGAAGCCATTTTTGTTTAAAAAATGCTTTTGCTGACACTTTTTCAAAAAGTCAAAAAGTGCCACTCAACCTGAACCTGATCAATCAAAAATTTAAGTGTCATGCATGACTCAGGAGTCTCTGACCATTACATCTTCAGTCGGTTCGAGTTGCTGGCCACCATCATAAAAATTAAGTCTTCTTGAGTACAGCATGAAACACCAGTCAAATAAATAAGTGATAAAATGTGAAATTAATGTTTATAGTCCTGGTCTCTTCCTATTGTCTAAAAGTGTACAGCTTTTGGACTGCATTGCTAACTTTTTCACCCAAGGACACGTGTGGCATCACAGGTATAAAGGGGATCAGCTCAAGACACACATAGATTGGATGCTCGGTTGTTTCCATTGAAAGGGAAGCCCATGCGTATACAAGTACAGAACTCCAGCAAATAAGTTTCGATTTGATCACCAACTGTGCAGAAGTTCCAGTCCCAACAGCATATTGAACAAAAAGGAAAATGCTACTGAAACCAAATATTCTTGTAACACAGTAAACTGATATTGCTGTGCCAAGGTGGTGATGCTGACAGAAGATAATTTCACCAAACTAAAATTATATGTTTGCAAAATGCGATAATGCCCTTCAAGAGAGCTAGACTTCCTAAAAGTGAGACCGATGGGAACAGGTAGATACCTGCACATGACATGTACAAAAAAATCTCTGTGACAGGCGGATTTTTAAAAAACATTTCTACCCTGTACTAGTCTAACGCTGTTTCTTTCAGAGTATAAATAGTATGCCTGTACTTTGTATTAATCAATAGTATATACAGTTATATCATTCTACAGAAAAGGAAAGCATGCATGTAAAGGAAAAATTTGTGAGGTTATCACTCCCAAATTTGCATACGCAAAACACAATTTTTCAAATAAATGACTTGGGTTCTGAGCAAGTGTGTAGTTGATCAGATTAATGGTTGTTGAGAAAATCTAAAGACAGACGAACACATAATCAATACTGAGATTCCTTCCTTTGTAACAGATAAGATATTTTGCCCTTCACTTCAGCAGCCTTTGCAGCACATTGCTTGTTTCACTATTACCTGGACTCTCATTAGTCTCTAGAAGAGTCTCCTTACTCTTCCAGCTTCTATGCATGGATACAATATTTTTTGTATTTGACAGGTGCATCATCAACCGACCATGTAAATGTCAGAATAATAAAATGAGGGAAGACATTTAGCTAGCATCATTAAAGTAGATGAGAATCGATTCCTGTTAGCACTTAGAACCCTCAAGGAACTGAAAATATCAAATTTACTGAAAACTGATCTCAATGCAGATCTATATACTTAATCTATATATACCTGTCCCGTCAATCATTTGGTTTTTAGGCCGGCCCATATTACAATGCTGCCCCATGGCTGACAAATTGCAGTGTTTCGTTTGATTTGCTGAATTAGGCCGGCCCCACAAAATGAGGGTGGTCCTTCACATTCCAGTACATCTAAAGGGACTCATATCTATTTAAAATTCTGACATTCATCACAATACTGAGTAAGATGAAGGTCAGAATTTTAAAAAAGCACGCAACTGCTCCGACATTTACTGTAGTTCAGTAAGGTGCAGAGCAGTTGCAGCTACCAGAGTCCATCCAGATAGTGGAGTGAGTGAGTGAGTGCTTCGGGTTTAACGTCGTACTCAACAATTTTTCAGTCATGTGACGACGAAGGAATCCTTATGGTGTATGTAATGTGCCTTCTTGTCACAGAACAGATTTCCATCGCTCTTTTATCTAGTGCTGCTTCACTGAGACGACTTACCAAAGGCATGTATGCCGCCCCGCCCGAGCCATTATACTGATACGGTTCAACCAGTCGTTGCACTATACCCTTCAAGCTGAACGCCAAGCGAGGAAGTTACAACTTCCAGATAGTGGATACCAAACCCAAGCTAGAATTGTGCTAGGTGAATAGGTATTCACCTGCGTGGACCTAGTGCGTGCGCTAGCAACAGAGTAACCAATTACTCAATTTTTGAAAGGCGTATAACTTGCCAACTTTTCACTGAATGTTGTTACACTGACGTCACTCTTTCCACAGAATCATGAGTGTTTGAAGTTTTCAGCTCTTACTTACAGCGTACTTTGAACGCCCCCAGTATTCGCTTGGCTTAACACCTGAGTAAGAGCTTTTGGCTTTAACATTACTGTCGCCGTTTTGAATGGTGACACAGAGAACTTGCAAAAAAAGACAAACGGGACACTCCTTTCACACTTTGAGATTACTGATGTTGTTGTTGTTACGAGCACTGATCACATGATATCCGCCTACTTCCGCTTGTTTCAAGCCAATAGTTGAGACTTCCGGCGTGGGGGGCAAGTCGATGACTGACGTGAGATAGTCGATCGGTCAGTACCTTGTTGTAACAAAGTGACGGTATTTCTGAGAGAGAATGAACAGCAACTAGAATGGCAGAACAGGCCAGGCTTCCTGCCGATGTGGTAGAATACTTTCTGTTTCCAGAAACTCCCATGTTTTTGGAGGATGCAGAGCTGGAAGAGCTTCTGCTACGGAAACATGACGAGTACATGGCGAGTTTGAGCCATCTCCTTATTGACTACATCTGGCAGAATGAACCCTTCACTCTGAAGCCGGTCCTGGGAGATGGTGAGTTTGGTTAATTACTTGAAGGTGTATAACTAATTACAACTATGGTTAATTACTTGAAGGTGTGTAACAAATTACAACTATAGATCCATTCTGAGAACGAGAAGGAGAAACCAAAAGTAATAATCACAGATTAAAAAATGTACCAGTTTCGAGCGCTGTTTCAGTATTGACTTTATTCCTTTTCTCATATTTGTTTAATTGCTTTGTAGAAAAAAATTGTCTTGAAGGTAATTTGGGAATTTGACATATGTCCACGTATATTGGATGTGGAAGTATGCGTAGTACCATGTGACAGGTATGATGTATTTGCATGATGGCTTGGTGGTATCCTCTTAATTGTTGGCATTGATGAATCACACAGTTCTCCTTTGAATGTTCAGTAATGTATTTCTTTGAAATGTATAACATTCAAAATTTTTAACAGTTTATGTGTTAAGACTACAAGTAGGCTTATATGATGATCTAAATTTCATGTACATGCAGTTTGTCTGATTTTTTGAAAGACTTTGGTATCATATAGATTGTCTAATTTTCTAAATTAAATCAGAATTAATCAGATTGCTCTGCTTCAGTAAAAGGTCATGGGATATGTAAATGTGAAATAATATGACTTCAGTAATATAGAAATTTTGAATGTCAGTCTTTATTTCAATGCCATCAGAAGCTATTCATTTTTCACATGGATTAAGCTTAATGAAGCCAAGGCAGTTAGGTTTTGTTGAGTCTGTGATATAGATAAGTAAAACATTCGCCTCACACAGAAATTGGAGAAAAAAAAACATATAATGATACCATTAATATGATAAATGTTTATTTAATTTCTAATTCATGATATGAAACAGTAGTATTGGTGTTGAACACCATGCTCAAGTGTCAGGTTTGGGTGGAACAAATTGGAGTGCATGGAGTAAATCTCCATTGATTGCCAGGTGCTTTACCCGACAAACGAACTGATTTAAAGCCACAGGCAAAACGCAGAGAGCTGAATTTAAATATGTAACCTCATTAGTCAGGCTTAAATTACATACCACATACATGTATACAGGTAGATTTTTGAAAATATAACAAGGCCTCGAGCTATGACGCAAAAAGTTTTGATTTATTAACCTGTCTTTTCATAGGGGTAGTGTTGAATATGTACATTGCAGGTTCAAAAGTAAAACATTGACTGGATGAATTCAGTATGAAATATTGTAGGTAATGTAGATGTAATAAGTCTTGCATGTATGTTTGTGCTGTAGTGAATTTAGAGTGCAATCACTGTAGTGATAATGGGGGTATGTTGGTTATGACTAAAAACTAAAAATTTTGATAAAACTAATTACCAAACTTAATCAAGTAGTTCAAAAAAGCTCTTTCAATTGTGAGGCATTTGTTGTTCTCGGTAAGGTGCAAATGACTTCACATTCACATGCAAAAATTGCATGAATAAATATTAATGAGCATTCATGAAAACATGAAAATTACATCCAGCATGCAGTTTCATTGCATGCATCTAAACTGTCTGGAAAAAGCTCACAATTATGTTATTTGTCCTGCATGTAAATGAAGTGGTAGATGCTGCTATATTTATTGATCTCTACATGTTTTTTGTCAGCACCTTTCACGCTTCAGTGTTCGTTACAGACTTTATGGGGGGGGCATTTATAAGCAGTCATGATGTAGATATTCACATGCAGAGTTTTTATTGGTCGTGTGAATTGTATAGTAGAATTGATCAAGTCTAAGTATACTTGTAACTCAAATTTTTATGATGCATATACATTTGAATATACAAGTACATTTACATCCAATATAAATATGGTAATGATTTCACACTGGCAGTGTCAGTGTTCTGGGATGACTTCTGAACCCAGACTTGCCTGGTATGTTTACATTGCTCTATCCAGGCTGAAATGGTAGTAGACAGGGTGTGCTGGTCTGCCACTTTGATAACAGCTGTTTAACATTAAGCTGCCATGCTTTCAGCTTACAGTAACTGCTCTGTACACAACCACTTGTTCAAATATACATGTACCCAAATGTACATGAAACCCTTAAAATTGAAGTTGACTGCTTGACCAGTGACTTGCCTTTTAATCTTTCATTACTGTATCTAGCCATATTTTAACCTTGCATTGTCTGATTTATTACAGTACTGCAGGTTTATATCCTGGACGAACAATTTACTTCTGTACTTTAACATTAAATATAACCTTCATAACAGAATGTGGATGAAAGTAATTGTGAACATACAGATTTTATGTGGAACAGTTAATTGGGTTGCTTACAACTCAGGAAAGGCTTGGTGCAAAATCTCTTTATCCATCTAGATTTGTGCATGCTTGTACTGTGCACAGTATATATACATTCAGACATGCACAGTCAACACATAGTCTAAACTGAACAAAAGAAAACATAGAAATGAGATACACATACGAAAACAATGTAGTGGGCTAGCAGTGGGCTTGCTTATGTCTTTTCTTTTTTTTTTGTAAAGAAATTTACCTCACCTATGTACATTCCCTTTCCTTGGGTTTTGCTGTAGTGTCATATGTTCAAACATTCTCAGGAATATTTTTGGTGGGAAACTAAAATACATGTAGATTTATACACAACCTGTAGCTGGCTACTCAAAATTATTCTGTTGAAAATACCAGGAGAAAGATACAGGTATTATTCAGAAATGGCTGTTTTAACCATGTGCTCCCAAAAGTAGAAAATCTATGGTAATGTGGAATGGGTGTTAAAGCATTTGACTATTACCTAGTTAACATAAATCACTGTTAGTTACAGCTGACATTTAGTACCAGTGCAGTGCCAGATCTAGTGAATGTTATTGGGACCAAGCCATAATCATACATCTAGCCACAAGTTTATGAGTAGAAGTGTACCAATGGCACAAGTTAACAAACCACATATGATGTACCTAGTCAAGCTTTCCATGAATGGTTCATGGCCATCAGCTCAACCTATAAACCAGCTCATGATTGTGTGTTGACATTTATGTGTAGATCATGTAGATAACATTTGATATCAGAACATAGTAAATCTTTGATCTGTGTTTTCAGCATGTTGAACATTTGTGATTCACAGGTACCTGTACATGTAGATACATGAGAATGAGGGATAGTATTGTCTCGTTAATAATTTACCTTTGCTGATGTTTTATAAAAATATGTCTTGAGACCCATGGCCATGCGAAAAAGAAAGCATACATTGCACAATGTGATAAGAAAAACCGTAAATTGTAAATAAAGGAAGGAATTCTTCTCATAGCTTAACTTCATCTACATGTAGTTGCTAAACCATGAATAATTGAACATGCCAGCTGCTGAAAATGTGGATTTATTGGATTTTTTTTTAGTGTTCCACGATTAATATCAGCTTGCATGTCCAGAGGGCGTATTAGTGATGTTTATTCATGTTACATAACTTGTCAAAGCAATGCATTTAATATTAGCTTGCAGGTGCTCAGAGACGTTGACCTTAACTACCATTTGACAATAGTTAAGAGATTCAAAATACTGAGCATGGAGTTTAAGAAAATCAAAAGTATGCTATAAGCTAGAGAAAAACTGAAAATATTTCAGTAAAACTCATTTCTGAAGAAGACACTTCTTTTGAGATATGTGGCGCACAGGATGTCTTTATCAGTTCTCTGAAAGGTTTGTTTTGACTAAATATCCGCATCACACTGTCCCACCTATCTGACAATCATCCCAAAAGAACCTCTGTTGCCAATCATTCATCAGCTATGGCTTTCTTCTTACTTCTCTGTAATCTTGTGGAGTCCAGCCTCCACAGAATGGTGTATGGGAACCTCATATTTATAAGTGACAACTTTACCATCTCATTACAGAAATGTGTACCACTGCAAAGTTTACTCTCTATTACATATATTCACAATCTGTGTTCAAATAGAAGGCTTTAACATTTTACAATCTATATGTTTTCTTCGTTTGAAAAGTACTAGTTTTTATCCCATCTGAAGGAAAAATTTGTTCAGAGAATTGCCATCTATACATACTGTTTTTAATAATATTGTTTGCTTGATTTTAACGTAGTTTTAATTTAAATGTTAATCATTAAATTACATTCGATATTCTTTGTTTATGTATTTCGTCACTTGCAAGTGCAACACCCTTTACATTTCGACGACAGGTTTCAGTCCGTACATGGCAGACAGATGCATCACACATGTTTTGCATTGCAGTTTAATTTTATAACCTCCGCTATGAGCGATCAGAATGACAAACTTACCCTTCAATGGCTATATGTAAAAGGGTTTTTATGAATGGTTTCAGTCTTTGTCAAGGAGGTCAATTTTCAAACTGTGTGTGTGTGCACAAGCTCCTCAGACATGTGGACATGTGCCTTTATTTGGGATTTTGAAACAAGACATTTCATTGGTCAGGTAATTTTCATTGGTCAGGTAAATTTCATTAGGCCAATCACAGGTCACATTAAGTACATGTAGTAGTCTACACTCATTGATGCAAGAAGCCATTTTCATGTCAGTTACTGATGTTGATGGTCAGTCATTTTCTGTTTTAACTGGCATAAAGATCTGACGGATTTTCTTGTAATTGAAATGAATGAACTACCAACTGAAAGCACACTGTACTTGCCAACATGTGAAATTATTGTTCTCCTGGAGTTTGCACGGTGATGGAGAATTGATGTCTACATGGTTTAGGAGATCAACAGGCGATCAACCAGTAAGAATGGATGTATGGGAAGAATGTATTGAAGAGTCTGAAAAACATAGAAATTAATATTACTTTATCTGATTAATGGTATTGGGTAGTTATATATTTAAAAAAACTCAGTATGGCTCTATTTCAGGGCAGTTAGATCTGAAAAAAACTCAAAATGACCTTAAAAAAGTCAATATTTCTGATAGGGTAGTTTACATTTTGACATGAACCCCTAGCTTGACCACACATCTGCAGTGTAGATCAGTTTAATACATACCCACAAGTACTTATATACCTAATGCTGATGTAAAACTATGATATTTGTAAGAAGACAAAATCATGTAGTAAAACTGGCGCTTGTGTTGCTTTTGATTGGCAGATTTTTGTATCAGAGAACAGTTATGAACCAATCAAGTAGCTCTAAACATTGTTGACGATAGATGGCATACAATGTTTATTCTTCCCCTTTCATCCGGTGTTCTGAGTTACATTTATGGGATAAATAAGATTTAATAATAAGCTAAAAGGGATAAGAGATGAAGTTATTGTAAATACAAAACAGTGGTTGAACTCATGATGCTCATTCACACATGTAATGCAGTAATTCTGAGGTTGAAGAAGGGAAGAATAATTTCTTTAGTGGTTTATTTAGGAGATGTCATTTTTTGGACCGTTCTTGTCTAAATCGTGCCCATACCCTTCAGAATGATAAATCCTGACTGATTACAGAGGTGTCATGGTTCCCTATTGTTTTGGCAGTGGTTAGACATCCTGATGGGATGATAACCACTGGTCTAATGACCAGTGACTGATGGGTATTATTTGTACTGTCACAGACTGCAACATGAATCACTCCCCATTTGCTGTATTATATTTGCCTGTATAGTTACCCATTGACAGCATCATTAATTGACAGTATCATTAGCGCTGACTGAGTGATACAAGTGACCTTGCTACTGTTACAAATAGGATAGGTTAGGCTTTACTAGGTTTACTAATCTAACAGATGGAGAGTATACCTGATAGTCAGCTTCCTGATTGAACTGCACTGCCAACTAATTATATAGCATTGTTGTTATGCACATGTAGCTGTCACAATGCTATAAATTATCATTGTGTAATTTTCACTTCAGTTCTGATATAATTGTATTCAGGTACACACGCACAAGTAGAATCAATTTGCTTATCGTTTGATAATTTTCTTTTGATCTCATGATTAACATCATTCAGATTTAACGCTATTGCTGTGCTGGTATTTGTCCATTGTTTACAAAGTGGCACTAATATACTGTAAGTACAGTTTGTAGGTGCTATAGTTGTAGCCTCCTTGTCTTGTGGTATAGAATCATCATGCATTTTTCAGGGCATGAGTACCAGTTTTATAGTGGATCCACGTTGTGCTGGTTAAGCCAGATTAATGAATACATGTATTATTCAAATATAGCACTATTGTTTGCTTTGCATTGAAATACTTTTATTGTTCAGTTCTCATAGTTGTGAATGTACATATCTAAATGTATATAATCTGATGTGAAATCATGATAGATTTTCCATAACATTGCTGTGCCATTTTACTTGATCAACTGGTTTTGATGTATCAACATTAAGACTTACAGTGTATGGAAGCCATATTGTTTAAAGTGTAACCCCAGCGCTGGGCTTTCCAAACTGCACATATATGCTTTCATGTTCCCCAATCGATTCTGATTGTTTAAAATGTTGAAAAAAGAAGAAAAACAGTAGAATTTGGGGAACAAACATCAAAATCTACTCCACTAGGATCGAGCCACAGTTGATCTTGTGATGATACAAGGCGAAACATTCTCTGTAAGGATGTGACGCTTCACTATATGTACAACACAGACAGCAGGAGACAATGGCTACACTTGTACAGCTAATTTCCAGATTATTCCAAGCCGAAGTGTTTCTTGCAGCTTTAATAGCTCAAGGCAGGGTACTGTAAAGTTACATGTAGATACTTGACCTAAAAATGCCACAGATTGAGAAAATATGGATCACATCTCATCATAAACACCCCTTTCATTAGGAAGGAGTTGCTTTGTTACTTGCTTGTTTGAAACAGCATACTGCAGGGAGCGGGTAGCCTTTGCCCTACAACGGCCACGAGGGGTCAGGGCAGCCCTCCGGCTCAGTTACACCTAGCCTATATACTGCTGTGCGTACATGATACCCCACAGCATGCAGTACCTTAGAACCCAGGCAAAATTTAAATTGGAATCTCAGTGTTACCAATCACTGTTTCCATTCAATATAATTCAAGCCTTGTTTATTTTTGACGGTAAATATAAAGATTAGATTGATTTTTACTTTCACGGGTGTTGAGCAACAGATTGTTTTCTTCACTGCAACTCACACCCGGCAGATCTTCACGGCATGATGTCACCCAGTCAGGGTTGCGTGGCCGATTAGATAGGCAGACAATCCAACTTTAATGGGTTTTTTTAAGTAGAACTAGCTAAAATAATATTTTTTAAAATGCATTTTACATGCAAACATGGCAAAAACCTTTTATGGGAACATTTAATTTTAATATGAAAATAAAGGCATTGGGGTTCTCCTTTAAAATGAAAGAATACACTAGACCATATGACTTTACCCATAATTTATATGTCGCGATATCCTATAAAAATTTAATAATCATATTTTTTCATAACTAAGATATCACAGTTAACTGCCAAAGTGGGCTAGAACGCACACATCGAGGAATGGAAAGAAATGGGAAGTTATTTCTGTAACCTGAGAACGCAGCTGTTTCTTCTGATGTCACCCAAACCATGTTTTATCTGTTAGCATAAAAGTGAGAAGGGTATGAGTGATGCATATCCCGTTGTCTCATAAGAATTTCAGATTAACTATATTGACCATTCAAATTATGATTTATAGAGTTACAGGCATGTGATAAAGATTGGCTCTTTCCACCTCTCTGCTGAAATTTCTTAAGGGTATATTTTTTACTGTCTTTAAACATATACAGTACTGGTATCCATCCCAGTAGTAGCGCAGATGGTAATCCTGTGTTAGACAGAAGCTTTTCTAATGTAAGGCGTCTGTATCTACATGCACTCAGTTCAGACTGGATGGTGCACAGACTGAGAGGCCTATAGTTTCCTCGGGCCTTTTTGTTTAATTTCCCCTGATTAATAATACATGTATTAAATTCTTATGCCCAGTACAGCTGTCAGCTCTTGATAAGAAACTTAAAGCGGGTAAATCATTTGCAGAAATCTATACTACTGTACAGGTATAGCCTGCAAGTTATTATTTGAGTGACTTTGTGCCTGACATTTTAATTTTGTGGAGGACAATTTTTTTCTTCTGATTTTCAGGGTCCGGATTTAATATCTCAGCTGTCCACATTTAATATCTTAGCTGTCCACATTTGATATCTTAGCTGCCCGCATTTAGTATCTCATTGGTTGTTTGTAACTGACCAAAAGTCTTTGGGCTCTCCAGTTTCCTAAAACTTATAAAACTGACTGTCATGGTGAATGTGAAAAAAATTCTTCAGTATAGTGTTCAACAGCAATCTGATAAAATAAATAACTATATATATCCCCAAAGTTTCATAAACCTGAACAAATTTCGCAGTCTTGGTGAATGATGATTATAACTGTTATATGTTATAATAATGACAGAAATATGAGAGTAGAGTGGTGGTAGATAAATACAGTGTATATGGGAATTGCCTTCATGTCCCACAGCATGAATAATAAATGAGTAGCTGGGAGGTGAAGCCACAGTTGTTGTTTGTAGTAGTAAATGTGTGCCAGCTAGTCACGTAGGTTATATACTAGACATGTAGCCTAGTGGAGCCTGCCTCTGTCGCCTACAAGGGCCTCTGTATCAATGCTTCATGTGCCTAGCCTCGAACAAAAACCTTACAAAGTTCTGCTGATATATATTTATATACTGGGTCACATTGATTATGTGTGATTGCCTTTGTTTCCATCCCTGACCCAGATAGACTGATCAATATCAGTCCTGACATAGTATGAACCTGTCTGAAGGATTGATTGTTGAAGCCTCTGAATTTCTGGCTTTTGATCTGTAAGAAGAAAAGCCTCTTCTTACTACTGACCTGGGCTCTCCTTATTATTGACCTGGAGTCTTCTTATTACTGACCTGGTCTCTGCTCTTATTGCAGAGACCAGCCTCCTTAACTACAGACCTGGCTTTCTCTGACTAGTCACTAGAGATCTGGTCTCTTCTTAACTACAGGACTGGTCTTCTCCTGCTTCAGGTCTGCCCTCCTCTTAACTACAAATCTGACCTCTTAATTAGACCTCTTGCTAGTCATTTTAGATTTGGCCTCCTCTTAACTGCAGACCTAGTCTCTCTTAACTATAAATGTGGCCTCCTCTTAACTACAGACCTGGCCTCCTCTTGCTACAGATCTGGCCTCCTCCTGACTACAGGTCTGACCCCCTTGACTACAGACCTTGTCTTGTCTCACCAGTCACAACATATCTGGAGTCCTCTAACTACAGACCTGACGTCCTCTATCTACAGACCTGAACAACTACATGTATAGATCAGGTTTCCCCTAACTGTAGACCTTGCCTCCTCTCACTGCAGAACTGGCCTCCTCTTCCTACTTTAATACTTCGCCAACTCTAACTAAATACCTGGTTTTTCTCTTATTACAGTGCATATACATTCCTGACCTCATTGTGTTACTATCTATTCGTCATCTTACCACTATCTATTCGTCATCTTACCACTTTACCACTTTTAGCTTTTACTTGGCCAACTCTTACTACATGTATGTTCTTATGTACCTGGTCTTGGCTTACTGTAAATGCTCTTATATTGTATGGTCTTATAACCAATGACATGATTTGTTGCTTTATGGTGGGGTAGATTATTTTCCCAGAGAAAGAAATAAAATATTGCCAATAAACCGTGGTCATTTTTCATAGAATGGGTTTAACGCTGAGATGAGTCATAAAGAAAGGATGGTAAAACATTTATTCTAGCTTTTTTGCTTGGTGTTGAGAATTTGGGAGAAAGCACATGCCCTGATTTGATGAGAGTCAGGGCACTGAGTCTTGTGTCATGCCTGGGCCCAGTTTCACAAAGATATCAACTCATACATGTACGATAATGTCACATGTAGGACAATGTTACGGTGATAGTGACATACCCGGTACAAAATATCATTGAGGATTAGAATCCGATGAGTCAGGTGGGGCTCTCTCTGGCTCATGCAGTTAAAGAGCTGGCCAGTGAGGTGGCAGGTTCAAATGTAGCTCTCAGTGCTTCTGCTGCAGCTTTAAGACAATGGATGGATCCAACACATCCGATGTCCCACCACCCCTTCTCGAAACAAGGTTGCTTTTCATTTCATTCCCGGTGAAAGCACTTGTGACGTCATGACGTCACAGAAGGATGGAACAATTCTAGCCAGTGTGTGGGACATCCAGTTGACCTATTTGCAACAAAACTGCTTAAGATTGGTCAACTGCGTGTCCTTGATTGACAGTTCAGAAAGGTGTATAGTTTCGTCAGATCTGTGGCTAGTAACACTCCATTTTCTGATATCCATAAACCTGACTGCTCTCATATAAGTGAAACGTTCTCCAGTATGGTACTGAACACCAATAAATTTAGTGACTCAGTGCCATATATTTGATGGTATTGGGAAGGCTGGTGTACAAGGATCCAATAAAGATCTACTAGTATATTCATGAACAAAATAATGTTGAAATTAATACGAACAACTGGTATTCAAGCACTGGTACATCTATATATAAATACGTCCACTAACTTTTATTTATGTTTGCATAGACATTTATGTGTGTGTAAATTCAGCGCCAAAAGTGATATTTTGTGACATTGAAAATTTTGGGACGAAGGTGTAGGTTATTTACCTTATTGTTAGATACAATTTTATATTTTCTTGTTATATTTATACAATTTTGAGCATTTTATTGTTGCGTTCGGCTCACGTCAGAAATTTCTGATGTTTGGAGCTTGCTTGATTGAACCAAAATTTGTCCTCGAAATGTACATCTGTACATCATAGCATGAAGGTGGATATTGACACCATGTTGTTTTTTGTGCTTCAGTGGATTTGCCACCCCATTTGTATGGCCGTGTTCACTTTGGCGACAATATCGATGATGAGTGGTTCATTGTCTACCTTCTCTTGGAGCTTACCAAACAGTTTCCAAACCTCATCGTCAGGTAAGTACTAGGTGATTAAGTGTTCAGACACACACTTCAGTACCCTTTTTGTTGTCATGGCAGCGGACCAGTGGTCAGTTATAGCCCCTTTTATCTTCTTCCACAAGTACTTGTTGGAGGTTGTACAGAACACTAAATCTGGCTGTTTATTTTCATTTGTACCACTGAGCGTGTCCCAAGTTCAAGTTTATTAGCTGGAGATATACATGTTTGATTGTATTGTATATAGCTGGGAGCTTGTGCCTTCTTTAGCTGTGTAATATGTGCATGTGTTCCAGCAGAGTCATTGAAGCATATCAAGATGAGACAGAGTTAAGCAGAGTCTGAACTAGAACATGGTGACATGCTTTGAATTTAGGCAGGTGTGAAATACTGTAATCACATTGGAATGTCTATTGATGCATTAGGGCCCAGCAATTTTATTTGTTGTTTTACTGGCTGAATAAAAAAATTTTGAATGTTGGATTAGTGTAAAATTTGTGGAAAATGTAGACAGTTTTTCGCCTTTAATTAGATATATTTACAGAATTGGAAAGGCTTGAAAAAGAGGAGAATCATAAAAACATTGCAAGCGGGCACAATATTAAGGGTGATTTTTAGTTTAATGTTTATTTCATTTTTACACTCACCTTTATAACATAAAATAAAATTGATGCCGCCTTAGCAACAATGCTCCTTTCATGAATCTGAAAGTAAGAAATGTTGACAAACATGTCAATGCCCATAAAAGCTGTGGATGAGTGAAAAGCTTTGGGGTACTTTCTGTTTGTTCACACGGTTAAGGGCAAACTGTGTGAAGTATGTTCCACAGCTGGTGGTAATTCAGATTAGCCCGGCCTGTAGCCTGTAGCGTTCACACAAGGTTTGTGGACATGTGTGAAGTCCAAGTCTGTGTGAGACATGACAGATTTCTGACATATGTTTTTTTACAAAACGTTTTCTTCTCAAAGTGAGTTTTATGAGCAAATTTTTTTTTTCACAAGCTTTGTTGAACGAATTTTCAGTACATGTACATATATAAATAACATGGAGGAGGAGGGAAGGCCTTGTAAATATGTATTGGATTTTAAGGTTTCTTGAGGTGCTACATTTGTTTTACTTCTGTGATTTTCAGGACTATTTTTAACTGAATCATATTTCTTAAATTCTCTGTAGTATGTAATCACTGTTTATACATGTTAGATTAGAGGCTCACTTAGTGAATGTGTTGTGACTACCTGTAAAGTATTTCAGCTGTATAATTCTTCGAGAAAGTTTGTCAGTCGCAGTTAGTTCCTGAAGTTTATCTAAAACGATGCTACGCATACACTTGTAATAGATGAGAGGATTTATTAATATCCTATAAGTCACGCTCGGATTTGAACTCTGACCATCTCCGCATCCATTATGCTGACACTCCACCAGTTTGGCTTACTAAAGAAAGCTCCGTCTAGCTACAGCTAGCATTCTAAAGCTGTGTCAGTTACACTGCTCCCCACATAAATCCCGTCAAGGACACACACATAGCCAGGACCCACTTTCCTTATGAAAATCTTTTTAGCCAGGGCACCTGTGTAATGCCGAAGAGATTGACTCGTATCTCCTGATCTCGACTCCAGCACTCTACCACCTGAGCTTAATTAACTACGTGGTACTTCTAGTATAAGCACTTTAAAGAAGCACCCATTGTAAACCTTGTCATCTCCAAGAGCTTCTATAAGGACAGAGGTTTCTTACTCTACATTATTCTATTGATTGTAAAAAGGTGTTGTAAAGTTTGCTTGGAAGATAAGGTGATACTTGGTTGAAAAAATGTCGGTTTCAGTGCCAAAAAATAATATATTATGACCTTTATTAACCTTCAATATTGCATTTTGAGGGCAAACTTTTAGTCCAATACTAAAAGATTTGATTTCCATGTCATCTATAAAATATTTCACATGTACCCCCAAATCTTCTACCTTTTCTGCAGTCAATATTTGAAACTTCTGAGAGAACGATGGGTGTAGAGAAATAATTCGCACGCTTTTATGAAGCTTGCATCTTTAGTGACAGGACCAAATCATTTTCTTACTGCTTTTGTGCATCATTTCCACTAAAATTATCTGTGCTTTCTGATGCAGGTAAAACTTGTGAAAGTGTCAACTCTTAATATGCATGGCTTTCTGAAGTAGCTGTCGACACACTCGTACTGTTTCTGTATTTATACAAACCATTGTTTGCCTAATAAGTGCTCTGATATATATGTTATCTTTATTACAGAGTGAATGATAATGATGGAGAGTTCATCCTTATTGAAGCCGCAGAAGTGCTGCCTAAATGGGCAAATCCTGAGAGTGCAGAAAACAGAGTGAGTACCAAATTATTATGCTGTTTATTTATTAAAGGGACATAGGATAAACACTGAATGGCTTATCTTGATGAAGAAGACCTTATAAACATCCTGTCTTGATGACAATTAAGTGCACACTAAACTTATTCTTATGACATCTGTGACTCATCAGCTAAGAGTATTTTAGATATGGTTGTGAAATGCATTTGATAATTCCAATATTTGTTGATTACAAACTTTATATTAAAATTGAGGTAAAATTGACAGATTAATCCAATGATTCAGTCATAGAGAATTTTGTATATAAATTTACATATCAGTATTAGCCAATTAATGTGAAAAAATAAATTGCTGTCATGGATGTACAAATTTTGTCTGTGCAGGTGTACATGTACAAGGGCCAGGTGCATCTTATACCTATCCCAGAATCCCGGCGGAGATGACCTCACTTCCTCTCTTCCTCTCTACCATACGGGATGCTGTCACCTGTGTACGAGATAGTCCATCAGACACCTGTGCATCTGACGAGATACAAACTGCGATTCATAACAAGCTCAGCTGGTTAGTACATTCACTTAATTTTGATACAGTTGTGATTCTTTGTTATTTTTGTCCATAGTATTGTGGTATCCTAATTGGTCAACCGTTTTACAGTACTCATTAACTGGGATTGAACTTTATGGACATCGCACTGGGCTGATTCCAGAAAGCAATTGCTGGTTGAAGTCAAAATGTGAAATGCAATTATAGAGGTTTATTTTGCAGGGGTCTTGAAATTTCGAATTTTGACCACCACATAATAAGACAAAGGTGTCAAATTTCAGCTTGTTCTGCCAAAAAACTAAAAAAAAACATGACTTAAGTCAGGAAAGGCTTTGTGTAATCAGCCGCAGAAAATGTCAAACTGTAACCTCAGTAATCAGTCAGCTTGTCAGATGCCAGACTACGTCTTTAGAATAAGCTCTCACAGCTGAACACAAGGTATAATTTTCTTTGGCTACAAGTACACGATTGTTAGAAGGGGTAAGCATATTCCAGGCTATATCCTGTAGTTGTGATAGACATGTTGACAGATTGGTCCAGACGATTCACAGGTGTTGTAAGCTGTTTGATGGCCTTATGACTGATAGCACTGGATCTAACCTGTAAATTGGGACAGTTCTGCAGGAATAACACAGTTTCAGCTTCAACTCATTCATAAACCAGATTTGTGAATGATTTGATGCACTTTTAGCCTCTCAATTAATTTTTGAAGCTATCTTGGCATGTTAGTTGATCTAAAAATGAAATGAAATCTGGAAGACTGATATTTATAAACACTTGATGTGTGACGTACTTTCTCTTTAACTCCTACATGTAAACAAGCACATGTGCATGTACATTTGTGAACATCTACATTGTTTAATGAACCTTTACTCAGATGACTAGATATTCACCAGTTAGGCCTCTTGTTCAAATCCAACTCTCAGAAACTCTGCTATGGTCTCATATCTGGAGATGTGTTATCTGGCGAGCTTCTGTCTTATCCTCTAAACTCTTCTCCCACTCATAAACCTGATAGCTGTAATGTGGGTAAGTATTCTGGGAAAGGTGTTCAAAATGCCAATCAAAAAAGATTTATACCCCAAAGTAAGCCTTGTGAAATGTCTTCAGGTCCTCCCATCTAATGTCTTTTCATTGCAGTTTTCCGCAGAAGGCCTGGAGAGTAAGCACAGAACCCACTGTTATGTTCCAGCAGCACTGGCTGCAGTATTGAGCCACAAACCCAGCCTGATAGCCCCAGCTGTACAGGCTTTCTACTACAGGGATCCTATAGACCTTAAGGTAAATTCTTTTAAAGGAGAAGAAAAAATGGTGCCAAAATCAGATGAAAGAGCATCAAAACTTATTGCAAATATGACATTTAATATTTTTTTGGATTTTTTTTTTCAAGAGAAAGGATATTTGAAAATATTTTTGTTAGTGGGTATTTGGGACCAACTTTTGGTATTTTATCGTTGTTGCATAATACTGTTCTAAATATGGATGTGAGGCTTGTCTGATAAGCTTATGTGAATGTAAATTTGTTGTTTATATAGAAACATATACATTTAACATAAATTATGACAATATTTATGAACAAATAATATTTATTTGATCCAAATTGAGGTTTAATGCATTTGTTATCTGAAAAGAACAAATTCTAGTGCAAAAATATTTATTAAACCTGTATTACATCCTCATTATGACATTATTAAACAAAGACTATAAATACCAAAAGGTTGTCCCAAATACCCACCATGCAAAAATTTAATTTCAAGTGTTTGTTTCTCATTAAGGAAAAATCGGAAAAAATATTGAGACCACATTTAGGAATAACTTCTCACACTCTTTTAATCTGAACTTTGTGTCACTTTTATCTTTTCTTCACCATTAACATGGACTGGGTCAGAGTCACAGTTATTGCCAACTTGCACTTGTTTTTGGACATCTCTCCACAGCTTGTCCAACAAATACAACATTGAC